>NW_026652296.1:16185270-16932283 GCF_009828535.3 Hylobates moloch | reverse complement strand
TTGAATACCCTTTATTTCCTTCTCCTGCCTGATTGCTCTGGCCAGAACTTCCAGCACTATGTTGAATAGGAGCGGTGAGAGAGGGCATCCCTGTCTTGTGCCAGTTTTCAGAGGGAATGCTTCCAGTTTTTGCCCATTCAGTATGATATTGGCTGTGGGTTTGTCGTAGATAGCTCTTATTATTTTGAGATACGTCCCATCAATACCTAATTTATTGAGAGTTTTTAGCATGAAGGGTTGTTGAATTTTGTCAAAAGCCTTTTCTGCATCTATTGAGATAATCATGTGGTTTTTGTCTTTGGTTCTGTTTATATGCTGGATTACATTTATTGATTTGCGTATGTTGAACCAGCCTTGCATCCCAGGGATGAAGCCCACTTGATCATGGTGTATAAGCTTTTTGATGTGCTGCTGGATTTGGTTTGCCAGTATTTTATTGAGGATTTTTGCATCAATGTTCATCAAGGATATTGGTCTAAAATTCTCTTTTTTGGTTGTGTCTCTGCCTGGCTTTGGTATCAGGATGATGCTGGCTTCATAAAATGTGTTAGGGAGGATTCCCTCTTTTTCTATCGATTGGAATAGTTTCAGAAGGAATGGTACCAGTTCCTCCTTGTACCTCTGGTAGAATTCAGCTGTGAATCCATCAGGTCCTGGACTCTTTTTGGTTGGTAAGCTATTGATTATTGCCACAATTTCAGAACCTGTTATTGGTCTATTCAGAGATTCGACTTCTTCCTGATTTAGTCTTGGGAGGTTGTATTTGTTGAGGAATTTATCCATTTCTTCTAGATTTTCTAGTTTATTTGCATAGAGGTGTTTGTAGTATTCTCTGATGGTAGATTGTATTTCTGTGGGATCAGTGGTGATATCCCCTTTTTCGTTTTTTATTGCATCTATTTGATTCTTCTCTCTTTTCTTCTTTATTAGTCTTGCTAGCGGTCTATCAATTTTGTTGATCTTCTCAAAAAACCAGCTCCTGGATTCATTAATTTTTTGAAGGGTTTTTTGTGTCTCTATTTCCTTCAGTTCTGCTCTGATTTTAGTTATTTCTAGCCTTCTGCTAGCTTTTGAATGTGTTTGCTCTTGCTTTTCTAGTTCTTTTAATTGTGATGTTAGGGTGTCAATTTTGGATCTTTCCTGTTTTCTCTTGTGGGCATTTAGTGCTATAAATTTCCCTGTACACACTGCTTTGAATGTGTCCCAGAGATTCTGGTAGGTTGTGTCTTTGTTCTCGTTGGTTTCAAAGAACATCTTTATTTCTGCCTTCATTTCATTATGTACCCAATAGTCATTCAGGAGCAGGTTGTTCAGTTTCCATGTAGTTGAGTGGTTTTGAGTGAGTTTCTTAATCCTGAGTTCTAGTTTGATTGCACTGTGGTCTGAGAGACAGTTTGTTATAATTTCTGTTCTTTTACATTTGCTGAGGAGAGCTTTACTTCCAACTATGTGGTCAATTTTGGAATAGGTGTGGTGTGGTGCTGAAAAAAATGTATAGTCTGTTGACTTGGGGTGGAGAGTTCTGTAGATGTCTATTAGGTCCACTTTGTTTAGAGCTGAGTTCAATTCCTGGATATCCTTGTTAACTTTCTGTCTAGATGATCTGTCTAATGTTGACAGTGGGGTGTTAAAATCTCCCATTATTATTGTGTGGGAGTTTAAGTCCCTTTGTAGGTCACTCAGGACTTGCTTTATGAATCTGGGTGCTCCTGTGTTGGGTGCATATATATTTAGGATAGTTAGCTCTTCTTGTTGAATTGATCCCTTTACCATTATGTAATGGCCTTCTTTGTCTCTTTTGATCTTTGTTGGTTTAAAGTCTATTTTGTCAGAGACTAGGATTGCAACCCCTGCCTTTTTTTGTTTTCCAGTTGCTTGATAGATCTTCCTCCATCCCTTTATTTTGAGTCTATGTGTGTCTCTGCACGTGAGATGGGTTTCCTGAATACAGCACACTGATGGGTCCTGACTCCTTATCCAGTTTGCCAGTCTGTGTCTTTTAATTGGAGCATTTAGCCCATTTACATTTAACGTTAATATTGTTATGTGTGAATCTGATCCTGTCATTATGATGTTAGTTGGTTATTTTGCTCATTAGTTGATGCAGTTTCTTCCTAGCCTCGATGGTCTTTACAATTTGGCATGTTTTTGCAGTGGCTGGTACCGGTTGTTCCTTTCCATGTTTAGTGCTTCTTTCAGGAGCTCTTTTAGGGCAGGCCTGGTGGTGACAAAATCACTCAGCGTTTGCTTGTCTGTAAAGTATTTTATTTCTCCTTCACTTATGAAGCTTAGTTTGGCTGGATAGGAAATTCTGGGTTGAAAATTCTTTTCTTTAAGAATGTTGAATATCGGCCCCCACTCTCTTCTGGCTTGTAGAGTTTCTGCCGAGAGATCAGCTGTTAGCCTGATGGGCTTCCCTTTGTGGGTAACCCGACCTTTCTCTCTGGCTGCCCTTAACATTTTTTCCTTCATTTCAACTTTGGTGAATCTGACAATTATGTGTCTTGGAGTTGCTCTTCTCGAGGAGTATCTTTGTGGCGTTCTCTGTATTTCCTGAATCTGAATGCTGGCCTGCCTTGCTAGATTGGGGAAGTTCTCCTGGATAATATCTTGCAGAGTGTTTTCCAACTTGGTTCCATTCTCCCTGTCATTTTCAGGTACACCAATCAGACGTAGGTTTGGTCGTTTCACGTAGTCCCAAATTTCTTGGAGGCTTTGTTCATTTCTTTTTATTCTTTTTTCTCTAGACTTCCCTTCTTGCTTCATTTCATTCATTTCATCTTCCATCTGCGATACCCTTTCTTCCAGTTGATCGCATCTGCTACTGAGGCTTCTGCAATCTTCACGTAGTTCTCGAAACTTGGCTTTCAGCTCCTCCATCTCCTTTAAGCCCTTCTCTCCATTGGTTATTCTAGTTATCCATTCTTCTAATTTTTTTTCAAAGTTTTTAACTTCTTTGCTATTGTTTTGAATTTCCTCCCGTAGCTCAGAGTAGTTTGATCGTCTGAAGCCTTCTTCTCTCAACTCGTCAAAGTCATCCTCCATCCAGCTTTGTTCCATTGCTGGTGAGGAACTGCGTTCCTTTGGAGGAGGAGAGGTGCTCTGCTTTTTAGAGTTTCCAGTTTTTCTGCTCTGTTTTTTCCCCATCTTTGCGGTTTTATCTACTTTTGGGCTTTGATGATGGTGATGTACAGATGGGTTTTTGGTGTGGATGTCCTTTCTGTTTGTTAGTTTTCCTTCTACCAGACAGGACCCTCAGCTGCAGGTCTGTTGGAGTTTACTAGAGGTCCACTCCAGACCCTGTTTGGCTGGGTGTCAGCAGCGGTGGCTGCAGAACAGCAGATTTTCGTGAGACCACCAATTCAGCTGTCTGATAGTTCCTCTGGAAGTTTTGTCTCAGAGGAGTACCTGGCCCAGTGAGGTGTCAGTCTTTCCCTTCTGGGGGGGTGCCTCCCAGTTAGGCTGCTCAGGGGTGAGGGACCCACTTTAGGAGGCAGTCTGTCCGTTCTCAGATCTCCAGCTGCGTGCTGGGAGAACCACTACTCTCTTCAAAGCTGTCAGTCAGACAGGGACGTTTAAGTCTCTGGAGATTCCTGCTGACTTTTTGTTTGTCTGTGCCCTGCCCCCAGAGGTGGAGCCTACAGAGGCAGACAGGCCTCCTTGAGCTGTGGTGGGCTCCACCCAGTTCGAGCTTCCTGGCTGCTTTGTTTACCTAAGCAAGCCTGGGTAATGGCGGGCGCCCCTCCCCCAGCCTCGCTGCCGCCTTGCAGCTTGATCTCAGACTGCTGTGCTAGCAATCAGCGAGACTCCGTGGGCATAGGACCCTCCGAGCCAGGTGCGGGATACAATCTCCTAGTGTGCCGTTTTCCAGGCCCGTTGGGAAAGCGCAGTATGAGGGTGGGACTGACCCGATTTTCCAGGTGCTGTCTGTTACCCCTTTCTTTGACTAGGAAAGGGAACTCCCTGACCCCTTGCGCTTCCCGAGTGAGGCAGTGCCTCGCCCTGCTTCGGCTCGCGCACAGTGCGCTTCACCGACTGTCCTGCACCCACTGTTTGGCACTCCCTAGTGAGATGAAACCGGTACCTCAAGCAGAAATGCAGAAACCACCAGTCTTCTGTGTCGCTCGGGCTGGGAGCTGGAGACCGGAGCTGTTCCTATTCGGCCATCTTGGCTCCCCCTGGACTAATTCTTAAAGTCTGTATTTTTTATTGTGTGTGACCACTGAAGCCTCTGCTCAGGTTAGCTTAGTGATCAGTTATTGATCAGGCAGAAATTTCCTTAAATGTCTAGAACCAATAAGTCTCCCAGTCTTTGTTAAGGGGCTTTGTATGCATGCTGGGGCACACTTTCAATACTCGGCCAAGTAATTTGCAACTCTGATTTAGTCTTCACTGTCTGGTTGCAGAGAGCCTCAAGGTCAGCCAGAGGTGAGTGCTTAGGCCCTTCTCATGTCTTTCTTGATCATGTACACAGCCCTACACATGTGTATGGCCTTCTTTTCAAAACCCACTATGGAATTTCATTCTCTAGGTTTTCCTTTTAAGCTTTTTGGTTAGCTTGTTGTTTTCCCAAATTGTTGTCTTCCCTTCAGGCATCTACAATGTTAAATAATTCTGCATATTGTTTTTGACAAAAGCCCCCAAAGGGGGAAAAAAGAATGTTCACAATGGATGAACTCTAAGTCAGGTCACATGGCTTGTGAGCGGAATTTTGCAGGGGGCTTCCAGACAGGTCAAATAATGACAATTCTCTGAGAATGGAGGCTTAAAGGAGCTCCAACCCCCTTCTAACTTCTCCATGGGCTGGTAGGCTATTGGTTATTCCTGTGATTATAGGCTGTTAGCTTTCAAGGTTACTGTGGCCTGAAGCACAGGAATGGGATGAGGTCAAGTTAAAATGTCACAAAGCTCAAGGTTCTTATGAAGATTCGTTGTTTTTCTTCAATAAATGCTTCTCAGATTGCTGTAAGCTTTGATTCATTTCTAGAGTTCTGAAATAGTTGGTTCTGACAAATTCTGCCAGTGTTCTCATTGCTTTTATGGAAGAAAGAATTTTTGGAAGTTCTTACTTTGCCATTTTTTGATAATGTCACTTCTTTGTAGACAAGTATTTTCTTCTTTGTGACATCTTTTTTTTTTTTTTTTTTGAGACAGAGTCTTGCTCTGTTTCCCAGGCTGGAGTGCAGTGGTGTAATCTTGGTTCACTGCAGCCTCTGCCTTCTGGGTTCAAGACTCTCCTGCCTCAGTCTCCTGAGTAGCTGGGATCACAGGCACACACCACCATGCCTGGCTAATTTTTGTATTTTTAGTAGAGACAAGGTCTCACTATGTTGGCCAGGCTGATCTCGAACTCCTGACCTCAAGTGATCTGCCCACCTCAGCCTCCCAAAGTGTTGGGATTACAGACATAAGCCAGTAGTGCCCAGCCCATCTCGTGGTTTTTAATGCCACTGTTAATATTCTCCAGCCAAATACCACCATGCATATCCTATATTTGAACAAAGTTGAGTTTATTGAACTTGTGACAAGAGAGACCACACACCCTGGGGAACTGTGAGGCACCTCATGGGAGGTATCACAAAAGATCCATTATAGGATTTGTGTCAAGTGATTTTGAGATTTCAAAGAAGCAAGGCTTTTCTCTGAAGTGGAAGCTTTCTGGAAGTGGAGGAAATTCTGTGATTAGATATTTTAATAAATTTTATTTAGAAAGTGGGAAGAATGAGGTGCGATTAAAGCTGAAATTGGTAAAGAAGCAGCAGCCACCCTCATTAGCTAGCATATTGGGTATAGTAGGCTGAATAATGGCTGCCAAAGATATCAGGTCCTAATCCCTGAAACCTGTGAATGCTGCCTTAGATGGAGAAGTTGTCTTTGCAGATTAAATTAAGGGTCTTGAGATTGGGGAGATTATCTGGGTGGGCCCTAAATATGATCACAAGTGTCTTTATAAGAGAGACAAAAGGAAACTTCTCTCTCTCTCTCTCTCTCTCTCTCTCGCTGTCTCGCTCTGTCTCTCTGTCTCTCTCAGGAGAAGGCAATATGAAGATAGAGACAATGGAGATTTGAAAACGTTGATTGGTGGAGACTGGAAAGTTGTGGTCAGAAGCCAAGGAATGCTGACAGCCATCATAAACTGGAAGAGGTGAGGAATGGATTCTTTCCAAGAGCCTCTGGGGAGGGAGTGCAGACCTGCAGACACATTAATTTTGACCCAGTGATACTGATTTCAAACTCTGACTTTCAGAGCTGTGAGAAAACACATTTCTGTTGTTTCAAGCCATGAAGATTGAGGTAATTTGGTATAGCAGCCCTAGGTAACTAATACAGAGGGTGTTTGTTCATTTTTGTGGTTTGGACAATGTCCTTATATTTGCATTAGTTAATGGGTTATAGATTTAATCATGTTCCTCAAATTCGTATGTTGAAGTCCTAACTCCCAGTACTTCAGAATGTGACCTTATTTGGAAATGGAGTTGTTGCTGATGTAATTAATTGAGATAGGGTCAGTAGAGTGGGTCCCTGACCCAATGACTGGTATCCTTATAAAAAGGGTGAAGTTTGGACATAGAAACATGCACATAGGGAGCACACCATGCGAAGATTAGAGTTATGCTTCTATAAGCCAAGAAAGTACAAGAATCTCGAGAGGAGCTTGGGACACACTCTTTCCTACCACTCTCAGATGAAGTGTGGACCTGAAGACACCTTGATCTCAGACTTCTAGCCTCCAGAGCTGTGAGATAATAATATTTATTTATTTATTTATTTATTTATTTATTTATTTATTTATTTTTGAGACAGAGTTTTGCTCTTGTTGCCCAGGCTGGAGTGCAATGGTGTGATCTTGGCTCACTGCAACCTCCACCCCCTGGGTTCAAGCGATTCTCCTGCCTCAGCCTCCCAAGTAGCTGGGATTACAGGTGTGTGCCACCACGCCAGGCTAATTTTTGCATTTTTAGTAGAGACAGGGTTTCACCATGTTGGCCAGGCTGAATCTCAAACTCCTGACCTCAGGTGATCTGCCCACCTCAGCCTCCCAAAGTGCTGAGATTACAGGTGTAACACGGTTCAGATATGAGTACCTTGTGGTCTAGCTTTTGTCTTGCTCCAGTGCAGTTACATAATGGCCCTGTCTGATGTTGGTGTTCTGTAAGATTGTCTATGTCCAACAAGAAAACACCAGGGCCCAACCATGAGTGCCAGGTAAGCTTCCCAATGCCAGGGGCTGCTTTTCTCTTTCTCACTACAAAGTCTTTATTCATCAGATAAATGTTCCTTTTATGTTGTCTTTAAGGGTTTTAACTAATTTATTTATTGATGTATTTATTTTTATAACAGGGTCTCACTCTATGCCCAGGATTGCTGCAGCCTCAATCTCCCTGGCTCAAGCAATCATGGCTGTCTGCAGCCTCAATCTCCCTGGCTCAAGCAATCCTCCTGCCTCAGCCTCCCAAAGTAGCTGGGACTATAGATGAGTGTCAACATGCTCCATGAATATTTTTTTTATTTTCTTTTTTTTTGAGATGGAGTCTCGCTCTGTTGCCCAGGCTAGAGTGCAGTGGCGTGATCTCGGCTCACTGCAAGCCCCACCTCCTGGGTTCACACCATTCTTCTGCCTCAGACTCCAAAGTAGCTGGGACTACAGGTGCCTGCCACCATGCTCAGCTAATTTTTTTGTATTTTTAGTAGAGATGGGGTTTCACCCTGTTAGCCAGGATGGTCTCGATCTCCTGACCTCGTGATCTGCCCGCCTCAGCCTCCCAAAGTGCTGGGATTACAGGCGTGAGCCACCACGCCCGGCTAGTTTGTATTTATTTATTTATTTATTTTTAGTAGAGATGACGTCTGGCTATGTTGTCCAGGTTGGTCTTGAACTCCTGGTCTCAAGCGATCTTCCTGCTTTGGCCTCCCCAAGTGCTGGGATGACAGGTGTGAGCCACCATGCCTGGTCCAATTCTTTTTTTAAACATTTAAATATTCAATCTAGCTGCCATTTGTGGGGGATGGAGTGAGAAGTATGTGGCTTCAGGTAGAGGGCATGAGGTTCAAAGTGATTATAGGGGTGTTGGCGCTGAACTTGCTGAGGTCTTCATGGACCTGGGTGATTGACCTGGCAGGCTGCTATGGTCTCAATGTTTATGTTCCCAGCAAATTTGTATCTTAAAATCCTCAGCCCCAAGGTATTAAAAAGTAGGGCCTTTGGAAGGTGATTTGTTCATGGAGGCAGAGTCCTCATCAATGGAATTAGTGTTCTTACAAAAGATGCCTGAGAGGAACCCCTCACCCCTTCCACCGCATGAAGACACAGCAAGAAGGTGTCATCTATGAAGTAGAAAGTGGGCCCTCACCAGACACCAAATCTGCTGGTGCCTTCATCTTGGACTTCCAGCCTTCAGAACGATGAGAAATAAATTTCAGTTATAAGGCAACCAATTTATGGTATTTTACTCTAGGAGCCCAAAAGGATCAAGACACAGGTATGAGTTTGGCTTACACCAGTTGTTTTTAATTCCCCTCAAGCTGACTTGTACATAGAAATGACCTCAGAACAACCACTCAGAGCATCTGGGAGTCATTCCTTTCTTCTTCCTTGTTGTTTTTGATGGAAGGAAAAGTGTCAGGCCCGCTGAAGTTACCACGTGTCATGGCAGTGAGTGCCTTCGCTACTTGGAGTAGGCTCATCAGCAGACAACCCTCCCAGAGCTCTACGTGCAACTGGCATCTATGCGGTCTGTTTGGGTAAGTGCAGTTCAGGATCAATTATGGATGAGGCTCCACAGCAGATGAGTAAGTGGGCTGTTGTCTACTTTGAAAAATTAATGGGATCTGATTAATACGGGAGAACACTCCCTCTCTTCCTCAACCCAGAGAGGCTCAGATCTCTGCGGAAGCTCGGGGGTTGGCGGTGGGGGAGGAGGGAGCTCCTGTGTCTGTGGGTGTCAGGTTTGATTCATAGGATCATGCTTTGGAATTTTCTGCTCCTTTGACAGATGAGGCTGCTGAATTCCATCAAGGTGAATCAATTTGCCCAGACAGGTAGAAGGAAAGAGAATAGTCAATTAGTATTATTTTAAAAACTTAAAAGCTTTTCTCATATGGAAAATTAAAAACATTTACAGAAGTAGACAGAGATTGATATCATATAGACATTCTCAAACTTTTTGGTCTTAGGAATGTTTTATACTTTCAAAAAGTTATTGAGACCTCAAGGGGCTTTTGTTTATTTGGGGGCATCTATTGATATTAACCATATTAGACATTAAAACTCAGACACTTACACATGTGAACTCATTTAAAAAAAACAAGAATCCCATTACATGTTAACACCAGTAACTTTTTTGTTTTTGACACTTTATGTCTACTATAAGCTTTCAGATGACAATTATACATTCTCCATTATATTTACTTTTATTTCATTTTTATTGTAGTAAAATATATATAACAGAAAGTTTACCATTTTAACCTTCTTATTTTTATTTATTTTTTTTTTTTGAGACAAAGTCTTGCTCTGTTGCCCAAGCTGGAGTGGGCAACAATCCATCCACCTTGGCCTCCCAAAGTGCTAGGATTACAGGTATGCACCACTGTGCCTCGCCCCATTTTAACCATTTTTAAATGTACCATTCAATGGTGTTGAGTACACTCCCATTGTGCAACCATCACTGTTATCCATTTCCAGAACCTTTTCATCATCTCACACTGAAACTCTGTACCCATTAGCAACTCTCCATCCGCCTTCCCCAGCCCCTTATGAGTACTGTTCTACTTTCTGTCTCTATGATTTTCACTACTCTGGGTATTTCATATAAGTGGAATCATGTCATGTTTGTCCTTTTGTGAATGACTTATTTCACTTATCATAATGTCCTCAAGATTCATCCACATGCTGTAGCCCATGTCTGAATTGCCTTCGTTTTTGAGGCTGAATATTCCTTGTATGTGTACACCACCGAGTCATCCTCCATTGACAAGACACTGGGGCTGTTTCCACCTTTTGGCTATCGCGAATGCAAACTTTAGTGTATAAAGATAGTTTTGAGACCCTGCTTTCAGTTCTTTTGTGTGTTTACCCAGAAGCGGAATTGCTGAATCACATGGTAATTCTGACGTTTCTGTTTTTGAGGAATCATCCCACTGTTTTCCATCGTGACTGGAGCATTTTACATTCTCACCAACAGTGTGCATGTGTACTAATTTCTTCACATCCACTCCAACACACGTTTTCTGTTTTCCTTAATAGCAATCCAAATAAATGTTAAATACATTCTTAATTTAAAAACCCCAATATTTCCCAAACAAAAAAATTCGTGACAAAAAGACATTGTTTTACATTTTGTAAATCTTGAATGCCTGACTAAATGGGCAACTGGATTCTCATGTCTGCTTTTTCATTTAATCTTTGTGACATCACATGCTGTGTGGCCTCTGGAAAACTCCACAGTACCCTCATGGGAGAAGGAAAGGGAGAAAGGCAAATGACATGCTAGTATTATTAGGAAAATAGGTTTTTTTTTTTTTTTTCTGAGACAGAGTCTCACTCTGTCACCCAGGCTGGAGTGCAGTGGCGCGATCTCGGCTCACTGTAACCTCCGCCTCCCGGGTTCAAGTGATTCTCATGCCTTAGCCTCCCAAGTTGCTGGTACTACAGGCACCATGCCTGGCTCATTTTTGTATTTTTTGTAGAGATGGGGTTTCACCATGTTGGCCAGGATGGTCTCAAACTCTTGACCTCAAGTGATCCACCTGCCTCGGCCTCTCAAAGTGCTGGGATTACAGGTGTGAGCCACCACACCCGGCCAGAAAGATAGTTTTGATTTTGTGGACTTCAGCTTTAATTATCAACTCAGGATCCATCTCATTTCATCTCTTCTCCCTCTTGCCTCCCCTCTTCATTAGTTTGGAGCAAACCTAAAACCATCAGTTACTATCAGCATTGCATTAGGCGCGGTCCTGCATCCTTTTCCTAACTGTCATAAGAAATCCACTTTATTAGCAGCTGTGAGTATCTGGTTGTTCATCCGAGGAAACGAGGCCTTGGGAACATTATGAGATTTTCCCAGGTTCACACTGGAGAAGCTGAGGGCACACAGGCTGGAGCCCAGGTCAGATCTTCATTATACCGTTTTCTTCTTGTTCTTGTTGTTGTTTTTCTTTGAGACAGTCTTGTTCTCATGCCCAGGCTGGAGTACAGTGGCACAATCTTGGCTTGCTGCAACCTCCACCTCCTTGGTTCAAGTGATTCTCCTGCCACAGCCTCCTGAATAGCTGGGATTACAGGCGCCTGCCACCACGCCTGGCTAATTTTTGTATTTTTAGTAGAGATGGGGTTTCACTATGTTGGCCAGGCTAGAGTCGAACTCCTAACCTCAAGTGATCCACCTGCCTTGGCCTCCCAAAGTGCTGAGATTACAGGCATAAGCCACCATGCCCGGTCAATATTATACTGTTTTCTAAACTTGACATCAGACCGTGAGCACTATTGGGTTGGCCCTCTGTCTGTGTCTTTTTCCCACTGGGACTTTAGGAAAAGCTCTTGTTTTCCTCCCTGCCTCCATCTCTCACATGTGGGTGCTCTTTTGGTAGGTTTTTGAGTAGCCCTCTAGCCAGGCCTCGTGCAGGCTGCTGGACAGATGGCTGAACTGGATGCTGCTGTTTGAAGCAATTCTGGATCATTTGTTTGGACTGGATCTGGATCATGAGTGGAGACACCTCTACTCACTGTTGAATTAGTGGAGTCCACACAATACAGGATCCAAGGTCATCCAGTCCTGACTGCCTCCCAAGACTGAAACCCTCTCTAAAACGTGCTGCCCAAAGGTCATCTGACCTCTGCTTGTATACCTCCAGTGACGAGGAACTCACTACCTACCTCAGCAGACAGCCAGACCATAGATGGTGCTCTTATTGTTAGAAAGCTCCACTCACATTGCATAACATTGTAGGAACAACCCAGATTTACGCCGTGGTGGGAAAAACTCAGATTGGGAGTTGAGATTCCTGGGTATGAGATTGGGGTCACTGTGGTTAAGCCCCATCCCCTTGGAGGGTTTCAAATTCTTCCCTGCGAAGAGCGCTTATCTCTGGTTCCTTTCACCACTAACATTCTGACGTATTTTCTAATTTAGCCACCTATTCTAGAGGAGCAGTATTGAAGGGCTTGGAGAAACCGAGTACTCTTTAAGTGTGGCCCTCACTATCCCTCCTGGTGCACTATCTCTAGCTGCCCACCCAAAAACATCCCAGTCTGCCCCTGGCCTCTGCATGGAGCCTGACCCCAACACAGACCTCTCAAGAGGTTCTGGATTCACTGGTGCTGCTACAGCCCTGAGCAAAAACACAGCTGCTTCATTTACCACCCCACCCCAACATAAGCTGTCCTCGGACTTTACAAAGACTTAGGGATTGCACAGTCCACAAGACTTTCAATGCCTTTGCCCTGTATCTCAACTAACTTTCAAATAGAGGGAACTTCTTATAGGAAGAAGAAGGAAAAATCAAGTGGAAAAACACCTTGATCAGGTACTTGAAGGAGAACTGGGGCTCAAGCTGCCTCTTGGTTTGGAAAGGGTGTGGAGGTGGCTAATCTGGCCCTGGCCTGAGAGTAATTCCAGGCTGGCAGGCTGGACCGCCTGTCTCCATAGCAACTGTTGTTATTGGTAACTGAATAACCATTTCCTAGAACAGCAGCTGGAGCTGCTGATGGTTTTCCCTTCTACTTGGAAGTGAGAGGAGCCAGGCTGTTTGCTGATTGATCCTGAGTGCTGAGCTCTTTGCTGATTGGGATCTTCACTTGATATTGGGCAAGGTGAAGCCACCTTTCTGTTTCACCTCTGACCTCTGCCAGCAGAGAGGGTGGGACAAACTGACTTAATATCTATTTTCTGGCTTCATCTGAGAGGTTGAGAATGGTGCTCAAGGGCATTTAGCTAGCAAGATCTAGAACTTGAACTTTGCCCTGTCTGATTCTGAAACCCGTGCTCGTGACCACATGGCTGTTCTGACTCTGTCCCATTCCTCTGAGATCTCATGAAAACCTGATTAGCCCTCTCTCATGACACCATGAGCTGCCTAATTATTTGTGAGGACAGGTAGCATCTTACAGTGATCCACGGTCTGCACAAAGGCTATTCTAGAAGCTGTTTTACTTGATTATCCTGCAGTGGGGTCAGTGGGACCTTAAAATGCTGTAGCCCTAGAGTTATTAGGGTCATGCTCATTGAGGCCATTGCCTCAAACTTCCTGCTCTCCCCTCTGCACTCTCCCTCTATCCTGGGGAGTGATAGGCGGTGGAGCAGACCTGGCCACAGGAGTGAATTCCAGATCACTTTCAAGGAGGCGCTTAGGCTATTGCGTTTGTTACCAAGCCAAAGGAGCTTGCTGCCCAGTGCACTAGAAGCCAATACTATGACACTGGGTTTTTGAGAAACAAAAAGCTTTTTAAGTTGACTAACAAGGAGACAGGAGTCCAGCTCAAATCTGTCTCCCTGTGCTGGCTTTCAGACAGTCATTTCATTAAAAAAGGTTGAGGGGGTAGATTCTGGGATTAGCGGGTGATTGGTGGAAGGAAAGGGGAGGTCTGGAAAGTCCTCAGGCATGCGCAGTTCTCTCTCCATGCTACCCCATGTGCAAATTTGCGGGGAGTGTTCATGTGAAACAGGCAGCGTTTCCTGTTTCCAGACCAGGGAAGGTGGCTCACAAATGGCTCTACGATCCAGAGAAAGTCAGCAGGGAGGGTTGTGATTTGTTATTATGAAAAATTAACAAACTACATCCTCAATGTGTTTAACTCCTATTCCCTTTGAAAAGGATCTTTGGATACCTAATTGACATATTTTAAGAGACATATTGGCTAGTTAGACATCAATTGACATCCTCATTAAATATCAATTAACACATATCCTAACGTGATATTTAATTAGCTTGCTGTAGCTATTCTTTTAAAAGTCAATTAAATGCTTGGAATATTCTTACAAGCCGACTCCACTGATAGCAATTATGTATGAATTCCTGTCATAAGTCATTTTTAGTGGATCGCAGGGCAAACTGATTCTGAATATACACGTCAGGTCTTTCAAGAAGAATTTAAAAATCAATCATTAGATATCTAATGAACCCTCTTCTCTGCCAATTGTGAATAAAAGGCATGTTTGGCTCTTGGACTGTAGTTTAGTGCATTTTCACATGATTGTTGGAACTCTAGGTCAAACAGAACAGACACCTGCCTCTAGGGAGAGTTGTGCTTCATTTGAAAAGAAAATTGTGGTAAAATAAACATAACATAAAATGTATCATCTTAACCTTTTAAAAATGTATAGTTCAGTAGAGTTAAGTACATTTGCATTGTACAACCAGTCTCCAGAACTGTTTTCATCTTGCAAGACTGAAACTCTTGTACCCATTAAATAATGATTCCCTTTTCTCTCTCCCCTCAGCCCTGGCAACCACCATTCTAATTTCCATCTCTAGGAGTTTGACTACTTTAGGTGCCTCATATAGAATTATACAATATTTTGTGTGTGTGTGACTGGCTTATTTAACTTAGCATAATGTCCTCAAGGTTCATTCATTTTGTAGCATGCATTAGAATTTCCCTCCTTTTAAAGGCTGAGTAATACTCCATTGTATGTCTAGGCCATGTTTTGTTTATCCATTCATCTGTTAATGGACACTTGCATTGCTTCTACCTTTTGGCTGTTTGGAATAATGCTGCTATGAACATGGGTATACAAATATCTCTTGGAGACCCTGCTTTCCATTCTTTGGGTATATACCCAGAAGTGGGATTGCTGGATCATAGAGTATATTAGTATGTTCTCACACCGCTAATAAAGACATACCTGAGACTGGATAATTTATAAAGGAAAGAGGTTTAATGGACTCACAGTTCCACATGTTTGAGTAGGCCTCATAATCATGGCAGAAGGCAAGGAGGAGCAAGTCACGTCTTACACAGAGGGTGTCAGACAAAGAGAGAGAACTTGTGCAGGGGAACTCCTCTTTATATAACCATCAGATCTCTTGAGACTTATTCGCTGTCATGAGAACAGCACAGGAACGACCCACCCCCATGATTCAGTTACCTCCCTCTGGGTCCCTCCCACAACACATGGGAATTGTGGGAGCTATAATTCAAGATGAGATTTGGATGGGGACATAGCCAAACTATATCATAGAGTAATTCTATTTTTAGTTTTTTTGTGGACATGCTTCATTTTTAAGTGAATTTATTCAATGTGTTCATTAAGCACCTGTGCTAGTGGACATTCTTAAAAAAGGAGAGCTCAGTCCGGTGAGCTGGCTAGCCCAAGAGTAAGCCTAAGCTGTTAGGGCCACTGCTGCAGTAGTGATAATGCGAGCCCAGATGGTGTGATCAGTGCATTTCTAACAGTGTGGCATGGACCAGGCATAGCAGGGAGGAGAGTCAACATAGCTGGCTTGAGGCTGCATCCGCAGAAATGTCTACTTGCAAAGTTGGCTCTTGGCTGGTTTCTGGGTACTTGGGTTTCAGGAGGATTCTACCATTCCCGTAACTGATAATAGTGGCTCACTGTGCCTAAACTGTTTGTAGCCATGTGCTGAACCCCTGCTTTCCTTCTGGGAGTCTGGAATTTCGGTACATGTTAGGCAGAGGGTGCTTATATGACCTGCCCCAGTAGAAACCTTGAGTATTGACCCTCTAATGAGCTTTCCTGGTAGGCAACACCTAACACGTCAGCACCTGTCCCTGGGAGAATGAAGTGCATACTGTGTGACTCCACTGGGAGAGGACCCTGTGAAGATTGCACCTGGTTTTCTCTGGACTTTGTCCCATGTGCCTTTTCCCTTGGCTGATTGTTTCATATCTTTTTGCTGTCATGAATCACAGCCATTACTATGACTCTGCATTGAGTCTTGTGAGTCCTCCAGAAAATCATGGAAGTGTTCCTGGGGACCCCTGACATAGGTGATACCCTGCAGGAGGCCTTACAGAAGCAGAGGGGACATCCGAGGTGGCTCTTGAAGGACAGGGAAGAGTTTTCCAGGTGGACAAGGGAGGGGTAGCCGTCCAGCCAAAGGCACATCATGAGCTCAGGCATAGAGGCTGGAGGAGAGTGGCCTGACCAGGCAGCTGCAGCTGAAACAGAGGACAGCCAAAGCCAAGAGGGTATGGGATGGCCACTCATGACAGGCCAGGAGCTGAAGAGCTGGGAATCTGTCCATCAGGCAATGAGGAGCCCCAGTGGAGTTTGGAGCAGGAGTGAGGGATGAGGGTTCTGCTGAAAGCCCCAGTGGGGGCCTCCAGGTGTAGTGAGGAGAGAAGGAAAGCAGAGAGAATGAGAAAGCAGTTGATAGAGTAGCCAAAGGGAGTGGAGAAGAGGGAGGAAAAGGGAAGGAGGCTGGAGAAGGAGGAAAGACAGTCATTAGGTGCCCAAGGGAGAACAAGTCATCCCTGCCCATGGCCTACGATAGGGCAACCACCACTGCCCAAGTCCTCAGAGGATTTCCTCCACATCCTGCAGGAGAGAGGCTGCCCTGGCTCTGTTGGCCAAGGCAGCTGGGGTGAGCCTTGTGTCTCTCTCTGCCTCAGTTTGTCTCTCTGTTAAATGGGAGTGCAACAACACCTACTTGATGGTTGTTGTGAGGAATTCCTGGAATAACAGATGTGATTCAACTTTTATCCCCTAATGTGATGTCCTCAGGTTGAGGTGAAGATGGAGGTAATTTCTAAGTCTGGGGCCTGAAAGCTGGGTTCAGAGACAGGCTACATACCACATCAGGTCAGACAGTGAGGTAGCTTTGCAGAAGGAAGCCAAGTATATTAGTCCATTTTCATGCTGCTGATAAAGACATACCTGAGACTGGGAAGAAAAAGAGGTTTAATGGACTTACAGTTCCATATGGTTGGGGAGGCCTCACAATCATGGTGGAAGGCAAAGAGGAGCAAGTCACATCTTACATGATGGTGGCAGGCAAAGAGAGAGCTTGTGCAGGGAAACTCCTGTTTTTAAAACCATCAGATCTCGTGTAAAACCCATCATTCACTATCATGAGAACAGTGCAGGAAAAGCCCACCCCCATAATTCAATCACCTCCCACCAGGTTCCTCCTATGACACCTGGGAATTGTGGGAGTTACAATTCCAGATGAGATTTGGATGGGGACATAGCCAAACCATATCACCAAGCTTCTGGAGACATCCATTCCTGATGTGGGAAAGTGATGCCACATATTCTGGCTGAGTTAGTGAATTCATTCCCTCCTAGGACACTGTATCTTGGCTACAGAGAGGCATCTTCACCCTGGAGGTGGGGACCACATAGTGGCATGGGACGGGGAGGAATAGCACACTGCACAGGGTTCTGGGGGCCTGCTCTGGTGCCTGCTCCCTCTGTGTCCTGGGTGGCATGTGATGTGGCTAACGTGACTGCTGTGTCTGGATTCTGCATTATGCCTGTGCCTGGCCTTGGAACCACTTTCACCCTGAAAAGTAACTCCAGGACTGTTGCTTCTGCCCATTGCCATTCCCCTGCCTACAAGATAAAGGCCATGCTTCTTAGCTTGGCATTCAAGGCCCCCATAATGACCTCCAACCGTTTTTCCTGATGTCTTCCCTGGCTCCGCCCCCTGGCACCTCCTCATTATATTCTCTGACTGCACTTTTTACCCCATTCCTGACATTACACCCACCTAGTCTAGTCTACCACCAAGGCAATGACTCCCATGCCTCGGTGGCTCCAGCTTTTCCAAACTGTGATCTTGGGCAAGTTCCCTCTTGTGCCTCAGTTTCTTCATATGTAGGAAGGACATGACGCGAGAGGCTGCCCTGTTGGCAGCTGGGACTACTTCATTGTTTGTCTTGGTTATTAGGCAAGATGGGGTTGAACCAGTGACTACCTGAGGCTTCTGTCTACTCTGCCCCAAGACCACCTGCTCCCAAGCCCCTCCCTGACACCATCTGTCTTGGTTTCTGCCCCCAAGCTTCTGGCCTTTATTCTCAGAGATGGCCCAGGGTGTTGCACAAGAAAGGTTTGGCCTCAAACAGACCTGGTTTAAAACTCACAGGTTGGGTGCCCCTAGACAAGTCACTCCTCTCCTCTGATCCTTAGGTGGGTAACAGGGGGAGCTCACGGAGACTGATGAGTTAACATTTGCAAAGTGCCCAATGTCCAGGTGCTCCGTGAATGTCAGTTTCCTCCCTCCTTCCATGCCCAGTGCGGGTCTGGCTTCAGTTCTGACATAAGTCAGCCCAGCAGTGTGACTGGGAGAGTGGATTCTGCAGCCAGTCTTCCGGGAGTTAGCTTTGCCATTCACTGGCTGTGTCAACTTGGGTGGGCCACTTAAACTCTCCAAGCTTTGAGTTTCTCACGTGTGAGATGGGGGCAATCAAGTGTCCACCCCTAAGCGTTGTTGTGAGGAGCTGGCAAGAGATCACAGCCCCGTACCCGACACATAAGAAACTCTTAGGTAAAGCTTCACTGCTATTAGTGATCTCTTCTTTCCCAACTCTAGTAGATTGTACTTTCCAAAGGAGGCTGCAACAATAGCTCCCATCCCATGTGCTCTTCTTACAAGGTGACCTTGATACATCTCCATCAGGAGGTCAAGTCTATGTCCCTGACCCTTGAAGTTGAACAGACCTTTGCAACTGCTTTGACCAACAGAGTATGGCACAAGTGACGCAATGTGTCTTCCAAAGGGAGGTCATGATAGGCAATATAGCCTGGCCTGGCTCTCCCTCTCTAGGCACACTTGCTCTAGGAGCCCGGCTACCATGCTGTGAGGAAGCCCAGGTGACCAGGAGAGGCCATGTGTAGGTGTTTTGGCTGACAACCAGCCTCAGTTATCAGAAATGCATGAGTGAACCTTTAAATGATTCCAGCCCCCAGCTCCTGTCTGAGCACAACTGCAGGAGAGAGCAGAGAACCGCCCAGCTGAACCCAATCAGTCCCCAAATCGTGAGAGATAGTGATAATGATACTAACTAAAAAATTCTGCGGGCTGGGCATAGTGGCTCATCCCTGTAGTCCCAGCTATTTGGGAGGCTGAGGTGGGAGGATTGTTTGAGCCCAGGAGTTTGAGACCAGCCTGGGCAACGTAGTGGAACCCCATCTCTCCAAAAAATTAAAAAAATGAGCTGGGTGTGGGGGCACATGCCTGTAGTCTCAGCTACTTGGAAGGCTGAGGTGGGAGGATTGCTTGAGCCTGGGAAGTTGAGGCTGCAGTAAACTATGATCGCATCACTGCACTCCAGCCTGGGTGACAGAGCAAGACCCCGTCTCAAAAAAAAAATCATTTGGTGAATATTTTTAAGGGAAAACAGCAAAGTTTTTTCCTATTAATCGGTGACCTCAGCATGGCATCAATAGAAAAACAAGTTGGGAGGAGGGGTTGCTGGTGGCTATTGATAACTGTCTTGGAGGGCTTAGGATGATAGCAGAGTTGTCCCTGGGGCCCGTCACGAACCTCAGCTTCGAAGCTAAGCACAGACAGCACAGAGGGGGCAGCAGCCGGTGGGGATGTGTGTGGGCCTGCAAGTCAGACCTGGGTGGATCCTGCTTCCAGCACCCACCAACTGTGTGGCTTTGGGCAAGTCCCTTCCCTGTTCTGGACCTCACTGGAGACATGTTTAATACACAGGGGCTGGGATTGAATGTTCATAAAGTTGCTTTGCTCACACACAGGGCTGTGATTCTCAGAGAGAAAACCCCTCTTCCTCGCCCTCTCCTGCTGCCAGGTGGAGACGGTTAGGAGGTCGGGAGGCTCTGCGGGACACGGGGCAATCCCTATAGAGACACCAGCTTGCTCAGCCTGTCTGCCATCTTCATGGTCTTCTCTGCTGGCCCTCTTTACCTTGCATTTCCCAGCATCACCTCACCGACACCTCTCATTGCCACATTTCTGTCCTCTCACCTCCCCTCACATTTTGCTGTCACTCACACCCTTGTAGCCATCCTGACAGATTCCCACTGTCTCCCCAATGCATTCATAGACTCTCCTACAACTGCCATCAAACCCCAGCCTCTTGCTTCACAATCCCTCACAATCCCAAAGTCAATTCCCTTTACAATTTCAGGTCACATGCCAACATCCATCCCCTTCACCCCTGCAACCCCCAGATGCTGTACAACCTCAAGGCACCACCTTCACCCTCCACTACCACCCCTGAAGCTGCCCAGCCTTTGCCTGTACTTTTGTGGTCACCTGAACCATGGTAAATGCTTCCCCTGTCTTCTCATTGTCCCCCTCACCCCACCCAAAACCAGCCTGAAAATTACTGAGTTCCCATTTGCTGCCTGGATCTCTGCTCCGTTTCCTCGTTTGACAATGAAGAGTTGTCAGTATAAGCTCTGCTTTGCATGTGGAGGACTTGAGGCTCAGGGAGGCTGACTAATCTGCTTGGAGTTTCAGGGGGCCAATGCCTAAATAGCCACACCTGGCTAATGTCATACCTGCCCCTGCTGCCTCCTGCTTCTCTTATGCACATTGTCTGACTTTCATCCCATTCTCTCTCCCTCCTCCTGCACACCCCCTCCCCATACCTCCTCCCTTCCAAGTGCCCTGTGTTGAACTGAGGCAGAATGATCTGAGTACAAAAGATGGAAAGATCCAGCAAGCATGGAATCCTTTGGCTCTTGGGGCCTCAGATTTCTTAACTATAAAATGGGGGCAAGAGACGGTTCCTTCACGTGACTGCTATGAGCATAAGCAAGAGCCTACCTGTGGCGTCACATAACAGAGTTGGGTGCACAGTAAGCATTTGATGAATGCACAAAAATATTCCAGGCACAGGATGCCATCAGGTCATGAAAAACACCTTTTCCAGATCCCCCCACGAGGCCCACCTTTGTCCCCTTGCCTGTGCTCTGGGCTGGTGGGGTGGCGGCACAGTCAGCGCCAGCAAACCCTGTGGGCCAGAGGCTTTTACATCTGCTCCTTTACTCAGCCCCTTAGGGAAGAAGACCCCAAATGAGGCCCCAGGGCGCAGTTATCAAGAGGCTGAGCAGAGCTTGGAACCAGAAACTAACTAGAGTTGAAATCCAGCTCTGCCACTCATTGGCCATCGAACTTCATCTCTTTGTGTCTCAGTTTCATCATTTGTAAATTGGGGATATAGGCTGTGCTTGTCTCATTGGGCTGGTTGTGAGAATGCAATGAGTAAATCCAAGCACCTTGGCGCACGGTGAGTGCTCAGTAGATGTTAGCTACTGTTCTCACCAGTGAACCCGCTGAGCCCCAGGAGCCAGAGATCCCTGCTTGGCACCAACAAGGGACCTGAGGTTGTGAGCTGTGCACAGAAGGCCAGGCCTGGGTCCAGGACGGTCTTTCTCCAGCCCCCTTATGTGCCAGGCTTTGTCATCGGCTCTCTCCACACCCAGCCTTTAGGAATATAATTATGAGACCCACTTCCAGGTAAAGAAACTGAAGCTCAGAGATGCTGAGAAACTCCCCAGCTGGTAAGAGGCAGCCGGGATCAGAGCCCGGATTGGCTGTTACTTCATTTGCTCATCTCCAGCCATTCACCTGGCACTGAGGACCTGCTATGTGCCAGGCACTGTTCCAGGTGCTAGGGATACTCTGCAGAGAAACACGGATATGATGCCTGCCGTTCCTGGATTTCTACAAGAGCACGCTGCCTCAGGAGCAGGGGAAATGTCAGGCCTCAAATCTTCTGGGCAAGCATTATTTACAGGGTCAGCTGAGCTATGCATGGACAGGTATAAGTGGAACTTGAAGAGTTAAAAAATAAACAAGAGCCAAATATTTCTCTGGGTACTGATGACTGCTTGATCAATGAAGAAGGAAGAAAAGATTGGGGTGACTGGGACTGCATTAATAGAGGTTTAATAATCAGAATAAAGGAGGTGAGAGTCCCACTTGTTGCAATCTGGATCAGATCTCATCAGTTCTACACTCCCACGATAAGGAGAACATGGGGTCATTGAACAGATGATATCAAAAGCAGCTAGGATGGCCTGTGGGCCTTGGCTGAAGAGCTGGGGTGGTGCATCAGGCAAAGAGGCAGCTTATTTGGGGCATCAGTGTTGTTTTCAGCTGCCCAAGGGTGTCTTGTGGACTCACTTCAAGGAACTTGGGGGGCCTTAAGGTCATAACTTGGACCAGATAGTGAACATTACAGAGCTCTGAGAATGAACTTTGACCTATCAAAATCCTCAGTAATGGGAGGCAGTTACTAGAGGCAGTGAGTTCCTTGTCACCTAAAGTGTGTGAGCAGAAGCTAGAGGATCATTTAACTGGGGCACTTGGGAGGCATGTCAGACTAGAAAGCGTCTCAGGTTTCCACGCAGCTCATGCCTAGAGTCTCTGCTTTTACTGTTCCTTCTGTCTGGAAGGCATTCCAGGTACTGCCTTCTCATCCTTTAGGTCTCAGCTTTAATATCACCTCCTCAAGGAAGTCTCCTTTGATCACTCAAGGTAGGTTTCTTCCTCTCCCACCCCACTATTCTCTATTTCAGAGACCTATTGAATTCCTTCATAGGATTTTCCACAATTTGTAATTATTTAGTTTGTTTTACTTGTTTGATGTTGAATGCCCTCAAAAGACTGCAGATGCAGGAAGGTAGAGACCAAATTGTCTCTGTTTGTTTTGTTGTCTTGTTTACCAGCTGTGCCTCCAATACCTGGGACATAGCAGGTCCTCAGTAAGCATTTCTTGGATGGATGGATGGATGGATGGATGGAGAGATGAACTGATGGACAGATAGACGAATGATGGATGGATGAGTGGATGGATGAGTAGATGGATGAATGAATGAATAAATGAATATATGTGTGGGTGGATGGATGACTTCCAGCTCACATATTTTCAGGTGTAAACTTCTCTGTGTGTTCAGGACATCCTTATATGTAGATTATCAGCAGAGAGGTGAGCTATGTATGTGTTTCATTTCCAGTTCCTGTGGACAGGAATTATGACTTCTCTGGGGAATCACTGTAGTGAACTGATTAGCAGCTAATTACAAGACATTTTTATGTTTTGACCCCAGAATTAACCACATGAACTTTGATCAAGAGGAAAATCAAGGACTGGGTGAATTCATTTAAATTTAGTTTAATATGTCCTTTCAGCATGTAGGCAGCTAATAAAAATGGATGTCTTTCATGTGCAAATCTCCTCTGAAGGGTCCTCCATGGATGTTCCAGGGTCACAGCCAGTTCTCTTTGAAGTGTGGCCCAAAGATCTGTGGAGGCAGGTTCATGAGCTTTTTAAAATGTAGATTCTGGGGCTCACCCCAGACCCATTGAATGAGAACTTCAGAAGTGGGGCCCAGGATGGGACATTTCTGAAGCACTCTTATCCGAGCTTAGGCCCCTGGGAAACCATCTCAGACAGACCCTGACAGATGATGAAACAGGCCAGCCATGCACAGTGGCTCACGCCCTGCATTCCCAGCACTTTGGAAGGCCTAGGTGGGCAGATCACTTGAGGTCAGGAGTTCAAGACCAGCTTGGCCAACATGGTGAAGCCCCATCTCTACTAAAAATACAAAAAAATTAGCTGGACATAGTGGCACGTGCTCATAATCCCAGCTACTTGGGAGGCTGAGGCACAAGAATCACTGGAACCGGGGAGGTAGAGGTTGTAGTGAGCTGAGATCGTGCCACTGCACTCCAGCCTGGGTGATGGAGTGAGACTCTGTCTCACAAAAAGAAAGAAAATTGTTATATTAAAAAAAAAAGAGAGAAGCAGCAGCTGAGGCCAGAGGGGGACAGTGACCTACTTAAGGTCACACAGCAAATCCATGGCACAGCTCAGACTAGAACCTTCTCTTTTGTCTGCCAGACCAACAGCCTGTTCTTGATGATGGGTGAGAGTGAATGGAATTTAGGGTTAAAAATAATCATATTGGTCCCATCTTAAACTTACATTTTCCAGTCCCAATTTTCTACGAATAATGTCCATTAAATAATTAATGTTCCTGAAAATAGTCTGGGCTCCCTCATGCCTTTTTTATTCCTGGAACATCAAACCCTTTCAGATCATAATTAATTAAGACTCTTGATGTCCCCAAGAGGTAGCCAGACACCCGCAGAAACTTGGTAATTGGTTCCGAATACCAAGAGACACAGTCTGCGTTTTAGAATTTACCTGATTTGAGAAGGGGATGGGACTGGAGAGAGACTAACATGGCCCCGAGGGCTGCCACGCACCAGGCAGTGTGCAAGTTGCTTCTCATATGTTCTCACATCTCAGTCTTGTGACACTGGGAGGTACGTGGAATTATCCCCATTTTACAAATAGAGGCAATGGAGGCTCAGACCACCCAAGGTGGCATTCTTCAGCCTGGTGGCATTGAAGGAGGTGGCAAATCTGTGTTACAGAACTCATCACATTCTCACGAATTGAGGTCAGGGTGGTGATTGTTCTATGCTGTTTTTTGTTTTGTTTTATTTAGAGGTCTTGCTCTGTAACCCAGGCTGGAGTTCAGTGTGGTCCAACCATGGCTCACTGCAGTCTTGACTGTCTGGGCTCAAGTGATCCTCCCACTTCAGCCTCCCAAGTAGCTGGGACTACAGGTGCACGCCACCACACCTGCCTAATTTTTTTATTTTTATTTTTTTGTAGAGACAGGGTCTTGCTGTGTTGCCCAGGGTAGTCTCAAACCCCTGACCTCAAGCAATCCTCCTGCTTCAGCATCCCAAAGTGCTGGGATTACAGGCATGAGCCACTGCACCTGGCCTATGCTGGTTTTAAAACACGCTTTGCTCGTGGCTTGACCACACTTGGTCAGCGTGGCTGAGAGGAGTGGAGTGAGTGTTCCTGGGATGCACCAGGAGGGTAATGAGGAAGGGTCAGCAGAGCTGGGGTCTGGGGTTAGACAGAGGCCACGCTGCAGAGAACCTGCCTCCAGGCAAATAGCTTGTTTTGTGCTGTTTCTAAGTAACCACCCCTCACACCCATCAAAGCCTTCATGGGGGTACCACACACAACCACCCCTAGCTGTTCATTCACTCACATATTCGTTCAACAAATATTTACTGAGCACCTGCTATGTGCCAGGCACTGTCTCAGGCACTGGGGAAACAGCAGGGACCTTCGATGGTGACACAGACAATAAAGCAGCAGCAAGTTCATTACTGTGGACCCTTAAACAACGCGGGAGTTGGGGTGCCGACCCCTTACCCCATGCAGTTGAAAATTCTTGTATAACTTTAAAACTTAACTAACAGCTTTACTGTTGGCCAAAGCCTTACTGATTACATAAACATTTGATTCACAGATATTTTGTATGTTTTATGCATTATAAACTGTGTTCCTATAATAAAGCTGGAGAAAAGAGAATGTTATTACGAAAATCATAAGGAAAAGAAAGTCTATTTATTATTCATTCAGTGGAAGTGGATCATCATAAAGGTCTTCATCCTCGTTTTCTTCAGGGGATGAAGGAGGAGGGGTTGGTTTTGCTCTCTCAGGGATGGCAGAGGCGGAAGAGGTGGAGGAGGTGGAAGGGGAGGTAAGAGAGGCAGACACATTTGGTGTAATTTTATTGCAAAAAATCTGCGTATAAGTGGGTCCACACAGTTGAAACGTGTTGTCCAAGAGTTGACTGTCATTAATTAATTACCCATTGTCACCCGTGCGATGAAGGTCCAGGGTGTTGGGGGCGCCGTAGAGAGGGCAGTTAGGGAAGGCCTCTGTGCGGGGCTGACATTTTAGGTTGAGAGCTGAAGGCTGGGGAGGAAGCAGCTGTGGAAGATGGGGAACAGTGTGCTGAGGCTCAGAGTGGGGGAAAAGTGCCATAGGATTGTGGACTGTGGACTGTGGACCGAAAAGAGGACTTGCATTCCTGCCACTCCTGCCCCAAGGAGGAGGAGCAGGTATGCGGGGAGAGCGGGGCGAGGTGGTCCTGGCCAGCTGAGAAGCAGTGTTGGAACATGAGGGTGCTTTATCCCTGGGTTAGGAAACGGGGGGCCATGGAGGGGTGGGGGCGAGGAGTGACACGGGCTGACTTAGGATGTGTAAGCGCCTTGTGGCTCCAGTGTGGACTGCAGGTGGGGGCAGGGAGGGGCTGTGGGTGGCTGCAGGGAGCCCAGGTAAGAGGTGCTGGCTGCTTGGTCTGAGGAAGGAGGGATGAGGCCGGAGCCAAGGGCAGACCCAGATATATCCAGTGCAGGGAGCGCACCTACACAGGCTGACTTCCGGGTATTTGGAGACTCCCTCTGGGCCAGGGCAGGGACTTTTCTCCCATTCAATAGGTGGGAACACTGAGGCCTCCAAAGTGAAGTGATGTGCCTGAGTTCTCTCCGGCAGGTGCAGCGCTGCACAAGGCCTCTGCCCACTTTTGTGGCCTGGCTGGACCGGGGATCTTGTCCTTCAAGAAGTAAGCGAGTCCAGCTCAGGAGAGAACCCAGCCCTGCAGGTGCTCAGGGCAGACACAACCCCGATTTACAGTGAACCCCTCCTCTGGACTGGACAAGGAGGGCTCAGAGAGGCTTGAGATGGAGTGGGGCTTGGGAGGAGGCTGCAGTCAGGTGGGGGAAGAAGATGAGAGGCCCGAGCACAGTTATATAATGACAGCAGCAGCTGAGGACAGGCAGCTTTGACAGTGGTGGTGGTGGCGAGGTGGGGAGGATCGGGGGGTAGGAAGAGTGATCAGAGAGGCCTTCCTGGAGGAGGTGAGGAAACCACAGACCAAAGACGTGGCCCACAGGGTGTGAGAGATGCCAGTGAGGGTGGAGGGTGGGTTTGGATGGGAGAGACCCTTTAGGTGAGAGGATGGGGTGTGAGTGTTTTAGGATTAAGGGTGAAGCCTCATCATCTAGGCTGGGAGGCAGGAGGCCTGGCCTGTGGCCCCAGTTCTTCCCTGAGTGATCAGCTGCCTGGAGTGGCCAGTCACATCCCCTGTGGAGAGCCCTTCCCCCTAACTGAGCCTTGAGGGGGGCCTGGTTGTGGCAAAACAAGCATTCCCCATTCATGGTAAAAATAATCTCTCCAACCCTCTTGGAAGATCTGTAATTTCTTTCATTTCTTTCATATGGTATATGTTAAAAAGTAGTTAATTATTTAGATAGCATACTGTTAAAGACGGTATTACAAAGTTCATGTTTAATGCGGAAAAACATTTTTATAATCTTGTCTCTTGAAAGAGATACGCACAATTTCTTGTGAATTAATTTCTTTTGAATTAATTATGTAATAAACGGTACAATTTGTTGACAAATTTATCTTTGAAGGACATCTCATGATTGATTTGGGGGAATAAATGCATATGAAAGTGTAGATTGGTGTTTCATTCTGTATGTAATTGAAAAACTGCTTTCATTGCCGGATGAGAGGGATTTGTGTGTTTTGTGCCTAAAATAAAAGCCATGGGATTATTGGTGAATTTGGAGATTTTGTTTCAAATTGACTATAAATAGGAGAGAAGGCTCCAAGCTGATGTTAGTAAGACCCACTCAGGGAACCCGTTGTGGCGTGAATAGCTTTTTTCCCCTCCAATAAATGAAAAGTTAAATTGGTTGTGCCCATCTCTGTATTTTCTCTCTTTGTAATTGTTTTTTGTGGTGCTGGAAACATATGGATGTGTTTTATAAGAATTCTGATCAGATGGCACCAGTGAAAGGTAGCACGAGGCACATCCAGTGAATTATCATTTCAGTGGTGCCCATTCACTTGTATTTCAACTTCACTGTCCCTGGCTTCCTGTTCTTAGCTAATATTCTGTTGTGGGTATAAATGAAACAGATATGAGTAAGAATGTGAGCAACTGGAACTGTCAAACAGGCAACATCCTACAAACACATGTAAAATTACAACAGTGATAAGATTCATAAGATGCTTAAGACACTGGAATATAGTCGGTGGCCAACAAAGGTTAGCTATGGTGATGATGATGATGAGGGCTCAGAGAGGGAGTGCTCTGGAGCTAAATTGCTGTGTGACCATGGGCAAGCTGCTTACCCTTTCTGTGCTTCAGTTTCTTCATTTGCAACATGGAGACAATTAAGGTATATGCCTCATAGGTTTGTTGTAAGGTTTAAATGAATGAATGTAAAAGGTGCTTAGAGTGTTCTGAGCACATGGTAAGAGCTAAAAAATGTTACCTATTTTTAAAAATCATTATCACTATTATTCTCATAATTAGTCAAGGAAGGCTTTCCAGAAGAAATGACTTGGAGCTGAGCTGTGAAAGATGAGTCAGCAGTAGCAAGGCAACAATGGAGGGATAAGCATTCCAGGCGGAAGGAACAGCATGTACGGAAGTCCTATGGTGGGAACAGACTGTGGTACATTTGGGGAGCCGAACAGGGCTAGTGGGACTGGAGCAGAGTGATCAAAGAGGAGTGGGAGGAGACCTGAGGCTGGAGAGATTAGCTGGGGGCTTTTGTTAGGGCTGTTAGTCTTTATGCTGAAAGCAATAAATGCCAACAAGGGGTTTGTAGGCAGGGGAGAGGCAAGGTCTCCCTGTCGATTTGCAAAGCTCCCTCTAGCGGTTTTGGGGAGGGCTGAGGATGGCAGATGAGGGCTTTGGTGGGGTGGGGCTGGGAGGGATGGAGAGATGACTGCAGGGAGGAGTCTAAGACGTGGCCCCCGGAGGAGTTGGTGATGCATGCGGTGGTTGTGAAGGGTGAGGAAGAGAAAGGGGACAAGGGCAATGCCCCTCTTTTTTGGTCTGTGTAGCCACTGCGTGGGTAGTGGTGCCTGAGAATGATGGTGTGGGGGGTGAGATTACTTCTCTGAGCCTCAGCTTCCTTATTTGTGCTGGCAGCCTGTGGTGGGGATTATTAAGTGAGAGAATGCATGAGAGAGCGGTCAGCGCAGCCCCCACAACGTGTCTTTTCCCCCCAGACTCATCACCTGGGACCTGCCTCCTTCCTACCATGGCATTGGTGGAATGGAAGGTAAATATCACTCACGCCCAAGTCCCTGGATCTTGTTTTCCTCATCTATACCATAGAGACAAGGGCCCTTAACCCACAGGTTTCTATGAGATTTACAGAATGACGCTTTATGTGCATGAAGGGCTGTGGGCGAGCCTGGGTGTGAGAGACGTTTCCCCTTCCTGCCTCCTCTCTTCTGCAGCATGCCCTAACAGAAATTTTTTTTTTTTTTTTTGAGTTGGAGTCCCACCCTGTGGCCCAGGCTGGAGTGCAGTGATGCAATCTTGGCTCACCGCAACCTCTGCTTCCCATGTTCAAGGGATTCTCCTGCCTCAGCTTCCCGAGTAGCTGGGACTACATGTGTGTGCCACCACTTCCCGCTATTTTTTGTTTGTTTGTTTGTTTGTAAAGGCAGGGTATCACCACGTTGGCCAGGCTGGTATTGTACTCCTGACCTCGAGTGATCTGCCTGCCTCGGCCTCCCAAAGTGCTGGGATTACAGGCGTGAGCCACTGTGCCTGGTCCTAACATATGTACATTTATGTGCATGAAACATACATGTACACACTTGTGCTCACACATTCCTCCTGCCAATTTCTTAACACACGCATACATGCACACACTTACACACATACTCATGGTACCCACCTCCACACATCCCTTGAAAAATTCAAACTCAGAAGGTCTCTAGAGCCCCAATTGCTGTCAATGAAAATACAATGCAAACCATATATATCATTTTAAGGTTTCTTGTAGCCACATTAAAAATACAAAGTAAAAGTACACATTAAAAGTACAAAGAAACACTGAAATTAATTTTAATATGATATTTCATTTAACCCAATATATCTAAAATATCATTTCAACATGTAATCAAAACAAAATTTATTTGAAACTTATTCAAACTTATTTTGATATTCTTGGTGGGATTTTTTGTGTGGTCTTAAAAATCCATGTGTATTTTACACTTACAAGACAAGTCATATTTCAAGGGCACAATCACCACGTGTAGATTGTGCTATGACACTGGATAGCACAATTGGGGATTATCTACTCAGAACCCTCATTCAACAGATGGGGAGACTGAGGACCTGAGTGGGGCAGTGACTGGCCCTGAAGAATGCAGCCTGGCCGCTTTATCCTGCAACACCCTACTGTGTAAGGTATCCAAGGCCCCCATCTACCCCTGCTGTCTGCAGAGTGGCCCCGGCAAAGCTCCATACCTGGCCTTCCAGAAGAGGTGCTGCCCACGCATGAATCAGGCTGGGGGTGGCCTGCAAAGCCTACTCGTCTGTCATCCTCTCCTGGGGGTGCATCACCTGGAAGCATCGGGGTTCCCTGCAGGGAGGGAACACTTGAGTCCTCCCCCTTTTCTTACAGCCTCCACATGGGGTGGCTGGAATGCGACCACGTGGAAGCCAGGCAAGGCTGAGACAAGGGGAACATGGTGACTCTATCTCCCTGGTGGGCCCGGTCCTGGGGTCAGGGAATTCATTCTGCCTGCCTTGGTTCTGCCATTAGCTGCTGAGGCCGGAGTTCATGGACAGTGGGCGGCTGACCCAGATCCCATATCTCTTCCCAGCTGTGAAAGCTTCTCTGCCAATCAGCCACCAGAGTCTTCAAGGCTAAATAAGAGGTAATGAGTCCGCTAGAAAAATGGGTCAGAGGCCCATTAACTCAGGCTCAGATGTGGCTGAGAGCCTACTTTAACTATGGCAATGCCTACAGCACGAGGCAGAGCTGGGGGATTGGACCCTTCGAGAGAGGGGTTGAAGATGGAGCCTCAAATGTCTGAGGGGCCCAGGGCTTGCAGGTGAATCAGAGTCCCAGGCTAGCTTCCTGGGGACTTGCTACCTGCCCTGCCACCTGGCCCTTGGAAAAGAGACAAGGGCATATGCCCCATACTCAATGCTTTGAGTATCATCTCATTTAACCCTTTCAACAACATGGTGTGAGATGCTGTACAGTGGCTGTCCCCATTTTATAGATGAGGAAACTGAAGTGCAGCCAGGGGAGGGAAACTGCCCAGATTCTCACAGTCAGTAATGGGAGGAGCTGGGATTCACACCCAAGTGAGCTTGACTCTGGGGCAGGGATGGAAGGTGCACTTTCTGTTATAGTTTCACCCAGGGTCAAAGCCAGGCTCATTTAGGCCAGGCTCTTTCATGCAGCCAGATGTCTCTCTGAGCTCTTGTTCCAGACAGCCAGCTGCACTGGGAGGTATCTCTGTAGGTCCTGGGTGCCTCATGCCCTCCACACTCAAACCTGAGCCCCCCTGACCTGCCCCTGCCCTGCCCGCCTCATGGAGACAGGAGACTCTTCGCATGGAATTAGACTCCCAAAACCATTCTGATCTCCTGCTGCTCCCTCAACCTCACACGCAGTGATCCGTGCAACAAACATACACTGAGCACCTATGATGTGCCAGGCACTGATCTACGTTCAAAGGAGAAACCAGTGGACAAAATCAACAAACATTTCTACATTCCGTCTCGCAGGGGCTGACTCAAGAGGAAACATGAATAAGCAAATGATGTGCCCCAGGGACTGCCTTGGAGGATGTGGAGCGGGGTGAGGAACTGGGAATCTTGGAGGAGGTTGCAGTATTTATTGGGGTAGTCGGAAGATGCCTTATTGAGAAGCTGACCCTTGAGCAAGATTTTAAAGGATCAAGAGAATGAGTCATGGGGGTATTGAAGGGAAGCGCATTCCAAAGAAGGGGAACAGCCAGTGCAGGGGTCCTTAGGAAGAAATGGCGTTCGCAAGCTCAAGGAATAGCAGAGTGTGGGTGAAGAGGAAGGAGTAGGAAGAGGAGAGAGATACTAGCAGGAGATGAGGTCAGAGAGAAGACAGGGAGCGGGCAGATCATGTGGGGCCTTGTAGAACAATGCAAGGCCTGGCTTTGACCCTGGGTGAAATGATGCCATCTGATTTACCTTCGAAAAGGCTCACTTGGAGAGGAGAGGCAGGGAGGCCAGTGAGGTGGCTGCAGCCAAATTCAGTTAAGAAAGGAGAGGGTGGCTGGGACCGGGAGAAGGGGTCAGATTTGAGTGTGTTGTGAAGACTGAGCTGGCAAGGCCTCCTGATGGGTTGGACAGGTTGACAATTGAGAAAGGGGAGTCTGCAGGTGGGGCAGGTTTGGGGGAAGATCAGGAGTCCAGCTTTGGAGCTGTGAGGTGGAAAGGCCTCCTAGACATCCCAGTGAGCTGTTGAGAGTCAGGTTTATGGGCTTCCAGATGGGGACACAGGTCTGGGCTAGAGTGGCTGGCATGTGGGTAGATATGGTCACCAAGGGCTGGCCCCCAGGGCCCTGGGGAGAAGAGGAGGGATGAACAGAGGCAATGAGAAGGAGTAGTTGCAAGGTTGGAGGAGAACTAGGAGAGCTGAGCTGTGCCTGGTCAGGTAAGATGAGGACTGAGCATCACCCAGGAGACTTAGCGATGTGGAGGTCATCAGGGGCCATGTGGGTGAGGCCTGGCAGGGGATCCCGGGTCTGAGCAATCTACCTTTTATCCGTGTGGCAGGCTGAATAGCAGCCCCCATGAGGTGCAAGGCACTAATCCCTGCAGCCCCTAAATATTGATATTAGCTTATATAGCAAAATGGTCTTTGTGGCTGTGTTAAGGATTTCGAGATAGGAAAATTATCTGCTAATGTATGGGCCCTACATACAATCCTTATAAGAGAGAGGCAGAGGGAGATTTGACACAGACAGACAGATGGCAATGTGACACCGAGGTAGAAATTGGAGTCATGCTGCTATAAGTTAAAAAGTGTCACAGCCACCAGAAGCTGGAGGAGGCAAGGAATGGATTCTGGCCTGGAGCCTCTGGAGGGAGCACAGTGCTCTTGACTCTTTAATTTCAGCCCAGTGATAATGACTTCAGACTTCTGGCCTCCAGAGCTGCGAGAGAATAAATTTCTGTGGCTTTAAGCCATCATATTTATGGTAATGTGTCATAGCAGCTACAGGAAACAAACACGCCCCTTCTGGGATCAGGTCCCCTACTTCCCACCCTCCTTAGTCATCCTCTGTCCCTCATCCAACAATTGTCACAGCCTCATCACCAGGCTGCTGCCTCCAGGCTGCCCCAGCACCTGCCCTCCCCACAGAGCCTGATGGGGTAACTTCCGTCCCTAATACCCTCTGCATGGAGCCCACATTCATTAGCCCAAAGCCCAAGGCTTTTCCTGATAAAGCCCTAGCAGTCAGGCCGGGCGCGGTGGCTCACGCTTGTAATCCCAGCACTTTGGGAGGCCGAGGCGGGCGGATCACGAGGTCAGGAGATCGAGACCACGGTGAAACCCCGTCTCTACTAAAAATACAAAAAATTAGCCGGGCGTGGTGGCGGGCGCCTGTGGTCCCAGCTACTTGGAGAGGCTGAGGCAGGAGAATGGCGTGAACCCGGGAGGCGGAGCCTGCAGTGAGCCGAGATTGCACCACTGCACTCCAGCCTGGGCGACAGAGCGAGACTCCGTCTCAAAAAAAAAAAAAGCCCTAGCAGTCTCCACACTCATTTCTCACCACTGGCTCCCACCACTTATGCTCCATAACCTCCATGCAATTTTCCGTTGCTACATGTTCTCTTAAGCTTCTGAGCCATTGTACTTGCTGTTCCCTCTGCCTGGAACACACTTCCTCATCCCAGAAATAGGCATGGTTTGTTTCCTCATTAAATTTAGGTCTTTACCCAAAGAACTTTTCGATGACCATTTTAAAAGTGCAACTCCCTCTTCAGCCCCACGTTCCTGATCCCCTTCCCCTACCTTGCTTTTCTCCATGGTGCTTATCACTCACTATATATATATTTAACTAATTTGTTCATTGTCTTGTGCCTCCAATTAGAATTAAATTCCACAGGGGCAGGGAATATAGTCTCTTTTGTTTACACTTGTATCTCCACCACCAAGGAATATGTCTGACATGTAATGAGAACTCAATAGACATACGCCGAATGAATGAGTAGGAGTATGAATGAATGAGTGGGCGTATGAATGAATGAGTGGGCGTATGAATGAATGAGTGGGCGTATGAATGAATGAGCAAAAGAGACAAAAAAAAACAACAACAAACTAACCAGGTGTGGTGGTGCATGCCTGTCATCCCAGCTACTCAGGAAGCTGAGGTGGGAGGATTGCTTGAGCCCAGGAGGTGGAGGTTGCAGTGAGCTGAGATCATGCCACTGCACTCCAGCCTGGGTGATGGAGTGAGACTCTGTAAAAAAAAAAAAAAAAAAAAAAAAAAAAAAAGAGAGAGAGAGACTCAGAAGGAGAGGCCAGTGATATAGGAGAAAAGAAAGCCAGGAGCACATGGTATCTCTGAGGCCAAGAGAATTAAGTGTTTCTTAAAAATATAGAAACTTCTGAATCATCCATTGTAAAAATGAGTCAAGTCTAGGTGTAATGCTAATGTATTTTTATTGCATAAAACTTTTTCGGGGATTTGATTATTGGCATGGCCTACCTGTGAGCCACAATATTTATTCAACGAAAGACCCATTCAGCTAGTTCCGCCAAACTCTCACATTCTCTGTGGATGAGGACGCCTTAAGTGCCAAGCCCTGTGCTATGCTTCATGCTGTGATTTTCCCACCAACCCTTTCCATGGGGTCTAGGGGCAGGTAAACAGTGCGGCCCCTCACCACTTCCTGATCCCATTTCCAGGAAGTAACTAGCAGGAAAAGCTTGATGTGTAGCATGGTGTGTCTATATAAGGAGAGACAAAGCTACGTCATTTTGAAAGTGGTAGTCCACGAATCCTATTATCCCGCAACTGTTCCACCTCCCCAATCCCAGTCATCTGTGGACATCTTTCCATGTCATTATTGAAAGATCTGTGTCATTTCTTCCATCACTTTAGGGCCACCTCATCCCACCCTAGAGTAACTATGGAGACCAGTTTACTGTGCACCTTTTCTGGTGTGTCTGATCTTAGTCTCACCATGATCTGTCTATATAAACATACACATATATACACACAAACAGCGCTGTGGGGAGGGACGCATGCCTTGTCGCAGAGCAGCAGCTGCTTTCTGCACACCAGCTCTCTCACCTGGGAGTCCCCGCCCACCCATTCCCAGCCTCTACAGAAGCCCACGAGCAGGTGTGGGCTCTCCAGGGAGGTCGTGGTGGGGAAAGCAGCCCTTTCTATCAGAGATGAGAGCGGGGAGCTGGGGATGGGCGTGTTAATAGTCCTCTCTTGCAACGCACACATGCTACTTTATTTTTAGCCGGCCATGGCATCACACTTGAGTATTGGCCTGTGTCTTGCTTCCTTCATTCATCAGCTTATCTTAGAGCACTCTCCATGTGGAAATGTACAGGTCCACCCCATTGTGAGTGAGGGCTTCATAGAATTCAACAGGATGACCAGGTCACACTGTATCCAGCTTCCCTCCCGGGGATGGATCCCCACGTGGTTCCGATCTTCTCCTTGCATGTTTGGAGACTGGGGCTATTATCAATATCTTTACACACTAAACATTTACTTTGTGTAGGTAGATTCCTACACAAGTAGTAGGATTGCTAGATCAAAGGGCAAGGACATTTAAGATTCTAATTGATGCTGCTGCCGAGTTATTTTTTGCTATGATGGTAGCAAGCCACACTCTCCCTCCGTGTGGGTGAATGGATCCAGTTGCACGTGGTCGTCAGTCCAGGCAGGGAAGTGGATGAGTAGGGAGGCACAAGGGAGCTTAAGAGGAATGGGGGCGTGTTCTGCCTTTTTTTTTTTTTTTTTGGCAGAGTCTCGCCCTGTCGCCCAGGCTGGAGTGCAGTGGCACGATCTTGGCTCACTGCAAGCTCCGCCTCCCGGGTTCACGCCATTCTCCTGCCTCAGCCTCCTGTGTAGCTGGGACTACAGGCGCCCGTCACCACGCCTGGCTAATTTTTTGTATTTTTTTTTTAGTAGAGACAGGGTTTCACTGTGTTAGCCAGGATGCTCTTGATCTCCTGACCTTGTGATCCGCCTGCCTTGGCCTCCCACAGTGCTGGGATTACAGGTGTGAGCCATCGCACCCGGCTTGCCTTTTTTTTTTTTAAGAGACAGGATCTTACTATGTTGCCCAGGCTGGTCTCGAACTCCTGGGCTCAAGTGATCTACCCACCTCAGCCTCCCAAAGTGCTGGGATTAGAGGCATGAGGCACCGTGCCTGGCGTGAGTTCTGCTTTGCAGAAAGGATGCTGGGGGTGAGATGTATCAAAGACAGTGCAGCGGAGTGGATGTCACTCCCTTCCACCCCATGCGGACTTCTTTCCTATTCTTCTTTTATCGTGGTCCTTCTTACATCCCTGGGCAAGAGAGAACATCCAGGGTCAGGCTAGTGAGCACCTCCTTACATTTTGCACTTTGTCCCAGACCTGGCAAAATCATACCCATTTTACAGATGAAGAAAGTAACGCTCAGGGCAGTGCAACGAGTGTCCAAGATCACAGGACCTGCAGCTGTGTCCCTTCTCCGAAGATTCCTGTGGAATGTAAGGGAGGCGGGATGGGGTCCTCCAGGGAGGGCAGCCTGGCTAATGAGCAGAAGGGGCCTGGAGTCGGGGTGATTCTGGGGGTACCACTAACTTAGCTCGGCAATCCTGGCTCCCCACCTCTCAGGCCACAGCTATGGCACCTGGAAAATGGGTGGGTGGACTTAGATTAAGGGTTACAAAAAGAAATGGCTACAGAGGACCCAGGAGACAAGTAGATCTGGCTGGTACATGGCTCTGAGACTTTGTGGATGGCAGGCCTGGGGCACTGTGTGGTGATGGGGCATGCTAGGGCCCAGGCACTAGAGATGATGCCCTGGCTGAAGGAGCAGCCTCTACTCATGCTGGGAGCTGGGTCCCAGGAGGGAAGGCAGGTGCAGTATTGCCAGCATTTTTTCTTTTCTTTTATTTTCTTTACTTTTCTTTTCTTTTCTTTTTTTTAAGACAGAGTCTTGTTCTGTTGCCCAGGCTGGAGGGCAATGGCGCAATCTCGGCTCACTGCAACCTCCATCTCCCAGGTTCAAGCAATTCTCCTGTCTCAGCCTCCTGAGTAGCTGGGATTACAGGCACACACCACAATGCCCAGCTAATTTTTTTGTATTTTTAATAAGGATGTGGTTTCACCATGTTGGCCAGGCTGGTCTTGAACTCCTGACCTCAAGTGATCCGCCCGCCTCTGCCTCTCAAAGTGCTGGGATTACAGGCATGAGCCACCATGCCCAGCTCCAGCATTTCTTTGGAGAAAGTGAAAACTCGGGTTTTCTTTCTCTCTTTTTTTTTTGAGATGGAGTCTCACTCTGTCTCCCAGGTTGGAGTGCAATGGTATGATCTCCGCTTACTGCAACCTCCACCTCCTGGGTTCAAGTGATGCTCCTGCCTCAGCCTCCTGAGTAGCTGGGATTACAAGTGTGCGCCACCATGCCTGGCTAATTTTTGTATTTTTAGTACGGACAGTGTTTCACCATGTTGGCCAGGCTGGTCTCGAACTCCTGACCTCAGGTGACTCGCCTGCCTCAGCCTCCCAAAGTGCTGGGATTACAGGTGTGAGCCACTGTGCCTGGCTAAAACTCAGGTTTTCCAGCAGTATGGAGTTGTGAAAGGCTGGCCATTCGTGGGGTTTGGGAGCCATCCCTTAGGCCTCCTGGGACTCTCAACCCTTTGCAATTCTCATGATCAAACACTCCTGACCTTTCTGAGCCATGGGCCTCTTCTCTGAGCACATCTTTTAAATGCACAAAATAAAAATACATTAGATTATAAAGGATTCCAATTATGTTGAAACATAGTTATCAAAATATTAAAAACACTTTTGATATAGTAATAAATGTACTTCTTTATTAATGCACTAAATAACAAGCTCTAGGGACAGGTCTAATTAGCATCTTAACTTTGAAGTGGTACTGGGTGTAAACGATCTGTGGAGATAGTAGCAATGACTGTAATGCGATATGAAAATATCTGTGTTTCTTTTGGTGACAAAGCCAAGAACACCGCTAATACGACTGTGGTTTGTTGTTGACATTCGCAAGGGAAGGAAATGCTCTTTCAGGGCAGTGGTGCTGAAGGGACAGATGTAATATTTTTTTCCACCTCCCAAGTTTACCAACTCCCTCCGTGAAGATCCCCTGTCATTCATGGGGTTAGGGGTGAACAGGACGGGGCTTGGACCCCAGGGTGAAGTGCTCATGACCACAGGCCCTTCCATGGCTAAAATTGGGGGGGCAACAGGAGCTGATCCCCAGGGCAGGCCTCCCGCCGCAGGCAAACCTGAGATCTGGGAAGGGCCTGCCCTTCCTCCCTGCGGCCCTGGTGAGTCACAAAACGTCCTTTCTCAGGAAAACCAAATATAAACAGTTCAGGATTATCTTGAGAACAAGATGTTTGTTTACTTTCTAAAATTGCATACATGGCAAAGTGCTGAGGCCTACAACTGCAATTAATAATAATTTAGGCCCATCGCTCCCAGGGCAGAGCTGCATCTTCATGTTAGAGACAAAGACTCATCTTTTCCTTATTTTGTGTTCAGGCAACGTGACATTATTTCTCCCTAGTCATAGATATTTTTATTGCTTGTATCACCCCAGATTGTACAAGCAATACATGCTCATTGTAAAAATTTCAAAACACTACAGAAAGTAAAATTTTCCCCATATTAACTCATTCCCAGAGAGAACCACTAATAATGTATTCGATCCACTGTGCTTTTCGTCTCCATGCCTGTACTCACACGTTACCATTCATATGATTTGTTTTTCCAAATGGCATTCTGTGAAAATTGTTCTACAACTTGCACTTCTTTTGTTTTTGTTTCTTTTTTTGAGATGGAGTCTCGCTCTGTCACCCAGGCTCGAGTGCTCGGCTCACTGCAACGTCTACCTCCCGGGTTCAAGCGATTCTCCTGCCTCAGCCTCCCAAGTAGCTGGGACTACAGGCACCTGCCATCACACCTGGCTAATATTTGTACTTTTGGTAGAGACGGGGTGTCACCATGTTGGCCAGGCTGGTCTCAAACTCCTGACCTCAGGTGATCCACCCGCCTCGGCCTCCCAAAGTGCTGGGATTACAGGCGTGAGCCACTGCGCCTGGTCTCAACTTGTACTTTTCACTGAAGGTATCATAAATATTATTTGTTGATATGTCTGTCTCCTCAATTAGAAATTGGAGTTTCAGAAAAGGAAATACAGTGCTTTATAAATCTTTTTAAATCTAATGCGCCTTACCCAACAATTCATACGTAATAGGATTCAACAAATATTTGCTGAGCTAATGACCAAATGAATAAATACATAAATTTGTTTTTCAAAAAATAAATTGTGAACACATTTGAATGTTCATTAAACAATACTTCATTGTTTCAGGGTGCCTGAGAGCTAAGTTTAGGGATGTGATTGAATTTTTCAATGACCACTCAGGTACATGGGTTGTTTCCAATTTTTCAAACCTGTTCTGCCCCAAACATCCTTAAAACATATATATATCTTTGCATGCTTCTTTATGCATTTTTTAGACTCAAAGAAAGGCCTATTTAGATTGTACCAAATTACAAACCTATCACCACAAAATCTTTTTTATCTGTTCCCTCACCAATACTGAGTGTTTATTTATTTAGTGGATGTGAACACACTTTATTCAACAAAAATGAGGCCTATTTCAAATATGCCAAAGGTGCTTCTATAATTCTTTCTACTAATCTTTCTAATTGGATTTTTATTCTTTTGAATATTTCAAAAGATAATATACTTTGAACAATTTCAAGCTTTTGGAAAAATTGCTAGAACAATACATAGAACTACCATATACCCCTCACCAAGATCATCAAATTCTTAACATTTTATCACATTCTGGCTTTTGTGTGTGCTCTCTCTCTCTCTGTCTCTCCCTCCCTCCATTATTCTCTTTCTGAATCTTTGGAGGGCAAGCTGCACACATAATATTCCATCATCTTTAAACACGGTTGTGTGTATTTCACCAGACCAAGTTCATTCTCTACCTAACCCCAATGCAACCCTCCAAATCAAGAAATCAACATCAGTACAAACAACACCACCCAATCCATGGACCCCATTCAAGCGTCCCAACAATTTGTCTTCTCCCCTCTGGTCCAGAACCTTCTCCAAGAACATGTATTGCATTTAGTTCTTGTGTATTTTCAGTTTCCTACAAGCTGGAACAGTTTCTCATTTTGCCTGGTCTTTTGAATCCTCAACGGTTTTAAAGGGTTCCATTCTCTAGGGTGACACTCAACTCAGATCCATCTGAAGTTTTCTTGTGTCCACACTCAGCTCATGTTCCTGGGCAGGGAGGCCACAGGATGATGCTGCATGATTTCAGTGTTTCATCTCAGGAGGCACAAGATGGTGGCCACCTCTGGAGGTGTTAATCTCGACCACCAGGTCATCTTGGTGCCTGCCAGGTTTCCCCACCATACTTTTATTTTATTTTATTTATTTTTGAGACGGAGTTTAGCTCTTGTTGTCCAGGCTGGAGTGCAATGGCACAATCTCAGCTTACTGTGATCTCCATCTCCCGGATTCAAGCGATTCTCCTGCCTCAGCCTCCCAAGTAGCTGGGATTACAGGCGCCCGCCACCAACGCCCAGCTAATTTTTTGTATTTTTAGTAGATAGTGTTTCACCATGTTGGCCAGGCTGGTCTCGAACTCCTGACCTCAAGTGTTCTGCCCGCCTCGGCCTCCTAGAGTGCTGGGATTACAGGCGTAAGCTACTGTGCCCGGCCTTAGGTTTCCCCACCATAAACTCACCATTTCCCTTTTGTGATTGATCGGTATGTTGTGGGGAAGTTTCTGAGATGATGCCAATATTTTCTGTTCCCTGTTAAACCCCCTTCATGGATGACTTCTGGATCAGTCACCTTTGTGATATTGGCCAAATGGTAATTTTTGTATTCTCATCATTCCTTCTACACCTATGAGTTGATATTCTATTGTAAAAAAGTCTTTTCCTTTTCCTTTTTGTATGTATGGGTGTATTTATATCAGCAGGAGCTCATGGATTTCTATTTTATAATTCATTTCTATCATTACCTAGTTTGACGATCAGAATCTTATCTCCAGCCTGGGCAATGGAATAAGACCCTGTTTCAAAAAATAAAATAAAAATCCAGGCACAGTGGCTTGTACGTGTAATTCCAGCACTTTGGGAGGCTGAGGCAGGCAGATCCTTTGAGCTCAGGAGTTCAAGACCAGCCTGGGCAACAGGATGAAATGCTGTTTCTACAAAAAATGCAAAAGTCAGCCGGGCGTGGTGGTGTGCACCTATAGTCCTAGCTACTTTGGGGGCCGAGGTGGGGAGGATCATTTAAGCTCAGGAGGTGGAGGCTGCAGTGAGCCAGAATCACACCACTGCACTCCAACCTGGGTGACAGAGCCAGACTCTGTTGAAAAAACCAAATCTTTTCCCAGATGGCAGGGACCCCTTCAAGAACACAGTGGCTGCCATGTCCTTTTGCTATGACTTCATCTTTCATTCACCATTTCCTTACTTTCTGGCATAATGAGATATTCTAGCTTCATCTCGTCATCATGCATTTTCTGCCTCAGCCATGCCATTAGTCATTTCTTGGAGTAGCCCTGATTCATTTCAGTGAAGGGTGATATTTACAACCAAGATCTGGGCACTCAGTATACTCATTACACCTGGGATGTAGGTATATGTGTGTGTGTATGCATGCGCATGTGTGTTCACACATACTCATGCTTACTCAACTAAAAATTATTTGCATGTGTCTCTCTCTCTATATATGTACACACACACACACACACACACACACACACACACACACGAATCATGAGTTTATACCAAAACCTCCAAATCCAATCCAATACCTCAAGGTTATTTCTAGCCTTCTCGTTTCACATTTGTAAGTATCTTAGGCAATGAGAATCTTGGCTCTCATTATCCCCAATATATGTACTAATTTATTCAATTGCTTTGCTTATTTGTTTCATATAACCTATCTTCCACCACCGCAACATCCTCTCACCGTCCTGCATCTGCAGCTGCTGTGACTCTCAGCCCACACCTCCACAAAGCCCCCCCACACCACTGTCCCAGCCAGCCTCTTCAGCCATGAGGCCCACGGGCCTCACACTTTGGCATGACCCCCCACCTCCAGCCCTGTGTCCTTGCCACTGACTAGTGCCTCCACCAGCCCACTTCCGGCATTATTTCCAATCACTCAATTTGGCCAATCTTACAGTTTCAACAAAAATATCAATGTTGTCATTTTAACTTTTTTTCTTTTTTTGAGACAGAGTCTCACTCTGTCACCCAGGCTAGAGTGCAGGGGCGCAGTCTCAGCTCACTGCAACCTCCGTCTCCCAGGTTCAAGCGATCCTCATGCCTTAGCCTCCTAAGTAGCTGGGATTACAGGCATGTGCTACAACGCCTGGCTAATTTTTGTATTTTTTTTTTTTTTTTTTTTTGAGACGGAGTCTTGCTCTGTCGCCCAGGCTGGAGTGCAGTGGCGCAGTCTCGGCTCACTGCAAGCTCCACCTCCCGGGTTCATGCCATTCTCCTGCCTCAGCCTCTCCGAGTAGCTGGGACTACAGGCGCCCGCCACCATGCCCGGCTAATTTTTTGTATTTTTAGTAGAGACGGGGTTTCACCGTGGTCTCGATCTCCTGACCTCGTGATCCGCCCGCCTCGGCCTCCCAAAGTGCTGGGATTACAAGCGTGAGCCACCGCGCCCGGCAATTTTTGTATTTTTGGTAGAGGTAGGGTTTCATCATGTTTGCTGGGCTGGCCTCAGACCCCTGACCTCAGGTGATCCACCTGCCTCGGCCTCCTGAAGTGCTGGGATTACAGATGTGAGCCACCATGCTCGGCCTCATTTGAACTCTTTAATCATCAAGGTTGAGTATCTTTTCTTGTTGTTTCTTATTTGAACGGCTTGTTCATTTATTTTGCCCATTTTTCTACTGCGTTGAACTATTCTCTTCCTGATATGAGAGTTCTTTGTATTGTAGAGATGCTGGATCTTGGTTCCTTGCAACTAATTATCTTTTGATTTTGCTTATGGTATATGTTACCATTTAACATTTTTATGTAATAAAATAAGACTTCTTTTTTAGGGTTTTATATTCCCCAAGTTTTATATAGATATATTTTTCCTACCATTTTAAACATTCAAAAAATACATAACTCAGTCATCTCTCTGGAATATATTTTGGTATTTGAAGGAAGTTTGGAATTTTTTTTTCCTCCCAAATGTGTAGCCATTTATCTCAACATCTTTTTTTTTCGGATGAAGTCTCACTTTGTCACCCAAGCTGGAGTGCAGTGGTGGAATCTTGGCTCACTGCACCCTCCACCTCCAGGGTTCAAGTGATTCTCCTGCCTCAGCCTCCTGAGTAGCTGGGATTACAGGCGCCCACCACCATGCCCGGCTAATTTTTGTATTTTTAGTAAAGACGGAGTTCTACCATGTTGGCCCCACTGGTCTCGAACTCCTGACCTCAAGTGATTCACCCACCTCAACCTCCCAAAATTCTGGGATTACAGGTGTGAGCCACTGCGCCCAGCCCCTATTATCTTTTATTGTATAATCCATAAACTTCTGACTAATTTGAACTCTGCCTTTATTACGAATTAAACTTTGGTATACACTTGGGTCTAATTTGGATTATCCATTCTGTTTCACTCATTTGTCTCATTAGGCAACACAATATGTTATTGATTACTGTAGTTTTATAATACTATGGTAATTTTTAAATATCTGGTAAGGAAAATCCCCTTTTAATGTTCTTTTTAAGGGATTTTTACAGCATTATACATTTATTTTGGGGGGAAGAATTTAGAATTATTTTTTGTTAAAATCCCAAAAACTGTTTTTGATATTTTAATTTGGATTGCATTAAATTTTAGAGTATTTTGAGGAGAATATATATTTTTATGGTGTTAGATCTACATACAAGGTAGCTATCAGTATTCACGCAGTCTTGTCTTATATATTATGTCTCTAAGCTGTGCTTTACATTTCTCTGCATTACAGGCTCTGCACATTTCCTATTATGTTCATCCGTAAGAATTTTCTTTTTTTTTTTTTTTTTTTGCTACTGGGAAATGAATCTCTTATTCCATCATATTTTCTAACTAGCTATTGCTTATATATGTCAGAGTATAGTGGGAGGAAGTAGTTTCTGGTGGTTAAACACATGGGCTTTGGAAGAGGACCACCTGGGTTTTCATCCTGGCTCTGATATTCAAAGCTGTGTGAATGCAGGCTGGTGACTTCACCTCTCTGAGCCTATGTCCTCATTTTTACCATAAGGATAAAAATAATACCCATTTCATGGAAAAGTTCGTGTTACATAGTAAGTCCTTAACAAATATTAGCTATTATTTAAAATTTTTGTAATGAGCCATTTTAGTGAGCTATTCTATTGTATATATTTTTCTAACTTATTATATTGTTATTCCTGTATTATCATATTATATGGAATTATTATTTTATTTCTAATGGTTTGTTAGTTGACTCTCTTAGATTTTTAGGAAGGTGATTATATATTTTGCTGCCTTCTTTCTTTTTTATTTTTTCTGTAGAGATGAGGTCTCACTATGTTGGCCAGGCTGATCTTGAACTCCTGGCTTCAAGAGATCATCCTGCCTCGGCCTCCTAAAGTGCTGGGATTACAGGTATGAGCCACCAGGCCTGGCCGCTCTTTTATTATTTTCTTATTTACATGTGGATGCCCTGATTCTGTTTTATCAGAAGAAATGTTCTTATGGCTGAAATTTTGAGTAAGATGTTAGTTATTGGAGACATAAGTATGTCTCCATCCAGTAGTTATCTATAGATAGCTAAATATCTGGGTATTTAGCTATCTAGATATTTAATGATGTTACAAAATTATTTTTAACTTCTTCATTATAAATTGATATTTCATTTTAGCCAATACCTTTCGGGAGGGCACGTAAGGAGATGACCTTGTCATTTTTCTATTTTAACCCATTGATATGGTAAATCATATCTATAGATTTCCTAATATTGAACCATCCTTGTAGTCTTGGTGCAAACCCCTGCTTGGACATATTATGGTAGTTATGTGATGTACTGTTGTAAGTGATTCATTAATATTTTATTTAATGTTTGGGATCAATTTACTTTTTTCTTGTTGTTTTCAGCTTTTAGTGCTACTTTTATGCCTGCTTTATTTAAAATTCAAAAAAATTCTTCTTTCTAAATGCATTGGAACACTATTTTTATTCCTTAATTATATTTTTAAAATTATATTTTATCATACAGTAAAATTGACTTTATTTGGAGAGTGTACAGTTCTATGAGTTTTGACAGATTATATATATATATATATATATATATATATATATATATATATTCTTGTAATCAGCACATATCAAGGCATAGGACAATTCCATCATTACATAAAGCTCTCTTGTGGTTGCTAACCAGCAGGGAAGGCAGAGGAGGAAGGGAGGGAAGAGGAGTAAGAGGAAGAAGGAGAAAGAAAGATGGAGGGAGGGAGAGAAAGGGGAAAAGAGAAAGAGAGAGAAAGGAAGGGAGGAAAGGGGGGGAAAAGAGAGGAAGGGAAGGAGGGGGAGGAAAAAATGGAAAGAGAGGTGAAGGGAAGGAGAGAAAAGTGTGTGAGAGGGAGGAGGGAGGAAGGGAAGGCTGAAGCAGGGAGGAAGGAGGGGAGAGAGAGGGAGAGGGAAAGGGAGAAGCGGAGAGAAGATGATGATGATCACAAGGAACTTGTGGAACAGAATCAAACATTCCTCAGGGGTTCCCAGAATTGTTTTTATGGGGAACCTAGCAGAAGGATGGATTATGGTTGGGAAGGCTAAGAGTCATAGTAATTTGGATCTTAAAATTACTTTCTGGTCAAAGACTGTTGAAACTTGAGAACATATTGGTGAATGTTTATTTGGAAGTAACTGTTGAAGCCTATTAATTTTCTTCCGAATACAGCTTTAGCTGTTTATTTGTGCTTTCAGCCAGGAGTTGTTGGTGGGGAGAAAATGTCTGAATTTTTATTTTTTGGTTTGCCTTTACTATTAATTTATGCTTCTACTGCATCAAGTTCAGAGCTTGTGAACTGTACTATATCTACTTTTAGATTTTTTTAGGTTTCCTTTGTAGCCTAGCACATGTCAAATATTCCACTGGCATGTGAAGAAAAGGAATATTCTCTGTTTTCTGTGGACAGAGTTTAACATATTATATACACACATATTTGATCAATGTCATTAATTATATTATTTAAATTATTTATAGCTTTAATTATTTCTGAGAGGAGGGAGTTAAAGTTTTCTATTCTTGTGTTTCTCCTGATTTCACATTGTGTTTATCCAAGAGTTTTTGCTTCATATCTTTTGATGTTACATTATCTGGAATGATGTCATTGACAATCATTGTGTTTTACATCCTTTATAAGCATGGGTAATGCTTTGTCTCATTTGATAATTTTTTGGTTTCATTTCAACTTTGTTGATATTGATGTCATGAATCCTAATTTCTTTTAGTTCATATTTACCTGGCAGGCTCTTAAAAATCATTTTTAAAAAATTCCTTCCCAGTCCTTTCCTTTTCTCTCACTCCCTCCTGCCCCCATCTTAACTATCCAGTTACTGATATAGTTCATCACGTATTTTTACTTTCTAAAAAGAGATATATTTCTCTCTTTCTTGATTTCTCAGCTCAAGATACAAAACAATGTATAATAGTGTATAGTGACTCTCTACCATAAAAAATTACAAGATCTGTGGATTCATACTTCCTCATTTCAACTTTGTTATGATCTGAGATTTTTATCATAGGCCATTGTAGGTATTCTATTTTAATTGTTTATTTTTACATAATATAGATTTTCTTTGAGGAGTTATAATTTTGACTTAAAATTAAATTTCACAGTTATTGAGGCTTGATTTTATATTTAAAAGGATTCAAGGTTCACTTTTTTTTTCCCCCCAGACAGGGTCTCACTCTGTTGCCCCAGGCTGGAGTGCATTCTTGCAGTCACAGCTCACTGTAGCCTCCACTTCTGTGGTTTAAGTGATCCTCCCATCTCAGCCTCCTGAGTAGCTGGTGGTACAGGCATGCACCACCACACCCAGCTAATTTTTAAATTTTTTGTGGAAACTGGGTTTCTCTATGCTGCCTAGGCTGGTCTGGAACTCCTGGGCTCAAGTGATCCTCCCACCTCAGCCTCCCCGAGTGCTGAGATTACAGGTATGAGCCACTGTGCTGGGCCCAAGATTCACTTCTTAACCTCTTCTTTACCTTTCCTTCAATAGCCTTCCTATTCTTGACTTCTTTATTTTGAATTATCTTTTGGTTTTCTGGGTTTTATTCTTTTCTTTTTTTTTCTTTTCTTTTCTTTTTTTTTTGAGATGGAGTTTTGCTCTTGTTGCCCAGGGTGGAGTGCAATGGTGTGATCTTGGCTCACTGCAATCTCCGCCTCCTGGGTTCAAGCAATTTCCCTGCCTCAGCCTCCCGAGTAGCTGGGATTACAGTCATGCGCCTCCACACCTGGCTAATTTTGTATTTTTAGTAGAGACGGGTTTTCTCCATGTTGGTCAGGCTGGTCTTGAACTCCCGACCTCAGGTGATCCGCCTGCCTCACCCTCCCAAAGTACTGTAGTGGTATTACAGGTGTGAGCCACCGTGCCCGGCCTGGGTTTTATTATTAAAAAGCATTTTTTAAAAGAAACGTCGGTGAATCCTACAGTCCCTGAATTTAGGTACTTCTACTGCACACACAGAAGATTATGTGAGATGATGGATATGTTAACAATTTGCTTGACTGTAGTAGTTATTCCATTGTGTACATGTACATCAAAACATTATATTGTATACCTTAAATACATACAATGAATTTTTTAGAAAGAAAAAAAGCTAAAAACAATGACAAAAATAAACCTCACATCTGTTTATTGGGTATGAGGTTTTTAAGTCATACTTTTATTCCCTCAAACCTTTGCAGATGTTACACTAGTCTTCTGATATCAAATATTAATATGGAGAAATCAGTGGGGGCAGTCTGGTATTCTCCATTTAATCGATAACTTGGTATTACTGTCAAGGCACTTATATCATTATCCTTCTTTTTTTTTTTTTTTTTTTTTTTTTGAGATGGAGTCTTGCTCTGTTGCCCAGGCTGGAGTGCAGTGGCGCAATCTCGGCTCACTGCAAGCTCCACCTCCTGGGTTCACGCCATTCTGCTGCCTCAGCCTCTCCGAGTAGCTGGGACTACAGGCGCCCGCCACCACGCCTGGCTAATTTTTTGTATTTTTAGTAGAGACGGGGTTCCACCGTAGTCTCGATCTCCTGGCCTTGTGATCTGCCCGCCTCAGCCTCCCAAAGTGCTGGGATTACAAGCGTGAGCCACCGCGCCCGGCCTTCATTATCCTTCTTAAATGCCTTAAGTTGAAAATCTTTATCACAATATATCTAGATTTTCATCTTTCTCTACTAATGTTTTTTTGAAAGCCATATACTTTTTCAATCTTCACATTCAGTATTTTTTCTTTATTATATGATGGATCATTTCCATGCTACTTTTTTTCTGTTCTCTCCTTTAAGGATGCTACTTATCGGTATGTTTACTTCCATTGTGTGTCACACATAACAATCATCTGCTCTAAATTGTTTCTGACTCTTTGACCTTTTTCCTTTGCATTTTGGGTGATTTTTCTATTATCCTATCTTGAATTCTCCCTCTTTATATTCCTGCTGTTGTCAGTTCTGTCCTGCCTGTTTCTTATCTATTTAATAGGAACATAATCCAATTATTCTGGTTCACAACTTATTAACTTGGGTCTGCAATTCTTCCAATCTTATCCTGTTAAATTTTCATCTCATCTTTGGCTTTTTTGAGACTATGATACATCTGTGGTCTAATTTTTTTTAAATGTTTCTAAAATGTCTTCTTCCAAAATGAAATCTTTTTTTTTTTTGAGACAGAGTCTCGCTCTATTGCCCAGGCTGGAGTGCAGTGGTACGATCTCGACTCACTGCAAGCTCCGCCTCCCAGGTTCACGCCGTTCTCCTGCCTCAGGCTCCCGAGTAGCCGGGACTGCAGGTGCCCGCCACCACGCCCGGCTAATTTTTCGTATTTTTAGTAGAGATGGGGTTTCACCATGTTAGCCAGGATGGTTTCGATCTCCTGACCTCGTGATCTGCCCGCCTCGGCCTCCCAAAGTGCTGGGATTACAGGCGTGAGCCACCGCGCCTGGCCGCCTTGAGCCCTTTCCTAAGGGTACTAATTTCATTCATGGTGGTGGAGCCTTCATAACTTAATCACCCCTCAAAGGCTCAACCTCTTAATACCATCACTTTGGGGGTTAAGTTCCATTGCATGAATTCTGGAGGGACACATACTTTCAAAGCATAGCAGGTCCCATTGCTAGCTTCAGAACTGCTATTCTTGGTCATTTAAAAGTGTATGTCTATTTGTGGTTGTCATTCTATTCAATTTGGGGAGAGAGACATTGAGTGAGCCTGCATTTACTTTACCATTTTCATCAGATGTTTCAGATAATTTTAGAGAAAACCTCACAAAATAATTTAGTTATTCAATTCCATATTTCAAAAGTAGCTGTAATTACTCTTTGCAGCACATTTTCATATCACTGTTTCCTTACATTACCTCATTTAATCCTCTGGCAGCCTATTGAGATAGGAATTATTATGCCCATTTTCTAGTGGCTTTCACTCATCCATAGCAGTGAGTTGATGTGGATTAGATTTGTTCAAGTCTAAATTTTGTGTCTTTTCCACTACACTGCACTCCTTTTCAACAAATGAAATAATAACCTCCTTGCTCTATGCTGGCGAGCGTGTTTGTCAGAGAAATTGGAGTCTACAAGGCATCACTCACTGTATCTACTCTACCTAAGGGCATGTTTAATTGAACTTAATTGGAACAACTACCCAGGGTTTTAAATTTTTATTATCATTTTTACTAGCTCACTCTTAAGCCAAAAACTCACCATCATTTAAAGCAGGTGTTGTTATAAGTTCAACTATATATAAATGTGGTGTTCTTCTCTGTTGGAAATAGGAGAAATATAACAAAAGCACTGACTCACCATTGGGTTGAGATTTTCAGCCTGCCTCCTTTTTCTGTTCCACTGTGGGAAGGACCACTTTCTTGTTATGCAGAGGAAAAAACACTGTGATCCTTGTCTTGGCTGTGTGACCAGAACAAGTTACTTAACATCTCTGGTCTTCATCTCTCTCTGCTGGTAATGAAAATATATGGCCATATACTCTTCCTACCTTTAAGGTTTCAGACTTCATGAAATCCAAGTCTGGGAACTGACTCCAGACCATAGCTTCAGCATGGGCTTTGCTATATTGCTGGGCGGTCTTGGGAAAGTTCCTTCCTTTCTTTGGGTCTCAGTTTGCCCATCTGTAAAATAGCCTTGTTAGATAAGTTCAGTGGTTTTCTTTTCTGTTCTTTTTTTTTTTTTTGAGACAGAGTCGTGCTCTGCCACCCAGGCTGGAGCGCAATGGCATGATCTTGGCTCACTGCAACCTCCTCCTCCTGAGTTCAAGCGATTCTCCTGCCTCAGCCTCCCGTGTAGCTGGGACTACAGGTGCCTGCCACCATGCCTGGCTAATTTTTGTATTTTTAGTAGAGACGGAGTTTCACCAAGTTGGCCAGGCTGGTCTTGATCTCCTGACCTCAGGTGACCTACCTGCCTCAGCCTCCCAAAGTGCTGGGATGACAGGCGTGAGCCACCATGTCTGGCCAGCTCAGTGGTTTTCAAACTGTGTTCCAAGGAACACTAGGAACTGTGGAGGTGGAAACAGAAAGACTAGGCTTGTGCTTTATATAGTCCACCTCTGGGTAAGGTTACATTTGTAAAAAGTGTTCTATTGTTAACAAATGAAAAAATTGTTCTGAGATATTTCTTCCCGTACAGTCTCTCCCTGAAGGAGATTCCTCCAGGTGAACATTCTTAGAAACTAAAACTTACTACCTTAAGCACAATTTTGGTTTGATATTGAATGGAAATCAATATAAAGTGGAATTCGACATCTTGCCTTATTTACAGTAAGGCACTGAACATTAACTTTTTCTTGCTGTTAAGGATTGCTATTTTGAATATCAACATGACCCTCTGATGTCTTGAAGACATGGGCAGGTGAAAATGGCCCTCAGCCCTTACCATGACTGTCTCCACATGACTTCCTTCCTTCCTTCCTTCCTTCCTTCCTTCCTTCCTTCCTTCCTTCCTTCCTTCCTTCCTTCCTTCTTTCCTTCCTCTTGCTCTGTTACTAGAGTACAGTGGCACAATCATAGCTCACTGCAGCCTTGAACTCCTGGGTTCAAGCAGTCCTCCTGCTTAGCCCCCCGAGTAGCTAGGATTACAGGTGTGTGCCACCACACCTGGCTAATTTGTAAATTTTTTGGAGATGCAGAGTCTTGCTATATTGCCCAGGCTGGTCTCGAACTCCTGGCTTCAAGGGGTCCCCCCCACCTAAGCCTCCCAAAACTTTGGGATCATAGGTGTGAGCCACCGCGCCTGCCAAGCATGCTTCTTTAGTTTGTATACTGTTTTCTGTGACTCCCTCTTTACCCCATGGCTATAGGCGGTCTGAAGTCCTTACTCCTTTTGGCATTGAGAGGTCCTCCTAGGCTCTGAGAAGAAGTCTCCCCATCTTCCTAGCCTACCTTTCTCTCCACAAATTTAGAGCCAGAAACCTAGTTGTCTCAGGACATCTTTTTTTTTTTTTTTTTGAGACGGAGTCTTGCTCTGTCGCCCAGGCTGGAGTGCAGTGGCACAATCTCGGCTCACTGCAAGTTCCGCCTCCCAGGTTCACGCCATTCTCCTGCCTCAGCCTCCAGAGTAGCTGGGACTACAGGCACCCGCCACGACGCCCGGCCAATTTTTTGTATTTTTAGTAGAGGCGGGGTTTCACTGTGTTAGCCAGGATGGTCTCGATCTCTTGACCTCATGATCCGCCCGCCTCTGCCTCCCAAAGTGCTGGGATTACAGGCATGAGCACCGCGCCCGGCCGTCTCAGAACATCTTTATTGGTTACTCCAAAGATTACCTCCAATCGAACACCCTCCCTTCACTTCCCCACCGACAGCCTGTTTCCTGCGAAGCCTTCTCCTCTCTGTGCATGGCAGGAACCCGTGACTCATTTTGGATTCTCCCATCTTCCTCAGCTTCGCCATCCAATTAGTTACCCTGGCCAGTCCTGGTTCTGTCCCCAAGACAGCTTGATAACTTTCAGCACATCCTTTAACCTCTCTGGGCCTTAGTTTCCTCAGCAAGAAAAGGAGGTACAGAAAGATAAAAAGGAAGAAACGTTTACTGAGCTCCTTCTCCTTGCTATAGGCAAGGAATGTGACACCAACCAGACTGGTTCAGATCCAACCTTGCTACTTGTTAGTTTTGTGCTCTTGGCAAAATAACACATTCCCTTTCTGAGCTTGTTTCCTCATCTCTAAAACGGGGGTGGTAATATGTATTTTGAGGAAGAAATGACAGTGGGCCTGGCACGCAGTAAGCATTTGGTATATGTTAGCCAGCGTGCCTGTCCTCCATCCCGTCTCCCTTCCTCTTTCCTTCCTTGCCTCATTGAGAGCCTGTTTGGCTGTATTTTTCCACCCAGGCAACTACTCTCCCCACAAGTGTGTGCCTTGTTTGGGAGTCGGGCTGTGAGATGAGGTTGTGAGTTGCAAACACAACAGCTCCTCCAGCTTCTGTCGCTGGCCTACAAATGTCACGTTCATCCAAATAGCAATTTCAGGGCACACTTCTTTCCTGATTTGTTAGTACTTCTGAAAAATTAAATGGAGAGAACTTTGAGGTGCCAAGGAACATGATGAACTCATTGCAGAAGCAGAGCCAGCTCTTCCTCTACCCTCCAAAGCTCTAAAATTAGACTCAGCAAACCCTGTGAGGAGAGCTCAGCCCACTCTTGAACCCAAAGCAAAGGGTGTCCTGTTTGCCATGAGGTCTTGGGTAGCCTCAGTCTAGGGGACAGACCCTCAAGACTGAAGCAGAGCCTATGACGTCTCTCCCTCCCTCCCTCTACTTCCATCTGGAACTAGGTGCCACTGGAGACGCTGAGCAGTGACGAGCCACATTTAATTGTTTCCTCTTTTAGAATCAACTTTATTGGGGTATAATTGATGAATGATAAAATGCACCAGGCCGGGCATGGTGGCTCATGCCTGTATTCCCAGCACTTTGGGAAGGTGAGGTGGGTGGATCACCTGAGGTCAGGAGTTTGAGACCAGCGCCAACATGGTGAAACCCCATCTCCACTAAAAACGCACACACGAAATAATAATAATAATAATAATAATAATCATAATCATAATAATTATCTGGGTGTGGTGGCACATGCCTGTAATCCCAGCTACTCAGGTGGCTGAGGCAGGAGAATCACTTGAACCTGGGAGATGGAGGCTGCAGTGAGCCAAGATCGTGCTACTGCACGCCAGCCTGGGCAATAGAGTGGGCCTCTGTCTCAATAAAATAATAAAATAAAATAAAATAAAAACCCATTTCAAGTGTTCAATTCAATGAGCTTTGACAGATGTCCACATTCATAGAACTATCACCACAATAAAAACATAGAACATTTCTATCACCCCAATAATTTTTATTTAAAATTCAGAAATATTACAACCATCCAGAAATGTTCAGAGATTAATATAATGAAATAATGCTTACAAATCCAGCACCAAGGTTTAGCAGATGTTACTGTGTTGCTACATTTGCTGTGATTTGTCCTCATTTCTTTCTCTCTCTCTCCCTCCCTTCATCTCCACTCCGAGAAAGAAAGAAAATTAAATAAAAACTCTTTTAAAGAAATGAAACATTATCAGTACAGTCAGAGCCTTCCTTATCCCAATGCTGATAGATAACTACTGTCACTACCCATGTTTTAAAGGGACATGTCTTACTCAGGTTAAAAACTTACTGCACTGTGCATGATCACAAAAAATATACAGCTTTGTTAGGTGGGCCTTTGACATTTATGTACAATAATGGTGTACATGTCCTTTTGTAACTTACTGTAACTTGACATGTGCTTTTAAGATTCATTCACCTTTTTACAAGTAGATCTAGTTCATTTGCCTTAAATTAGTATTCTAGTGTAAGAAGGTTTAAAATTTACTAACCCAATCCCCTACTGATAGGCATTTAGGCTGTTCTGTTTCTCTTTCCAATAACATCAGTGCTGCAGTGCAAATCCTGACCCCATGTATAGGAATTACTCTTTCAGGATATTTATCTGAAAGTGGAATTGTTGCCTCAGAAGGCCCCAAGGCACGAACCTCTCCAGCTTTGCTAGATATTGCCAAATTGCTCTCCCAGGTAAGAGTATCAACACCCTCTTCCTAAAAGTTCCTGTCTTTCCCATCTCCTCTGCAACCTTTGGTTGGATTTTTTTCCCCCACTCTGATGTTTATGAAATAGTCTTTTAGTTGCTTTAATTTGCATTTCCCTGGTCAACAGTGAAGCTGAGCATGTATTTATAAATTTATTGGGCTTTAGAGTTTCTTCTGTGAATGCTTGTGGATATTTTTTCTCTTTTTCTGTTTGCTTTTTAAATTGGATTGTAAAAATTCTTTATGTATTATAGATATTAATCCCTTATCAGTTATGTGTATTGTAAATATTTCCTCCAAGCCTGTGGCCTCTCTCTTAATTTTGGCTTTGGTGCTTTTTGGTCACAGAAATTTTAAGTTTTAATGCAGTCAAATTTTTCTCTGTGGTTTATGCTTTTTGTGAATTGTTTAAGAAATCCTTCCCTACTCCAACAACATTTTCTACATTTTCTTCTAAAAGAGATAAGGGTTATTCTTCCCACTTGACAGATAAGGAAATGGAAGAAGTGACTTGTCCAAAGTCCACGGATGTAGGTGGCAGATCCAGGACTGGCCCACTGTATGCTGATTCTAAATCCAGCATGCTTTCCTTCACTTGGGGCCCTGGCGTTGAGAGCCGGATCTGGGAATCAGATGATCATGGTTCAGTGTGGTCTTGACCTGTGGTGGGTGGACACTGGGCAGACCATGTCCCCTCTCTGTGGCTCCTCTTGGTAGTCCTATGGTCAGGGAGGCTCACGACTTTCCCTTTGCCAGACGTGTCAGTGAATACTCAGTTCCTGAAGGTCAGCTTTGGAAGAGATTTGGGGCCGTGTGTTACACATGGAGAAACTGAGACCCTGATTGGGGGAGAGAGTTGCTCTGGACTTGCCTGTGGCTTATCCCATCTGCCAAGGGGCACAGTTCCAGCACTGCCTGGCTCCCACTCTGAACCCACTTGGGCCTCGCCACCCTGGCCTGGCCACTGGGCAACAGCAGTCACCAATGGGGAGGACACAGGCCACCTGCCAGGTGACTGCACATCTGCCCCTTGACTTTGTCCTCATAGCAGCCTTAGGGCTGGCAACTGTCACCTCCATTTTACAGAGGAGGAAGTTGAAATTTAGAGAGGGCAATTGATTTGGCCAAATTTACACACAGAGGCAGGAAACCCTGATCCCCATGATTCCAAAGCTCATCCTGTGTGACCCAGGATCCTGCTCTGTATTGGAGGTGACTGAGTCAACAATGGAGAAGCAATTCCTTCTCTGATTGACCCTCAACTGTTAGAGAACCTGTGTCCCCAGCCCCACGTAGTCACCTCTGCCCTGAGCCTCTCCTCGGTGTCTCAGAGCCTCAAACCCTGACTCAGTCTCTTGTCTTATTTATTTATTTATTTATTTTTGAGACAGAGTTTTGCTCTTGTTGCCCAGGCTGGAGTGCAATGGTGCAATCTCAGCTCACTGCAACCTCCGCCTCCCAGGTTCAAGCCTCAATCCGCCTCCCAGATTCTCCTGCCTCAGCCTCCCGAGTAGCTGGGATTACAAGCATGTGCCACCAAGCCTAGCTAATTTTTGTATTTTTAGTAGAAACAGGGTTTTCCCACGTTGGTCAGGCTGGTCTCAAACTCCTGACCTCAGATGATTCTCCCGCCTTGGCCCCGCAAAGTGCTAGGATTATAGGTGTGAGCCACCGTGCCCAGCTTAGTCTCTTGTCTTAAAGCAAGGAGGTTTTCACAGCTCATGGCCCATTCACACACAGCCTTTGCCACTCCCATATCAGACTGAGTGGGCAGGGAATGTCCTACTTTCATCCATTCATTCCATCACTTATTCACTTAATTTTAACTGGGCAGAGAGTCAGGGTGATGTGTGGCCTGGTCTGAGTCCTGTGCCATCTTACTTAACTCTCAGAGCCTCAGTTTCTTCATGTATAAAATGGGCACAATGAACACTCAACTCCTCAAACTGCTGTGAAGGTTAACTGAGAGGAACAAGCCTGTGGTTATGATTCCATGGCCAGTTTACCGTGGGGTCTGTGACTGCTGCCTCTGCTCTACCATGTGAGTTCAGGGCTGCCTGGCCTGGAATGGAGGGGTGGGTAAGAGCACAGGCTCTGAAGCCAGAGTGCCTGGATTCAAATCCTTCCACCACCCTGACTAGCTGTGTGATTTTCAGCAATATACTAAGCTTTTTGGTGCCACATTTCCTCATTTAAAAAATTATGTTAATAATAATGCCTACCTTATGACATTGTCATGAATATGAAAAAAGTTAATATACGTGAAACACAAAGAACCATGTAATTATAGACAAAATTGTGTCTCTCCCAATCCCACCCCAGATTCATATGTTGAGGTCCTAACTCTCAATTTGACTGTATTTGGAGACAGGGCCTTTAAGGAGGTAATTAGGGTGATATGGTTTGGCTGTGTCCCCACCAAAATTTCACCTTGAATCATAATAATCCGCACATGTCAAGGGTGGGGCCAGGGGGAGATAATTGAATCATGGGGGCAGTTTCCCCCATACTGTTCTCATGGTAGTAAATAAGTCTCATGAGATCTGATGGTTTTATAAATGGGAGTTCCCCTGCACAGGCTCTCTTGCAGGCCGCCATGTGCGACATGACTTTGCTCCTCATTAGCCTTCTGCCATGATTGTGAGGCCTCCCCAGCCATTTGGAACTGAGTCAATTAAACCTCTTCTCTTTATAAATTACCCAGCCTCGGGTATGTCTTTATTAGCAGAGTGAGAACAGACTAATACATAGGGTTAAATGAGGTCATAAGGGAAATGGGGGCGGGGCTAATCAGATAGGATTGATGTCCTTGTAAGAAGAAACAACTGAGCTAGTTCTTCCCCCCATGACCTTTCCCTCTCTTTCTTGTGTGCACAGAGGAAAGGCCATGTGAGGACACAGCAAGAAGGTGGCCATCTGCAAGCCAGGAAGTGAGGCTTCACCAGACACCAGCCCTGCTGACTCCTGATCTTGGACTTTCAGCCTCCAGGACAGAAATAAATTTCTATTGTTTAAGCCACCCAGTCTGTGGTATTCTCTTATGGCAGCCTGAGCAGACTAATATGCCAAACTCATAGTAAGTGCTGAAGAAAAGCTAATTATTTGATAATAATTTTATTTATTATTATTAATACAATTGTGGTTGTAACTGAAAGACCAGATTCAGGTATCTCCTGTAATGTTGATAAGGGGGTGGCAGGGTGAGGGACTGGGGCTAGTGTCAGCACCCTGCCCAGCAAAGGACTTCCCCTCCCAGGCAGCCAACAGAAGAGGCTGGGCCAGGCTGCAGGTGATCAGGGAAGCCTGGCTTCCTTGTCACTTCTGCCTCTCATTACCAGTGCACAGGCCTGCTCTGGGCCAAGGGTACCAGAAGGCTTTGCCTGTGCTGTTTCTCTGACCCAGTGACCTCTCCTTTTTCAATTGCCTAACTCCAGGACAAAAATAACTCTGATGCCCCTTTCAGACCTGCCCCCTAAGGCACCCCCTTAGACATTGGTCAGTAACAGGAGAGAAGACGGACAGATTAGAGGTGGGGGCATGGGAAGCTCTCTTCTGATTGTTTTTCTTTCTTTTACAACATGAAAAGCAAGGTCAACAGCTGAGAATGGGAGGGGGTGGGAGTTGGAGATTTGAGGGGAGGGGAGATAAGGAATACAGGTTATCTTACTTTTGGTTGCTCAAAAGCAGACCCCAAGACAAGGATCCCAGAGCACGTCGTTTATTTGAAAGGTGATCCCAGGACAGCCAGGTAGGGGACTAGGGGGGTGAGGCAGGAAGGGAAAGGAGCCAAGCCCATTACCATGGTGGGCAGCTGAATGCAGGTCAATCCCACTGGGCTATCGTGGGTTCCACCCAAGATGGGAGGGGACCGGAGTGATCTACATTCCAACTAGGGGTGGTTTTTGCTTAAAGGTTGCTCCTGGTTGAGAGGTCAAATCTCTGCCTCCAGCCCTGCTCCCCAAGAAAGCCCCAGCCATGCAGATGAGGGCAATTAGCATTGGGGCAGCAAGGAAAGGGTACTGGCCAGGGGTCGTGGGTGGGACCCTGCGAACATCTGCTCTGGTGAATTAACCAGCAGTAAGTGGAGATCCCTCAGGGCTAATGGTGATTGGTTTAAAGTGAACCAAAGAGCATAAGCATAAGGTCAAAGGACCTTAGTCATCGCAGATTGCCATGCCTAGCTAATTTTTGTATTTTTCGTAGAGATGGGATTTCTCTGTGTTTGCCAGGCTGGTCTTGGACTCCTGGCCTCAAGACTGGCTTACAGATGACGTGAACTATAGGGCCCCCAGAAGAAAGACACTTTTCTAAAATCACTCTTAGCATGGTCAGGATGGCAGATCACATTCCTTTGGAACCTTGCACAGAAGAAAAAATAAAAAACTTTTAAAGCAATTTTTAGTATACAAAAGTAAAACATGATTATTAGAGAAAATCTAGAAAATATAGACAGAAAATTTAAAATCACACAGAAACGTGTAACCCAGAGACAACCACTGTCAACAATGGATCTGTATCTTTCTAGTCTATTTCCTAAGCCTATGTGTATTCATATAGTTTTTTTAACAAAATTTCAATTACATTATATGTAATAGTACATACTGTCCTCTAACATGATTTTTTCGTGTTACAGTATAATCATGTTTCTCTTTTCATATTAATGAATATTTTTCTGCATAAATGTCTAGGACCACACAATATTCCGTTGTTAAACACTGAAATTGTTTGCGGTTTTCATTATTATAAATATCACTGCAATGAATTTCCCAGAAATTCACTCTGAGCATGACCATGAATATTTCCCAAGAATAAATCCCTAGGAATGGAATTGCCAACTCAAAGGGTAAGCACTTTTTAAGGCATTTATTTGATAATTTGCCAATCTGATAAACTTTGCTAACTTTGGAAACAACATGACTTTATTCAATTGCTCAGTCCAAAATTCTTGAGTCATTCTGTGTATAATAGTTCTGTACTTTGTGGTTGGATTTCTGTAGGGTCCTTTCAAGTGGGACATAAAAAGCTATGTTCATTTGCCATTTTGATAACACTGCCAAATTGTCTTCTAAAAGTATTTGACCAAATTGAATGTTCTTATCCAAAAACACACTATTTCTCTCTCTCTTTCTTTTTCTGTTAAATACTTCAGGAGAGTTAAATTGTTGTTCCTTTTTCGTAGACATCATGCATATTATAAACTTTATTCTTAGGTATCTTTTGAGTTTTATTGCTGGCATGAATGAAATTTTAAAAATCAATTATATTTTCTAGTTGGTCATTGTTGAAAACCTAAGAAAACTATAGATTTTAGCATATTTATTTATTTATTTATTTTATTATTATTATTATTTTTATTATACTTTAAGTTGTCAGGTACATGTGCACAACATGCAGGTTTGTTACATATGTATACATGTGCCATGTTGGTGTGCTGCACTCATTAATTCATCGTTTACATTAGGTATATCTCCTAATGCTATCCCTTCCCCCTCCCCCCACCTCCTGACAGGCCCTGGTGTGTGATGTTCCCCACCCTGCGTCCAAGTGTTCTCATGGTTCTATTCTCACCTATGAGTGAGAACATGCGGTGTTTGGTTTTCTGTCCTTGCGATAGTTTGCTCAGAATGATGGTTTCCAGCTTCATCCATGTCCCTGAAAAGGACATGAACTCATCCTTTTTTATGGTTGCATAGTATTCCATGGTGTATATTTGCCACATTTTCTTAATCTAGTCTATCATTGTTGGACATTTGGGTTGCTTTCAAGTCTTTGCTATTGTGAATAGTGCCGCAATAAACATACGTGTGCATGTGTCTTTATAGCAGCATGATTTATAATCCTTTGGGTATATACCCGGTAATGGGATGGCTAAGTCAAATGGTATTTCTAGTTCTAGATCCTTGAGGAATTGCCACACTGTCTTCCACAATGGTTGAACTAGTTTACAGTCCCACCAATAGTGTAAAAGTGTTCCTATTTCTCCACAGCCTCTCTAGCACCTGTTGTTTCCTGACTTTTTAATGATGGCCATTCTAACTGGTGTGAGATGGTATCTCATTGTTTTGATTTGCATTTCTCTGATGACCAGTGATGATGAGCATTTTTTCATGTGTCTGTTGGCTGCATAAATGTCTTCTTTTGAGACGTGTCTGTTCATATCCTTCGCCCACTTTTTGATGGAGTTTTTTTTTTTCTTGTAAATTTGTTTAAGTTGTTTGTAGATTCTGGATATTAGCCCTTTGTCAGATGGGTAGATTGTGAAAAATTTCTCCCATTCTGTAGGTTGCCTGTTCACTCTGATGGTAGTTTCTTTTGCTGTGCAGAAGCTCTTTAGCTTAATTAGATCCCATTTGTCAATTTTGGCTTTTGTTGCCATTGCTTTTGATGTTTTAGACATGAAGTCCTTGCCCATGCCTATGTCCTGAATGGTATTGCCTAGGTTTTCTTCTAGGGTTTTTATGGTTTTAGGTCTAACATTTAAGTATTTAATCCATCTTGAGTTAATTTTTTTTTTATTGTTTAAGAACTTTATTAACAGATGCTTGCAGTTTGTTGACTTTTTTGAAAAAATCAAGTTGTAAACTTTTATTACAAATTAAAAATGAAGTTCTTAAAAATCTCAACTTGACCAGATATGAAACAATTTAAAAACCTTTAAAGGCGTATTGAGAAAAACCAGGCTTTTTTAAAAAACACGTTTGTTATTACCAAAAAGAGACGTGTTTAGGTAAAAATAATAAAAACCCCATGCTGCATAGATAATGCAGATAGTTCTATTTATCTGGTCAACGGGCAAAAAGCAAGCACTTAAGGTCTTGAGCTCCAATCTTTTGTTCACTTCTTATTGCTGGAATTTCATATTTCTTCTTGTTGGATGACTAAACCGGATGATGGTAGAGATGGTAAGCTGGCATTTATTCAGCCCCGCCCTGCTCAGCCTCGGGAGCGGACGAATCCTCAGCTGGTGGATCAGCTGCTTTTGTCTCTTTGCCATCTTGTGGTTTAGGGTTTTCTGGGCGTCTGCGTCGGTAATTGAAGTTGCGGCGGTACCGACGTTGAGGTGGCTGCTGACCTTGGGTCTCATCTCCTTGATTTTCTTTATCTTCTTCATTGCCATCCTCTCTAGGCTGTCTTTGGCGAGGAGGGCCCCTGCGGAATCGTGGTCTATATCCCCGATACATATTCTGCCTCACTGGTCTACCTTGTTCTCCTGCACCCTGGTTGTCAGCACCCTCCATCACTTCTCCCTGCACAGGAGGGTTGGAATACTGTGGTCGACGCCCATAGGGTCTCCGCATGTAGTAAGGTGGGAACCTTCGCCTGCGGTGGGGCTGGCGTTGTTGGGCCTGGCCTTCGGGAGCACTCTCCGATCCCTCGTTCTTTTCCCCACTCTCACTATTCTGGTAATTTTGCTGGTAATTGCGTGGAGGACCCCTATGATGTGGATAGCGTCTATAATGGTTACGGTCTGCTGCGTATTTACTGCCTTGAACTGGAACACCACCAGGACCTGTAACATTTGCTGCCTCCGCACCCTGTTTTCCTTCAACAACATCAAACTCCACAGTCTTTCCATCTCCTACGCTGCGAAGGTACTTCCTGGGGTTATTCTTCTTTATGGCAGTCTAGTGTACAAATACATCTTCCTTGGTGTCATTCCTGTTGATGAAACCGTATCCGTTCCTTACATTGAACCATTTTACTGTTCCCAAAACCTTCGTTGCGATGACTTTTTTGTCGCCGCCGGCAGGCGCCGCCGATGTGAGGCCGCCCGGGCCACCGCTCCCTGCGCGGCTGCCCGTAGTGCCGGGCTTGGTGTCGACCGCGCTGAGGGCGGGGGCGGCGAGGTGGGGGGCGGCGGGCGGCTGCTGGGTCTCGGCCTCGCTGCTCATGGTTGCGGTGATGGTGACTGGGGCAGGCTGTGGCAGCTGCGGCTCCTCCCAGGGTGTGATGGTAACTAGGCCGGTGGCGGAGGTGGGGCTGCTCAGGGCTCTCTGGGGTCCGCTCTCCGCTCCCGCTATCGATCGAACTCTTGAGTTAATTTTTGTATGAGGTGTAAGGAAGGGATCCAGTTTCAGCTTTCTACATATGGCTAGCCAGTTTTCCCAGGACCATTTATTAAATAGGGAATCCTTTCCCCATTTCTTGTTTTTGTCAGGTTTGTCAAAGATCAGATGGTTGTAGATGTGTGGTATTATTTCTGAGGGCTCTGTTCTGTCCATTGGTCTATATCTCTGTTTTGGTACCAGTACCATGCTGTTTTGGTTACTGTAGCTTTGTAGTATAGTTTGAAGTCAGGTAGCGTGATGCCTCCGGCTTTGTTCTTTTGGCTTAGGATTGACTTGGCAATGCGGGCTCTTTTTTGGTTCCATATGAACTTTAAAGTAGTTTTTTCCAATTCTGTGAAGAAAGTCATTGGTAGCTTGATGGGGATGGCATTAAATCTATAAATTACCTTGGGCAGTATGGCCGTTTTCACAATATTGATTCTTCCTATCCATGAGCATGGAATGTTCTTCCATTTGTTTGTATCCTCTTTTATTTCATTGAGCAGTGGTTTGTAGTTCTCCTTGAAGAGGTCCTTCACATCCCTTGTAAGTTGGATTCCTAGGTATTTTATTCTCTTTGAAGCAATTGTGAATGGGAGTTCACTCATGATTTGGCTCTCTGTCTGTTATTGGTTTATAGGAACGTTTAGATTTTTGCACATTGATTTTGTATCCTGAGACTTTGCTGAAGTTGCTTATCAGCTTGAGGAGATTTGGGGCTGAGACGATGGGGTTTTCTAAATATACAGTCATGTCATCTGCAAACAGGGACAATTTGACTTCCTCTTTTCCTAATTGAATACCCTTTATTTCTTTCTCCTGCCTGATTGCCCTGGCCAGAACTTCCAACACTATGCTGAATAGGAGTGGTGAGAGAGGGCATCCCTGTCTTGTGACAGTTTTCAAAGGGAATGCTTCCAGTTTTTGCCCATTCAGTATGATATTGGCTGTGGGTTTGTCATAAATAGCTCTTATTATTTTGAGATACGTCCCATCAATACCTAGTTTATTGAGAGTTTTTAGCAGAAAGGGTTGTTGAATTTTGTCAAAGGCCTTTTCTGCATCTATTGAGATAATCATGTGGTTTTTGTCTTTGGTTCTGTTTATATGATGGATTACATTTATTGATTTGCGTATGTTGAACCAGCCTTGCTTCCCAGGTATGAAGCCAACTTGATCATGGTGGATAAGCTTTTGATGTGCTGCTGGATTTGATTTGCCAGTATTTTATTGAGGATTTTTGCATTGATGTTCATCAGGGATATTGGTCTAAAATTCTCTTTTTTGGTTGTGTCTCTGCCAGGCTTTGGTATCAGGATGGTGCTGGCCTCATAAAATGAATTAGGGAGGATTCCCTCTTTTTCTATTGATTGAAATAGTTTCAGAAGGAATGGTACAAGCTCCTCCTTATACCTCTGGTAGAATTTGGCTGTGAATCCGTCTGGTCCTGGACTTTTTTTGGTTGGTAAGCTATTAATTATTGCCTCAATTTCAGAGCCTGTTATTGGTCTATTCAGGGATTCAACTTCTTCCTGGTTTAGTCTTGGGAGGGTGTATTTGTCCAGGAATTTATCAATTTCTTCTAGATTGTCTAGTTTATTTGTGTAGAGGTGTTTATAGCATTCTCTGATGGTAGTTTGTATTTCTGTGGGATCAGTGGTGATATCCTCTTTATCATTTTTTATTGCATCTATTTGATTCTTCTTTCTTTTCTCCTTTATTAGTCTTGCTAGTGGTCTATCTATTTTGTTAATCTTTTCAAAAAAACCAGCTCCTGGATTCATTATTTTTTGAAGGGTTTTTTGTGTCTCTGTCTCCTTCAGTTCTGCTCTGATCTTAGTTATTTCTGCTAGCTTTTGGATGTGTTTGCTGTTGATTCTCTAGTTCTTTTAATTGTGATGTTAGGGTGTCAATTTTAGATCTTTCCTGCTTTCTCTTGTGGGCATTTAGTGCTATCAATTTCCCTCTACACACTGCTTTAAATGTGTCCTCGAGATTCTGGTATGTTGTCTTTGTTCTCATTGGTTTCAAAGAACATCTTTATTTCTGCCTTCATTTCGTTATGTACCCAGTAGTCATTCAGGAGCAGATTGTTCAGTTTCCATGTAGATGAGTGGTTTTGAGTGAGTTTTTAAATCCTGAGTTCTAATTTGATTGCACTGTGGTCTGAGAGACAGTTTGTTATAATTTCTGTTCTTTTACATTTGCTGAGTAGTGCTTTACTTCCAACTATGTGGTCAATTTTAGAATAAGTGTGATGTGGTGCTGAGAAGAATGTATATTCTGTTGATTTGGGGTGGAGAGTTCTGTAGATGTCTATTAGGTCTGCTTGGTGCAGAGCTGAGTACAAGTTCTGGATATCCTTGTTAACTTTCTGTCTCGTTGATCTGTCTAATGTTGACAGTGGGGTGTTAAAGTCTCCCATTATTATTGTGTGGGAGTCTAAGTCTCTTTGTAGGTCTCTAAGGACTTGCTTTATGAATCTAGGTGCGCCTGTGTTGGATGCATATATATTTAGGATAGTTAGCTCTTCTTGTTGAATTGATCCTTTTACCATCATGTAATGGCCTTCTTTGTCTCTTTTTATCTTTGTTGGTTTAAAGTCTGTTTTATCAGAGACTAGGACTGCAACCCCTGCCTTTTTTTGTTTTCCGTTTGCTTGGTAGATCTTCCTCCATCCCTTTATTTTGAGCCTATGTGTGTCTCTGCACGTGAGATAGGTCTTCTGAATATAGCACACTGATGGGTCCTGACTCTTTATCCAATTTGCCAGTCTGTGTCTTTTAATTGGAGCATTTAGCCCATTTACATTTAAGGTTAATATTGTTATGTGTGAATTTGATCCTGTCATTATGATATTAGCTGGTTATTTTGCTTGTTAGTTGATGCAGTTTCTTCCTGGCATCAATGGTCTTTACAATTTGGCATGTTTTTGCAGTGGCTGGTACCAGTTGTTCCTTTCCATGTTTAGTGCTTCCTTCAGGAGCTCTTGTAAGGCAGGCCTGGTGGCGACAAAATCTCTCAGCATTTGCTTGTCTGTAAAGGATTTTATTTCTCCTTCACTTATGAAGCTTAGTTTGGCTGGATATGAAATTCTGGGTTGAAAATTCTTTTCTTTAAGAATGCTGAATATTGGCCCCCACTCTCTTCTGGCTTGTAGAGTTTCTGCCGAGAGATCAGCTGTTAGTCTGATGGGCCTCCCTTTGTGGGTAACCTGACCTTTCTCTCTGGCTGCCCTTAACATTTTTTCCTTCATTTCAACTTTGGTGAATCTGACAGTTATGTGTCTTGGAGTTGCTCTTCTCGAGGAATATCTTTGTGGCATTCTCTGTATTTCCTGAATTTGAATGTTGGCCTGCCTTGCTAGGTTGGGGAAGTTCTCCTGGATAATATCCTGATGTGTTTTCCAACTTGGTTCCATTCTCCCTGTCACTTTCAGGTATACCAATCAGATGTAGATTTGGTCTTTTCACATAGTCCCATATTTCTTGGAGGCTTTGTTAGTTTCTTTTTACTCTTTTCTCGCTTCATTTCATTCATTTAATCTTCAGTCACTGACACCCTTTCTTCCACTTGACTGAACCGGCTACTGAAGCTTGTGCATGCATCACGTAGTTATCGTGCCATGGTTTTTAGCTCCATCAGGTCATTTAAGGTCTTCTCTATGCTGTTTATTCTAGTTAGCTATTTGTCTAATCTCTTTTCAAGGTTTTTAGCTTCTTTGTGATGGGTTCAAACACCCTCCTTTAGCTTGGAGAAGTTTGTTATTACCGATTGTCTGAAGCCTACTTCTGTCAACTTGTCAAAGTCATTCTCTGTCCAGCTTTGTTCTGTTACTGGCGAGGAGCTGCGTTCCTTTGGAGGAGAAGAGGCACTGATTTTTAGAATTTTCAGCTTTTCTGCTCTGGTTTCTCCCCATCTTTGTGGTTTTATCTACCTTTGGTCTTTGATGATGGTGATGTACAGATGGGATTTTGGTGTGGATGTCCTTTCTGTTTGTTAGTTTTCCTTCTAACAGTCAGGGCCCTCAGCTGCAGCGCTGTTGGAGTTTGCTGGAGGTCCACTACAGACCCTGTTTGCCTGGGTATCACCAGCGGAGGCTGCAGAACAGCAAATATTGCAGAACAGGAAATGTTGCTGCCTGATCCTTCCTCTGGAAGCTTTGTCTCAGAGGGGCACCCGGCTGTATGAGGTGTCAGTCAGCCCCTACTGGGAGGTGTCTCCCAGTTAGGCTACTCGGGGGTCAGGGACCCACTTGAAGAGGCAGTCTGTCTGTTCTCAGATCTCAAACTTTGTGTTAGGAGAACCACTACTCTCTTCAAAGCTGTCAGACAGGGACGTTTAAGTCTGCAGAAGTTTCTGCTGCCCTTTGTTCAGCTATGCCCTGCCCCCAGAGGTGGAGTCTACAGAGGCAGGCAGGCCTCCTTGAGCTGTGGTGGGCTCTACCCAGTTCGAGCTTCCCAGCCGCTTTGTTTACCTACTCAAGCCTCAGCTATGGCGGACACCCCTCCCCAAGCTTTGCTGCCGCCTTGCAGTTCGATCTCAGACTGCTGTACTAGCAGTGAGCGAGACTCCTTGGGCACGGCACCCTCTGAGCCAGGCGTGGGATATAATCTCCTGGTGTGCCGTTTGCTAAAACCATTGGAAAAGCACAGTATTAGGGTGGGAGTATCCCGATTTTCCAGGTACCATCTGTCACGGCTTCCCTTGGCTAGGAAAGGGAATTCCCTGACCCCTTGGACCCTTTGTGCTTCCCGGGTAAGCCAATGCTCCACCCTGCTTCGGCTCACAGTCCATGGGCTGCACCCACTGTCCAACAAGCCCCAGTGAGATGAACCTGGTACCTTAGTTGGAAATGCAGAAATCACCCGTCTTCTGCGTCGCTCACGCTGGGAGCTGTAGACTGGAGCTGTTCCTATTCGGCCATCTTGGAGGGTGACTTCAGCATATTTATTTTTAAGCTGCCTTTCTTACTGAATCTATTATGATTTCTAACAGGCTTTCAATTCATTTTCTTTTTTTTTTTTCCCTAGGTAGAAAATAATAAAATGGTTAAATATTAATTGTTATACTTATTTTCCTAATAGTTGTATCTCTAATTTCATTCTCTTATCTAGTGACATCAGTAGCACCTCCAGAAGAGAGAACAAAAGCAGTGGTAGCACCAATCTCCTTAGTCTTTTCTCAGATTTAAGGGGAATCTCATGTGTGTCTTCCCTTTGAGAATGATGCCAACACTCATTTGATGTACATGTGCACATGTTTTTGTTGTGGAACTATCCTTCTATTCTTGTTTTATGAAACATTGCTATCAGGGATAGATATTACTTTTAAAAATTGTATTTTAGGGCCATGTGTGGGGCTCATGCCTGTAATCCCAGCACTTTGGGAAGCCGAGGCGGGTGGATCACTTGAGGTCAGGAGTTCGAGAACAGCAAGACCAACATGGTGAAACCCCACCTCTACTAAAAATACAGAAATTAGCCAGGTGTAGTGGCACGTGCCTGTAATCACAGCTACTTGAGAGGCTGAGGCAGGAGAATGGCTTGAACCCAGGAGGCAGAGGTTGCAGTGAGCCAAGATCATGCCACTGCACTCCAGCCTGGGTGACAGGGCAAGACTTGGTCTCAGAAAAAATAAAAAATTGTTTTTTAGGTATTTATTGAAACTTTTTTCCTTTTATATTAACAGCCTACCAAATTTTGAATAACCCTTGCTTATTCTCACAATTTTTCTTTTAATGTTCTATTTAGTTTATTTGCTAATATTTTGTTATTTTGCGTGTATATTCATAATTGGGTTTGTGGTCTTCCATTTTGTGCTTGTCTACTTTTTAAATATTTAATTCTGCACAATTTGTAAAATTAATTGAAAATTTTCTTTCATTATGCATTGGGACGATTTAAAGGGCAACAGATTTCTATGTTGTTTGGATTTTTGAAAGAGTTCTACTTCATCTGATGTTATCATGGTTCTGCTTTCTGCTTGTTTGTTTTTCCTGGAACAATTTTTTTGAACAAGTTTTGCTGGTCCTCTTACTCATAGTCTTTCTGAATCATTTTATTTTACTTAAGTGTTTGTGGAGTTATATTTTATGTTTTAATTTAAGCTTTTAAAAAAATCTGTGTTTATTCCATTTTCATTTATTGTCATAATAATTTCTGTTTAAAAATGTTCTTAGGTTATTTTGTTTGTTGTGATTCATCGCAGTATAATTTGCTTTGTATCTTTTGCTGTACTGTTCATAATTTTAAAGTAATTGAATGCCCATATAGATTCTGCTTTTAGATCTATTGATAATTGAATAACTTGATTAATCCCCATTCTCTAATTCATGAGTGTTAGAAGTAAGGCCTTGCCCTTTGTCTTTCTCTATGAACGAGAAGGCCAACTGCACGTTTTTGCTTCCTCTCATTCTCTCCTCTGTCAATATCAATTCCAAATCCACCTCACCAGATTTGTGTATCCTGAATTTTTGCCCCAGCCTATTATAAGGAACTTATCGTTAATATTTGTATTAGATGTCTTTCTTTGTCAAGGAACTTAATGTTTTTGTTCTTTCTTATAACAATACTTCCCATGGCTATTTAGTCTTCATTTCGTGTTTGGAATTTGGATGCAGTTTGGATGGATTTGGCTCTTACCGCAGGCTTTCTACAACACAGCCTTCATGTTCAGAAATATATACTTATTCAACTAGTTCTTGAGAGAGTGTTTATGTGACCTCCTCCTAAAGTTTTCTGATGTTTAATAACAGCCTGTTTCCTTACCAGGTGACTGGCACTTTGGGCTTAGAATTTGGGGGCTTAGAACTTGGGACCATATTCCTTTTCTTCCTTTAAATGCTGCCTTGTCTTCTGGCAGTGAATTGTATGGCAGAAACATCAGAGTCCTTTTTCTTCAGTGTAGATATTTACAGACATTTTTCTTAACTAAAATGAAATAATTTTTATCAGAACTTGCCTTGACATTGCCTTCTTTGTTCCTCTTTCATATTAGGAAAGATCTCTCCTTTTATGTTTCGAACACTGTTTCTGTCTTTTTTTTTTTTTTTTTTGAGATGGAATCTCACTCTGTTGCCCAGGCTGGAGTGCAGTGGCGTGATCTTGGCGCACTGCAACCACTGCCTCCCAGGTTCAAGCAATTTTCCTGCCTCAGCCTCCTGAGTAGTTGGGACTACAGGCGCACGCTGCCATGCCTGGCTAATTTTTTTGTATTTTAGTAGAGATGGAGTTTCACCGTGTTGCCCAGGCTGGTCTTGAACTCCTGAGCTCAGGCAATCCACCCACCTCGGCCTCCCAAGGTGCTAGGATTACAGGCGTGAGCCACCACGCCCGGCCTCTAGTCTTTTCTTTAGGAGCACCAATTATCCTATACTCCATCTCTTTTTCTTTCTTCCGTGGTTTTCCTCAATCCTTTGTCTTTTGCTTCTACATTCTGCATTATTTTCTCTCAAGGACCCTCCATCTTGCCAACCTGGGTTCCTTCAATGATGAATCTGTTCTCCCTCCCTTCCTACCCATTTAAAAAATGTTGCAGGAGCGTCGCTTGGCCTCTTACCATTTTTTCTTAGCATTGCCCATTGTTTTGTAAACCCAATCCGTAGTTACAGGAGCTCACTTTGCATCCGTTTTTTTCTTTGGAGTCCTTAAACTTTTTCCCATGCCACTGAGAATAGAAAGTAGATTTGCCCCAAATTTTCATCTGTTTTATGGGTTCAGTTTATAGAAATATGGTCTTCATCTCTCTACGCTGCTGTGTTCATTTCCTTGTCATTGGTTGCTAAGTTCTTGCTTCTCATTCCCTTCTTACCTTTGAATAGGATTCTATTTAGGATTTGTGCTTGCCTTGGGCTGGCATGGATAGATTTTCCTTCGTGATTCCTCACACTTTGCACTCTACCCTTAGGTATTTGGGTAGCTTCAGAATCGTCTTACTAGAACTCTATAAGTGAATATATATCTGGATGCGTTTTGAGAGATTCAGAAGGATGCAAAACCAATAGAAAATATTAGTTACTTTAAGGTAAGATTGAAGGGAAATACTATTGACCTTTAATTTAAAAATCTCTCTTAAAAAATGGGAAAACATTATGAATATCAGATAGAATGTATAAATGACTAATCTGCTATGTAAAAAGATGTTTGACCTTGCTGATAGCCAGTGAAGTGCGAACTAAAACCACACTGAGACATCATCACTTGCACATCAGATTGAAAAAGATTTACAATTTTATAATGTCCAATATGGTAAAGATGTTGAGAAAGATACACTATTTCAAGAAAATTTTTTTTTTAAGGGAACTTGGAGACTGGATCATGTAACTTAATTTTAGGCATTTAAAACTCAGACTGAAATGGGCCTATGGACAAAGTGGGTTAATTTGGTCTTTATGTATTTTGTTTTCGCTAAATAAATATTTCATGTATGTTTAAGAAACCGTATAAACAAATTCAATCACAGACTTTAGTTTGCGTTAGGATTGCCTTCAGTTTTTCTGTACTTTTATGTTTTGCCTAAAATGTGATTTCTTCACTGCTTTATCAAGAGCTGGACCTGACATCAGCATTATAAAATAAATATACAGAGCTCGAGGGCTTCAAGTTCCTGTCAAGGTGACCCAGAAGCCCATATTGATGTTTCTTGCCATGAACTCTACTCTGGAGAAACCACAGAAATAGGATAAAACATGGATTGGAGGAACTAACAAAGGACTGTTGGAAGCCCCTGGAAGGGTCTATGGCTGCTTTGAGCTGGAGTGTATATATATGGGTGCACACACTCGTGTATTTGGGAGCAGTAAAGGATGGGAGAAGCAAAGGCAATGGTGGGAGGGTGAGTTAGAGCAGTGATTTGCAATCCTGGTGCACGTTATATATCATCTGAGAAGCTTTAAAAAATATTCACACCAGATAACAGGGAAATATAGGAGAATGTCCTCCTCCTTAGCTGATGTTGAATTACTAGCTGTCTGCAACTTATTTCCAAATGCTTCAACAAAACAAAACACCTCATAACAGAGAATAAGAGAGAGAGAATGAGAGCAACTGTGGCAACTTTTGATGAATCCAGGTGAAGACAGCAGTGATGTTCTCTGTACTATTTTTTTTAAGACTGATTTGTTGGTTTGATTTTTGTTTTCAAAATACAGTGTTGAGAAAATCAATACTCACCTCCAAGCATCATCCCAGGTATTCTGATTTCGTTGGTCTGTGATGCAGTGGCATTTGAAAAATGTTCCAGATGTGAATATAATGCTGAACCAAGATTAAAACCCACGGGGTCGGCAGGAAGCTTTTAAAAAGCTCTACTCTTGCTGCTTCTCCTGAAGTGCCTTGATACCATCTTTGACTTCCTCTTCACCATAGAAATTGGAAGCAACAGTCCAAACCTCCAGTGCCAGTAAACATGGGACAGCTGGGTGCTCTGCTGAGTGAGGAATTGATGCAAAATGAAATCCCAACCAGAGGAGTTGTCAGTTACAATGGCAGCAAAGAGCAATGGCTAACTGTTGTTTTGTGGTACTTGAGCTTCTCTACTCAGAGGCTCATCCCTCTACTTAACTGACATTCATCCACAGGGACACAGATGAGAGCCTGGCCCTTGAGGTTTCATTCATACTCTGCTAAACAAAGTAGTTGATTCCATTGTGGGAAAATGAATTCACAGGCCAAGATACCTAGACACCTGAGAAATACCTCTCTTATTAAAAAAAAAATAAGACAAACAGAATGCATTCCACCTGAAGCAGAATTATTGAGAGATGGCTTCAGAATTTAAAATAAACATTATACAAATAATTAAGAAAATAAGAGATGATTTTAAGCATATGAAGAAAAAGTAAGAAATCGTGGACAAGAACCAAGTGGAAATATTGAGCATGAAAAGTATAATAGTTAAAGCAAAAAATACAAGTGATAGCATTAATAGCAGGACAGAAGCAGCTGAAGAACAAATTAATGTAATGGAGGATTAGGTAGAGGAATTATTCTGAGGCAGTAGGAAATGATGAAGAGGGAAAAAACTATATATTTTCAAAATGCTTTGAAATATGGAGGATAGAAGTAGAAGTGTTAATATTTTAAAAATGAAAACACTAAGGAAAAAAAAATCGAGAAGACGAAATATTTAAACAAACAGTGAAGATTCAACTTCCTAAAATTGAAGACAAGGGTCTCTGGCTTGAAAAGTCCTATAGAACACCAAAGAAAAGAGATAAAGAAAAACCGATACTTAGCTGGGTGTGGTGGCTCACACCTGTAATCCCAGGACTTCGGGAGGCCGAGGCAGGAAGATTGCTTGTGTCCAGGAGTTCAAGACCAGCCTGGGCAACATAGTGAGACCCCTTCTCTACAAAAAATAAAAAATTAGCTGAATGTGGTGGTGTGCACCTGTAGTCCTAGCTACGTGGGAGGCCTGAGGCAGGAGAATTGTTTGAGCCTGGGAGGCTGAGCCTGCAGTGAGCCATGATCGTGCCACTGCACTCCAGGCTGGTGGATAGAGTGAGACTTTGTCTCAAAACAAAACAAAGCAAACCCCACAAAAAATCCTGTACCTGTATAAGAGTGAAACATAAGAACATCAAAGACAAATTCTAAATGTTTTTGAAGTTGCAGCAGATTGCCAACAAACAAGAATCAGACCAATGTCAAGTGGGTACTACAAGTGATATGAAAAACACGGAAGACTAGATATAAATATAGTCAAGTTCAAGAAATAAATAAGGATAAATAAACTTGAGTGTAGATCTTAAATTAAGGGCAACTGACACAAGGCCCAAAGCAAAATAAATAAATTTTGAACCAGCAAAAGGAAATTCTCCCTACCCAAAAGAAAGTTGGATAGAAGAAGAAAAAAAGAAAAAGAAATCCCTGTAAGTGTAAATTGTGAAATACATTATAACAATAATAATAATAAATAAAAATGGATTAAATTCACTAATTAAATTCACAGACAGAGTAGATTTTTTAAAAGAAAGAGACATTATGTGAAATAAGCAATACAAAAAGGCAAAGAAAGTTGAAAAATCAGACTGGATTCCAGGCAAATATGAAAATATTGATAATCTGGCAATTTCAACATGTGAGAAAATAGCATTTAATGCCAAAACATCGTAATGAACAAAGCAAGAGGTTGTATCCTAATAAAAGGAACAATATAACACAAAACCCAATACAAATATATATGCACCTAAAAATATACACTAAAAATATATCAAGCAACAATTGACAGAGCCACGGGGAGGGGATGATAATTCGTTATTCGCAGTTGAATCTTTTATTGTATTCCTCCAAGGAATGGACAGATTAGGTAGTCTAAAAATGATCAGAAATATTTTTAAAAATCTTCTCTTTGCTCCCAGTGTTCTGAAATTTCACGATGATATGTTTTAGCATGGGTCTATTTTTGTCCATCTTAACTTGATACTCATGGGCCTTTTCAATCTGGCAGTTCTTGTCCTTCTCTTAGGGACATGTTTTATTGTTGTTTTGTTGCTGATGTACTCCCCTATGTTTCTCTGTCCTCACTGGAACTCCTTTTATTTGGGTGGCATCTTCTGGATGGTTTCTCTAGTTTTTTTTTTTTTTTTAATCTTTTCTTTCCTATTATCTATATCTTTGTCTTTTTGATCTACTTTCTGGGAGATTTCCTCATCTATAGCTTCCAAGCCTGCTGCTGACTTTAAATTTTTTTCTATCGTATTTTTAACTTTATGAGCACTTTTTTGGTTTCAGAATGTTGCTTTTCTTAAAATAGAATCCTGTTCCTATTTCGTGTTTGCAATACTTCATCCCTTTGAGGGAACTAATACTTTTTAAAAAGAGATTTTCTTCTTTCTGGATAATTTCTGTTTCTCTAAATACCCCTGTACTGGTTTTTATTGCTGCTGTAAAAAAATTAAAATAATATAAGTGTATTATCTTATAGTTCTGTAGGTTAGATGTTCAATATGGGTTTCACTGAACTGATATCATAGCGTTGGAAGGATCATGTTTCTTTCTAGAGGTTCTAGGGCTAATCTGTTTCCTTGCCTTTTTCAGCTTTTAGAGACCAGTCACATTTCTTAACTCATAGCCTGTTTCCTCACATCTCTCTATCTCTTTTCTAGTTGCCACATCTCCCTCTGAGCATGGCAAAGAAAAGTTCTTGGCTTTTAAGGACACATGTGATTTGACTGGGCTCACTAAGATAATCCAGGATAATCTCCTCATCTCAAAATCAGATCATTAACAACTTTAATTCCATTTGCAACCTTAAATCTGCAAAAGTGCCATGTAACATTATACATTCCCTGGTTCTGGGGATTCGAACATGCATATTGTGGGAGGCCATTTTTCTGCCTACCATACCCCATCCCCATAACCTCTCTCTCTTTTTGTTTAGTTTTGTTCTCTGATTTTCACTTTGGAGGTTTTCTTCACGCATCTGATGATCTCTAGCTATCTGCAAATACTTAGGAATGAGAGATTAAAAAGTTTATTGGAAGCTCTAAAACATGAGTGGAGCTTATTGGCTGTGTAACTGTGGATTATTTGACAGATTATTTCCCTGGGCAACCCCCATGTGAGTATCTCAGGGTCTTTCTTGTTGGGCTGGTCAATTCCCCAGAGAAGACTTGTACAGTCTCCTCCCTAGAGGCAGAAGGCCTGGCCACCCAAGTCACACTGTCTGAGCAGGGGAAGAGGCTTAATAAGAATTTCAAGATCTGGGATGTGTGTGTTTAGACTTAATAATTCTCTTGTGTCTGTCAATTATACCTGTCATCCCTTTTGCAAAAACTAGACATTCAGTCATCTGCCTGCGTGTAAAGATTCAAGGGGAAAATGGGGCAGGGGAGTCCAAATGTCTCTTAAAGAGACCTTCAACAACTCTTGAATTTTTAGTCAAATCCTCACCTTTACTTCCAGAGATCCTGGATAGCAATTGCTGAGTGACTGGGGGATTCTTTAGTATAAACTGGGTTGGTTCTTGGATTTGCCCTCCATTGGCTTGTAACTCAACTTTCTCAGTTCTCAGCTTGTCTATCTGCTTTCCAGTTTCCAAAATTTTGATGTTGCTTTTTCCCCTATTGGTCCTTGTTAATAGATGCCTTATTGGTTTTTCTTAAAACCCTTTATTGTTGCTATAATGGCATTTCCAAAGAAAGCAGAGCTCAAAGCTTGGGCTCAATTCATTATTTTTTTAACTGGAAGTTGGTACATTGTTCCATATTTGTTGAATCCACTGTGCAACGTGAGCCACGGAAGTGCCCTGTCCCACTGTGGATGCCTCTTCTGACTGACGTATTTCTCCTTTTTTGGGGTGCACCAAACATACCAAAGAGATGTCAAACTAAAGGAAAAGCTCATAACCATAGGCTTTCTGTGTTGAAAGTTGCTATGACTTTTAATGGCAAAAACCACAATTATGTTTGCACCAACTTAATAATATTCCCAACCCAGCAGGTATTTGTTGAAGATATTGGTCTATCACTCTGAAAATAGTTCCCAAATAATATTTTCCAGCCTCCCTGATTCTGCCTTTGCCTTCCTGACATCCATGTGTGTGCCCACTTGTGTGTGCTTGCACACAGACACACACACTCACATTTTCTTCCTTTTTTGGAGTGTACCCTTATCAGTATTAAGAATCTGACTCAGAACGATAGGGAGGGCTTTAGTCTTCCTGTTCAGCTATTACCATGGCTCAGAATGCTGTCTATGTGGGGAGACGAGTCCCTGATTTTTTTTCATGGCCTGTCCATGTCTTTCCCTCATGCCACCAAATTGAAGATAATGCTATAACTTTGCATTTAGTTTTATAGCCATAGGAATATTCAGCACTATATATGTTTAAATACAGGATAACCCAGAACATAAAACACCTCCATTCCTTTTCCAGTTGAGAATATTCTCCAGAATTTTGGCCAATTTAAGTATAAATAACCTTTAGAACCTTATTGAAATTGATGTTTACTTACAAATTTTATTGGAGTAGTTTCATTATATACACAATTTAAAAATATATATTATAAAAGTAATTTAATTTACTGCTTTTTTCCTACTCATATAATAATAAAGTTGTAAGAAACAATTTTATTCAAACTCCTCACTGGCGTCTTGGACATTAGTATCTTTGTCATCAGTAGAGCCATTTTTAAAAATCTTCCAACACAGTTTTCCACAGTACTTTGTATTCATTTCCATTTGAGGCATTGTGACACATTTATGTTTGTATCTATATGTTTGCTCCCACGGAAACTTTTATCCCAAGCCACAATAGCCCATTACATAGGGACAGATTTTTGGTTGTTTAATTTGTCCTGATGGTATATGTGCATGATTTCCACAGACAACCATTTTCTGTATTGATTTTCAAGTGAGCTTTAGAAGGATTGTTTACAAAGACATTAGACACTTGCAATTGTGAGGTGATACCTTTAGCAATAATTACTAAATCTGTGTCAAATTTCTTTGCCTTCCTTATTTACTGATTCTGTCAGGTGACATCTCTAATCATTGCAAACCAGTATTGATTGAGGTCATTTCAGGCTGATGTTTCTTTGCCAAACAAGATTTTTGTTCAAAATAAAGAATTTGAGGCTAGGTGCGGTGGCTTATGTCTGTAATCCCAGCACTTTTGGAGGCCAAGGTGGGTGGATCACCTGAGGCCAGGAGTTAGAGACCAGCCTGGCCCACATAGTGAAACCCCATCACTACTGAAAAATACAAAAATTAGCTGGACGTGGCAGTGGGCACCTGTAATCCCAGCTACTCGGGAGGCTGAGGCACGAGAATCGCTTGAACCTGGGAGGCAGAGTTTGCAGCGAGCCGAGATTGCACCACTGCACTCCAGCCTGGGCAACAGAGCAAGACTCCATCTCAAAAAAAAAATTGTTTTTGAAGGTGCATTTCCATAATGGTGCCTTTCCAAATTGGCCTTCTTGTTCAGCCTTATTGCCATGGCTCCGAATGCTGTCTGTGTAGGGAGATGGGTCCTTGATTTTTTTCATGGGCTGTCCATGTCTTTTCCCTCATGCCTCTTCTTATAGATTACCCAGTCTCAGGTATTCTGTTATAGCAACACTAAATGGACTAAGACACTTTCTCTTCAGACATCCACAGGACTCTCTCCATAATATGAGAGATTTTTTTAAGGACGCAAGTTTAGAGTAATTCTTTTCTGAGAGTTAATTTTTAGAAATTATTGTATTTGGAGTAGATTCCACACTCGGTTTTATTGCTTATTGTTGATCCCCTTTTATCATGATCTTCTCATTTCTGGGTCCAACACTTTGATCTAATAGCCAGTGGGATTTAAGTGCCATGATTTTAAACATCATTTACACACTGACGATTCTCAGTGTTGTACCTCCAGTCTTGACATTTTCCTTGATCTTCAGTTTATATATTCATCTATCAAATCAACACCTCCTAAGCCTAAACCTAAACTGATGTTTAATAGGCATCTCAAACTTGAAATGTCCAATACAGAATTAGTCTCCAAGAGTTGGATTTTATAAAGCCAGATGCCCCTTGGGTTTAGTCTCTTTGGATGTATCCACTGCCCATTTGACCTTCTCCACCATGTTATGCTGCAGACCAGTAGCCCTCACCATAAGCCTGGGCCATACCCTTGAACTTCCCAGCTTGCAGAACTGTGAGCTAAATAAACCTCTCTTCTTTATAAATTACCCAGTCTTAGGTATTCTGTTATAGCAACAACACTAAATAGACTAAGACACTCTCCCTTCAGATATCCATAGGACTCTCTCCATCATTTAATTCAGGTCTCTGTTAAGATGTTATCTTCCCAACTGCAATACCACCCCACTGACACACACTAGTAACTCTGTAACCCTTCATTCTGTGTTCTTTTTCTTTATAAAACTTACCATTCCATGCTAGTGCATTTACTATAATTTAAATATTTATTATTTACATTATACTCGTTTGTTTATTTTCTGTTTTTCCACCAGAATGTGGGCTTTGTTAAGGCTAAAACTTTGTTTTGTTCATGATTTATTCTCAGTTCCTAGCACCAAGTCTGTGTTCAATAAATATTTGTTAAATGAATTAATAAATGAGCAAACCAGTTTCCCATATGATAGATCACACATTTAGTTCTCCTTTCATCCTTTTTCTTTTACCCACTGCATTCCTGCTTTCTGTTTTATAATTTTCACCCTTCTTCTTTTCTCACTGCATTCCTGACATCTTATCAACATCAATGACTTGATATGCATTTGTTTTGCTGCAGTACTTTATTACTGTAGGCACAGTCTAAAATTCTGCCATGGCATTATTTCTTATATTGTTAGTTTCTCACAGTAAAAATCTCAACCAGGCTTCTGTTCATCCCATTCTTTTGCAGTATTATTTCTTCTCTCATCTTACATTTCATAGGCTCTACATTTTCTTGAATTTTATTGGGAACTTAAACTTTTAGCAAGTGATTTTCTTCAGAAGACCTTTTCTTCTGCTTCCTTGCAGAGTGTTTAGCAGTGTCTCAACATCCACACAGAACCCCAAAGTGAAGAATGGGAGATGTGTTGGTCTGAGGCATTTAAGGAAATCTCTCTTTAATCATTAGTGGCTGAGCTAACCAAGCAAAGACTTCAGTGGCAACATGTAACAAAGAATATAGACTTTACAGAATAATTCCAAAGGACACTAAAAAAAAAATAGCAGCAGCAACAACAAATAATAATAACAAGCTCTGGAGAGGGGGAGAATCTGATTTCCAGAGTTGCCATATTATATTATTTTAAAGGTCAACTTTTTCAACAAAAAATACAAGTTACACAAATAAATCAGAAAGGATGGCCCATAAACAGGAAAAAGAAGCAAAAACAAGAGAAACTACACTAAGGAACCCCAGATGTTGGATTTATTAGACAAAGACCTTAAATTAGCTATTTAAAATATGCTTAAAGCATGAAGGAAATTATGTCTAAAGAACTAAAGAAAAGTTTTAAAATGTTGTTTCATGAAATATAGAATATCAATAAAGAGATAGAAGTTATTAAAACAAAAATTCTGGAGTTGAAAATACAGCAACTGAACTGAAACATTCACTTAGAGGAGCTCAACGGAACATTTTAACAGGCAGAAGAAAAAGAAGTCAGCAAACCTGATGATAGGTCAAATGATATTATCTGTCTGAGGAAGAGAAAGATAAAAAGAATGAAGAAAAATGAAGTCTCAAAGACCTATCAATCATACCGAGATATACCAAAAATACAAAAATATGCATAATGGGAGTTCTAGAAGAGAAGATAGAGTAGCAGAAAGAATATTTGAGAAAAAAAAGGATGGCTAGGCTGGGTATGGTGGCTCACGCCTCTAATCCCAACACTTTGGGAGGCTGAGGTGGTTGGATCATGAGGTCAGGAGATTGAGACCATCCTGGCTAACGTGGTCAAACCCTGTCTCTACTAAAAATACAAAAAAAGAAAAAAACAATTAGCCAGGCATGGTGGCGGCACCTGTAGTCCCAGCTACTCAGGAGGCTGAGGCAGGAGAATGGCGTGAACCCGAGAGGTGGAGCTTGCAGTGGGCCTAGATCGCACCACTGCATTCCAGCCTGGGCGACAGAGTGAGACTCTGTCTCAAAAAAAAAAAAAAGGATGGCTAACACTTCCCAAATTTGATGAGAAGAATTCATCTACACATTCAAGAATCTCAACAAACTCCAGCTAGGATAAACTAAGAAAGATCCTTACCTAGACACATCATAATTTAACTGTTAAAAGGCAAAGACAAAGAGAATATCTTCAGAGTGTCAAGAGAGAAGTGACTCACCATGTATAAGAGAGCCTTAATAAGATTGTCAGCTGACTTTTAATCAGAAACCATAGATGTCAGAAGACAGTGGGATGGTATAGTCAGAGCCCTGAAAGACAAAAAAAACTGTCAACCAAGAATTCTATATCCAAACAAAACTATATTTTAAAAATGAAGGAGACATTAAGACATTCCCAGAAAGACAAAAATTGAGGCAATTTGTCAGGTATTTCATCCTGAAGCTTTTCTACAAGTAATACTAATGAATGTTCAGTCCTTCAGGCTGAAATGATAGGACAATAGGAAGTAACTCAAATTGACATAAAGAAATGAAGGTAACTACATAGGTAAATACAAAGGGCAAAATAAATATAAAAGGAAAAATAAATTTATTTTTTTCTTTGTAATTTCTTTCCTCTTATTTGTTTTAAAGGACAGCGATATGAAGCAAAAATTATAAATCTATGTTGATTGTCATACAATGTGTAAAGATGTAATCTGTATGACAAAAATAGTACAAAAGTTGGGGAGGGAATGAAGTTATATTGGAGAAAGGTTTATGTATACAACTGAAATGAAGATAATAACTAGGTTGTTATAAATTAAGATGCTAATTATAATCTCCAGGGCAACCACTAAGAAAATAACTAAAATATATATAGTGAAAGAAATGACAAAGGAATACCAGAAAATATCTAGTACAAAGGAAGGTAATAATAGAGGACTAGAAGAAACAAAAAAAGAAACATAAAAATAAACATCAGAATGGCAGACATAAAGCCTATCTTATCAGCAATTATCTGAAATTACTCTACATAATCAAAATATAAAACTTTTATGTTTCATTGGACACTTGAGAAAGTGTAAGACAATTCAGAATGAGAAAAAAGTTCAAATTATATATCTGATAAGGGACTTATGTCTAGAATATATAAAGAACTCCTACAGTTCAACAATAACTAAACAAATAACCCAATTTAAACATTGTGCAAAGGATCTGAATATATATATCTCCAAAGAAGATGTACAAAGACAATAAGCACATAAAAAGATGCCAAACATCATTAGCCAGCAGGGAGAGAAATGCAAATTAAACCAACAATGGGCTGGGCACGGTGGCTCATGCCTGTAATCCCAGCACTTTGGGAGGCCGAGGCAGGTGGATCACGAGGTCAGATTGGGACCATCCTGGATAACACGGTGAAACTAAAAATACAAAAAATTAGCCAGGCGTGGTGGCAGGTGCCTGTAGTCCCAGCTACTCGGGAGGCTGAGGCAGGAGAATGGTGTGAACCTGGAAGGCGGAGCTTGCAGTGAGCCGAGATCGCACCACTGCACTCCAGCCTGGGCGACAGAGCGAGAATCTATCTCAAAAACAACAACAACAACAACAAAAAACAAAAAACCAACAATGAATACATTTTTTGTTTTTGTTCTTCTTAAGAGATGTGGTCTCACTATGGTGCCGAGACTGGAGTGCAGTGGCTACTCACAGGCACATTCATGACACACTGTAGCCTCAAACTCCTGGGCTCAAGTGATGCTCCCACCTCATCCTCTCAAGTATCTGGGACTACAGGCGTGCACCACTGCACCCAGCTTAAAACAATGAGATAGTACTTCAGACCCACTGGAGTGGCTATGATGAAAATGATGGACAATAATAAAGGTTGGTGAGGATGTAGAGAAATTGGGACATGCCTACACTGATGGTGGAAATGTAAAATGGTGCAGCTGCTTTGAAAAATTCTGGCAGTTCCTCATAAAGTCAGACATACAGTTACCACATGAACCAGCGATTCCATTCATAGGTATATGACCCCCAGAATTGAAAATCTATGTTCATACAAAAACTTGCACAGAAATGTTCATAGCAGCTTTATTCATAATAGCCAAAAAGTAGAAAGAACCCAAGTGTCCATTAACTGATGAATGGATAAACAAAACATGGTATATCCATACAATGAAATATTAGTCAGCCTTAAAAAGGGATGAACTACTGATGCATACAAAACATGGATGAACCTTGAAAACATTTTGTTAAATGAAAGAAGCCAGACACAAAGAGTCACATATTGTATGATTCTATTTATGTGAAATGTCTGGAAAAGGCATATCCATAGAGACAGAAGATTGGTGGTTGCCAGGGGCTTGTAGAAGGGGGTAGTGCAGAGTGGTTGCTACTGGTTACAGAGTTTCTTTTTAGAGTAATGAAAATGTTCTGGAATTTGATAGTGGTGACTGTTGAACCACTCTGTGGATGTATGAAAAACCACTGAATTGCAGTTTAAGGGGTAAATATTATAGTGTGTGAATTATATCTCAGTTTTAAAAATGGGATGGAGTTGTGTCTAGACCTCTAATGTGCAAGGGACTTCCTCCTATGTCCTACCTCTATCACCTGGACGTGTCTAAGTGGCCCTCCTGCCATCACCTTGACCCCTCTTGGTCCCTGTATTAGTCAGGGTTCTTCAGAGAAACAGAACCAATAGGGTATCAACATCAATATTGGCATTGACACCAGTATCTATATTGACAAAAATATTAATATATAGAGAGATATAGACACATAGAAAGACCAGCTGTTCACCCAACAAGCTCCTTCCTGTCCCCTTTGGGAGCTCTATTCTTTATATTCCCAGTAACTAGCTAGGATTCCGTGATTAGAATTATCACTCCTATTTCCTTCTTGTTGTGAGGTTAATGAGGGGATACATATTGAGCCCAGAACCTGGCCAGCCCAGGGACTGTGGATGTCCTGGTGAGGGTGACTGACTGACAGCTCCTGAGATGGAGAAGATGAGAATCTATGGTTCTTTGAACAGTGCATGGCTCCTGAGACCCTAACCTCTATGCATTGACTAGAATATTCTCAGCTTTTTTAGAGACTGGAATTAAAAATCTAATAATATTACAAATTCTGCTCAAAACCTTCATCGACTGCCCATTGCATTCTAAATAAGAGCCTAAGTGTAGTCTAACATTCCCTTTCTAGAATGTGATCCCAGTCCATCTGTCTAGTCTCCTGTGCAGTATTCCCTCAGTAGCTGTCATTCTTCTGCAGGACACTTGACCAAACATTCCAGAAAACCTGGCGTCTCCCTCATGCATTGAACATGCCATTCGGCACAATGCCATTGAGAAACTGGACTTGGGATACAGGGAGACCTGGTCAGGAAGTCCAGCTCTGCCAAAGACTAGCTGGGTAACCTTGGGGAAGTCACTCTACCTTCTGTTTAGTTTCCTCATTTGTCAAAATGAGGAATGGGTCTAGCAGTCTCAGTCGGTGGTCACAAGGTTTAAGCGACATAGAGCGTGTGAAGGGCCTTAGAGAACTAATTTGGCCTAGTCTAGCATCCCCTTCCTGGGGGAAGAGGCCCCCTCTCCTACTCCCTCCCTTTGGTTCTGTGGGCGGCCAGTCATTGCCACTTTTACTTCTCTGGACACACAGGTGAGGAAGTGGATCTCTCTGGGAACTTTCAAGTTGGAGTTAAAGAAGGATCGCCTCTTTAAGATGGAAGAGCCTGGAAGATGTGAAGTAGGGAGGCAGTGGTGCCTATGTGGCCCAGAAAGCCAGTGTGTAAGCATGGAGAGAGTCCAGGCGGCATTTAATTTTGGGTTCTGGTTATTTCTGCAGCCAGATGCAGCCCTTTCCACGTTAAGCAAACTCACCCATCAATTACCCTTTTACCCAAGCTGGATTAAGACAGGCTTCTGATCATCGCATGACTGATGAACTCAGGAGTCAGGGATTGGGGGAGCCTTCCCAGACTCCTCGTTGCTCCAGGTTTGTGTTCTTACTCTCTACTCTTACCTTTCCCATGAGATCTGAGGCTCTGTCTAGGCAGGGAGATAGTCATTTGACTTGCTCCTCCCTTTGAGTCAGCTTGGGGTTCAGTCAGTGTTTGGGCTTAACCCTCGAGGCTCAGGCAACATCAGCAGGGCAGTGAGAGCCTTTGCTCAGGGAGTGGAGGTACTTAGAAAACTTTGAGATGGGTGCCAGGACTTCTGCCAGCTTCCAAGGGAGAACTAAGTTTGGACTTCTATGAATCTCAATGGCTAAACCACCTTCATTTCCACTCAGACCCACCAAATCCAAGTTTCTGGAATCGAGGCCTGAGAATCTGCATGTTTTTCAAGCATCCGGGTGATTCTCGTGTGACCTAAACTTGACAATCTCTGGGCTGAGTCTTTTATGAAGCCCTGAGTTCATCGTTTTACTTCTTCAGATTCCTGAGTACAGCGGTTTGGGGAAAGTTATAACCAAAACAAGCCAGCGAGCTAGTTTCTTATGCTAATGGTCACACAGATCTCATAATTACATGGAGGACACAAGTGTCTCATAATTAGCGTCTGCTGTTCTGTTCCTGGGGGGCAATTGTTCTGCAACAATGGCCAGGCTCAGTGCTGGACCACCAGCGTCCCTCAGCTCACTCCCCTCCACCACATTCCAATCTCATGAGAGAAGAGCCCCTAGTTCTCAGGACTTTAACCCTCTCCTGCCAGGACCCCCAGGGCCAGTGCTGAGGTGGGGGAGGTTCATGATTTGATGCCAGGCATCCAGATGGAAGTGGGAGAAAGAAATGTGGAATGACTGAGTACTGGGGGCAGCTAGCACTTTGCATTTAAGGCTGTGTTTCTCACTCAGACCTAACGAAGCATAACTTATGGGGTTGAGGCACAGGAATCCCGGGAATTCTGATTTTACTAGGATTTGAGACTCACTGACCAAATCTTTACCTCTTTCAGGCTGACAAGTTGGCTAAAAGGGCAGGAAGACTTACTCCTAGCATGCATCTGCCACTCAAACCATCACAATAGCCTCCCGCCTTCTCAGTGGGATTACGGGTGACCCTGCGGCAGAAGGCAGCAGGAGGTGGTGACAAGAACACACATCTGGCCCTAAAACTTGGGTCAGTCACATCCTGGCTGCCATTCACCAGCTATATGATTTTAGGAAAGTGGATTCACCTCTGAGCTGCAGATTCCTCATCTATAAAATGAAGACAAGAACACCCACCCTTAGTATTTGGGTATTTAGATTGTTTCCATATTTTTTTATTTCTTTTACCATATTCTTGGCATTATGAGTTTAGCATTCAAGGTTCTGACCAATGAGTGATCCCAGGGGTGTTCATGAAAACCCCTGGGGGAAGCTTTTACAAAATAGAGAATGGAGTCTATTGAGCTGGAATTTGTAAGGGCATGACTCAGGAATGGAGTATTTGGAGAAAGTTCTTCACATCTTCCTAATGCATACTTTTATCTTTTATTTTTAAATTTTTCGTTATTATTTATTTATTTTTTTTAGAGACAGGGCCTCACTCTGTTGCCCAGGCTAGAGTGCAATGGTGCAATCGCAGCTCACTGCAGCCAGCCTTGACCTCCAGGGCTCAAGTGATCCTCCTGTATCAGCCTCCCAAGTAGCTAGATCTACAGGCATGTGCCACCATGCCAAACTAATTTTTTAAACATTTTTTTGTAGAGACTGGGTAATATGGTTTGGCCGTGTCCCTGCCCAAATCGCAACTTGAATTGTATCTCCCAGAATTCCTATGTGTTGTGGGAGGGACCCAGGAGGAGGTAATTGAATCATGGGGGCTGGTCTTTCCCCTGCTATTCTCGTGATAGTGAATAAGTCTCACGAGATCTGATGGGTTTATCAGGGGTTTCCACTTTTGCTTCTTCCTCAGCTTTCTCTTGCTGCCACTACGTAAGAAGTGCGTTTAGCCTCCCTCCATGATTCTGAGGTCTCCCCAGCCATGCGGAACGGTAAGTCCAATTAAACCTCTTTTTCTTCCCAGTTTCGGGTATGTCTTCATCACAAGTGTGAAAACGAACTAATACAGTGGGTTTTGCTATGTTGCCCAGGCTGGCCTCAAACTGTCCTCAACTCATCCTCCTGCCTCGGCCTCCCAAACTGCTGGGATTACAGATGTAAGCCACCATACCTGGCCCCCTGATGCATACTGTTATTCAAACTCATCTGTGAGAGGCCTGGAAGGACTTTGACATGGTAAAAAAAAAAAAAAGTGTGATTTTGCAGAGGCACCGGTTTAAATTGTGCACACTGATAATGTTAGAGCAAATTTGTTAGCAGGGAGTGAGCCTAGGCAAGTACCCAGCATAGACTTGTCTGTCTCCTTTCTAAGATTTCCAAAGGGCTAAACACTTTACTTATTCTCTTTTTTAATCCTAAATTTGTATTGCTGCTCTGGGCTACTCCCCAGGCCCCTAGACCCATATATCCAGCTACCTGCCTGATCTCTCCGCTTGGATGGGAATAAACATCTCCAGTGTTGCTGGTCCCAACTGAACTTCTGATTCCCCCCAAACCTGCTCCAGTCTCAACCTCAATGGCAACTTATTTAATGACAATTAAATTCTTATGATTTCTCGGGCATTTTGAATATATCCTTAAACGTTCCCTTTCTCTCACACCCTACATCCTATTCTTAAGCAAATTCCACTGACTCTCCCCTTGAAAAACATCCGGAATCCAAAAAGTTCTCATCATACTCATGGCAACCTCTCTATCCTAAGGCACTTTCACCTCTCTCCTGAATAATTGCCATCATATTAAGGCAATGTCTCTGATGCTTTTTTTTTTTCTTTTTAGAGACGGAGTCTCGCTCTGTTGCCAGGCTGGAGTACAGTGGCGTGATCTCGACTCACTGCAACTTCTGCCTCCTGGGTTCAAGCGATTCTCCTGCCTCAGCCTCCCGAGTAGCTGGGACTACAGGCATGTGCCATCACGCCCAGCTAATTTTTGTATTTTTAGTAGAGACGGGGTTTCACCATGTTGAACAGGATGGTCTCAATCTCTTGACCTCATGATCCACCCGCTTCAGCCTCCTAAAGTGCTGGGATTACAGGCGTGAGCCACCGCACCTGGCCTTTTAATTTTATTTTAATTTATTTTTTGAGACAGTGTCTTACAATGTTGCCCAGGCTGGAGTGCAGTGGTGCAATCTCAGTTCACTGCAACCTCCACCTCCTGGGTTCAAGCAATTCTTCCATCTCAGCCTCCGGAGTAGCTGGGATTACAGGTGTGCGCCACCACGCCTGGCTAATTTTTGTATTTTTAGTAGAGATGGGGTTTCACCATGTTGGCCAGGCTGGTCTTGAACTCCTGACCTTAAGTGATCTGCTCACCTTGGCCTCCCAAAGTGCTGGGATGACAGGCTTGAACCACTGTACCCGGCCTAGACAGAGGCTTTTTTATCCCAGTCTCCCAAATCTCTCTGAGCTATGCCATGCCAACTCTGCAGTAATCCAGGCAACTGGACCTGAAAAGGAACTGAATCCTCCGTGGCTTTTTTGCTCATTGTTTCCACCTGTGAGGAATCCTAAGGAGAAAAATGGAAGAATCATTTGCACAAAGATATTTATCTCTGGGATGGGTGCGGTGGCTCACGCTTGTAATTGGAGCACTTTGGGAGACCGAGGTGGGTGGATCACGAGGTCAGGAGATCGAGACCATCCTGGCCAACATGGTGAAACCCCGTCTCTATGAAAAATACAAAAATTAGCTGGGTGTGATGGTGCATGCCTGTAATCCCAGCTACTCGGGAGACTGAGGCAGGAGAATTGCTTGAACCAGGAAATTGGAGTTTGCAGTGAGCCGAGATCACACCACTGCACTCCAGCTGACGACAGAGCGACACCCCATTTCAAAAAAAAAAAAAAAGATATTTATCTCTGAATTGCTGGTTTATTCAGTAGAATCTTTGAGAATTACAAGTCTGAGCTCCGGAGCCCAATGTTAAGAGGTCTGGGAGAAGAGGCCTGGTGCTGTGGCTCACACCTGTAATCCCAGCACTTTGGGAAGCGGAGGCAGGTGGATCACCTGAAGTCAGGAGTTCGAGACTGGCCTGGCCAACATGAGGAAACCCCTGTCTCTACTAAGAATACAACATAAACCTTAGCTGGGCATGGTGGCGCATGCCACCCAGGCTGAGGCAGGAGAATCACTTGAACCTGGGGGTTGGGGAGGCGGAGGTTGCAGTGAGCCAAGATTGCACCACTGCATTCCAGCCTGGATGACAGAGTGAGACTCTATCTCAAAACAAAACCAACCAAAACAAGAGATCTGAGAGAAGAGAAAGAACCAGTAAAAGACACTAAAAAGAAGTGACCTGGGAGGTAGGAGGAAACCAGGAACGTGTGGTGTCCTGGAAGGCAAATAAAAATGTGCCTGGAGGAAGATTCCTAGAAAGAAGATCGGGAACGGGTCTGCTAGCAGAAAAAAACACTGAATCTCCACTGAAGGATATGAAATAGGACTTCAATAAATGAAGACACATCTTTGATAGGAAGTTTTAGTATAGTAAGGATGTCTGTTCTTGTTACATGACTGTTTAACTCAATGTAATTCCAGTAAAAACACCCTACTCAAACTGATAGGAACTTAACGAAGTTATTATAAATCTGGGACAATTGGTATAAAAGAATAGAATTGAATTTCCTGAAAAGGAAGCATAAGAAGTGGAACTTGCCCTACCTGTTTACCAAAACATATTATAGAGGTAAATTAATGGAAACCAAACCACAGGCGCACGGCATGATGAATAAGGGGGCCGCCAAGTGCAGACTTGGGCTCCAGCATCATGGCTGTTCAGCGGATAACGAAATTGACACTTCGCATTTGGGGAGGAAATAATGAATTACTTCTTAAATTTTATTTAAATTAGCTAGTCATTTAGATTAAAAAAAAAAAAAAGCTAGAAACTGTCCCTGAGTCTTATTCCAAAAGAGACTTCAGAAAAATGGAAGATAAAAAGAAAAAAAATCCATACAGTACAAAAGAGAACACAACAGAATAGTAATCTTTAGAAAAATAAAGATTGACCAATTTAATTGCACAAAATAAAAAACTTCTATAGAGCAAAATAAATCATAAAACTAAAAGATAAATACTACTGTGAAATAAAAAAAACTTTTAAACATATATGAGAGAAATGGTTAATATCATTAATGTTAACTCTGGGATAGGAGTAAAGTTGGGAGCTAAATAAATACTTTGGTAAGGAAAGGAAGAGCCTTAAATTCTGTCCATCAACTCCTTCCTGCAGATATCGGCTCCCTGCACCCGCACCAGGTCAGGCTACATCCAGGTGGGCAGGCTGGGCCAGGTTCCTAAGCACCTAGAGCTGAAAGCCCCACGTACACCACTCCTCCATCCTGGTGGCCCACCTGGACCCTCCTGCCCCTCCTCTGCACCAGGTGTGATGATAGGGGACAAGAGGAGTCACGGGAGACCTCTTCTCTCAGAAAGCAAGACCAGGCTGGCATCCAAGCTAAAGGCAGGGGCTAGGACTACTAGGTGGAGGGATGGAGTGGGTTCTGGGTCAGAGGATAGGTGGGAGGAGATGGAAGGCTGTGCGCAGCAGCAGGGAGGGGAGGTGAGGAGGGGGAAAAGCAGAGATGGGAGCCCAGGCAGCTAGAATGGGGGTGGCAGTCGGGGGCAGCAGAGGTGGGACAGCTGAGGTGGGGGGTGTCCCTCCAGGCCCCAGAGCTGCCACTTCGCCTCTCCCAGTCATCTAATTTGCAATGAGTTCCCTTTGGTACATGGAAAGTATCCTCCAGAACTTGTTTGCAGGAAACAACACAATGCATGAATGCCCACTTGAGATGTTAATTACTTATTTGGTTCATTTATTCAAAAATAATTTATTGTTTACTCTGAGTCACACTGTGCTAGGCACTGGGAACACTTGGAATACTCACCACACCCGTGCATTTATAAATTTTAAGACAGTGTGAGAATGCTTAGATTTAAAATGGAAAACCATAAATGACAAGGTTTCTCTGCCAAGTCTACTCAACTGCCTTTCACCAAGGTCAGAGAACTCCAGGGTGTGGGTTTCCTCCTAAATTTACTGAGGCTGCCATGGGCCGGGCAGCACGCTGGCCTCTGGGGTTAGAGTACTGACTATGCTCATGCGTTTCTTAATTTAAAATGAGGCCCAAACACAGGGAGGGTCACACAGTGTCCAAAATGAAATAACCTTTGGACCGACACAGCTTGTTTCCAAACAGCTGAGATCCGTTGCCTTTTTGGCATTTGATTTTTGGTGCTGGGCCAAAAAAAAAGGGGGGAGATGTATCTGGGAGGGGATCATAAATGCAGCTATTTCATCCGCTGTCACTTTGTAAGAGCCCCATTGAATTTTTGATGGGAAAAATGTTTTTGCCCGAGTTGAGCTTCAGGACAAAAAAGAGATGCAAGGAACAGAGAGCAGAATTGATAGTGTTTAAAAATATGTTAAAAGATCTTATACTTTGTAACAAAGTCGGTAAGCTACAATGGAAGAATTCCTGACACAGCAGAGGCCTGGCCAAGCCCCTCCAGTGGGGGCCCTGGGAATAAAAGCTTCCTCCTCCAAGCTGTCAGTTGAAAGAAACCATCCTGCCTGATGGCCATGTGCCACTCTCTGATGCTTGGGAACAAAATTGTGATGTGGCAGACTATACATTGTTTTTCCAGAATAACACAGAAATGTGTTCTGGAGAATCAGTTTAGACTTAGGGTATCAGGTGAGCCAGTGCAAGACTGGGAAACAGATGCCCTGGGTTCTAGTCCCGGCTTCACGGGAGTGACCCTGCCCAAGGCTCGCTATCTCTCTCTCTCAACCTGTTTGCTCCTCTGTAAAAGAGGATAATGAGCTAAAGGAGCTCCATCTCCCAACACTAAGTGAGGATCAAATATAGCAATCAGTGGGAGAGAGCCACTCATGCTTTGCTCCTTCCTCCCCACATACACATCATCTCCATGTTCCAGTTAGAATCTCAGTCAAGGCCAAGAACTGAATTCAGGGTGGCTGCTCATGTCCTTGGCCACTGGCACAAATTTGTGCCTCCAGGCCCCACTTTCCTCTTGTTTCTGTCACTTCCTATGTCAGTGCACCCAAAATCTCTGCTGGCTTTTCCATGGTGTAAAATTGTTTTGAGGAGGCATCTTTCCAGTCTATCACTACATTCCTAGCCTGCCTTGCATCTGGGGTTAGCTATATGAGAAGTTCTCATCAAGGGAAGGTGAGCAGAAGTGATATGTCTCCTCTGGGCTGGGGTTTATGTGAAGCAGGGGGATGGTGGAGCCAGTGATAGAGGAAGCCTGGATCTCTGAATCACCACACGGAGGAAAACTGTCTGCAAACAAGGAACTGGACTTTTCAGTGAACTGGAGTCATCAGTGAGCAGGAAACAGACTTTTGAGATTAAGCCACTGAAATTCAGGGCTTATTTGTTGCAGTAGCTAATGTTACCCAGAAGATACACACTATCCACATACTCACCTCCCCTGGCACAAGCTGCCCTTTCAAACCTCTCAGACATTCACAGATCACATCCACACAGATCCAGGGGAACTGGATCACTGATGTTATCAACTTAGTCATTGATTGAACAAATATTTATAACTCATCTGCAATGTGCAAGGAGCAAGGCTAAGCATCCCCAACACAATGCAGATCGCGCCCCTACCCTTCCTGGAGGAGGTCATGTCCAGGCCTACTCCCAAGTCCAGCTGCTGGCCTGAGGCCTGAGGCCCTCATTCTCCTACATGGGGATCCAGCCCACCCTTAGACCCCTGATCCTGGACTTTCCCTTCTTCAAAAACCAGCCCTTACTCACTGTGGACAGTATACCCTAGAGCAGCAGTTTCCAACCCCTAGGCCCGTGGACCTCCACCGGTCTGTAGCCTGTTAGGAACCGGGCCACACAGCAGGAGGTGAGCGGCAGGCAAGTGAGCATTACTGGCCAAGCTACACCTCCTATCAGATCAGCGGCAGCATCAGATTCTCATAGGAGCACGAACCCTATTGTGAACAGTGCATGTGAGGGATCTGGGTTGCACTCTCCTTATAAGAATCTAATGCCTGGTGATCAGAGGTGGAACAGTTCCATTCCTAAACCATCCTTCCCCTGTACCACCGGTCCGTGGAAAAATTCTCTTCCACAAAACCAGTCCCTGGTGCCTAAAAAGTTGGAGACCACTGCCCTAGAGACTGTCTTCCCCTTAGGACTGCCACTCCCCATCATTAATGTAAAAATCCAACTGGAAGTCCTCACCATTCCACCCTCAGCCCTCTCACCTTTCCTCCAACTGCATCCCATGGAGACCTCCAAAACCAGAACGCCCTCCTTTTATCATTATCTGTCCCCCTCCTGCCTTCCCTTCACTCTTAATCTAGGATCGACCTGAAAGCTGAGCATTTTCACTGTGTCTTCACCCCCTGTACAGATGGCAGGGTGCATGTCCAGTCATCCCTGGCAGCCCCAGGAGCTACTAATAGTTCTCCAGGGCCTTCTCATTTGTCCTGATTCTTTTGCATGGCCTCCCTTCAGATGTAGTGCCTCCTTCCCCCATACCACACACACACTGCTTAGAGCTGAGGACACCACTGTCCACCCCTGGAAATGGAAACATAAGCTACTGACACCTTTGCAAGCTGACCTTGCTGCCTCTTTAAGTGAAGGGTTTAACTGTGTCCACAGGGCTTGGCCAGCAGACCATAGGCTGGATTTCAACTTCATTCACTTCCTTTACGCAGTACACAAGCTGTGCAACTGTACATGGTTGACTTGGCTTTGAGCTCCTAAATCTGGCTCTTGGGGTCCTCCCTCTGGCTTGTCCCTCCAGCTGTGTCCAGGCCCTTTCTGCCATGCCCTGGATTCTCCACCAATAGACAGCTTCATGGGGAGCCCTTTGTATAGCAGGCTACTTCAGACCACCCTGTCTTTGCTCTTACTGTGTCTTCTGACTAAAGAATTCTGCTTTGCTCAGCCAGCTCCTGGTCATCTCTGAGACCTCGTTTGGGAGTGTCCCCATCCTGGAAGTCTTTCTGCATCCCTTCTTGCCTCCTGCAGCCACCACTCCCAGCCCCCGTGGGCCCTGGGTAACCCCCATTGGCACTCCTTGCCCTCCACTGCCATTTCTGTCCACACATCTGTCTGAACACAGCCTCTCTCCAGCAGGGATCACATCTGTAACCTTGGTAGCCTGCTCCAGTTCTGGACGTGGCAGCAGAGGACAGCAGGAAATGGAATTAAATGAGGAAAATGGTTTTAATCTAAAAGAGTGCTTGATAGGATGAAATGAATCCATTCTGATAGATTCACTCATTCATGATCCACTGGGTCAACAAATACTTTTTGAGCACACGCTGTGTGCCAGGCGCTGTGTTGGCCCCGGGGCACCGTGAACAACCATTTCTGGCTATGTGGGAGCTCCCAGCTTCAGCTCTCACATACATCATCGTACCAGAAAGAGAAGTGTAAATAATGATTCTGGTTGGGGCAATGTGAGAGGAAAGGAAAAACTGGGCCTAACCTGGCAGGGGCCGTGGGTGGAAGCCCATGATTCTGGGAGTGGAAGGAGGGCCAGGGCTGCAGCCAAGGCCTGGCGGCTGTTCCCCATCCACCTGTGACCTTCAAGAGCCTAGGCCTGGAAGTTAAGATCCTGGACTCCCAGGCGCCTCTCTCATGTGAGCGGCTCAGAGAGTTTGAGCAAGGCACTGCCCTGCTTTATGTTGCAACTTTGAGGGAGAAGAATCCATGGCTGAATGAAGTTTGAGCCCCCAGGTCTGATGTCAGTCCATGGGGGCCTGGCCTTGGCATAAGCCCCTTGCTCTTGGGTACAGAGGCCACCACAGAGCCAGAGACAGCCAGGACCACTTTCTGGGCCAGGCCCAGGCCCAGGTGCTTGCTAAAATTTGAAGAACCCGTCTGCTTACCCAGTGCTGCTAGAGTTGCCATTTTAATAACCAAGTTTAGGAGATTCAATTAAGATTGGGAGCCTCATCCCTCTCCTAGGGAGGCCTCACAATTGGTGTTTTTCTTCGCAAAAGCATGAGTGGGGCCCTTTGCAGGGGTTTTTGTACAGCAAGCAGCACAGAGAGAAAAAGAGATAAAACCAACAACTTTAGTTCAAAGATGCCAATAATAGGGGGTTTCTTTTCCCGTCTCCCCATGGAAGGTTGTCAATGGTACAGGCACAATCAGGCCTGGCGGCTGGCCTTCTCAGAGAGGGGGACGTGTGCTCCTTTGTTAGGACGGGCTGAATAGGATGTCCCTGCACCCAGACCTGGTCTCCCGGCTAACAAAGGGCCCCTTTATCACCCCGGGCAAAGAGTGCTGCTGAGGTTGCCACAGCAACTCAGGGACACAGACTTAACGTGCAAGTGACATTTCAGATGGTAACCGGGCATGCAGAAATTCAAATTTCTTTATGTAGAGTGGTTTCCTTCTCTGGATATTTTAAAGGAACCATATCGCAAACAAAAGAAAAAAATAAATAAGCCAACAATAAACACGCGGTCAAGCAGCAAACAGAACATTGCAATTCAGCATGCTGGCTCCTCCTCTCCTGATGAAAAAGTTGGGTGAAAAGCCAGGGCATCGTGGGAGGCCCTGGGTGAGCTGAGGGTTTTTCTTATCTCAAAGGCAATCAGACATCATTAAAGAAAGTTTGGGGAAAAAATCACCTGTAATTCCAGTCACTGGACACAGGACACTTTTCCTTGTCTCTGTCTCTGTGTTTACCAAATACTACTGGATGATTTGCTGCATGCCAGGCTGAGAGCTGGGCTGGGGCGTGCAAACAGACGTCAGGTTCCTGCCGTCCAAGGTGGACGGTAGTGTGCGGTCCCATGTAAATGTGATCTCCATACAACGCTACATTGCCTTTAGTTGAGGTCAAGGGAGTCGCCCCTCAGAGGAAGGAATCGATGTTACATGAGCAGAGGTGAGCAGGGAATAGTGGAACTTGGATTTGCTGCCAACCCAGTGTTGACCCTTTGTTGCTATTCGCTGGATGGAATGAGGGAGACCCTGAGGGAAGGAAGGAAGACAAGGAGGAAGGGCTACCTCTACATTCTTCTATAGTGGAAAGCATGGTAAATAGCATGATGCAGGCACAAATGTTTATCCAACTGCCACCATAACACACAAGGTATTTTCCCTCCACGTTCTGTGATGACAGTTTAATAAACAATGTGGAAAGACTATGACAGCAAGCACCTGTATATCCACCACCTGGATTCCACCATTACTTTCCTCTCCTGCTTTTATCACATACTTACTATCCATCTCTCTGTTTCTCTATCCATTCATCAAGCTGCCTTGTTTTGGGAGTGCATTTCCAGTTGCAGACATCCTTTCACTTCCCCTAAACTACATCAGCATGTGTACCATCAATTGGAGTCTAATATTTGTTTACAAGTTTTAAAATGTGAAATTTACATACAGTGCAATGTACAAACCTTAAATGTATATTTTCTGAGTTTTGAGGAATGTGACTGCCTGTGTAACCTAAGCCTTCATTGAGATATAATACATTAGGGTTACTTCAGAAAGTTTCCTCATGTTCCTGCCTAGTCAATTCCCCCACTTACCAACCATTATAGCAAAAATAACGTTCTCATGTTGCTTTCTAGTCTTCATGGCAATTCATTCTTCGGTTCACTTAATCAATTCATTCTTTAGTCACCCAGGGCCTTCACTGTCTCAGGCACTGGGGACATGTCCCCATAGGAGATGGTGTGTAAATGTAAATGCTCTGGGTTTGAATCTCAGGCCTAGTGTTTTGTAGAGCAAGCCATCTAACCTCTTTGAGCTCCACTTTCCTGACCTGTAAACTGGGGATGGTAACATTAGCAACAACCTCACAGTGGGTAGATTATGTGAGATGATACATGCCAACCACTTAGTGCATAGTAAGTGCTCAGTAAACATATTGTCTTGAGGGAGGCCACAGCTGAATGATTGTTGTCAGCCCTCCAGGACTTTAAAAGCCTTTATTTTTCTCATGGCCATTAACTCGACTACTGTCTCTGTCTAATTTTGGCTATTAAAAGCCCTGCTTCTGTGAACGTTTTTGGGCAAAGATATTTAGGCTTCTACAGAACGATTGTCCAAGGCCCAGTAGAGACTTGGAAGGGAATGACCAGACAGTAGCACATCTTTTATTTTTATGTTCTTGTCTTCATGCGCCCCTTAAAGTGGGCTTGCTTACGAAGCTACCAGCAGTTGGAGAATGGCCGTTACCATAAGGGGCTTTGCCAAAGGTCTTCTTCAAGGTGAGAAGTAGCAGCTGACTCTATCTTTATTCTCCTTTGCCCCCCCCATGCTATAGCAGATGATAGAGAATATGGCACCAGAGGGGCATGTAGGACCAAAGTGGAGTATTGTCATCCTCAGAAGAGGGAAACATTAGTAGACATTCTCTTGTGAAAATGAGGGAGCCTAAGATCACAAATTCCTGGGTCTGGGCAGCTCACCCTTGCTCAGAGCTGAGCCACTTGAAGATGAGTCCAAAAGCAAGGACAAGAAACAGCCATCTCTTTCACTTGCCTAACTCTTACCCATCCTACAGTGCCCAGCTCAGCATCACCCCGCTCAGGAAGTACTCCTCTGTGTTCTCAATCCACTTTGTACTTAACTCTATTATGTTTATCATACTATACCTCATTGACCACTTATCTGTCTGTCTCCCCAATTCAGCTATGAACACAAATCATGTCGCAATCATAGTTTGAATCTCTAGTCCCTGGCATGTGCTAAAAAATATTTTTCTTAGATTAATTTAACCAATATTGCCAAATGTTTTCTAAGTACTAGGTGTTTTACATGTATTATCTTTGTTTGCAAAAATGTTAATTTTTCTTCCCAGTTACTATAAAAAACTTGGAGAATATAGAAAATAGAAATATAGAATAAAAATGTAGTTTAATGACAGACAAATTTTAAGTATGATTGATTAAGAAAATAAGAGAACATGGATGAAACTGGAAAACATCATTCTCAGTAAACTATCGCAAGGACAAAAAACCAAACACCGCATGTTCTCACTCATAGGTGGGAATTGAACAATGAGAACTCATGGACACAGGAAGGGGAACATCACACTCCGCGGACTGTTGTGGGGTGGGGGGAGGGGGGAGGGATAGCATTAGGAGATACACCTAATGCTAAATGACGAGTTAATGGGTGCAGGAAATCAACATGGCACATGGATACATATGTAACAAACCTGCACATTGTGCACATGTACCCTAAAACCCTAAAGTATAATAAAAAAAAATAATAATAATAAATAAATAAATAAATACTAAAAAAAAAAAGAAAATAAGAGAAAGGGCATATGTAACAGATACAAGAGCATTTCAAAAATCATAAGATAATACTAAAGACATGCTTAACCCAATACATCTGAAATGCTAAGTGAAATGAACAATGTTCTAGAAAAGCATACCAACATTTACTAAGAAAAAATGATATGATCATCCAATTATAATTTAAGAAGTTGAATCAGTTATTAAAATTCTTCTTTCCCATTCATTAGGCAAAACCAGTATAACCTTGACACATAAAGCTTGGCAACAATAGCACAGAATTTTAGAGCAATTTTGGTTATTAACATAGATGCAAAAAAAAAACCCTAAGTGAAATAACTTCAAATGGAGTTTAGCAGTGTATTAGAAAATAAATTATGGCTGGAGGTAGTGGCTCATGGCTGTAATCCCAGTCACATGGGAAGCCGAGGCAGAAGGATCACTTGGGCCCAGGAGTTCGAGGCTGCAGTGAGCTATGATCACACCACTGGACTCCAGCCTGGGTGACAGAGTGAGACCCTGTTTCTAATGATAATAATAAAATTAGAAGCAAATAGAAGTCCCAACAATTACCCAAGGTATTCAAGGATGGTTCAATATGAATAATATCTATATATATAATACATATCATTAATGGGTTAGATGATAAAACCCAGATAGCTATTTCAATAGATGCCAAAAAAAAAAACACATTGTAAACTACAATTAATTCATGCCAGAAAAAAATATCTTAGCAGACTAGGAATAAAAAGAAACTTTATTAATTGATAAAATGTATTACCAAAAGCTACAGTAAGTATCTTAATGGCTTAATGGTGAAATATAAGAAGTAGGTTCACTGAAGTAAGGAACATGACAAGAATGCCTGATATCACCACTTCTATTTAACATTGATTCTAGAGGTACTGGACAATGCAATAAGAAAAGACAAAGAAAGAAGTGGTAAGAAGATCGAAAAGGAAGAACAGAATCAATCCCCCCTTCCAGATAACATGACCATCTACACAGAAAGTCAAAGGGAACCTATAGAAAAACAGAGCAAATAAGAGAGTTTAAAAATTTTTCTTGAATACAATATCAACTTTGAAAACTTTAATAGTATTCCTATCTGTCTGAATTAAAACAACTTTTAATAAAAAATTTAATTCTCCCCAAGTTAATTGAATAATTAAATGTAATTTCAAGTAAAATACTAATAGGGTTTTCTTTTTACCTTAACCTGAAATTTGTATGACAGATCAGAAAGATGCAGTGAGGTGTAATAGTTATGAGTGTGAATTTGGGAGCCAAACTGGCTAGTTGCACATCCTGGCTACAACTTGTTCTAATGGCAGGTAAGTTACTTGGCCTCTCTGTGCCTCAGTTTCCTCATGTATAAGATAGGGACTACCTACCTCATGGGATTGTTGGCTAAGGGAGTTGAGCAGAGTCCAGGACTTACATTCAGAGTCTTTGACATCTCATTTGGTATTCTTATATGCAGGGGCCAGAGTAAGTCACTTTGTGCCAAAGTCTGTCACACACGTGTTGGTCCATTAGATCTTTTGTCCAGCAGACACTTTGAGTGTAAATTGTGGGCTTCTTTGGCTCATTGTCAGAAATAATGGACAGGTTGGCATGCTGTTGGCCAGAGGGCACCATGGCCAGGGCTCCAGGAATGCCAACTGCTGCCTCAGACAACAGCTACCCACCAACAAAGTTCCTGGAGGAGATGTGTATAGCTTGTACCTGCCTCTTTTTGCTTAAGGGGTTTCTCTGGTTGCCACAGCCCTGTTGTGCCTCTCAGGCTGAACTGCCAGGAATGAATGCCCCAGATAGTAGGCTTTAACCAAGAGTGTTAAGAGAGTGGGTGGGTAAAGACCCCAATTCCTTGTTCTTTAAGGGGATAACTCCAAGTATGTGCTCCATGCTGTTTCCAGAATTCCCCAGTGGAGTTAGGCTCCAGTTGCCCACAGTAGTAATTTGTTGGATAATATGCCCTTTCTTGACTGTCTTCCTTTCTTGTCTCACTTTCCCACACCACTACCTGTGTGTCCTGGAACTGCGTTCCCATAAACTACTTGCCCCAGAATCTGTGTCTCAGGATCTGCTTTTGACCTCAACTAAGATAAGTTGAGCTTTTGAAGTGAGGTTTCCCCTGTGGACTTCCATTTTCTGCACCTCAATCCAGCTTAACATATCCCACCACATGCATGCTGGCTACTGGGAAGGAGGGGACAGAGACAGATGTAGACAGGGCCTCACCGGAAGGCTGAATTGTGACTTCCCTCACTGGCAAACATGGCCCATCTGTGAGCTGGAATCTGAACAATTAAATTCTTTGCGTGTGTGTGTGTGTGTGTGTGTGTAGGAAGGTGTGTGTGTGTGTGTGTGTGTGTGTATGTACGAAGGTCTTCTCCCCAGAGGTGGGCAGGAAGCATCCAGGCTTTGTTAGCCCCTGTGCTAGTCACTGGTGGCACTGAGATGAGCAAGCTATTGTCCTCGCCTTGGAGAAACTCACTGGGCAATTGGAGAAACTCATTGGGCAAATGTGATTTTGCAGTTCTTTGAGATTCACACTAGTAGTCCTGTGTGCAGATGGTTATTGGAGCACTAACTTGGAGTCTTGGAGAAATCTTAACCAAATAAATGTTACTTGAATTAGGTCTTAAAAAATGAGTTGACATTTGTTAGGATTTTTATGGCTCAGAGAATAGGATTAAGTATGCTCAGGCCCTTAAAGCTTCCACCTGGAAGTGACACACACCACTTCTGTTCATGTTCCATTAGCTAAAGTGTCACATGGTCACACCTAAATTCAAATGGGTGGGGGAGTACAAGTCTACCACGTGCCTATAAGGAGAAAGAGGAAGAAGATACATTACTAGATCTAAGTGCTCTCACAGTTGGGTATTTAGTTCCTCTGCCATAGTTGTTTTTTAGGGATTAGTCCTTTTGATTTAAAGCCAAGACATTTCCTAGGTAAAGGAGCAATAGATGGAGTAGGACTCATTTCCCTCTTGGATCCCATGGGTAAGTGGACACATCTTGTATTAACCATGTCTTATTTTCTGTATTCTGATACTTTGACATCTGGGGTCTTGCAGACCCTGGAGGGACTGCCCATTCTAGGGTTAGCCAATACCTAGAAATAGTAGACAACTCACCCATGAGCCTGTTAGCATAATTTTCTAATGCAAACCAATACAGAGCCTACACCTCCAACCACCTGTATTATTGGGCTCTCGCACTCCAACTCACTATCTACCTGCCCTAATTACTCCGGGGCCAGTACCAGACAACTAGGGACAGCCCCTATGCCCCAGAGCTGCTGAAATTATTCAAACAAGCCAATCCTAAACCTGCTTACCCTGCCTTGTCTGCCCCTTCCTGCGGAAACCACAGTAAAGGCTCTTACCCACAGTTCTCCCCTCTCCCTCTGCCTCCTGACTGACCTGATGCTTCCCCAGTGCCCTCAATGGCATGGTATGTCCCCTCCTCCTGACACCTGGGAGTACCAAACTGTCTTTTCCATGGCAATCATCTCCTGATGTGTTGTCCTTACCATACCTCAAGGTTAATAAAACATATTAAAACCCATCTATATTCTGATATCTCAGCTATTTATGATATCAGAAACTGAGAGCTGGAAGATGAACAAATAGATACTTTGGGTCTCCAGACTGGACCAGCTGGGCTACTGGCTGAGATCTGAGCTTCCTCTCTCACAGATTTTTCCTTGCAGTCAAAGGGAAGAGAGGAGAACTGAAGCCCCACTCCCATCTTCAAGACAACAGATGAGGCTGTGGTGTTTCTTTGGGGGAACTGAGTCATCAGCTTCCTGTCTGATCAACTGCCAACATGAAGTGGCAAGATCAAGCTTTGGGGCCTTGTTGGACTTTGCTGCTGGACTTCTTAGATACCTCCTTGGTGCTGGCTCCCTCCTCAGGAAAGAAAGTGGATATAGGTGACTGGCAGGGTTGATTGTTGCTGCTGCTGGCAGGCTCCAGAGAAGTCAAATAGCTGCCTGTAGCTGACCCATTGCACATGCATCTTCAAACTCTGGTGGTCATTGTTCTACACCTCTGGCCAGAGTTAGTGGGACCAACACTGTGGAAATATGGGCAGTAGGAAGTGCTCCAGGTGGAATTTCCAGACTTAGGTGTAGTCCTGGCTCTACTATTAACTGTCAGGATGTGCATTCCTCACTGGGTCTCACTCTTCTCATCTGTAAAATGGCCACAGCAGTATTATTTCCTGACCCAGAGTATTTCTGTGGAGACTGATTTCTCCAACCTGCAACAGAGGTATCTGCAAAAAAAAACTGGATCACAAGGTCAGGAGATCAAGACCATCCTGGCCAACATGGTAAAACCCTGTCTCTACTAAAAATACAAAAATTAGCTGGGCATGGTGGCACGCACCTGTAATCCCAGCTACTCGGGAGGCTGAGGCAGGAGAATCACTTGAACCAGGGAGTCGGAGTTTGCAGTGAGCCAAGATCGCACCACTGCACTCCAGCCTGGTGACAGAGTGAGACTGTCTCAAAAAACAAACAAACAAACAAAAACCACCAAAGCAAAATGAAACAAACAAAAATAAAACTACAGCAAGCATTATAACCAATGGTGAAATATTGATATCTTTCCTTCTGAGATCAGGAAATCAGGAATGGGACAAGAGTGTCTGCTACTATTACTTCTTTCCAAAATTATACTGGTGATATTAGCCAGTGCAACAAGGCAAGAAAAAGAAACAAAACTTATAAGAATTGAAAAGAAAAAACTAAAACTCTCATTTTTACAGATGAGATAGAAATTTTTTTTTAAAGCCAAAGAATCTACAGATGAATTACTAGAATTAATAAATGAGTTTGGCAATGTTGCTGGATACAAGAGCATTATTTAAAAATCTATTTATACTATGTTTCAGACCTACATTGCTAAGTAACAAATCACTACAAAACTTTGTGGCTTAAAATAACAATAATCATTTATTATCTCTGATGGTTTCTGTGCATTTTGGATTCAAGAAGGGCTCATCTGCACAGTTCAGCCTTTTTCATGTGGGTGCAGTCAGATAGCAGACGGAACAGAAACAGCAGGAGCTGGCACAGCTGGGCACTAGCTAGGAATCCCTCTTTACTTAGTATCAGGGTCTCTGCATATGATTTTTCTGCATGGCTTACTTTGGGCTTCTTCAATGCATGGCAGCCTAAGAGAGACTTCTTATATGATGGCTTAGTGTTCTAAAGACAAAAGTCCCAAGAGAGGGAGCCAGGTAGAAGCCCTATTAACTTTTATGATCTAGCTAGCCTCAGAAGTCACATAGATTCACTTCTGTCACATTCTTTTTGTTAAAACCCATTCACTAAGACTAATCCCTTCCCAAGGGGAAGAGTGTTAGACTCTACTTCTTGGGAAGGGTGTCAAAGAATTTGTGGACTTGTTGTAAAACAACAACCCTGTACTGACAACAAACAGAAAATAAAATAAAGAAGCCATTCATAATAGCAACAAAAAATACCTAGGGCTAAATCTAATAAAAGATGTGCAAGTTCTCCACATAGAAAACTACAAAACATTGCTGAGATAACTTTTTTAAAAACCCAAAATAAATGAAGGGACATACCATGTTCATGGATAAGAAGTTTTACTATTGAAAATGTTAATTTTATTCCAATTGATCTAAAAGTTCAAAGTGATACCAATTGAAATCCCAGCAAGATTGTGTTGGTGTGTTTGTGTGTATGTATATAAATAGGTACGCTGATTCCAAAATTTCTGTGAAAGTGTAAACATCAAGAATAGCCAATGCAGTCTTAAAGAACAAAGTGGTTAGACTTATTTCATGGGACATTTAGACTTATAAGGCCATAGTAATCCAGACATTGTGATAATGGCACAGGGAGAGAAAAATAGGCTAACAGAACAGAGAATTCAGGAACAGTCTTATGTACATATAGACTACTTGATTTACGACAATGTTAACATTACAGAAGAGTGTGTGTGTGTGTGTGTGTGTGTGTGTAGGGGGGTGGTGGTGGTGGTGGTGATCTTTTCAATAAAGAGTGCTGGTCAGTTGGATATCCAGATGAAAAAAATGGACACAGGACAATGGAAAATTGTTTCTGATGAGGTATAGCATTGTATTTCTAGAAACAATGACTGCTGAAATTTATTTGGAAGTTCTTTCCTTTCTGAGCTAAAATTTCCCTCTGTTGTTCCCAAGCCTCCAGTGAATGCCTGTTTCCCACACCTATCTTTTGTTAATGCATCTTTCTTATGGTCCTAGTTCTAGGCCAGGACCAGCAAAGCCCAAGCAGCAGTTGAGAACTAAGTTCTAAGCTAGCTCCTGAGTGGGCAGGAAGCTCAAGTCCTTTTCTCCCAATGGCATCCTATGTCCTGGTGCCACACAAGAATGCCATTCTGGCTGACTCCTGCCTCCTGGCTTCTCCCAGTCAGAGATACCTGGAGCAGTCAGTGAGCAGTGAGATTGCTAGTGGAGATTGCTAGTGTAGACAATTCTTGCATGAAAAGGGGGATGGGGGTGCAACAGTCTAGCAACCAGCAAGTGATATCAAGAACCAGAGGGTTTTTTTGTTTTGTTTTGTTTTTCGGTTGGGGAGGAACCCCATTTCACAGTCACCTTTGTGACCCACCATCAGAGCCATCCCATTCCAATCTCATTTTCTTCCTTTCCTCACTCCAAGAGACCGTGACTGCGGGCAGATCCTAGACCCCCTCTTCAGAGCTTCGGGCTCTAGGCATTCCTGCAGCCCTCCCCTCCCTATCATTAAAAGGGGTGGGGTCCTGCTGCCTTCTCCAAGTGGTTTCAGCTCTGGATCCTTTGGGAGCAATGGAGCTCACCTGCCTGGAGCTCCATTACTGATGCTGCAAGTCTTTGACTCAGTTTCCCCATATATGAGTGAGAGTTTAAGCGCGGCAATCTCCAGGGGGGGCTCTCAAGCTGACTCAAATCAGTGAGACGAGGAGGGGGCGGGCATGCTAAGAGTATCCTCCGGCGCTGGCCTGCGTCCGCCTAGGTAAGGCAGCACCCATCTCCAAAGTGGTCCTGTCACCACCTTCCTCTTCTCCCCCCGCACCCACGCCGCGGGGCGGGGGCTAGCGCCGGCTCAAATATTTAGGGCAAGGGAGTGTCCCACTTCTGGGGAGGGGTGCCGTTCGGGCTTCTCTCCTCACCGTGGGTGGCGAAAGGCGGGACGGAAAAGCGCCGTCTGGACAGGCGCGCCCCCCTCAGGGATGCAGGGCCGGGCGGGGGACCCGGAGGCGGCCCAGCCCGGAGGAAGGACCTCCCCGCCCCGGCCCAGGCCCCCGGCCCTCGGCAGCGCCCGAGGCCGGAACAATAGCGCGCGCGGGCGGGGCGGGGGCGGGGGCGGGGCGCTCCTCTGGGCACCGCCCCCGGCCCGCCCCCCTCGCTCGCAGTCCCGCTCGCACACTGGCTCCCACCCGCCGCCCGCCCAGGCACTGCCAGCGGGAGCCGCCGCCGCCGCCGCGCCCGCCATGGACGTCCGCCTGTACCCCTCGGCGCCCGCGGTGGGCGCGCGGCCCGGGGCCGAGCCGGCCGGCCTGGCGCACCTGGACTATTACCAAGGCGGCAAGGTAGGCGGGGGCGGGCGGGGGTCCCCCGTGGGCGGGGCCGGAGTCACCTGGCAGCTCGGGACTCGGGCGCTCCCGGGGTCACACGGGGCCGCGCACATCAGCCCCGCCGACGGGCACCGGCGGCTCACATCGATCCCCTCGCGGCCACGCTCACGCCCTGAGTTGTTGGGATCGCGGGCAGAAGTCATCCCGACAGCCACCCTTGCGACGACACAGTGGCCCCTCATTCGCGTCCCCCTGACAGCCTCGCAGTCATTCACAAGCCGTCACAGTGACCCACGGCCACACGCAGGCGGCCAGGCACTGCTTACACGGTCCCGCCGTCCCACGCAAGTCACCCTGACAGTCACTTATACACAACGACACGCGACCACTCACCCGCGAACAGTCTCACCGCCACAGACGAGTCACCCACAGACGCTCCGATGCCCCACACACCGTGACATGCCCCCACCCGCTGTCACAACCAGGCACAACGGGGGACAGTCACACAAAGAAGTCTCCCGACAGTCACACGCTCGCAGCCACAACGCCTCACCCAGGCGCACGCTGTCACACACAGCCACCCCCCTGGACGGTGAGCCTCAGACACAGATCGTCCTGACGGCCACACAGTCACACGCGGTCACACCCAGGGGCGGCCACACCTCGGTCATCCACACTCGCGCGTCGAGGTTTAACTTCTCAGCGCCGCAGCACACTAATTGGGCAGTTTACTAATTGGCCGTCACTGCCCGGCGGGGCCTCGGATTCCGAGTAGGCTGCGGCCGGCCAATCGAGGCCTGTCCCCTCCCGGGAGCGGTGAGCCGGCGTCCCTCCAGGCTGGGGCTGTAGTGCGGGACACCCTCCCTCCTCCACGTTTCCAGGACCTACACCCCCACCCCAGCCAGGTCCTCGCTGCGCTTCGCCGGGCGCATTCCCAGTGATGGAGGCTTGCGTGCCTGGAACCCCGAACCCGAGGCGTCAGGTCCCACTGCCCCGACTGGCCCAGCCCGGAGGGGTTGGGTGCCTCTGTGCAGTCCGCGTCCCCTTCGGTCGCCCGGGAGGGAACTTTCAAACTTAGTTAGGAAGCCAGACTGTCCGCGCGTCCGCCAGTCGGTGCGTCGGTCCCGGGCCGGCTGCAGCCAAGAGCGGCTTTTCGTCACTCGGAGCCCGGATTGAACAGCGCGCGTGGGTTTCCCGCGGCCCTGGCGCAGACGCGCGGGCTCCGTGGCAATGCGGGGTGAGTGCGCGTCGAGTGGCTGGATCGGCGCCCCCCAGGGTCTCTCCCCAACCTCGCAGGCTTTTCGTCAGGCCCCTGGTAGTGGGGATGAGGCAGGAGAGGGGCGTCCCGGCGCGGATCCCGGGGCCTCCCCGGCTGGGCCTCCCTGAGTGCGCCCTCAGGCCCCAGGGGAGCGGCTTCTGGCAAAGCCTCCCTGCAATTCGCCAGGGGCGGCAAGCATCCAGGCCACTAGGGCCTGCGCGATGTGGGGCGGTGGTGGGCGACAAGTGAGGTCTCGCGAAGAGTGGCGGTGGTTCTCTTTTGTCCAGTGACCTGCAAAGTTAGAAGCCGATGAGGGGGGATGGTAGCCTCAGGAGAAGGCCGGGAGCTGCCTCCAGTCTGATGGAGGAAAATAGATTAAAAGTAGCAAGTGGAGTTTTCAGGGAGGAGAAGGTTGGGTGTGGGGGCAGCTGGTCTGTCTTCTGCCCTTGGCTTTGTTATTTTTCAAAATGTGAAGTTGGCGAGGTAGGTACCAGCGTCTGGTTTGCGGGTGTGGGTGGGCTGGGCATTTGTGCCTCAAAGTCTGAGTGGGTGGGGGCTTAGCCTGGAGCGCTCCGTTTGAGGGTGGTGTTTCTATAAATCTCGCCAGGGTGGGGCTGTCCCAAATAGGGGCCTTTGGAGGCAGGACTCAGCCGAGGCTCCTGCTTTATTCTGATGCTCTGTAAACCTCTGACTCAGCACCAGAACCTGTGTGAATCTCGCCGGGAAGGGCCCGTCAGGGAGGGAATGAGAAGCCGGCGATTCTGGTTTCTTTCTGTGTGGGATGTAGGACCCCGGCCCATAGCTGAGGATGTGTCCAGAGTGAGGCGGGGCAGGGATGGGGGTGGGGATGCAGCTGAGCCACTGGATAGGTGAAAGGAAGGTCTGACTTTGCACTTGGATGTGAAACCTGCTACTCAGTCCTTCAGGCTAGAGCAGGGTGAGGCGGGAGGGCAGAGGTCACTGTACTCAGTTAGGGGCTAGAGGTCTTTTGATAAGGGATTCCCAAGTGGGCATGGCCTTAGTGGTGGTGGTTGGGGGGTAGGGCCAGGCTGTGATCAGGAGCTCCCCTTTTCTGGCTCAAGAAGTGGATGGGGAGGGGTTGGGGAGGGAAATGCCCAAGCTCCACCTTTACACTAGTCACTGTCAAAGCTGGAGGGAAACAGGCTCAGGGCGCAGTAGTGACCACATTGGGGCCTGTAGGCCTGGCTGAATCCACACATTGTGGGGTGGACACACCCACACATGGGGGGCTCTGTCCCCAGACAAGAGGCTCATTGCACAGGGAGCCAGGCTTTATATACATAAGGGCAAGAATTTGCCCAAGTGATGCCCGACAACTATGGGGCAGTTGACCTGGAAGGGCTCTTGGCGACCGTCCCCTTGGCGACTATCCCCTTGGCGACTGTCCCCTTAGCAATCCTCTACACAGAGATTCCCAGCCTCTTTAAACCAAAGTCACGAACATTGGTTGTTCTTTTGGTATCTTTTGTTTGAGAAAATACACACTAATGAAAAGCTGTTATGGTTTTATTTTTGCTTTGAAATAGATGTGTATTTTATTAATCACAATATTAGCATGCATTAGAAAAATAGCTTAACAGGTATGAAGAAGACTCATTACTATTTAATGTAATAAAGGTGCTTTTTGAGCATAGGAATTTGTGGCCCCATGGCTCCCAGGATCTGTGGCTCCATGCTGGGAACCATTGGTCTCCTCCTTCTTTGCATTACAGAAGGGGAAACTGAGTCACAGAGGAGTGTAACTCACAGATTACACAGCAAGTAAGGAGCTAAGATGAGGCCTGAGCCCAGGTTTGACTCCCAGAAGGACACTTGTTTGGCTTTTTTGCAAGTCTCTGTCACGGTTTAGGGGTTTAGAGCCTGTAACATCATTCTTAGGGTAACTATGAACTCCTGGTTCAGATTTTGGCAAGGCATCTTACCAAGTTGGGGGACAGCTGGGGGATCCCTGCTCAACTATGGCAGACTAGTGTAAACTGGCCATCAGAACTGGGCAAGCCTGGGTTCAAATGTCCATTTGTTGCTTAGTGACCTAGGGCAAATTATTTTTAGCTCATTTTTTACTGAGATATGATTTACATACAATAACATGAAGATTTTAAGTGTACAGTTCCATGAGTTTTGATAAATATTAACACTCATGTAACCAAATCCCAGTCCAGATAGAGAACATTTCCATCATCCCAGAAAGTTCCCTCACACCCCTTTATGGTCAGCACGCCTTATCCTCACTTCCAGAGGAAACTACTTACCTGATTTCTGTTCCCAATGCTTTCTTTAAGTTCAATTTAGGTATATTAACCATGTTTAAGTTCTAGAATTTGATATGCGGCATAAACATTTGTGTGTCTGTCTTCTTTTTGCTCAATGTAATGTCTTCAACATTCATCCATGATGTTGTATATATCCATAGTGTGTTCCATTTAATTGCTGAGTAATATTATATTGTATAAATATAATACAACTGGTTTATCCATTCACCTGCAGGTGGACATTTGGGTTTGTTTCCAAGTTGGAGCTATTATAAGTAAAGCTGCTGTGAATATTCTTATACAAGTCTTTTTGTGGGCGGGGAAAATCATTTGATATCTCTGAGTCTTGATGTTCTCTCAAAGACAACATTGCCTACCTCTGAGTTTCAGGAAGGTTAAGTGAGGTGATACAGGTTAGGACAGTTATTGGCACATACCAGCTACTAATTAGATAACAACAATATCAACCATCTGGGGCCCATTCCAGGAAGAGGCTTAGCATCTCCTTTCCAGCATCCTTCATCCCTGGACTGAAGGGATGAAGGCCTTCATCAAGGCCAACCTGGGTACCACCTTCCCCGTGTGGTGCTTCACAGCCAGCAAACTTCTCTTTCTTTCCAGGCTTCCCCAAGAACTGGTACTGCATAGGATGTGGCATGTTCTGCCATCCATCATTCTACCAACAGTATTTATTGGGCACTTCTTGGTGCTAGGCACTGTGCAAGGCAACTGATGCTGCAGCAGTGAACAAAAGTCACTCAAATCACTGCCCTCTGGAGCTTATTTATCAGTGTGGGAAGTCATAAATATATGGGTGAAATATATGGTATCATGATTGATGGGAATATGACTTTTGGAGAAAAATGGAACAGGAAAGAGAGTTGGGAGTCCCAAGGCCTGGGGCTGGTTTGTGATTTTAAATAGGGAAGTTGAGGAAGGATTTGTGGTCTAGAATAGTTTTTCTCAAATCTATGTACACATGAATCAGCTGGCAAGATTTTTTTTAATTTAATTTAATTTTATTTTAAGTTCCAGGATACACGTGCAGGATGTGCATATTTGTTACATAGGTAAACGTGTGCCATGGTGGTTTGCTACACCTGTCAACCCATCACCTAGGTGTTAAGCCCCGCATGTATTAGCTATTTATCCTGATGCTGTCCCTCCCTCCCTCCCCCTGGCACTTGACAGGCCCCGGTGTGTGTTGTTCCCCTCCCTGCATCCCTGTGTTCTCATTGTTCAGCTCCCACTTATAAGTGAGAACATGCAGTGTTTGGTTTTCTGTTCCCATGTTAATTTGCTGAGGATAATGGCTTCCAGCTCCATCCATGTCCCTTCAAAGGACATGATCTTGCTCCTTTTTATGGCTGCATAGTATTCCATGGTGTATATGTACCACATTCTCTTTATCCAGGTTAACACTGATGGGCATTTGGGTTGATTCTGTGTCTTTTGTCTGGCGAGATTTTAAAAACAGATTCTTGGGCTCCACCCCCAGAGATTTGATTCAGCTGGTCTGGCATGGGGCCCTGGAAATTTGCATGTCTAATGAGCTACCCAGGTGATGTTACTGCTGATCCAAGGACCACACTTTGTGTAGCAGTTGTTTGGTTGTTTGTGTACAGGCTTTTGTGGGCTCCTGGCAGGCAGGAATTCTGCCCAGCACCTGGCATGGTGCCTGACTCATAATTGCTCAGTAAATATGTGCTGGTGGGTGAGGGATTCAACTTCCCACACACACGAGTCTGGGCACAGCATCTTGTAAGGATGAGATCTGGACAAGCTTGGTTAATGAATGATTGAAGACTCTTTTTGACAAAAATTCATGAAGTGGGGTAAACTATGGACTTGATCTGGACTTGACCTATGTGAAGCCTGCCCGGCATCCTTGGTGGGTGAGATTCCCACAGCTCCTTTCTTCAGGGGCACAGGTGGCTGCTAGTGGGTCCCATGGAAGGTACCCTGGGATGGGTGGGCTTAGAGCTGAGATGGCTGGTCCCAGGGAATGCTAGGAAGCTCTGCATCTCTGCTAGGAAGCTCTCATTTACTTTCCATCTAAACATGTTCCCTATAGCTCCTCCCCCAACCTGTGCTGGAGGCTCCCTCCCAGGACGTTTGCATGGCAGGACCAGCAGCCCAAGCCTGGCACTGCTGCCCCCGATCTGCTGGGTGACCTTGAGCCTGTCAGCACCCTTCTTTGGGTCTCTGTTTCCCTGTGTGCAAAGGGAAGGCAAACCGGTGACCATCAGCCGAGAGGGATGGTGTGGGGGTGGAAATATAATGAAATAAAGGCTGGGAATGTCCTTTCTAACTGTGGAGGGTGCACTGGGAGGGAATGCTGGTGGGAATGGTGCTTTTTGAGGAGATGGGCCTGTTATCCTTCAGAGGACAGGAACCACTGTGTCTGCCTTTACTTTTGTATTCCCAGTGCTAGCCTGACACATAGATGCTCATCAAATATTTGCTGAATGAATGAATGAATCTAGGGCTTGCCAGTTGTAACCTGTGGCTTGAGGAACTTAGCATCTGTTTGGCTGTTGTCATCTGAAGACTTTGTGGGGCACAAGGAGTCCAGGGCAGGACCCGGCAGAGGCGCAGTCTTTGGCGGACTTTCCATTCCTAGAGGAGCTTCCCCAGGTGGGCTCGGGGGACAGAGCCTGGCACACAGAGCAGCCTGTAGGCGGGAAGAGGAGCTGAGCCTGCATGAAATACAAGGTCCTGTGCTTCCCCCTTGGTCCAGCAACCCCCCTGCTGCGTGGTTCCTTGCCCCACGTGATTCTGTAGGGCAATCTATTTTGCTTCTCTGATTTCCTAGAGTTGGTCTCAGGATAGGAAGGCAGCATGGATTCTGGAACCTGGCAGACTTGGGTTTGAACACTGCCTTCACCACCGTCAGGGCAGGCAAGTTATTTAACCTCCCTGGACTCAGTCTCCTCATCTGTAAAATGGGGACATTGACACCTGCCCTTTGGAACTTGAGGGTTGGAGATCATGTATGTGTAGCACTTGGCCCCAGCAGGAAATGCTTTCATTTTCATCCACAAAGAGCAGCCCAACTGAAAGTTAAAATGCGAGAGGAACTTGCTTTTCTGAACCAGTTGCTGGAGGATACTCCACAGCTGTCCTGCCATGTTCTTCTTCTTCTTCTTTTTTTTTTTTCTAGAGACACAGTCTTGCTCTGTTGCCCAGGCTGGAGTGCAGTGGTACAATCATAGCTCAGTGCAGCCTCAAACTCCTGGGCTCAAATGATCCTTCTGCTTTGGCCTCCCGAAGTGCTGGGACTGCAGGCATGAGCTACCACTTCTGGCCCTGGGCTGCTGGCAGTCCCAGAGCCGGATGCTTCCGTGTCTTGGTCCCTAGACCTGATTTTCCTGAGCCTCTGGGTTGAAGGAGCCTCTTATTTGAGTGTCCAGGATTATGAATTGGGAGAGAGTTGCTCATTTCCTCCACCTTCTGTTACCTTCTTGAATCTGTGTAGCAGAGAAAATGCATTTTGGAGGCAGAGAAACTGGTTCAAATCACAGCTGCACCATCCACTGGCTTGGGCAGGTGACCTTATGCACATCACTTAGCTGTTCAGGTCTCAGTTTTCTTATCTGTACAAGGGGACAGAAATGCCTGCCTTCTATTGTTGCTGCGAAGATCAGATTAAAGTAATAGGTATGGAAATTCTGTCTAATCTAGAATGGTGTTTCCCAGCCTTGGCGCTATTGACATTTTGGACCTAATAATGTTGTTGTGGGAGTTGTTGCATGCGTTGCAGAATGTTTAGTCATATCCCTGGCCCCTACCTAGTAGATGCCAAGAGCACCGCCCTGCCCCCAGTCGTGACGACAAAAATGTCTCCAGACTTTGCCCCTGGTTGAGAACCAGCGATGTGGGAAGAAAGTTTAGCGCAGGTAAACTAGAAGATGGCGGCGAAGGGAATTGCAGCACCACGGCAGGGACCGTGCTTTCTGGCCAGGGCTTCAGTCCACTGTCTCCCTTCAGTAATCCTGTATCCACAGGGTTGACAGTCATCTTATTTACATGGATTCAAACCTACAGGGTGATTTTTCAGCATGGTTTGGGAGTAACAGTAAAAACATATGGTAAGTGATTATTAACCTAATGAGTTGTGGTAAATTGTCATTTTATATCTTAATGAAACGATGTTGTATGACACAGGATAATACATTTTGATCAATTTCCCTGATATTTAAAACTTGCTGCCATACGGTTGCTAATTCTGGTGCCTGCTAGGATGAGCAACCTGATTGTGGTTTTTCAATATTTAATGGCCTGTTTACTGCTGGGTTTCTCAGATGTTCAGCAGGTTTTTATTGAGTGCCTACTGGGTGCTGGGGATTCAGCCCTGTCCTGGAGGCTCAGTGACTCCATAGAAAAGTTTTATTTACTGGGTGAATGGCTATGTGGATTTGTAATCAATTGGCTCAAAATGCAGAGTAATAATTAAATATAAAATTGTCTGAGCAGTGCCAATGCCAGCAGTGTGGGAAGGTTTCACAATGGCAGAGTCTTACAGGAATGCCAGGTGGGCTACCTGGGGGCATGTAGAGTGGTGGGGGGTGTTCCAGGCAGAGGGAGCAGCCATTGCAGGGGTGCTTTGGGGATACTGTCAGCCTAAGGAGGGGAAACCTGCCTGTGTGGGAGTTGGGACACCAGCAGAGATGGTTATGAAGAGCCTTACACCCCAGACTGTGGGGCTTTAAGTAGAGGACTGTGCCTGGAACCAGGGGTGCGGTGCACAAGTATGGATTGCATCATGTTGCTGGATTCTGACCGTCCTCAATGACTGTCTCTTGGTCTTCTGCTGATGGGAAAGTCTAATGACTTGCATTTGATTTCCCCCAGTAGCCCATGATAGATACTCTGCTTCTCAAACTTTAGCCCACCAGAATCACCTGGAGCACAGTTAAAACAGACTGCTGTGTTCCACTCCCAGAAGTTCTGACTCAGCAGGCCTGGGGAGGAGCTGAAAGTTAGCACTACTAGCAAGTCGATGGTGCTGATGGTGCCGGTCTGGGATCCACACTTAGAGAACCTCTGGTCTAGACTAGAGCGTGGCAGGATTGTCCTGCCTTAACTGAGGACAGTAGAGATGTATTGCTGGCCTGGGGCATGGAGCCCTGGTGTGGATGTGGTTAGGTGTCCTTCTCAAGCCCCTTGGTGGGTTGTGGGGAGAGTCTTCTTCACCATGGGGAAAGTCTCACATTGGGTTGCCTGGAAATGGACTCTGAGATGGAGAGTTGCTCGTGGAAGGTTTATGTGGGGAAGTTCTCTGCGGTGAGGTGGGCGGAAGGGGTACACCTGCAGGGGACACAGGAGGAAACATTCTTGGGCCGGGGAGAAGCTGGCCTGCCCTGCCCTGTGGTTCTGACAAACGCCATCCCACAGGGAGCTGTGGCGCTAAGGTGGCTGTTTAGTGTTGCCCCAGACGGAGGTGAGGGGACTGCCCAAGCCTTTGATTTCTGCATCATCCGGTCATTTCAGCATAAGTGAGAGGCCTAAAAGTGAACAGCAGGCAGTTCCCTTGGGTGAAGGAGTTCACTGCAGTAGAGGGCAGTCCCACCGAAGGGCGAGCTGCAAGCCCAGCCGCTGATATTCCTGGGGTTGGGAGATGAGCATATGGAAGAGGGCCGGGGAGTACCACTGTGACCATCTCAGGGAGATGCATTGTGTGGAGAAAATGCACCTTCCTTTTGGTTCCCAGGAAATCAAGGGCCAGCATGTGGATGACTTTTAGTGATGGTCACTCACTTGCTCAAGGTTCTTCTTTGTCTCATGAAGTGAGAGAGATGTGTCATCTGTTCTGCATAGGAAAGGCAGGATAGTCACTTTTTGGGTCCAAGGGAAGGCAAATGGTAATTAATGGAGTTTTTAGGGGCTCAAAGATGCTCTTAGATGCTCCAGGGTGGGATTCCAGAGTCCTTGCACTGAGCTGTCACATATCTTCCTGTGTGTTAGGGAGGACTCCAGATGGGTCTCCAAGGAGCTTCTGGGCCATGCTTAAGGAGGTCACCTCTGGGCAAGAGCCAGGGCTTTCTTTTTGGGCTGGAGTCCTGTCTAGTTCAACAAGAGGCCGTCTGCCCTGCCCAGCCTCAATGCAGGTCAGTGTCTCTGGCTTTGCCTTTCACCTTCACTGAGCTCCCAGGAAGCTCAGAGGCAAAGGAGTGGGTCACCTGTAGCCATAACATAGGCTATTGTGGTGTGGCTGCTGTTCATTAACTCACTCCCAACTGCACCTCACTTTTCTACCATTTTCCTCTTTATCTTGAGTCCTGCCACTCTTTTATTTTTAAAAAATTGATTTTGGTCTTTGTAAGACACATAGAAGTATTTTAAAAGAGGAAAGACACAAGTGAAGTCTGTCTCACTCTCTGTCCCTCTCCCTTCTCCACACACAGCCCTGTGTCCCGGGGTGTCCACTGAAAAGGGTGTGGAGGGTGTACTTCCCATCAAACCCTTTCTTCAGTTCCTTACTTTTAATACATTCGTTGTTTTTATTTCTGGAATCATTTTTTTATTTTCCCAGAATTCTGAGTTTCTTGATTGATCTCATATCATCGTGGTCTATTCTTCTTTTATGGATATGTGACTATCTTGAATCTCTTTGAAGATGGCAATTTGATTTTTAAAAAAGTGGTCTTTTGTTTCCTGCATTTAACTCTGTTTTATTGGTGGTTCTTCTGTTCACTTTTAGGCCTCTCTTTTATGCTGATATTTTCTACAAATGCCTGGTGATTCTTGGTTGACATTTAAATTTGTAAATGGGAGGGGGGGCGGTCTAGATCTGTTCTGTGGTTGTGAGTTTCCTCAACATGGGTGGAAGCCGTGACTGCGTGGGTGGGCAGTGTGGATGTTAAGTAGAAACGCCCTGTGTGTGGTGTGTGAATGCAGACTCTATTGCAGTGTGGGATGAGCCTGTGATGTCCTTGGGGGCCTCTTTGTCCCTCAGGTAGGCCAGCAGTTACCCCCAGGGCACTGGTGCACTTTTTCCAGCCTTGTGCTCACCCGCAGGAGGGAGTCTCCCAGGCAGATTTCTCCTTTCAATTAGAGAATTCTTCTCCTTGGCATTAGCCTGGGGGCAAAACCAACAAACAGCTTCTCCCAGGGCTTTGGACGGACACAGAGGTCCCAGCACAGGCTTCCTCTCTCTGGGAATGTTCTGGGGTTCAGTTAGGTGTTGCGTGCCAGTTCCTTAGTGCTCACAGGCTTCGCTGTCAGTCTGTTTCTTTGACTTCTTAGTTTCTAGCAATCTCATAACGTTTCTGATCCCAGCCATTTCTTATTTTCTTATGTGCCTTAAGTTTTCCCAAGAACTGTGCTGGGCACATTTGTCCCCATTTGTTAGGTGAGAAGACTGAGGTCCAGATGAATCAAGTAACAGAAGGGTGGCAGAGGGGGTTGTTAGGCAGAGCTGGAATTTGGCCCCAGCTTGCTCTGCAGCTGTCAGGGTGCCAGGGGGAGCTCACTTCCTCCTGCTGCAGGGGTGGAAGAGTGTATCACTGGCTCCTTGTCTTAGAGCGCCTTTACATTACAGCTGATTAAAATGTGCTTATCTCGAAGCTGGGCCTGATTTGCAGGAATGATTTAGAAACTTGTTGGAAATGAATCGACTCAGTAGTAGTATAACCCAGGGTCAATCCCATGCATACATTTTATTGTTCCATCGTGCTGTGTTTTGGCTTGAACTGAACTTTATGATGTGGAAGATGGACCCTGGGCCCTTTATGTCTCATTTATTCTGCAAATATTTCCTGTTTACATTATTTAGGAAGGTCTCCCACCCCCACTCCCATGCTTTCTCTGTTCTCTATGTCCACCTGAGATGGAAGTTCATTTTTATGCAAACCCAGATGTTGGATCCAAATGTGACTTTGAGTTTGATGGAAGTGCCTGGGTTCACATCCTGACACTTATAAGCTGTATGACTTTGGACCTGTCACTTAGCCTATCTGAGTCGTGGTTTCCTCACATAATCACATTTGCATCTCAGGTTGGTGGTTAGGTCTGTGGGAGAGCAAGTAAGTCTTCCCCTCCCTCATTTCTTCCTCCAAGGCACTGTTTAGGTGAACTGGGCACTCTGTAGAACAGCGAGTATAGACCTTATACTAGGTTTTGGTGCCTTTATACATTGTACAGTCTAAGGAGCTTTTCAGTTCAGGATCAGTGTAGCACTTGTTCCCATTGGGACTGTCTCTTTTCTCTCCTGTATCAGTTGCCTTCTTTCTCATTGCGATTCCCACAGGGAGTTTTTAAGGACCAATGAAACATTCAGACTCACAAGAGGAACACGGGACACTTGGCACCAGTCTCCTCGAAAGATTTGGGAAACAGCCTGACACAGCCTGCCAGCAAGGCACGTGAGCTGTTCTCTTCTGCATGAGCAATTCTTGCAACAGTCTCTGCAGTGGTCCACGAAGGTGGCCAGGAGCTATTCTCTTTGCTGCCCCCTCCCTCCCAGGATCTAGTTCAAGTGCAAAGGAATGAGATACACAATGGGTGGCTGTGGAAGCCACCCTGGCTTAGAAGCCTTATTCTCCCAGCAGCCATATCCATTGTAACAATTCCGTAGGCTTAGCTTCAAGGACCCAGGGACATGTCAGGTACAAATGTTACTGCATCTAGGAAAACCCAAAGTATGGCTTCTTTTTCAGATATTTATAACTTATTTATAGTTCCTCCCAGTTCAAATGCAACTTACCAATCAGGGGTCATTTTTACCATGAGCAGAGTTGCCTGGTAACATAGTTAACGTCCCACTTTCCTCAGGTTTCCAGGGGAGTTATGCTCTGCAATTAACAAAGGTGCAATTCTCTTGCAACAAGGAAAAGGGTTTGGTTAACCCTTTCCCCCATATTCATCATCCTACTTTTTTCCCCTGTGGGCTGGTATTTTTGGCATCTCTTTTGGAAGGATGAATGGAGTCCTCAGTAATATATTCCACACTGTCTACATTTTCTGATGATCTATGTAACACACACACACACACACACACACACACACACACACACACACACACACGCCATGAGATATGCTTTGGAGTCATACTGGCCTGGGATCAAATCTTGGCTTTGCCACCTATGAAGAGTTAATTTCCTTCCTTCCTTCCCTTCCCTTCCCTCCCTCCCTCCCTCCCTCCGTCTCTCCCTCCTTCATACAGCCATCCAAAAAGCATGCACTGCCTGCTGTATGCAAGGCTTTGTGGTAGGTGCCAGGCAGGAACAGGTGATTAAGACATGGTCCTTTTCCTTGAGAAGCATGATCTTATTAGAGAGACAGAAATAAACAATTTCAAATGTGTGTGGTAAGCATTATGTTGAAGTAGCACAGGGGAGTGTGGGACCACCAGGCTAGGCTGGGGACAGTCAGGAAAGGCTTCTCAGAGGAAGGGACACTTGCCTGTGCTTGAAGGTGAGTAGAACTTGGCCAAGTGAGGAAGGTAGGGAAAAGCATTCCAGGTAGAAGGAACAACATCTGCAAAGGCATAGGAGGGGCTGAGAGTGTTAAGAAGTGAGGCTGAAGAAGGGAGCCAGGGGCATTTGGAAAGCTATTTATTATCTCTGACTTCAGTTTTCTCATATACAAAATGTGATGAGCAATGCTTACTTGTTTATGAAATTAAATGAGGTAATGATGTATGTTTAAGCACCTGGTGTAGTTAGCTTCAATTCCCTTTCCAAATCTGTCTACAGATGCCTAAGAGCCAGGCTTTGATTTTAAATGAGAGAAGGAATAAAAAGCACTGAAGGGCCTGGCCGCCCACTTGCACAGTGCAGGTTTCCTCCAGCTGCTCTTGTGTTGGTTGCTTTATTGCTCCTTTGGACGGAGCACTAAATGTCTGCATGCCGACCTGGATTACATCCTTCAGGATCAGCGAAGCACATCATTGTGTTTTCTTAATGGCTCGATGCTAACAGCAAGTCATGGCCTGTTGAGGTGTCCTGTGGGACAATTTTTCATCTGCCTATGGCCATGCTTCTGTCTGACACTCTGTCAACATGCCCTGTCATTCGCTTCTTTGTCTTGTTTTGCCGAAAGGTGGCCACCTCCCACATGCCAGCTGGGGAAACTTAGCTTTCCATGGAGTTTGGAGACATTTACTATCCAGTGACCAAAGGTCAGGATGAGCTGAGGAGCCATGGTGGCCACCATCGATGTCTTTATGATGCATAAATTGAATCCTGTCTCTTCTCCATACAAAGCTGCTCAATGGGGCCGGGCATGGTGGCTCATGCCTGTAATCCCAGCACTTTGGGAAGCAGAGGCAGGTGGATCATTCGAGGTCAGGAATTCAAGGCCAGCCTGGCCAACATGGTGAAACCCTGTCTCTACTAAAAATATGAAAAACAACAACAACAATCGTGCCTGTAATCTCAATATTGGAGGTGAGGCAGAGAATCATTGAACCTGAGGGTTGCAGTGACCTGAGTCTTCCAGAAAAAAAAAAAAACAGGGAAAAAAACCCCCTACAAAGCTGCTCAATGGCTTTCTGTTGTAGCTTGATGAACTCTTACAAACCTAAATCACATCTTCTTAGGTTTCTGCTTAAAGCCTTCCAGTGCCTTGCCCTGGTGAGTAGATAACATCCAACTCCTTCTTTGGCCCATAAGTCCTCTCGTGAGCTCGCCCCTGCCTGCGTTTCCAGCCTCTGTTCCAGGAACCAGGCTTCATGCTGGGGACATGGTGATGAGTAAAGTCAGAGTCAGTCCCCCTCAGTGACTCCATTCCAGTCACCTGGCCTTCTTGCTATTTCACAGACCACCCCCCCCCGCCCCACCCTGTTCTTTAGCGCTTGAGGGGCTTTGCACATGCTGTTCCCTTTGCCTGGAATGTTCTTGCCCTCATTCTTCACATGTCTGGCTCCTGCCCAGTCTCTGACCTCAGCTTCATCCTCATCTTGCCAGAGTCTGACCTGCTCATCTGTGCAGTTGTCTTTGTTTTTCTCTACCATAGCCTCTGAGTATTTTTATTTTTTAATTTTTTATTTATTTCTTTATTTTTTTGAGATGGAGCCTCACTCCGTTGCCCAGGTTGGAGTGCAGTGGTGCGATCTCAGCTCACTGCAACCTCCACCTCCCAGGTTCAAGCAATTCTCCTACCTCAGCCTCCCGAGTAGCTGGGATTACAGACATACACCACCATGCCCAGCTAATTTTTGTATTTTTAGTAGAGACGGGGTTTCACCGTGTTGGCCAGGATGGTCTCAATCTCCTGACCTCATGATCCACCTGCCTCGGCCTCCCAAAGTGCTGGGATTACAGGCATGAGCCAACGAGCCCGGCTGCCTCTGAGTATTTTTCTTCGTGGCATCATATTTCTGTGAAATTACTTGGTTGTTCCCCCTTCAGGATAATAAACTTTAAGAAGCAATAGGCTCATGCTTATTTTGTTTACCATTGCGTCCCCATGGTGTCTGATCTATAGTAGGTGCTCAGTAAAAAGTTGTTGAAAGATTGAACGAATGAATGAGGCAGGTTATATTTTTCAGAGATGACCACTGTAACATAGCCCAGGCTGTGTTTCTAAGAATAATCCACTCACCCTCTCTGGGCCTCACTTACCCTGTTTATATGTTGTTGCCAGGAGGATTAAACACATATATGTGAGGGACACAGTGTTTGGGGCCTGCAAGTGTTAATCCATGTGAATTCTATAATTCTCCTTGTAGAAACATGCCAGGCCCATCTCTAGCTGAGCCCAAGGAGGAAAGTTGAGATATGACTCAAGAGAGATGGTGTTTGAAATCCTTGTCCTCATGGCTTTTAATCAATGCTTGACACTTTGGGGCAAGGCTGGCAGATGCAGCCCCTGTTTTGTCCCCTTCCCATCTCCCTGGGAATGATGACCTTGCCTTTGTCAGGAGGGAAGCGTCACTCCCAGTTGCTTGGGCTGGAGTGTCTGGGGCACAGTTGGCCTGGCCTTCGGAGATAATAAAATCTCTCTCCAGCCCATGGGAATGTTTCTGTTGAGCAAGCAGGACTTTTTGGTGGCTTCTCTCCTAAAGTTATCACTCTTCTTTTTTTAAAAAATTAAACTGTAAATTATGAACACTATGTTACCTGCCAAAAAGTTTAGGAAATGAGGGAAATCACCTGCTATGATCCCACGGTGCACATTCAAGGGCAGCGTTTGACACTTTGCCTTCTTAATACTCAAGGCTTGCAAACTGCACTGCCCTACCATGGTTCACTGGAAGCCTCTTACCCATTGCTTTCTCTCTGCCTATTCCTGATGTTTATTGTTTATGTCCTTCTCTCCTCCCTCCTCTATCCCCTTCACTAGAATATCGGCTTTGGAAGTGTGGGGAATCTCTGTCGTTTGCTCATGGGTGGAGCCTTCGGAGCAACTCTGACTGCCAGGCCTCTGGTTTTAGTGTTTCCCACCCACCAGGCAAACTCCTACACATACATCTTTTATTTTTTTTTTCTTTAAAAGACAGATGCTTGCTCTGTTGCCCAGGCTGGAGTGTAGTGGTACAAACATGGCTCACTGCAGCCTTGACCTCCTGGGCTCAAGCGATCCTCCTGCCTCAGCCTCCTGAGTAGCTGGGACTTCAGGCACATGCCACCACACCTGATAATTTTTAAATTTTTTGACAAGAGGTCTCACCATGTTGCCCAGGCTGGTCTCCAACTCCTGGACTCAAGCAATCCTCCCACTTCGGCCTCCCAAGTAGCTGGGACTACAGGCATGTGCCACCACGCCTGGCTAAACACACATGTCTTTTAAATTTCTGCTCAAGTGCCACCCCCTCCTGGAGGCCTTCACTGCTATCCTCCCCTGTGCTACTGCCTTTCCCATCCAGCATCTCTGACACTGTGGGCTCCCTGGGGCTGGGCTGCCCAATGTCCACAGGAGACATGGGCTTCAGAGGCCACGTCTGGGTGCTTGGACTTTGACTTAAGAGCAGTGGGAGTCATGGAGGTGCTGCGTTTTAGAAGAATCTTTGCAGTTGTTCTGTGGGGGAAAATATTGGACGGGGCAAGAGTGGGGGCAGGAGAATAGTTGGGAGATAGTGCCTGTGGCTCAGGGGAGAATTGATGATGGCTTGTGGCCATGCTATCCAATAAGGTAGCCAGTAGCCACGTGTGGCTCTTTTCATTTAAAATACAGGAAAATAAAACAAAATTTAGTTCATTCACACTAGACATATTTCGAGTACTCGCTAGCCACATATGGGTATTTTAGCCCCTATTGGGCAGCGCAGATACAGACATTTCCATCCCTGCAGAAAGTTCTGTTGGTCCACTCTGGCTTGGACTGTGGTGGTGGAGTGGAAATGAAGAGAAGTAAGTGTGTGGGAGGTGGAAGATGTATGCAGTTTGGGGATGAGTTGGATCTGGGGTACGGTGGAGAGTGGGGTATCAAAGAAGACTCAGGAAGTAAAATTTCTGGGTCAAAAAAGAGCGAGCATTTTTATGGCTCCCGATTCATGCCGACCTGTCATTTTCCAAAAGGGTCATCCCCACTCACCAGAAGCATGAGAAAGTGCCCATTTTATCCTGCCCTGCTGGCACAGCTTATTACCTTCTGAACACCCTTCCATTGTGTATATACCTCTTGCCAAATCTGCCTTCATTTAGGGTCTAGCATGTGGACCCTGAGGTCTTTGTGATCGGGGACTTATATGTATATTAATGTAGATTTCAATAAAAAGAGTTATGTTTGCCATTGTGGTACGGTCTGATGCTGTTTAAATGCCTTTGGTAATATCTTCAATCAGACAGCAAATAGAAAACAGGAAAGTTAGTAATAAAAAATGAATTAGGACGATTAGCAAAAGGTGAACTGCTTCCCTTCTCAGGCGACAGGCAGAGTTGACGGAGCTTTGCAGGGTGCCTCCTGTCCAAACACACGTCTGGATTATTGCAGCCTTCGGGGCTGGCCCTGGGGTCTTCTCTGCACATAGGACTTGGTTATTGCATTTAGTTTTGCAAAGGTCATGAACATCCCCTCGGAGGGGCTTTGAGGGGCTCACACCAGGATTGGGGGCCCACACCCTGGGTTGGGTAAAGGCAAGGGGTTGGAGAGGGGTTGCTGCCCCCCCTGCCATTTCTGACTGAGGGCAGGTCAGCGGCTTCTTCCTCTGAGCAGAGACGTCAGTGGGCCTTGCTCCCCTCCGTGCATCCTCCAGGGGCCTGGACAAATCTCATCTGCCCCTCTTTCTGACACCTTCCCCGGGGTTGCTTTTGGGGAACCTTTCCTAGCTGTCTGGTGGTAGGGGCAAAGTCCCTTCAAGAAGGAAGTAGAGGCAAAGGCTGTAATCGACTAATGCAGACCCTGGGGCACCAAAGAGAAACAGAATTCTAGTGACCAAGTAAGGTCACTAGAGTTTAGAGCTCAAACCAGAAGGGTGAGAAGCTTCTACCTGGGTAAAGTTGGTGATCACACTCACCTGGAGCAAAGGGGACCACGTTGACCCCCACAGGTGGTGAATGTCTCCATTACCTAGCTAATTTCTGTAGCTGATGGTCAAGTTTGGACAATGTCTCAGCTCACTGGGGCTCAGGTAACATAATACCAGAGACTGGTATTTATTTATTATTTCTCACAGTTCTGGAGGCTGGGAAGTCCAAGATCAAGGCATGGCAAGTCTGGTGTCTGATGACGGTCCACTTCCTTGTAGATAGCCCTTGTTTCACTCTGGCTTCCCATGGTGGAGGGGGCCAGCTAGCTCTCTGGGCTCTTGATTATAAGGGCACTGATCCTCATCAGGAGAGCTCTGCGATACCATCAGGATTTCAACATGTGAATTTTGGGTGGACCACAGCATTCAGACCATAGCAGATAACATGCACATTAGCAATACGATTGCCATGACAGAGGGGTTGGTTTGGTTAATACCCAGGTTAGTTGGCTGATCCCCACAGAGGGCTGGTGACTGCCTACCTCAAGCCAGCGCATCTGAAACTGAAGAGCACCTGAATCACATGAGGGTCTTGTGAGAACGCAGATTCTGATTCAGTAGGTCTGGGGCGGGTCCAGAGATCTGGCATTTCTAACAAGGGCTAGATGTTGCTGCTCAGGGAGCCATGCTTTGAGAATCAAGGCGTTTGTGTTAGGCTGAGATTCTAGAAGCAGAGCCTGAGACGAGGGTTCTTGTGCGAGAGGTTTGGTGGGGAGTGCTCGCAGGAGAAAGGGGGAAGGCCCTGGAGCAGGAATGTTACGAGAATGCGGGTCCCACCTGGAGGCTGGGGTGGCGCCTCTGCAGCCCACATGTCAATCAGTCATTGGCCATGGGCTGCCCAGGAGGGGGAGAGGTATCATGCCTCCTGTGCCACCTCCCAGCAGGTATTTCTCCAGAGGGAGCAGCTGTGGGCAGCTGTGGGCATCAGCACTCAGCCCCTGGGGAGTGGGTGCACAGCCCGAAAGAGGGGTTCTAGGTGGAACTTGTGGTCATCCAGTCACAGTATCTTTCCCTAAGGATGGCCTTGAGGAGGGTGGACTGGGAGGCAGGACTTGGGCTCCGGTGTGGACTCTGCTGTGTCCCCTGGGGTGGCCGCCTCTCCTCTCTGGGAGGAGAGGACCTGCATGTGCTGCAGGTTCACAAGGTGATGGTTTGGTTGGTCCTTTGTTCTGGTCCTCAGGCTGTGATGGAAGCTGAGGGTGGGGATGGGGGGAGGGTCTGCACAGGAAGAGGCAGCTCTTATTTCAGAACCCAAGGTAAGGAGAGAGAGAGAGAGAGAGAGAGACCGGCCCTCAGTCAGAAATGGCAGAGATTACCCCTGAGGCCTACGGTGTTCAGGGAGGGCTTCCTGGCAGAGGGAACCTTTAGGCGGGACCTCCAAGAAGCGTAGGAGGAGAACATAGAGGAATAGGGAAGGGCAGAGGCATTTATTTAGCATCCATCACAGGATGAGTATTTCACTTACGTTATTTATGTAATCTTCACAACAATCCTATTTAGAAAGCCACCTCCACCGTGCAGGTGAGGAGCTGAGGCTTGAGAGGTGAGGGCACTGGGCCGGGGTCACAGTGGGATTGGAACCCAAGCCTGCTTGCCAGGAACATACTTTCTCTTCCTAAGGGACCACACCACATAGGGAGGGGGTGTGTGGAAAGGGGAGGGCAGCTGGAGGCCTTGGGAATTACTGCAGACCTGACTGGGTGGGCAGAGGCTCGTAGAGAGGGGCTGGGAGGACACTGACTGCCATGCCAGGCTCTGGGGTTTGGATTCTGTATGGGGAGCCATGGAGGGCTTTGGGGCAGGCGTGATGGTGCAGTGTCATGCCCTCTGCCCTGGGACCCCCTTCCCACCCCAACTCTGAGCCAGCTTCTCCACATTGTCCACCCTCCCTGGATTCAGACTTCATCTGTGTGTGTGTGTGTGTGTGTGTGTGTATGTGGGGATGTGTGTTGGGGTGGGTGGAGTCCATCCTGGACCCTTTCTGTAGACCATTTTTTGGACATTTGGGCTACTCTGTACAGGAGTCATCTATTTTTGCTATAGGTGTTTTGTGGGGCAGAGGCCAGGCTAAGCTGCCAACAGCGTCCCTGGAGTCATGCTCTGTCCAGGAATCTTGGTGACAGCTGGGTATCTGGCCACTGTGGTGAGCCTTCCTTCTCTCCCCTTCCCATGCAGCCAGCCCCATTCTGTGCACTGGTGCCTTGAGCGTGAATGGAGGGAGGAGCACAAATCATTATCCCAGATGAAGACAGATTGGTCTTGGGGTGCGTCAGGACCTTGTGGGGAGGATTCGGTTCTGAATTATCTTCAGTCTTCTTCGCTCTGTCCCCACCTCTGTGGCCTGAGTTTTCTCTCCCAGTCAAAGCTGGGAACATCCAACTCTTTCTCCGTCATCTTCCCTGTAAACCTCTCCTGCGTAGGATGTTATATAAGCTATAGTCACAGCTTGGAACCTGGCACGATATGCTGATATCAAACATGGAAACTGTTAGTGCTAAGCTGCGATGTGGGGATAAGATGGTCGAATGAAAGGTACCAGTGGAATTGGGGCGGGGACGAGGAGGAACTACTGTTTAGTGAATACTTACTGTGTGCTAAGCACTGTGCTAGGTGTCTTTTGTGTACTATCTTATTTAACCCCTACAACAGCCCTGCAAATTATGTATTACTATTACCATGTCACAAATGGGATACCTGAAGCTCAAAGAAACTTGCCCAAGGTCACACAGCCTGTAAGAAGCAGAGTGGATCTGCCGGGTGAGGTGGCTCATGCTTGTAATCCCAGCACTTTGGGAGGCCGAGGCGGGTGGATCACCTGAGGTCAGGAGTTCGAGACCAGCCTGGACAACATGGTGAAACCCCGTCTCTACTAAAAATACAGAAAATTAGCTGGGTGTGGTGGCAAGTGCCTGCAATCCTAGCTACTCAGGAGGCTGAGGCAGGATAATCGCTTGAACCCGGGAGGAGGAGGTTGCAGTGAGCCAAGATCATGCCATTGCACTCCAGCCTGGGCAAAAAGAGTGAAACTCCATCTCAAAAAAAAAAAAAAAAGCAGAGTGGATCATGAACCTGAATCTGTCTAGCTCTGAAGTCATGGTCTTTATTCTGCACCACATATTCTTGCATGCACAGGGGTCTTTAGCTTCCTTTTGGAGACCCTTTCGTGTGTTCCTCATTGAGACTCAGATCATCAACCCGAGAAGGCTTGGCATGGCGTATTGTCATTCCTACTGGTAGAGACGGGCAGACCCACCCACAGAGGTGAGTGCCCACCTTGTCCCAGCTCAAGGCAATGTCATAGGCCAGCAGGCTCAAACTCAGGGTCTGAACTTCCCTGATCCCAGCTGCTTCCCAGCCCCCAAGAGGCTTTGTTGTTTTCAACTTGATGTTGAGTAGACCAGACACATGTTCTTTGGCTGTGAGCGTATCAGCGCAAATGCTCTTCTGTTAGCTCCTGTATCGGTTGTGTATTGCTTCACAATAAGCCACCAGAATTAATGGCTTAAAACAATAACCATTTCATTAAGCTCATGATTCCGTGGGTTGGCTGCAAGGCTTCTTGGCTAGGCTGGTTATCTCTACAGGCTCTCCCTGCATCGTGGTCAGTTGGCCAGTGGCCTGGGAGCTGGGTGATCTAGGACAGCCTCCCTCGTGCGGCTGGCAGTTTGCACGCTGCTGGCTGGGGACTGGCTGGTTGTTGGCTCAGCCCTCCGCGTGACCTCCTGTCCTCCAGCAGGCTAGCTCGGGCATGTGCACCTGGGGCTCCCAGGCTCCCTGGTGCATCGAGAGAGCAAACCCCAGTGTCCTGGTGCTTTTCAAGCCTCTACTTGTGTCACATTTGCTGTTGTCCCATTTGTCAAATACAAGCATATGGCCAAGCCCACGTTCAAAGCATAAAGAGAGAGATGATGAGAGGAGTGGCAGCCTCACAGTGCCGAGGGCATGCATGCAGGACGGGAGGCTATGATTATGATTAGTGGTCATCTTTGTAATCTACACAGCTGCCCCCACTCTTCAGACAGCAGACATTCATTGAGTCCCTGCTGTGTGCCAGGCACTGTGGCAGGGACTCTGGGGTGAACAAGACAGGCCTCATGCTGTGGGCATGTGGCCTCTAGTCTAGCCAGTGAATAATCACATAATGAAACATAACAAAAGCAGAACAGGTGTGATGAAGGAGAGCCACAGAGGGCCGGGAGACCAGGCAACGGAGAGCACTGGGGGGACTGTGGGAAGACTAGGAGTTGCTAGATGATGGGCACGGGGGAAGCATTCCAGACAGGGAAGAGCACGTGCAAAGGTCCTGTGGAAGGAGGGGCCTGGCACACTTGACCACTCCAAGAAAGTGCCAGTTTCTTTTAAGTGTCAGCAACCTTGGGCTGGGAAAGGAACTTCCGGTTTGCAAAGGTCCCCTGAGCATTCCCGTGCAATGCAGTCTCAGGAGGGAGGTGGCTGATACCTTCCCACGGGCAGCTCCTGGGTTTTGTGGGCTGGGAGAGGAGACCCAGGAGGGATTTGAGCATTGGGAAGGGTGTTGTGGGCACAGGGTTCAGTTTGAGGAAGGGGGAGGAGGAAGCAAGGAAGGGGTCAGTTGCAGAGGATTCGGGAGGACTGGCGTGTGAGGGAAGTGAGGGATTTTGGACTCAGTCCTGCTGGCTGGTGGTCTTTGAACCATGGACTGAGAATGAGGTGATCAGATGTTGGGGAGGCCCGTAGGGAGGGTGCACAGAGGAATGACTTGGGGACCCTCCCCAGCCACACCCCAGGTCTCCAACCCTAAGCCAGCCTCTACATTCATGTGCAGGGCTGGGAGGGCCATCCTGGGGGCGACCGTAGCATCGAGTCCCCCTGCAGAGCTGCCTGCCCAGTCCCATAAGCAGCCTTTGATGTCCCTGGAGCCTTCAACAGCTTCTCTCAAGGCAGATCAGGGGCTGTGGTTTTGGAAAATGCCTAGCATCACTGGCTGCCACAATAATGATCATAAATAAACCAGCACAGATTGGAAAAATGGGAGGAGTCTGGAGTGTGGGTTCCTGCTTCTCGCCAATGTCTCCATGAAACCGTGCAAGTAGCTGCCCAGTCCTGAGCCTCAGTTTTCTCATCTGGAAATAGGGCCAGCTCCCATCCTCCCTGGGTCAAGTGAAGAGGAAGCTTTGAGGGCTGTTAACCTCAGCACCTTCAGTCTAATGCTTGTGGACAATGTGGGGACCCCAGTGACTGCACGGCGGAGTGAAGCAAACTCTCCTCTTACCAGAACCCATGTCAGTGGAACTTTCTTCCCCAGAATAAACAGAAACCATGGCAACCGGGATATGTCACGTGGACTGGCAGCCTGTCCCAGTGATGGCCAGGAGAAGGGCCTGGCACAGATGTGGGCCCCACTCACAACTCCACCTGCTGTGGGATGACCCACTGGGACCCCTTAGTCCTCCCCTCCTGCCTGAGGTAGGACTGAGAAGTTCAGTCCTGACTTTGGGTTTCCATTCAACCTTAGATTTTATTATTACTTAATAGTAAAATGCTTGTCCCAGAAAGCATGTCTCAAATGAGATAAGTTGAAGCAATCCTGGCTCCCACCCCATGTCCTGATGGGTGCACTAGGAGTTATCAGGATGCTGCTGGAGGTGGGCACTGAAATGGCAGCAAATCTACTCTGAGAGGGAGGGCGCTGAGCCTGTGAGCTCCTTCAGTCTTCAGATGGCCAGCGAGGTGGTGGCATTAATACCCCACTTTATGGAGAGCCTCAGCTCTTTACCTGGGGTTCACAGCTAATATTTGACAGAGCTGGGATTCGAACCTGCATCTTCATGCCCCAGGACTTATTTCCCCACTGGCTTTAGCTGAACTGGAGGCCCAGCCACCACGTGGCAGGCAAAGAGCATTTGTCGCTCCCTGCATTGAGGGGGCGACTGGTCTGTGATGCCTGCCTCCAGCACAATGGGTCCAGGGGTGGTGGAGGGGCATCTGAGGCAGCTTTGAAGGCCAGGGGGGGTTTTCAGCCCTTGTGTTTCTGCCTTATGGCCTCCTTGTGCAGCTCTGGCAGGAGTGGACAGGTGCCCTTGCTTCTGGAAGCGTGGTCTTGCCTTAGCTGGAAGTTGAGGGTGGAGCTTCCTGGAGTCGCTGGCTTCACCTGCATCTGCAGCCATCCAGACAGGATGCCAAAGCCCCAGCTTGGGTAACCCCCTTGTCTCTTGGAGCCCCAGTGTCCTTATCTGTAAAATGATGAGATCAGTGACTCAGGGACAGCATAGCATGGTGGTGCTGGGCATGCATGTTGGGTCCTAGGACCTTAGTTCCAATTCTGTCTGTGACAGTTCCTAGCTGTACATATCTAGTAAGTTACTTAACCTCTCTGTGCCTCAGTTTCCTCCTCTGTAAAATAGGGATAATAATTGCATCTACTTAATTTGTGGTAAGGTTTGCACAGGGATTTCATCATATTGGAACTGGAGGAGTTGAGTAAGAAGAAAGGACAGAACCTTGGTCTAGCTTCTGCCAATTTCTGGGCAAAAGCTGAAGTTAGCACAAAGTCAGCCCAAGCATGCTCCACTGCACTCAAAGTACAGTTCTGCTGCCAGAACCCAGCCAGGGGGAGGGGATGGGAACTCTATAAGAATATACTGTATATGTGTAGGGGATGGGAACTGATTAAGAATAGGACGGATGCCAAGACTAGTGAGGCATTTTAACAAAATGAGGCTGGAATGTGGCATTGTGTAAGTCCCACAAATGAATAAGTGCGGTGAGGTTGGAAGATAAGTGAGGGTTCATTTGGTGAGACCATTTGTATAGTCAGACGTGAGTTTAAACTGACCCTGCAGCTTAGAAGCTGTGTGGCCTCAAGAGCTTACTTAACTTCTCTGAGCCTGTTGGCATACCCAAAAAGAAGAACAACTCATTTCGTTTTGCTAGATTGTCTAAGGATTAAAGAGGTGACAGAAAGTACCAGTGCCTGGCACAGAGTAGATGCTTACTAAGCACCCCAAGAGTGTCTTTTGGGGTGCTTATGTGATTCAGTCGGTGCTGCTACTGAGTGACCACAGGGATATGCTCAGATATGCTGCAGAGGTTTCCTTCTATAGTTAAGGGGCAGGGAGTCATGCCCTGTATGAGACATTTTTCCGTAGGGAAAATGAAGTCATGGGACTTGTTCACCTGGATAGTGCAGTCCAGGGGTGTATGGGGCTTGGGGTACTGCAGGCAAGTCCCTGGGACAGTGTGGCTGAGGGATGGGGCACTGGGTCTAGGAGCTTGGTGCAGAGCTCAATCAAGAACCTTAAAAGAAAACACAATGTGAAGACTTTCTACCTTGAGGACAGTGGGGGCCGTTGAAGGATTTTAAATGGTGGGACGTCACTTTTTTTTTTTTTTTGAAGAGTTGGTGTCCTACTCTGTCACCCAGACTGAAGTGTAGTGGCATGATTATAGTTCACTGCAGCCTTGAACTCCTGGGCTCAAGTGATCCTCCTGCATGAGGGCTACTGAGTAGCTGGGATTACAGGCATGCACCACCATGCCCAGCTAGCTTTTTTTTTTTTTTTGTCTGTTTTTCAGAGCTGGGTCTCGATATGTTGCCCAGGCTGCTCTTGAATTCCTGATCTCAAGCAATCCTCCCATCTCGGCCTCATAAATTGCTGGGATTACAGGTGTGAGCAATTGCACCTGGCAACTTTTTTTTTTTTTTTTTAATTTTTCTCAAGAAAACTCTACTAATTGGCCTGGAAAATAAATGGGGGAGGGTGAGCTAAGGGGCTGCTATGGGGATCCAGGCCAGAAGGGTGAGAGGCTGAGCCAGAGTCGCAGGGATGGAGGGAGAAGGAGAGGTGACTGCAGAGGATGAGGCAGCGATCAGGGCACCCTAGGGGTGTGGTATGGCACTTCAGTGGTCAGTGCTTTGCAGAGAGGAGGCACATGGGATTAAGCAAACACAAAATCCCAGTGGGCGTGAGGATGTAGACAGGGCACCTTAGAAGCGCAAAGCGGCTTTAGTCACTTGCCTTGGGTGAGATTTGTTTAATAGAAGCTTGCAGCTTCTCAGCACTTAACAGGTGCTGACGGGGGCATCACAATATTGTGAAATTAAGCTGTGAAGCCGACTTCATTACCAGCTTACCTGGCGATGAAGCAGCTGCCTTAGTTAGCACTGATGGTTAGGCATGACAGAGCTAAAATTGAACTTGGCAATTACTGCTCATGAGAGGTTCTCAGTACTGTGAAAGGAAGGTTCCATGGAAATCAACCCTGGTAATCACAGGGTTTAAAATTAGTCAGTTACTATTAAGGTTGCTCTGTCAGCGTATGCTTCAGGGTGATGTGAGGGAAGGGGGTGTGGAAGCTTGGGTTTGGGCTGTTGTGGGTTACCTTATGTTCACCTGCATTGCATTTAAGAAAAAAAGTTGGTTCTAGGACAGAGGTTCCAGAGTCCCAGTGTTAATGTCATGGTGCAGGGTGGCCATTTGGATAATAGGTGATTTTAAAGCCCTGTTCTTTTTTTTTTGAGACAGAATTTCGCTCTTGTTGCCCAGGCTGGAGTGCAATGGGGTGATCTCGGCTCACTGCAACTTCGGCCTCCCAGGATCAAGTGATGCTCCTACCTCAGCCTCCTGAGTAGCTGGGATGACAGGCATGTGCCACCATACCTGGCTAATTTTTGTATTTTTAGTAGAGACGGGGTATCACCGTGTTAGCCAGGCTGGTCTCGAACTCCTGACGTCATGTGATCCACCCACGTCGGCCTCCCAAAGTGTTGGGATTACAGGCGCGAGCCACTGTACCTGGCCTAAAGCCCTGTTCTTTTTATTTGCGTAAACTCACAGCCTCTCTCAGCTTTGGTGTTTTCTATTGACTTGAGGAGGTTTCCTGACTCGCTTCAGGCCTCTCCTTGGGATGTTGTGCAGGAAGAGCTCAGCTCTCTGCGGGTTCCTCCTTGCCCCGAGGAAGGAATGATGTGATACGATGGAAGGTTCCTGAGTCCTTCACAGAATTGTTTTTGGTAAACCTTGGCTGGAACATCTCAGCAATCTCAGAATGTTTGTCCCCATTTTGTGAATAAAGACACCAAGGGGCTGATATGGGCTTGGTTGCTACTGTAGTGAAAATCGAAGGACAAAGCTTATAACGATTCAATTATGAGTTTGCCGGGGCTGTGTGCATTGACCCTCATGAATAAGAAGATGGAAGTTGACTCATTGCTGTGAGCCTCAACTTCCTCATCTGTATAATGGGAACTTGTTTTGTGCAGGTGTGAGGATTAAATGAGATCACCAAAGCACAGTAGGACCTCAGCATGGTGGCTGTTGGCTATTAACAGTGAAATTTATGGACCAGACCAGGCACTTTCCATCGATGACAGCTGCTTTGCACAAAAACCCCACCAGGAGGGAACTATTATTCCTATCTTAACATTAGTAAATAGAGGCTCAAAGAGGATCTAAGTTTGGCCAGGATCTAAGGGTACAGCCAGGATTCAAACCCAGGCATTCTGGCCACAGAGCCTGGCCACTGTCCCTCCCCCTCACCCTGGGAACAGCTGAACAACAAGGAAACAAGTAATATCATGGCTCATGCCTGTCATCTCAGCACTTTGGGAGGCCAAGACGGGAGGATTGCTTTAGGACAGGAGTTAGAGACCAGCCTAGGCAACATAGTGAGGCCCTATTTTTACAAAAAAAGAAAAAACACAAAAATTAGCAGGGTGTGGTGGCACATGCCTGTAGTCCCAGCTACTTGGGAGGCCGAAGCAGGAGGATCTCTCGAGCCCAGGAATTCAAGGCTGCAGTAAGTTATGATCATGCCACTGCACTGCAGCCTGGGCAATAGAGGGAGACCCTGTCTAAATAAACAAATAAATAAATAAAGGAAAAAAGAAAAGAAAAAGGAAAACAAGCAGCTTGGACAAGCTGCCTCCGTGGATAAGAAGAGAGAAGCATTAAAACTGAAAGATCATTTCCAAAAGGCTGCAGCTCCTCCACAGGAAGCTGAGTCATCTCTCTTTGTTTTGAACCATAACCATCACGTTGCCTCAGAATCTGAAAAAGTAAAAAAGAACTTAAAAAAATGCTGAGTTTCTTCATGGTGCAGAGGCCTTTCTTGTCTCCACCCCAGAGGAGCTGAGCAGAGGGGCCACAGAGATGGGACCCCCTCCAACCCACATTAAATACCTCCACCTGAATATTGCAAAGCCAAGAGCACTGCACCTGGAATCCGGTCTTACACCCTGGGATTTGTCTTGCTAAGCCTCAGTCATCCAATCTGCCAGGCAGGTGCACCTGCCCCAGCTCTGCCTTCTCTGTGAGGCTGGTGCTCTCAGGGTGCACGAGTTGGGAGGATGCTTTCTCACCTGCACACCTGTGGATGGTACGCTCACAACCTCAAATGCCTCCTCCCAGTACATTTGGCAGAATTCAGTCCAGAATCTGGGCCTCGGCTTAGCTCCTGTAAACTCCCTCTCCTACAGATGGTGGGGTTCAGTAAGCGTTTGATGAAGAATGCAGGGGCTTTCTATGCTTGTCTGGTATCACCCAGCTTCTGCCTTTTAAAATGCCTTGTTCCTTCTCTGTATACTCAAACTCTGCCCTTTCTCCAAATCTCAGCTTGACTGACACCTTTTTCATGAAGCCCTCACCCAGGTGACCACCCTGAGACCCTTACCCGTGAGCACTGTCTCCCTTACATCATACTCACCTCCATGTGTAAGCTGGGCTTCCTATGAGGACAGGGACAGTGTCCTGATCACACATTGCTCCAGCTTCTGGAATTATGACCTGTGTGAAGTAGGGAGGAGGCAGAGGGAACAACAAAAAAAGGTTTTTTGAGTGAATGAATAAATAAATGAGACTTGAAAGATTTTTACCTTTGTGTTTTCTCTCTGACAATCAATTCTACCTTTCACTTATCTCTTGTTTCTGATGAACAAGTTTAACATTCAACAAGCAACATGGCTTCTTGCAACATCAACAAATGCCCATCATTTTCATGGCCGCATAGTATTCCATCCTATGGAGAGCCATGATTTATTTATCCAATCCTCTATCAATGGACTTTATTGTCATTTTCATCTTCTTATAAATAATGATGCAATAAATATCCTTGTCCACACGAATTTGAGCCTAGAAAGTATCATCCTAAGCTTATATAGATATTCATGGACAGTTTCTTCTTGCATGCTTACAGCTTTGTGTGTGTGTGTGTGTGTGTGTGTGTGTGTTTCTAAATCTTTGGTATGTCTGAAATTTTCATCCATCTTTGTATCACGGTGCAAAATGCACCTCTCTTTTGCCTTGAGACGAGTGCCATGTGCCTTGGATCTATGTGTTGTGTGCACTTTCTGTTTGGTGAGCACACACTGTGTGTCAGGCCCCATGCTGGGATCCAGGACCCAGAGATGAGCAAGACAGACGATCCTGACCAGCAAGAAGCTCAGAGCCTAGAGAAGAACAATAAACACAGAAACAAAAGCCATCAAACACATGAACAGAAACCACTGGCTGCAGGAGTGTGCTATGGACAAAGTAATTCGGGTGCAGGTGAGATTAGAGGAGCTCTCTTTGGGGAAGAAGGAGATCTTTGAGCAGAGCTGGAAGGATGAGAAGCAGTCAGTTGTGTGAAGGTCAGTGGAAGAGCATTCCAGGCAGAGGGAACAGCATGAAAAAGGTACAGAGGCAGGGAAGCAAGACTTTTTCCTTTCTGGAGCCTTTTGTAATCCCCCTTCTAGCCTCTCCCTCCTCCTGCAGACACGCTGGGCACCAGCCCCCTTTATCACATGAAATTTGCTATTCCCAGGCCGTTATCTCTGTCACTTACTTTAGTATTGTTACAAGTGTTCAGGAATAGGATGATTCCCCAGAGCTCTTCCTGCTTAGTCTGGATCCTCTCAGCTCTGTGATGCCTCCTCAGCAGCCTTTGCTGCTTCTGAAATGTCCAAAAAATTAAAATTATTTTAATAGCACCTGGCACAGTACATGACACTTAATAGGTACTATTATCCCCATTTTACAGGTGAATAAACTGAGGCTCAGGGAAGTTAGCCATTCCAGCAGGCAGAGCTAGGATTCGAACCCAGCTCTGTCTTATTTCAAAGTCTGCCTTCATCATGGAGCCCTAGTTAACTGCATTTGTGCGAAAGCTAATGAGAGACTGCTGGTTAATCCTTAGTGCCTGGGGCCAGCTTTATCCCAAGCCTGATCAAGGCTTGTGGTGGGTGACCTTGGCCTTTGGCCTGATGGCTTCAGAAGAGTGGAAAGGAACCAGGGGAGGTTCTTATTTTTTTGTTTTAAATTACAAATGTAATACATGCTTGTGGTAAAGAAAAAAAAATGAAACAAGAAAGAAAAAAAGCAGCAACTGAAAATATCTCCTCCTCCCTAGTGTAACCACTATTAACAGCCTGGTATCTTTTATAGTGCATGTTCAGACACATACATATACACCATTATTGTTTTTATAAAAATGGAACCGTGTCCTTGACTTTTTCTCCCAGGCAGTTCCAAGTCAGTACCTACACACCTTCCTCATTCCATCGGATGTATTTCAATGTATTCAACCAGACCCTGGCTTTCGACATTTAGCTGTCTCTAATTCTCTCTGTAACAAGCAACATCCTTAGGCATGCATCCATGCACTGAGTACAGGTATTTCTGCAGGATGGATGCTCAGAAGTATAATTGCTGAATGAAAGGGCATGCAAGTTTCACACGTTGACAGGTGCTGCCAATTTGCCTTCCGAAGGCTCTTCCAGTGCAACACCCCTCCCAAGGCAGCGTGTGTGAGTGGGGAAGGCTCTTAAGCCACAAATGACGTGGAGCCGCGCTGTACTTAGGGGCTGCCTCCCCTTCTGCTCCCCGAGACCTGGCGTGGAGACCGCCACCAGGAGCTCCAAACACGCAGGCCCAAATTGGAATAGGAGATGGATTTTGATAAAAGAGGTTAAATAACAGGTTTTTCCATTTCACCTTATACGAATGGGATGGGGGGTGGGGGTGCTGGGCCTCTAGCCAATAGAGGACCAAGAGTTGTCAGGAGGGCTTATAAAGCTTGCTATTTCTGGCATTTTTTCCTCTTTCTCTGCTGATTATGCAGCAGACTCGCACAGAGGCTGTCGCGGGCGCGTTCTCTCGCTGCCTGGGCTTCTGTGGAATGAGACTCGGGCTCCTTCTATTTGCAAGACGCTGGTGCATTGCAGGTGTGTTTCCGCAGAAGGTAAGCAGCGGGTGCCCACCGCCCCGTGAGGTGGAGGTGGTCAGGCCGTCACTGTGGGATGAAGACAGGTGATGTCTGGATGGGGGCAGGCAGGGACCTGGACTGGTGCTTGTCACATTCTGGAATGAAGATGCTTTAGAGGGGCCAGGAGGTCTGCAGTTGGCAGCTCCTTCTTGGAGAGGAATTCTGGAGGCGGTTGGGGCTGGCCTCTGGAGAGCAGGGTCAGGCTGTGGCCTTGGTGCCCAGGCTGCTCAGGATCATTCATTCATTCATTCAGCACACCCTGCAGTAGGCCTGGCCAGGTGTGGGTTGGGGGGTCGGGCTGATTCAGACTGGAAATGATGGGAGCAATGATGGGGATGGCCCATGGCTTGGGAGGAGCCCAGAAGATACCTGGGCTAAAGAGTGACAAGGGCCTTCCAAGAAGGCAAGAGGGGTGAGAAGCAGCTGAGGACGTCACCAGGAATACCTGAGCTGCCTCTTCCACTGGATTTTGGAGTTTGGGGAAATCAATAAAAATTTCTCGCCAAATTTGGTGAATGCCACCTTTTCGTTTTGTTAAGTAAGGACATTGAAAAATAACCAGTTGGGATCTCTACGCACCATACTTTCGTAGAAGAAAGGACAGCAACAAATGAGAAAGGACCTAAGGGGACTTAAGGGGACACACATGCCCTTAATAGGTGGCAGAGATTTCAAATGCAGAAACCTAACGTGAATGGCCGTCCCAGCTGTGCCTGGGAGGCTATCTTGGTGATGGGAGTTGACTGGGCTGGGGGCGGGGCTTGTTGCTGTTGATGGTGCTGCACCCAGCAGACCAGGAGGCCTGACCTCTTCTGGTGCTCTGATTTATCACAGCCATTGTTGAAATCCGGCATCGTGCATGTGTGTCCCAGCAACAGAAGCCTCCCGCTCAGGTCTGCTTTCAGTCATTTGGAACATCCTGGGTGAACTGGGAGAGACCAGGAAACACCAGCTTCTGTGCCTCCGGGCATGGTTTCCACCCTCTCTACTCTGGGTCTGAAAGCCTGCAAGAGGCAGTGGGCCCAGGTCTGCAAGGGAAGCCTGAGGAGCCAGCTGGACACAGAATGTAGCTATTGAGCACCTACTGTGTACTGGGGTCTAGGTTAGGCACTGCTTACAAATCTCAGCTCAGCCACAAATACAATCTGTGACACAGGGCGAGTTCCTGGAGCTTTCTAAGTCTGTCTCTTCATCCATAAAATGGGGACACTGATGCCTACTTTCTTGTGTTGTCATGATGGTGTGTGTGTGTATAAGCATTTGCGTGTGTTCATGTGTATATGCACACATGCACGTGTGTACACACACTGTGTAACACTTTGCCTGGTGTGTGGAAGGGCCTCATTAATGAGGCATGAATGAATGAACAAATGACCTAGGATGTCGGCTCAGCTCATAAGGAGGGCGTGGCTCACAAGGGCATGTGTTCGTGTGCATCTGTGTGTATGATCCAGGGAGCTCTCTTCTTGTGCTTTAGAGTCAGAGGCTCTGGAATCTGTTTGGGGAGCTTGAAGGGAGGGCCACGTCTGTTTCACAGCCCTGGATAATAGGAATTCTTTGTGTTTCTGGTCACATCCATGGGTTTTTGACTGGGAGAGGAGTTCATGGCAAGGACTGACTGGCCATTTTGAAAGAGAACCAACCGATCCTTTTAGTGTTAACACTCCCTGAACAACTTACTGAATACCACTCATCAGCACTGTGTTGGTGGGGCCCTGGGAAAACAGCCAGCCAGTAAGCCAGTGTTCAGATTGCTACCTGACGACCTGTTTGCTGAGAGCCCCTGGCTGGGAAGGAAGGTGCTGGAAGGAAAGGAGTCTTGGAAGGGAGAGAGTGGCTGAGAATTGCACCCTCACACATGCTCCCTGCCTGGAGAACAGAAGCTGAACCAGGTTTAAGACCTTGTTTTAAGTCACGGCTCAGTTCCTTGCTTGCTGTGTGACCTCAGCACAGCAACCTCTCTGAGCCAGAGTTTCCTTGCCTATAAAATGACAGATTGTTAGGAGGACTAAGTGGAGTAAAATACATAAAAGCACATTGTTGGTGCTCAGTAAATAACGTGTTCTCCTGGGGAGGGAAGATGCCCTGGAGAGCCTTTGCCTGAAACCAGGGTGTCTGCTGGCACGCAGGGGCCCAAACACAGCAGGCACCTACTGAATATTTATGGGAAGAATGAAGGTGTGCAGAAGTGGGAGGCCTGAGTTGCAGGGCTTTTCCTGCCGTTAGTAATTGCTGCGTGATCTTGGGCCAGTTCTTCATCCCTTTTGGACCTTTGATTCCCTCAGAAGAGGAATCCAGGCTGATGGCTTCAACCCCTGCTCTTCCACTGTGTTGGAAATCGGGTATGTGGGAGCCTCCAGAGCAGGATGAGCTTCATGTTTGAAATTAATTTCCTTTCCTCGGCCGGCGGCATCCCTGATGACTCTCCCCTGCTGCCTTGTGCATGAACAAACCGGTAATTAATGAAATTGGGAGCAGGGGCAGGGAGGCGAGGTTTCCCATGGAGGCAGCTGGGGGCCTGCTGGGGCAGCCTCTGTGCCACCCACTGGGAGGCCCAGGGCTGCCCAGGAGCTGCCATCTCCTTCTAGCCAGGGGGCCTGGCAGATGTTCACACATCTGGACAGTTGCAAAGAGAGGCATGAAATATAGATGGGGAGATGGGGAGTGAATTCTCCAGCTTCTCCTGGGCCTGGGGAGCCATTTTCCAGGGAGGGCCTCGGGAAACTCCTGCTGTTGGGTGTTGAGCCCGGAGTATGAATTGAGTGGACCTGGATTTTCAGCCTTTGCTCTCTTGAGTTGTGAGGCTCAAGTTGTGAGGCTTGAGGCAGCTCACTTAACCTCCCTGGGTCTTCCTTGCTGTGAAGAGCAATTGAGGCTGTGGGAGCAGCAGCCCCCTAGTCATGGGGGGATTGGTGTAGAAAGGCAGCTTTGATTTGCATGTCCTCATCCCAGGGGCTCATCTAGAAGGAAACAGTTACTCTCAATGGCCCTTTTCCTGATTCACACCCTCCCTCACCTCAAAATGCCCCTTCTACTTTGTGCCCACTTTGTATATATGACTGTCCACCCCTCGGCTTAGGCCACAAATGTAGGATCATCTTTGACCCCTTTCTCTGCCTTACTCCTTGCATCTAATCCACCTGCACTTGCTGCTGGCTGTACCTTCAGGGTGCAATGACTTCTCCCCGCTTCACTATTACCTGTCACCGGGGTGACTGCAGGAGCCTCCTCCCAGGCCTCCCTGCCTCCACCCTTCCCCTGCTGTTCTTGCAGCAGCCAGTGGGTTCTCTGAGAACCACCTGATGCGTACCTCCCTCCCTGCTTAAAGCCTGTGGTTGGGTGTCTTTTGTAATCAGCTGGATCTGTTCTGATACCTTTAATATACCTGCCTGGGGGAGCTGGGCACCTGTCTGATCCCACTTTTTGCAGTCCACAAGCTAGCTAATGCCTCCTGCAGAATCACTGTTCTGCTCCCTCCTAAATCCCCTTCCCCACTGACCAAGCTATTGTGCCTCTTAATTTTACTTTCAGACCCCTTTGTCCAGAATGTTTCTTTTACCCCTTGGACTGCTGTTTATTCTTGCAGGTGTGGTCACGACGTCCACGGCTTTCCAGAAGCCTTCTCTGATTGCCCTCACTGTCTAGCCACAACTATCTGAGCCAGGGTCCCCTTCCCTGTGCCCACTTCTGTCATTGTCCTCCCCATCAGTGCTGTGATGCTCTGGGAGGACATCACCCATGATGATGCACCTTTATTCTCACACGTGCTGCAAGGCCAGACAGCACAGAAATGTTAACTTAGGCAGTAGATGCGAAGACCTCCCTGCAAATTAAGGGCCTTCAGACCTAAACAGACTGGAACAGGATCCTCAAACTGGTTTGATTTGGCTGTGACCTTGGACAAGCCACCTAGCCTTTCTGAGCTTGGAGGGTCACGAGGATTGACGAGATGACATGTATAACAAACATCCTCCTCTTTCCCACTTGCCGGATAGGAAGTGTTCCCAAAGACACTTGGAGTGTTTAACCCCTCACATTTGCTCTGAGCAGAGCAAACTCAACAATGCACAGACAAGCCCACCACAGAACCCCAAACAGGAGCAAAAATAGCAGCCATCAGGGCAACCTGAGATGCAGAAGCCACAGGAAGAAGCCGCAGGCCAAGCGGATGTCAGCTGCTCTGAGGCCCCGCTGAGGTTCCTCGGATGTGCCGAGCTATGCAGCCCTCACGCCTGCCCTCGCTGGCTCCCCAACCACAGCATCAGATAAGGCCGGTGGAAAAAGTGCTGGCTTCCTCTCTCTGGGGAGGGGTAATCTCAGTGCCATCTGTGGGGCACACTCCATCCCCAGTTGCCTCTCTGGCCTCCCCTACCCTTCCCCACTGCTTGCTCTGCCCGTCTTTGCTGGTCTCTTTGCTGACCGAGGTCACACCTGCTGGCGGCTCCCATCTTAGGGCCTGTACACAGGCTGTTGGGCCCTGGAATGCTCTCCCCAACACATCTACTTGGCTCACTCCGCCACCTCCTTCCAGTCTTGGCTTCACTATCACTTCCTCAATGAGGCCCACCTTGACTGCTCTGTTTAAACTTGCATACCCTCCATCTCGACATTCCCAATACCCCTCACCTGTTCAACTCTTTCTTCTTTCCATATACCATGTAAGTCACTTATTGACTATGTGTATTGTTTTCTGTCTCCAATGCAAGAGCGTAAACTCCAGGGGTCTTTGTTCACTGCTGTCTCCCAGGAGCCCAGAATAGTGCCTGGCACAAAGTAGATGCACAGCAAATATTCTTTCGGTGCATGGATGTATGAGTGCGTGAATAAGAACCAGCCCAGCAATCAGAAGTGGTTCAGGCTAGATTTTGGGGTGGGAGGGTTTGTTTCTGGGCTCCAGGCCCCAGGGATGGGCTCACATAGTCATTGAGGATTCTGGCCCCAGGATTGACCTGCATTGGCCAGAAGCCCCTGCTGACCTTCAGGGTGATAGCTGTCTGGGGCCGGAGAAGGGTCTGGAAGCCTGTGGTCACTTTCAGGAGGGACCCTTGCAGTAGTTAAGAGTTTGGCTCTGGAACCACATTGTTCTGGGTTTGAATCCCAGCTCCACCACTTCCTAGGTAGATAGCCTTCACGTCTACCTCTCTGTATTTGAGTTTTCTACCTTTAAAATAGAGTAGATAGGCCGGTGCGGTGGCTCACGCTTGTAATCCCAGCACTTTGGGAAGCTGAGGTGGGCGGATCACTTGAGTACAGGAGTTCAAGACCAGCCTGGCTAACATGGTGAAACCCCGTATCTACTAAAAATACAAAAAAATTAGCCGGGCATGGTGGTGCACACCTGTAATCTCAGCTACTCGAGAGGCTGAGGCAGGAGAATCACTCGAACCCAGGAGGTGGAGGTTGCAGTGAGCCGAGATCATACCATTGCAATCCAGCCTGGGCAACAGGAATGAAACTCCACCTCAAAACAAAACAAAACAAAAGTAGCGAATTCTGACCTTGCTTGGGTGGTGATTATGAGGGTTACATGCAATATAGGTAAAGTGCCTGACTCACGGTAGATGATCAGCAAATGATCATTACTATTAAACTTATTATTATGGTTTTTTTGTTTGTTTGTTTGTTTGTTTTTTTAGAGAAAGGGTCTTGCTCTGTCAACCAGGCTCTAGTGCAGTGGCATGATAATAGCTCACTGAGCATCAAACTCCTGGGCTCAAGCAATCCTCCCATCTTAGCCTCCTGATTAGGACTACAGGTGCATACCACCATGCCTGGCTAATTAAAAATAATTTTTTTTTTTTTTTTTTTTTTTGAGGCCGAGTCTCGCTCTGTCGCCCAAGCTGGAGTGCAGTGGTACGATCTCGGCTCACTGCAACCTCCACCTCCTGGGTTCAAGTGATTCTCCTGTCTCGCCCTCCCGCGTAGCTGGGACTACAGATGCGTGCCACCACATCCGGCTGATTTTTTTTAATTTTTAGTAGAGATGGAGTTCCACCATGTTAGCCAAGATGGCCTTGATCTCCTGACCTCATGATCTGCCTGCCTCGGCCTCCCAAAGTGCTGGAATTACAGGCGTGAGCCACCGCGCCTTTTCTAAGAGACGGGGCCTTGCTATGTTGCTCAGGCTGGTGTCAAACTCCTGGTCTCAGCTATCTTCTCGCTCTGGCCCCCCAAAGCTCTGGGATTACAGGTGTGAGCCACTGCCCCTGGCCTAAACTTAACTGAGCATGTCAGGGTTATGCTGCTGTAACAACCCCCTGAATCTCAGTTGCTTATCATGAGGAAGGCTTATTTTTGCTCTTACTACGTGTTCCATGACAATCAGCAGAGAAGTAGGGGTTGGGCTCTGCTCCACAGATCACTCAGGGCTGTAGGTTGGTCAAGTCTCGACCATCTGGAACCTTGCTGGTCCTCTAGAGAGAGCCTGTAGATCTCAAGTTTGCTTTTCTATACTTCCACCCAGAGGAGACCCACGTTGTTTCTGCTCATAACCCATTGGCCTAAACTAGACACATGGCTCCAATAAATGGTAAGGGGAGCCTGAGGTGTAGTGTCCTATGTGCCAGGAAGGAGAGGAGAGCCAGATATTGGAAAGCAGTAGTAAAGTCTACCACAGCAGGTACTTCCCTCTCTGTCCTCTCCAGACATATAGGCAGACTGAGACACAGTTAGTCAGTACTTACGGGACTCACTGTGGACAGTTGAATAATGACCCCTGAGTATAGCTAGGTCCTAATCTTTGAAACCTGTGTACGTTACTTTAAATGGCAAAAGGGGCTCTGCAGATGTGATTAAGGGTCTTGGGATGGGGAGAGTATCATGGATTGTCTGGGTGGGCCCTATAGTATCACAATGGTTCTTATAAGTGAGGAGGGGGTACAGAATCAGGAGAAGGTGATGTGAGGATGGAAGCAGAGACTGGGGTGATGTGCTATGAAAATAGAGGAAGGGACCACAAGCTAAGGAACAGAAGCAGCCACTAGACACAGGGAAAGGCAAGGAAATGGATTTTCTCCTAGAGCCTCCAGACCAACCAGCCCTGATGACACCTTCGTTTTAGCCCAGTGAGGCTGATTTTAGACTTCTGGCTTTCCAGAACTGTAAGAGAATAATTTGTGTTGTTTTAAGCCACCTGTTTATGGTGATTTGTGACAGCAGCCCTAGGAAACTAATACATCACCTTCGGTCAGAAAATCATTTGAGACCCACTGCATAGAAGCCTCCTCTGTCTGCTCTGACAGAACTGACCCCTTCCTCCCGTCTCTTGTGGTGCCCCTTGCACCTGTCTGTCATCACATTCATGCACAGGCAGAGGTGTCTATTAACATAGTCCTTCCACTCCCAACCCCCATGCTCCAACATGTATACGCACACCCTCAGCCACTCTTTGAGCCTCTCATTTCTCGGGCTGATCCGGGTTGGTGTGTGTCCATGTTTGTAGGAATGCAGGGCAGGCTGGTGGCAAGGTCATTGTAAGGACTTGTCTCTAGGGAAAGGGCCCTGGCATGCCCCAGGAGTGGCCCAGTTGGCGGGACAGTAGAGGCCTCGTGGGAGATGGTGGGGGTGTGAAGGATGGGGCTGGGGAAATCATCAGGTACCAGGTCAAGCAGGACCTTGGGACCCTGGGACCAAGAGAAAGAGGTGGATCTTTGTTTTGAGGACAGAAAGGAGCCTAGTAGGATTTTGAGCAGGGGAGCGACTATGGATGACTGATGACTGGGTTCTCCTGGTTTGTGACTAGGTTTGAAGACTGTCTTTGTCCTCCTATCTTCTGGAAGTCAACTCTATGCCAGACACTCCTGAGCTATGCTTTTCACAGGATTTCTCATGCATCCATTTTATAGAGGAGAAAGCTGAGACTCAAGGAATGGAACCTCATGGAATCCATCCTCCACGTGGCTAGCTGAGTCCTCTTTTAAACTATAAATTAAAGCATGTTACTCCCCTGCAAGAACTCTCCAAGGGCTTCCCATTTGGGATGAAATCCGAGTGCCTTACAGTGGTCCTAGGATCCCAAATCACGTCCTTGCCTCGCCCCTCTGCCTACTGTGTCCTGCTTGTTATTCCCCCGAATGCGAGAGCTTCTACTTGTGGACCTCAGGGACTTTGCATTGCTGCTCGCTCTGCCTTAAATGCTCCCACCCACTACTTGTTGCCTGACAGCCTCCTCCTCTTCCTTCTGGGCCCCCTCAGTTTAATTGCTGCCTCTACAGAGAGACCCTGTCTCCACACTTCCTGTGTTTGCTGCACAGCACTTAGCACAATGCAATGTGTGACCACCCTTGTGTGTTTGCTTGTTTGTTGCCTGCCTCCTGCAGTGGACTCTGAGGCCTGCAGGGGCTGGGACTGTGTCTACCTTGCCTCTCGTTGTGTCCCAGCCTCCAGGACCTGGTATGAAGGGGGCACTCAGCGAGAGAACCTCTGCGGAACGATGAAGGGTGGGTCCTGGGTGCAGAGGATGCGGGGAGCTCTGGACCTTTGAGGGTGGCTGGAGGCTCCTGGACCTGCCTCGTAGGACAGACACCATGCAGGGGCCAGCTGAGGAGGCGCGCCAGTGGTTTCTCTGGGCACCCGGGTAGCCCCATTCCTATTGCACCTGGCCTTGACCCACTCCCTGTGCTGTCTACATTCCCTGTCACATTAAACGCTCTGCCTGCCATTTCAGCCTCTGGGAGGATCTACGAAGGTGTGGGGAGAGACATCAGACCTGGGTTTGGATCCCAGCTCAGCCACTTAATAGCTCTGAGACCTTGCACTGTTTCCTTTAACTTTCCGAGCCTCAGTTTCTTCTATGTAAAATGGGCATACACAGGGACAGCCTTCTAGCACGTGAGTCCTGGTGCTTGATTCAGCTCGAAACTGCCTTATCTGCAATCCAAAAAGCCCTGCAACCAGAAGTTGTTTTGTCAATATGCTGCAAACTCGTTTGGCCCCCAAAATCTGACCTGAGCTGACGCGAGGCTCTTTGTAATCTTTACTTACCCCACTTGTGTGAATATTCATATGTTCCACTGCAGAAATATGAATGTGTTCCATTGCAGGTGTTGCCTGAGGCTCCACTGAAGCTATGGCATAATTTGCAGAATTTGCACTTCATTACTTTTCTGAAATTCAAACAAATTCTGAAACTGCACGAGTTCTGGCTGAGAGCTGTGGATCTGTGTATGTGAGTCGCTGCTGAAAACCCTCCTGGGGCACAGGAGGGCCCATGGGGGCCTCTGGCAGCCATCGCGGAGCCTGAAACCCCTTGTTTCCCCTTGGCTGGCTTCTGGTTTCTTGGCAGCCAGTGTCTTCTTAGCTACCTGGGTTTATGTTGGGTTTTGCTGGTTCAGGGGCAGGGGTGAAAGCTTAGGGCAGGGTGAGCCGAGGTACTCAAACATTTCTGATGTGAATTTAAAAGGAGAATTTTTTTTTTAATGAATCATCAGAAGAAAGAAATCAGAAGGAAGTGTGTGACCAAGGAGAGGAAATTAGCGTTTGCAAATTGCATGAGTCACCCCCTTTCTGACTCCTGGGTGATCCCTTGCCCTTGGCAATTTTCACTCATCTCTGAGACTGTCAAGGCTGTATTCTGCACAACATGCTGGGGCTGTCATGGTTTTATTCTGGCTCCAAACCTGCTTCTCATTCTAGCCATCAGTATAAATTTCTATTTTTGAATCACTGCCACGCTGTTTTACTTCTTATTGTGTTAGCCAGTGTTTCTTCCCTGCCCAAGCCCTGCTCAGACTCCCGTTTCCCCATCTTAGCATCTGCAACCCATTCTCCACCCAGAAGCCAGAGGCCAGTTTCTGAAGTGCAGCTCACATTCTGGGTTTCAGTCTCAGCTCCCCAGTGTGGCCCTTGAAGCTCCCTTGTCATAAGGCCCTGCTTGCCTTTCTGTCTTATCTTGCACCGCCTTTCTACTCCATGAATGGGCCCTTCCCTCCAGCTCCCAGGCTTTGGTGAATGCTGTTCCCACTGGCCTCTGCCCTCGCCTGGCTAGTTCTGTGCATGCTGCGGGTAGATCTGCTTAGAAGCCACCTCTTCTGTGAAGTCTTTTTACAAGGTCCTTGTCTAAGTCCCATGAACCTGGCTTCCCATCTGCTTATCACCCACCCATATTCTGATTCCTGGTCCTGTCCCCTTCCCTAGACCATGAGCTCCAGGACAAAGACTGTGTGTCCACCAGGTGCAGTGGCTCAGGCCCGTAATCAATCCTGGCAATTTGGGAGGCTGAGGTGGGTGGATCACCTGAGGTCAGGAGTTCGAGACCAGCCTGGCCAACATGATGAAACCCCGTCTCTACTAAAGATACAAAAATTAGCTAGGCATGGTGGCGCATGCCTGTAATTCCAGCTACTTGGGAGGCTGAGGCAGGAGAATTGCTTGAACCTGGGAGGCTGAGGTTGCAGTGAGCTGAGATTGTGCCACTCCACTCCAGCCTGGGTGAGAGGTAAGGATCTGTCTTTTTTTTTTTTTTTTTTTTTTTGAAAAGACTGTGTTTTCTGTATATCACTTTACCATCCCCAGCACTCAGAGTAAAAGGCTGTTTTAAGCAAGACTGTTTTAAGCCCTCCAGTCCTCGTCCCCTGCCTCTGGTTGGCTCTGTCTGCCTAAGAGTGGCCGCCATATTGTCTTCCATTAAGCCGGAACCCGTTTCCCGTGTCAGCAGTGGTATGAAATATCCCAGTTGCATTGCAGTAAGTTTGTTTTATGTGCATTTCCCCACTTGCCATTGAATCAGGTGTCCCTTTTTTCCCTTCCATATTTGTTTCTTAAGATATTGCCTCTTGTGTGACTTTTGTTTGAATCCTATGTCTTTTTGTCTGTTGGCATCTTGCTTTCTGTTAAATTTGACCGAGCCATTTCTACCTTGTATATATTAACTGTCTTATAGTTGGTGCTGATATTTTCTTAGTCTGATGTGCTTTTCATTTTGGTTTTATTATGTTTTCTTCCACAGAAGATATTAATGCATATATATTTGAATCTGTCAATCTCTCTTCCTCTGTGATTGCTTCGAGGGCTGAAGAAGTTATCCTGCCTCCACAGATCTGATAAACATTCTGTTCTGTTTTGTGATTGTTTCCCTGTAACATGACTTTTTATGTTTAACTCTTTAATCCATTTGGAGTGCATTTTGGTGGGTGTCTTGCAGGGGGTGTCTAGTTCAGTGTTCCTAAATAGGGACAGGATAACCCTCTTGTCCCCATTCTGTTTATTAAATAATTAGTCCTTGTCTCTTTGTTTGCGAAAGGGGAGACAAAATAGAGTAGCTGTTATAAGCGTGAGCTTTAGCAGAATTAAGATTTTGGCTTTGCCACTTTCTATGTGAGCTATGAGCACGTTGCTTAAATTGGGCTTGTTTTTTCCTCTGTAAAACTGAATGATGATATCTGCCTTCTAGGACCATTGTCAAGATTGAGCAGAAAATCATGTGTAAAGCACATCAAACGTTACCTGGCATAAAGTAAATGCCCTCTTTTTTTTTTTTTTTTTTTTTGGCTTAAACAACCAATATTTACAAATATTGTGTCACAGGGCTAGAGGTCAGAAGTATGAGATCAAGGTGTTGGCAGGGTTGATTCCATCTGAGGCCTCTGTATTAGTTTGTTCTTACACTTATATAAAGACATACCTGAGACTGGGTAATTTATGAAGAGGTTTAGTTGCCTCATGATTCTGTGAGCTGTATAAGCTTCTGGGGGAGGTCTCAGAAAACTTACAGCCATGGCAGAAGGCGAAAGGGAAGCAGGTACACTTCACATGGCCAGCAGGAGAGACAGAGCAAGCAGGGAAGCGTTACACACTTTCAAACAACCAGATCTCATGAGAACTCACTATCACGAGAGCAGCAAGGGGGATATCCGCCCCCAAGATCCAATTACCTCACCATATCCCTCCTCCAAAATTGGGGATTACAATTTGACATGAGACTTGGGTGGGGACATAGAGCTAAATCATATCAGCCTCTCTCCTAGGCTTGCAGGTGGACACCTTCCCCTTGTGTCCTTACATGGTCTTCCCTCTGAAATGCCCTCCTTAATCTTGATACGTTTCCATACCTGGTTGGGTCCAACATTGTACTTTTCCTTCTGTTTCATTGATTTACAATTCTTGTTTTCTATTACTGCCCCACCACTTTAATTGTGGCTTCACAGAATGTTTCACTCTCTGGCCAGATTGGACATCCTTCCGTTACTCTTTCTTTAAGAATATTGCTTTAAACACGCACCTGTTTTCTTTAGTGGATGTTGATTTTCTCTCTCCCGTTCTGTACTGTAGTCCACCTCAGTGACTTCTAGACACCCCTTCTTCCCCTTCCCCAGCACACATACCGGTTTTCCCCCAACCTGGCTGCCTAGCCTTTGCTCACTCTGGACCCACTACCTCACAGGTACGTACCAACTGCTCTCACCTGGCCTATCTCCACCTTAGTGCTTTATCAACCCCCGCCCGGGTGTCATCATGCAGATACCCATTTTCCCTATGGACCTGAGCTTCCTTGGGAATTGGTTCTAGGTCCCTAGTGCCCCTCTGCACCTGGCATGTGGCCAGGTACATTGTAGGTGCTGAGGTCAGGGCTTGGGGAAGACAGGAATGTTCACCGTGCCCTTGGGCTTTTGACAGTAACTGGGCTAAATCTGGCTTCTTCTGGAGGTGCAAGCTCAGGGGACCCAACAATTTGGCAGTTGTAACCCTGGACATGCTCTTGCCAATAACGGTGGGCCATCCATCAGCCCTGGCCTTAGTTTCCCCAGTGGGATTTGCAGAAGCCAGAGGGTTAAAGCCCTCCCAGCCCTGAGGCCTCATTATTTATCTTAGTGGGTCCATAGTGAAGATGAATTAGAATAACTCATTGGCACATGCTATGCCTTGGAGTGCAGTTTTCTGTTTTCTGGGAGAGAAAAGGCCTCTTAGGACAGAGCCCCCCACTGCCCTCCTGGGTCTCCAGGAGAGAGCCCAGATCTGGGTCAGAAGGGTTCAATGGTCAAGAATAGAGGGGTGGCTCTCTGCCTGGGAAGGCAACTGGGGTGAAAGCAGGGAGCTGGCCTTTCTCTGCACACTGCTAGGTAGCATGCAAAACCCTGCCTGTTCCGTTCCTGTTCTCCAGGGGAGGAATCTGAGGATGAGAGGGGTAAGATCCCTGCCCACTGCCATGCAGCAGCTAAGTGCAGAGCCTGGACTTGAACCTAGATCTGCCTGCTTCCAGAGCTGTGCTGCACCAGTGTTCTCGCAGCTCCCAGTCCAAAGGCTGACGTTGAGACAGTGCTTAAAAATATATCAGCAGTGTTTACAAATACCATTTCCTGTGTTATCTGGTACTGACAGAAGGAAGTGAACCTGGCACTCTGTGTTAGGTTTGGGGTTAGAGGCATAAGTGCCAAGTTCAGATGACCTAGAAAAACCTTTCTAGGTCAAATTACAATTTCAAAGATTTCTTTTCTTCTTCTTTTTGAACCGCTCCAAGATCGAACACTGTCGTTGACATATTTCCCTTCCGACAACACGAGCCCTTTGTGGCATGATTGAGGGCTTGTTTTGTAGTGCTGGGGAGAAAATATCTTCCACATCATCTGCTGCTCATTGTCTCAGTCACACTCGTTCCCCCCACACCACAGTGCCACGCGACGTACGCTCATGCGGCTTTTAGTTAATTGTCTTTGGCAAGAATCAGTTTTGGGACTTGTTCCCAACCGCTTGGATGATAGATAGTTGTCAAATACAAATATTGGCAGCACAGGGCAACCTGAGGCTCTAGACCGCTGACCGCATCCCAGCCTCTGGGGAGAGCCGGGAGCTGGGCAGCTCCATGTTATGGGAGGTAACGGGGCAAGACCTGGCAGCAGTACAGCCTTCTCATTACAGTGTAGGCTCTGGAGTTGAACTTCCTGGGTTTGAATCCTCACTCCACCCCTTCCTAGCTGTGTGGCCTTGGGCAAGCTACATAACCTCCCTCGACCTCAGTCTCCTTATCTGTAAAATGGGAGCCTCAGTAACTTACCTCGTGAGGTTGTCGTGAGGATTACAGGAATGGATGTTTGTCATTCAATTAAGAGTGCCTGGCTTGTCGTTAGTGTGATGTAAACATTGCACGCATTCGTTCTAATGAGTAAATGATTGTAGCCATTAGGTGGATGCTGTTGTGTGTCACCCTAGTCCCTCCTCAGATCCAGGCACACATTCTATCAGCTGCTTAGAGTGTTGGCTGCTGCCCCTATCAGCTGAGCCTCTCTCTGGGCAGCTCCATGGTGCCTTTGGTGGAAAGAGGAAGGCTTGGCCAAGGTCATCAACACTCGCGCCCTGGGCATCCTGCATCCGATGGCCATCCCATGTGGGGATACACAGTGCTTAGCTCCCTGCCTCAAACTGGGACACCTCTGCTGGGCCATCCCAGTTCCAGAGCTCCCCTTGGGACAGGTGGAGGCCTCCGTTGTGACTGTATCACAGTTTGGCTTGTCTTTCTGGCCTGTCCTGCTCCCTCAATCCCCTGTTGCACTTCCCAGTACATTTCTTGTCTGTAGATTTCACCCTCAGAGTCTGTTCCATATCTGAAACAACAGGTAGCTATCCAGACGCTGAATGGAATCTGATTTCCATTTTAAAGCACATGCTGATTTCACTTGCTTGTATTTTTGGAAGCTTTTTGGGGGGTGGCCTTGGGTTCTCCACCACTCCTGTCTCCCACCCTCTGTGTGTGCACCTTTTGGGCACTGTCAGCATGCCTTGGTCAGCTCCATGGCTCCTGGTGGGAAGAATGTTGCCTAGCTCCTGGGCAGACCATAAAACTCAAGACTGATGGAACAGCCCAGGGGCTCAGAGGGCATCACCCATTCAACCCTTGCAGGTACAAATGAGGAAACTGAGGCCTAGAAAGGGGGAGGCCTTTTTCAAGGGCACACAGTGAGTGGTACCTTTCTTTTCCATCTTTGAAGGTGATGGTGTCTCGGGATGTAGTGAGCAGGCTGGTCTTAGACGTTCGGCTGTTGTGATATTGTGGCGCTAGGGTCCAATACATGTTTTACGGGGTGCCCCCATGGCAGAGGAGTGGCCAGGCAGGCCCGGGAGTGGGTATCAGCAATGGCTTCTGGAAGGGGGACAGCATGGGAGTTGAATGGGCATGAACGGTGTGGAAGAGAGAAAGCAGGGAGTTTTAGGTGGAGACACAGCTGCTGCAGAGGCCTGGATGAGGTGTGCGGGAGAGTGTGATCTGGGCAGGGAGCTTGGAAAGGCAGAAGAGGGGATGGGCATGTGATGGGTGGGAGGCAGCCTGGACCGTCAGGCTGGCAGGCGGCAGATGCTCAAGTGAATGCTGTGGCCAAGAATTAAAACTTTTCCCCAGTGGAGGGGATGGGACTTGATGGAGAGTGACTTGGGGAGAGCCACGCAGAGGCCTTACACATCATGGTCCCCACTGACCCTGCACTGCCTGAGCCAGTTGATGCTCAGTCAATGGTTGTGGAATGAATGAGTGAACGAATGAGGGAAGGGAAGATGGTGCTGAAGAAGAGGCCTCCAGCTGCACTGTGGCGGGTAGGTGGGAGGAGCCCACGGGCTCTGATGAAACTGGCTCTTGGTTGGTGGTTTTATCCTTCTGAGCCAGACTGTGGGTCCCTACCTTCCCTCCTGTCACTGGAGAGGTCCATGGGCCTGGCTTTGATGAGACTCTGGGGACTTGGGGAGTGCCGGTGAGACCAGCTGAGAGCATATACATTGGCATCACCCACAGCAGAAGCCCAGGGCAAGGGCTCAAAGTCGTGAGCCCAATCAGATGAGGTCCTGGCCCTGCCCCTTGGATGGCCTCATCTCATTACACCTTGACCCACTTCCCAGCCCAGCTCCTTCCAGCCCCAGGCAGCGTCTGCAGCCCTCTTTGAACCATTCCCCCTCACAGCGCCAAATGAAAATGTTTGTTGAAAACAACATGTGCATAATTAAAGCTTAATGAGCGCTTGTCTGTTTGGAATGTGCAATTAGATTTACAATCTGGGATGGGAGAGAGCTCCAAATGGCTTTAAATGGAGCTGAGAGAGAGGATAATTTTTGCCATAAATCTGCAGTAATGCAGACGGTGTGTGAGCTACCAGTGGCAGTACCAGGGAAGGAAAAAATACAGGCCTGCCAGGCCTCCATGCTATCTATGTTAGGGGGCTGCCCTGCCCATCAGGCCAGGCCCTCTGGGCAGCTGCAGCTGGTGAGTATACTGGGATGGGACTTACTGGTGGTCCTGGGGCAGATCTGCCCTAGGTTGGAGCTGGAGTTCCTGCCTGCAGCCTATGAGATCTGTGATCCAGCCAACTGTGAGGGGCTGAGGGGCTGATGCTGAGTCCAGCTGCCCAGGACCCCAGGATCCCATGGCTGGGGCGAGATTCCTGCGTCATCACCATGTTCACCCCCAGCCTACAAACTGGCTTCAGGGCAGAGCCCTAGACTGGGATGTGGCCCTCTACTTTGTTCTCTGCTGTTTCCTAGTACCCAGAGCATACATAGTAAGGCCTCAGTTAACATTTGTTGGATGAATGAATGCCTCGTTACTAGACTCTTGCCTTCAACACATCACTCTTCCTCTGCAAACCCCATTTCTCCCATATTTATCACAGAGAAATGGATTCGGCTACTGCTGATGATGTCAACTCTTCTGTCTCTGGGGTTCTGGGTCAGAAGAAGACAATGACTAGGGAAGCGTCTAGACCAGCACCATCCAGTAGAAATACAATGCAGGCCACATACATGATTTTAAATTTTCTAATAGCCATGTTCAGAAAAAGTGAAAAGAAACAGGTGACATTAATTTTAATATTTTAGTTAACCCAGTATATCCCAAATATTATTCCAATACATCATCAATATACAAATATTGATAAGGTATTTTGCATTCCTTTTTGTTGTCATCGTCATCATTCTTGCTCTGAAGTCTTTGAGATTCAGTGTGGACTTTACATTTACCCACATCTCAGTTTGGACTAGTCACGATTCAAGTGCTCAGAAGCCACATGTGGTAAGTGGCCACCATTCTAGATGGTGGAGGTCTAGAAAGAGTACAGTTAGCCAGGTGGGAGGGGGCAATGATTTCCATCTCCCAGAGGAGCCCAGGTGCCTGGCAGCCCTCATCTCTGGTGTTATAGTGACCACTGCCATTTTTACACTACTCATCGATGTCTTTTATTGACTGAAATAGGTGGCACCATCCAAGCCAACTCTTGGTGGTGGTGGGGACAAGGGTCCTGCAGGGGCCCACAGCACTAAGCTTGCTTACAAGGGACATTCCCAGCTCCTGTGGCAGGCAGTGCCCAAGGCGTTGTCCTTGCTTCTGATAGTTAAGGTCCCAGGCCCGTAGTCATGAGGTCACCTTCTCTGGTTCACGTGGCTTGGAGGCAGTGGGGGTGGGAAGCCAGGGTGTACTCTTAGGAGTCAGCAGCCTGGACTTCAAGACTCAGCTCAGGCAGGTCTTGGCTGTGTGGCCTTAGGCAGATCCCCTAAACTTTCCGGGCCTCTGTCACCAGGAGGATTTATCACCAGGCAGAATACAAATGTGCGTTGTGCCCAGCAAAGCAGGCGCACCAATCAGGAGAAAAACATTTTTGAAGAGAGGTTAATATCTGATATTTTAGGAACAAAGCATGAAAGTTGTCGTTGTTGGGAAAAATCAGCCCTCACAGTTGGACTTTCTTATAAAAGACTTTAATTTGCAAATTTTATTTCAAATTACATACAGTGGGCACAGGCATCAAGGGTCTTTTCCATGATTAAGACCTCAGAGATTTGCACAAAGCCCCACTCAGTTTCTTCATCTACAGAAGAGAGGTAGTTATAGCAACTGGCAGGGTTCTTAGGAGGATTCAATAATAAAATAAGAAATAGCTAATAATGATTGAGTACCTTCTCTAGGTAGGCAATGTGCTAAGCACTTTCCGTATATTTAATCCAAATAATAGTCATACCCATTTTGCAGATGAGAAAACTGAGACACAGTATGTAGTTTAAAAAAAAAAAAACCCAACAGCTTGAAAGCAACAAGTCCAGGATTTGAACCCTGGCAGCCAGACCAGGGCCTGTGTTTGTATCCACTGTGCCATCATGTTTCCCCAAGTGGTGATGGGCATGGATTTGGTGTACAGGGCCCGGATCAGGCTGAGACTGAGGCTTCCCGGGCCATGCTCTATTCCTGTTCCTCTTCCATCTGTGCCGGGCTCTCTGCCTGCACCCCTCCCCTGGCATCTTCCTGGCCCTGATGTGTATTTCCCCATGAGACTTCCACATAAAACCGCACTCTCGGCAGGACCTAGGTTGCAGCTGCCTCTCTCTTTAGAGCTGTGTTTTATCTGTGCAGAATGAGCGTTCTCACGGCCCAATGTGGGGCAGGCGGGAGCAGTGTGTGCTGCTTTGATTGTTTCCTTTTTAGATCTTGGTGAGGCGCAGCTCTCAGTGCCTGTGACTGGCTAGGCTGAGGGCTGTGCATCCCTGGTCTTTGATCTGTGTCTCTGTGCAGAGGGGAAGAGCAACAGCTTCTACAGAACAGCTGCTGCTTTGGTACCTGGGATCAAGGCCAAGTTCAGACTTCCTGGGTGGCTTTGGACAAGTTCCCAACCACTCTGAGCCTCACCTTGCTCATCTCGACAGTGGGGCTGCTGCTTATGGAAACCTGGGGATTTCTAGGGGGTTCCAGTGAGATGGCTGGTCACAGCTCTGGGACAGGGGCTGGTATACAGTAGGTGCTCTTTGGCCAGTGCTCACAGCAGCCTTGGATGTCATATTCCTTGCTCCTTGCCTAGTCACCTCCTGTGCTTCCTACATCATGGAGCCTCCAAGTCACTTTTTCAGGATGCTTCTCTGGAAAGACCCTCTGCCTTGCTTCTGCTCCCCTTGGCTAACCTTATCCTGGCCTTTGTCACATGTGTCAAAGAAGAGGGCATCATTCAATATCGAAAGCAAGAAGCTGAATTCATTGGTATACTTTGCAAGGGTAGTCTCCCCAAATCAAGCAAGAGGCTGATCTTTTCAGGGTTTGGGGAAGCATGGAGTCCTGGGATAGGAGGACTTTCAGAGCAGAAGATTTTGAGACAGGCTGGCTGTCTCCCTGGTGGACATGTGGCTATTAGGAGTAAGACTATTGATTGATTGACTTTCAGAGGTGGGGCTGTAAAGCTCCCAGTGACCAATGAGAATGAGCTTTAAGCTGGTTTGGGGACTCATTGTTTACAGCTGGGGACTGTGGTCAAAGAACATCTCTTCCTTTGTAGATTTGGAGAATAGGAAGGTTTCATTCTCCCTCCATAGCTGTCATCTTCTCCGAAGGACTGGGGGTTCCTTGAAGGCAGGGGCTGTGTCATCATCATTTGGCATGCCTGGCATCTAGCACACTGCCTGGCACACAGTAAGCACTCACAAGAGATCGTTCAATGAACAGTGACTGTTGCCTCCAAGTCCCTTTGCTTTTATCTCTTTTCAGTGCCTTTGTGATGATCTATTTGCATAGATTTCCCAAGGGGCAGTGGCAAAATTCACTTGTAGATTCCCCAGTGGCTGGGAGCATATTCCTCAGCACATGATAGGTGCCTGGTACACGATACAACAAAGGCACTGCCTGGTCTCGTTTTGCCTCGGAACATTTGAATGAGATCTTAGACCCAGGACCAAGAGTGGGAGCGAATGGGCAGAAGACATGGGAGGGACAGGGTCAAGGTGAAGAGGCTGACCTTGGAACAGGAGGGAGATACCTTTTCAGACTAAAGGAAAGGAAGTCAAGATGAGCATGATGTAAATAATGTAGGGAAGGTTGGGAGAATTGAGGGAATATCTGATGGCTTCAATTCCTCAGTGACAGAGGAGACAATGTCATCTGCTAGACTGAGGCAGATGGGGGCTGATAAGGGGATAGGAGTTGAGTATATCATAAAAATGATAATAGGTAAATTTATTAAGCACCTGTCAAAAATAGTTAATATCTGTAACATAATGCTTAATAATGCTAACTCATAGCTGATGTCTGATAACAGATACCAAGAACCTTATGAGGTAGGAATGTAGCTGTCATAATTGTTGTTTTATAGGTGAGGAAAGGAAGGCAAAGTGAAGTTAAAGTCACTGAGCTCGTAGGTAGTGGAACCAGTCGTCAGATAAGTGCTGTTACCCAGTATGTTACACTGCACATAGGAGTTGAATTAAGTCCAAAGCTGATTTTAGATGGAAGCTTTTGGTTAGGTCCAAGAATATGGGTTTATAAAAGCAAGCAAGACAGTGTTAAGGTTGGAGTTTGTAGCCAGAAATAAAGAAGGGCCTAGGAAGAGGTAGAGTTCAGTGGATAGAGAAAGGGAGAGTGCTCTAGGCTGATGGTGGGACGATGTGTGAGAGTGGGAGCACTTGCTGGGTGTGGTGGCTCATGCCTGTAATCCCAGCACTTTGGGAGGCCGAGGCAGGCAGGTCACTTGAGAGCATTAGTTCGAGATCAGCCTGGCCAACATGGTGAAACCCCGTCTCTCTCTACTAAAAATACAAATTTAGCCAGGCGTGGTGGTGCATGCCTGTAATCCCAGCTACTCAGGAGGCTGAGGCAGGAGAATCACTTGAACCTGGGAGGTGGAGGTTGCAGTGGACCGAGATCATGCCACTTCACTCCAGCCTGGGCGACACAGCAAAACTGTCTCAAAAAAAAAAAAAAAAAAAAAAAAAAAAAGTGGTGTTACTGGAGGCTCCCACTACGCTGAGGACCCCATGGGAACTGAGACTTGGGGCTGTCCTGGAGGGTCCTGGATATAGGCTAAGTGATGGGGAGTCTCTGCAGGGTTTGGATCTGAGGAGTGAAGCGATTGCCCAAATATTGCTAGTGATAGCCAAGGTGTAAGATGGATTGTGTAACACGGACCCACCAACATGGGTTTGTGGTGCCTGCGTGTGCCCCTATGCTGTGCATACCACATGCATTGTATACCTTTGTGTTCACACTCAGCATACTCTTAGGGCAGCTGAGCAGAAGGATGTTGCAGGTGATTGGATCAGAGGGATGTAGATGGCAGGGAGACCAGAATCACCCCAGGGGTACTGACTGTGGGACTGTGTGGAAGGTGACAGTTTCTGTTATGACAGGGGAGTGCTGGAGAAGCAGCAAGTCCATGTACATGTTATGAGTTTAGTGCTGGAGGTGTTGAATTTGAGGTGCTCATGAGCAAATGGGGGAGATAGCCAGGGAGAAAACTATCCATATTGGAATCTGGAGGTAATTTGGCTAAAGATGAGGATTTGAGAATTGGTGATGTTGCAACCATGAGTAGCCATGACATTTTCCAGAGAAAGCGTGAATCGAGTGAGAAGGAAATACCAGACCCACACTTCTATGTGCCTATCCATTCCACCCAACCACTCAACCCATTTTATCCACCCAAGAACCCACACGTCCAGGCATCTATCCATGCATCCCCAACACCCATCTCACCCATCCATGTTCATCTCGTCCACCATCCCAATACTCTTCCCATACACTTGTCTGTTCACACTCACGCAGCCATCCCCTTTCACCTATCCATTCATCCACTCCTCCCTCTCATCCCAGCCATCCTATCCATACATCCCAACCACCCATCTATTTGTCCATCCATCCATCTCATTAATAAACCATTCATTAATAATCATTTTGTATCGATTACATGTTGAAATCATGTTATGAATATATTGAGTTAAATATATCAAAATTAAGTTTATCTGTTAATATTTTTAAACTGTGGCTACTACATTTAAAAATAATGAAAAGAGTATAATTGGATTGTCTGTAACACAAGGGATAAATGCTTGAGGGGATGGATACCCCATTCTCCATGATGTGATTATTACACATTGCATGCCTGTGTTGAAACATCTTATGTACCCCATAAAAAAACTGTGGATACTAGAAAATGTAAAATTACATATGTGGGTCACATTTGTAACTTATATTATATTTCTGTTGGACAGTGCTAATGTGTACAATCCCTCACCCATCTGTTCATTCACCTATCACCCGCCGATCATCCATCTATCCATCACCCATCTATCAATCATCTGTCCACCCATTCATTCATCCACCCATTTGCCCATCCATCCATCCCATCCTTTACTCCTTCCTCCTTTGCATCCATTCATCTACCCAGTTATCACATCTGTTTACCCCACAAATATTTTATTTATATCTGTCATAAATCAGTGACTCTGTAGTCATAAGAATGAGAAAACTGAGGCTTAAAGCAGTTAAGCAATTTGCCCAAGGTGGCACAGATGGACCTGGGATCTGACTCTCTAAGATCAGGGCTCTTCACCTTAGTTGCCTATTTGTTAAGTTTCCTTAAAAGATCCTTTGGAGAAGCATGGTGTGCTTAGGTTGGGGGATGGTTGTTGGAATAGGGGCCGAGGAGCTCCTTTCCCTGAGGGGACCACACAGGGAAAGGAGAGGTAGGGGAGAGACAGACGCCTTAGAAGCCCCTGTAAGCTGTGTCCCTGGTGGCCGTCATGAAAGGGTTATCCCTACACATTCGATATTTGCAAAAATGTGGGTTCTTTCAGATTCCAAAACTCATTTCCATGACAAAACTCTTGGGAAGAGAAGATGAAGGCCTGGCTTTTGCAGAACAATCTTCCAGCTGTAATGAGGACTGAAGATGGCAATGGGAAAAGGAATTATAATTAGAATATGAAATGGGGAAAATTAATCTATTCCAGTCACTGGTAAGAGGATGTTCTCCTGGCGTTCATGGAAATTCTTAAGCTGTTGTTTCTCCCTACATTTTTTTTCTCACATTTTAAAGCATAGGGAAGGCTGTGTGGTATGAAAAAAAGATTTTTGGCCAAGGAACTGATAAACTGTGAAATATGCGTAGAATTGAAGTTCTTGTGCATCTTTGCTTTGTATGTCTCTATGCACATGCAGTATATGTTTGTGTTCACATTTATGTAAGTTACATTTAAATGGCTGCAGACGCATGGAATGTTTGTACACATACGGGCACACTCTGCTTTTGTTGTGTGCATGCTGTGGTTATTTTGTGCCCAGTTGTATAAAGGGTCTCTGACATGTACACACTCACGCTTGTGCTGTGTGTGTGTTGCTTTGTGTTACCCATGGACATGGTACATGAGTGAGTTGGACACTGCCATGTTGAACGCTGTGCTGCATGACATGGGTCCACACAAACATGGGTTTGTGGTGCGTGTGTGTGCTGCCCACGCTGTGCACACGGTGTACATCATATACCTTTGTGTTCACACAGCGTATGCACTGCGGTGGGTGTAGATGTGGGTGTTTTTGATCTTGTCTGTGCACATGTGGAGGAGGAGGTAGCCCTGCTGTGTCTGACGGCAGAGGTAACTTTGTGATCTCTCCCTTTGGCTTCCAAGTTCATTTACCCAGAAAAGGCCCCAAATGAGGAGAGGCTGAGGGGGTAAGTCCCACACCTTAGAGTCCTGGAAGCCAAGCCAGGGGGAGCCTGGGAACCCTCAGTGTCCCCCAACTATTCCTTCATGCCCTCGAAGGGCTCCAATGTGGTGGAACCCTGGCAGAGGTGGGCAGAGAACAGGCTTCCTCGCCCCCTCAGGGCCTCTGCTCACTGCTGCTCAACAGCTGGTTCTGAGCCCAGCAGGCTCCAGGGCACTGTGCAAGGTACCCAAGGGTAACTGAACTGAGGAGACCCAGGCCCTGCCTCGGGAACCTCTGCCAACTTCTCAAGTGCCCCTTGAAAGCCAGAAGCAAGCTTTACTCCAGCACGCGGCAGCTCTTTCCTAGACATTGGTTGAATAAAGGAGTGAATGAATGAGGCTCTGGTGACCTCATAGGAATCTACTGCCCACCCCCTTGCCTGCCCCTAACACACCCGCATCAGAGACCAGGCCCCCTTACCCTACATCTCCAGTGCCATTCCCACTGCTCTCTGTGGATAATTCCTCCCTCTCCTGAACCTCTAACACACTTATCAAGCACCTGTTATGCGCCAGGCCCAAGGCAGACTATTGATTATATATAGTAGGATTTAGAAAAGCATTGGTCCCTGCTGTGAATGCACTTGCAGCTAGTGGGAGAGCCCAAGCAGAAAAAATCCAATAAGGGACTCTTAAATTCCATCTCTCCCCAACTGTGTGATCCTGGACAACTACTTATCCTCTCTCTACCCATTTCCTTGGTTTTAGCAGGGAAAAGAATACTTTCTTCATTGGATCATTGTGAGGATTAAATGAGGTCCTTTATGTAAAGCATTTTGCTCAGTGCCAGGAATATTCAGTCAGTCACCAAATATTTATTGATTGTCTGTCTACTGCGCATATCAGGGAATGAAGCAGATGGTGGCCCCTGCCTTGCAGTGGCTCTGTTCTCGCCAGCATTTAATAAATGGTGACCATTCAAAGGTTTTTGGACATCTTTCCCTGTTTCTTATGCATATTCCTATATCATACCGTTCGATTACTATTGCTTTATAAAATGTTTCAAACACTTCATTAAACTTAATGTTCCTCCATCTCCAATTATTCTTTCTATTAGGGTCTACTTATAAGTTACGTGTAGTTTTAAAAAAATTTTACTTTTGTCGAAATGATCAATGACTATGGTCACACATCAAGTCAAGTACCCAGGAGCTTTTGCTGAAAGCTCCCCCACCCTGCCTAATCTATAGCCCCATCCCTAATGCCAGGCTCTGGGAGATTTGGAGATGACCAGGACACAGTTCCAGCCTCCATGTTGCTCCCACTCTGGGACAGATGACAAATGTGGAGCCAGTCTATGTTGTAAGAGGAACAGCCAGAGGAGGGTGAGAGCATGGCAGGCCTCCTGGAGGAGGTAACCTCTCAGCAGGGTCTTACAGCATGAGCTCTGGGTGCAGTGTGGTAGACGGAGTCCTGCATTTGGGGTCAGTGCCCAAACTCTAGGCATGGAAGAGCCTTTTCTTTTAATCATCCAGCAGTCACTGAAGGACTCTCCCCGTCCCTGTGCTGGGGAGGCTCTTTGGTGTAACCATCAACCCAACTGCCTAGATGGGAAGATAGGCCTGGTCAGAGGTGATCTGAATGTGGTAGTGGCTGCTTTATTTACTTATTCAACAAACATTTATTGAGTACCTTCTCTGTGCCAGGCACTGTTCTAGGAGCTTGGGAGGCATCAAGGTACAGATAGACAAAGATCCCTGATCCCTGGGAGCCTCCATTTTAGTAGGAGGAATCTAATCGTAAGCAATGAATATAGTAAATATAGAGAATGCTAGAAGGTAACAGGGGCTATGGAACAAAGACCAAGGGAAGGCGGGGCGAGGGTGCATCGAAAATGGTGGTAGAAAGGGTGGTGGGCTCTCAGCCCACAGGGGCTGGGGCTGGCGTCTGAGGCAGTTGTCAAGCAAAGCTTCTCTGAGTGAAGGGGACTGGGTAAACTGACATTTCACATGGTTGTGGGCGTTTGGATTTCTACGGCCTCCATGAGGGCAGCTGGGTGATGTCTGTCTAAATTACAAATGCACATACAGTTGGACCCAGCAATTATACAAACGAATCCTACAGATAAACTCACACCCATGTGGAATAACGGATGCACAAAAATATTTATGGGAGCAATATTGGGATAGCAGAAAACTAGAAACAATGCAACTACCCATGTGCTCAGCTAGTTAAATATATGTGTTATATCAACACTGTGGAATACTGGGTACAGAAGAAAGAATTATGTTCTGATATAAAACATTTTCTAAGATGTGTTGCTAAGAGAAAAATAAAGTGTAAAACTGTATAGCATGCTGTCATGAATAGAATAGATGACTCTAAAATGTGTATATGTAGACAGTCTTTGAAGTGATATAAAAAAGCTGGTAGACATTGCCTCTGGAGAGGGGCAGTGCTGATGGCTGGGAGGTGGGGTGGTGTTGCTTTTTGTACTCTTGGAATTTTGAACCATGTGAATATATCTTAATAAATAAATGGTTCAATTAAAATAAAATGCCCCACCCAGAACCCTTTACTGATCAGCACAGACATCTCCCACCCACCTTGAGCACGAGCTGCCTGCAAATGGCTCACAGCCAGTATAGTTCTCTGAAGACTTGTCCTTGGCCAGTTGGGGGCCACCTTGCTCAGAAGGTTATGCCTCCCCATGTCCCCTAAGGGCAGCCCATGGCCGATGACTTCCTTCCCTGGGCTACAACAGCCACCCCTTGTTTCATGTTGGTACTAACTCTGCATACAATTCATGCCCCAGAGCTCCCCACCAGAACAGGCTGAAGCAAGTCTTCAGGCAAGACCACATCCTTGCTTAGCTGTACCCACTCCTGTCCGGCTTGCCTTCCACACTTACAGGTTGTTCCCAAGGAGTACTTAATAACCACATGCATCTGAACCCTTGCCTCAGGCTCTGCTTCTAGGGAACCCTATCTAAGACACCTAGCTCAAAGGAAGGGAACTAACTGGAATTAAGTCCTCTCCATATGAATGTGTTGAGTCAAGTGCTCTACAGTGCAACATCCTATGAGGAGGGGCCTACAGGCATCATCCCCATTTAACAGATGAGGAATCTCAGAAGTTGAGGCACCAACTTGAGATCACACTTCAGGGCAAAGAGGGAGGCAGGGGTCCCAGAGCCCACATTTCTTCCCCTGCACCTGCTCCTGAATTTTTAGGCAGATTTATAGGGAAATCTTCCTGAATCCAGACTTAGCAGCTTCTCTGCACACAGGATTTAGTTCCTGTACATGGTCTCTACCATAATCCTCACTGCCTGTAGCCAGGCGTGGTCCTAGGGGCTGTGATGGCGTAGGTGATGGGCCAAAACCACTCAGGATGGCAGGACCCGGAGGGCATGTCTGGGGAAGGCTGTCACGATCCCAAGGCTCTGGTGTTCTTGGCCTCCCCCAGCACATGGGATTCCAGCTCTAGCTGATCACCTGATATAATTTTAGTCAAGGGAGGTGTTTGCATACTTCCAAGGATGGGCAGCTCAGCATATGGCAAGGCAGCTTGCTGTGTTTATGGACAAGTTATAGAGGGCAGAAAGGTTTTCCCATTTTCATTCTAAGTGTGATTAACAGCATGAACCTGAGCACTCGAGGGCCATGGAAGAGGGGCTGCTCCTTCCACCCTAGAGGTAGCCCTGCTGAAATGGGGCCTTGGGCATCCTGGGCTCTGATTTGGCTTCTGCAGTCCCCACGGTCCCCTGCATTCAGTCTGCTGCCTTCCTCGGGCTGCTTCTCCCGGTGCCTTCCTGAGAGCATTTTAATCAGAGCTGCTTCTCTCTCTCTCTCTATTCTAGTTTGATGGTGACAGTGCCTACGTGGGGATGAGTGACGGAAACCCAGAACTCCTGTCAACCAGCCAGGTGGGTGCCTCGTCCTCCCTGAACGGGTGTCTTAAGATTTGGGCTAGCTGGAGCTGAGCTGTTCCTGGATGGAGGTGGGGGGTGCACAGTGGGGCCAGCACAGCCCGCTGCTATCTTCTCTCTGAATGATCAAGAATAGCAATAGTCTCCTTAAAAGGTACAATCAAAGTGGGACTATAGGGTTCTCTGTAAATCAACTACCTGGCTACTCTTGGCTTAAAATGGATTGGGAACTTGATGAAACTTGAAATGTATTGCCTACACTCCCTACCCTTTGGGCAGCTTTTCAGCAGCAGTGAGTTGAGGTGCCTGCTGCTGTCTGGTGCCACCTGCCTCTTGCCACCACACAGCACCCATGGGGACATGTTCTGTTTTGGATGCACACATGCCCTTGCATAGACATGCATGGTTCTCTTGCCCGCTGGGAGTTGTTGAAGGCCACAGGGGAGGGTTGTGGATAGGGCACAAGGAAGAAGAGCAGAGGGTCTTACTGGTGGCAAAGGAAGCACAGTCATTCCTGGGCAAGTCTGTCCGAACCCCAGCCTGGCTCTCTGGGGGGTCACAGTTGCCAGTTGGAATCAGATTTTCCACTGAGAGCCTGGTCTCTGAAAATTAATGTTTCTCTCAGCTGGGAGCATCCTCACTATAGACTATGATGCCACAGAGGGTCCTTGCTGCAGGCTGAGGGTCCAGGGAGGGTCTCCCTGCAGAATGTGATGGCAGGGTGGGTCCTCACTGCAGGCTGGGACCCCAGGAAGGGTTCTCACTGTAGGCTGAGATCAGGGAGGGTCCTCACTGCAGGCCAGGACCCTTTGGAAGGTCATCCCTGCAGAATGTGATGCCAAGGTGGGTCCTCACTGCAGGTGGGGGCCCCAGGGAGGGTCCTTACTACAGGCCGGAACCCCAGGGAAGGTCCTCACGGCAGAATGTGATACCAGGAAGTATTCTCATTGCAGGCATGGCATCGTGGAGGATCGTTCCCTAAGGCAGTGGTGCTTGCTGGGTGGGACTAGCTCAGGACACTGATTGGAGAGCCGAGGAGAGTTATAGCTGCTGAGAAACTTGGGAAGCTGGAGGGCAACCCCGGCCCTGAAGCTGACCTCTACCCTCTGTCTCTGCCATTGTGGGGGCTATGGCAGTCCAAGCTGGATGGCCCCTCAGCCATCAGGCTGGGCACATATTTTCCAGATGGGGCAATAGAAGCCTATTAACTCACAAATATTTATGTCCCTATTCTGTGACAGGTCCCATGGAGGCCATAGATGAGTAAGACACGGGCCTGTGGCCCTAGGGGGCACTACTAGTGAGGAAGATACTGTAGTCTCAGTGGGGCATGGAAGCTCTGCTGCAGGGTGCTGCGCCCCCTCCCCTGCCGCTGCAGGATCGCTCATGCCGGGGCCACCATACCATGCCCCTCTCTGGCCTGTCCCCATGTGAGCATCATGCTGCTGCTGCAAAGCTGCCTTTATACTGCATTGACATGCGCCAACATGCAAGACTGGTGGGCAAGACTCCAGGCCCTGGAAGTGGTTATTTTGGAAGAGTACACTGATGTCATTTAATTGTACATAATCAACTGAAGTCTCATCTCAGCGGACCAGAGTTAGCCCTGACATCTCATCTGAGCCTTTTCACAATGTTTAGATAGTATTTTTGTTAACATATTGAGCCCTGGTTTTCAGAACTATGTTATGGTAAATTCTGTTCTGGAACCTACTGGAAATCATCAGCAATGTCCTTCCACCAAGAAGGGAAAGTGGGACACAGTGGGGCTCTGTGTCTGCTCTAGGCCTGGGCAGAGGAGAGCACAGTCGTTTGGAGAGGAGACTTGGTACAAATAAATGTCACCCTCCCCAAAACATTAACAGTCATATCCTCAACAATTCCCCCAGCACTTTGCAGCTTGCAAAGCCTTTTTCTCAATGGTTATTTCAGCTAATCCTCACAACAGCCTCGAGAATGAGTAGACATTATTGTTCAGTCAATTTTATAGATGATGCAACTGAAGATCAAGGATGTTGGCTGATTCAGTCAAGGTGACTCAGCCAGGGAGCACTAGAGCTGGCATTCAAACTTGTGAAGCTCAGACTCGGAGCTCCACAAGCCTCTCTTGCCTTGTCCACTGACTTGCCTCAGCCTAAATGTCACTTCGCAGAGAGCTCTTTGTGACTGCCAAACCCACATTAGGTCCCCTTTCCATGATTCTCATTAAAATGGCACCAGGTCTTTTTAATTCATAGTGTTTGTCACAGTGGTCATCTACTTACCTTGTGATGACTTAGTTAATACCTGATTTCCACCCTAAACTGTGACCACCATGGGGAAAGGATCTGGTCTCTCTGGTCCAATGCTGTGTATCCCAGCGGGACATAGTATCTGGAACACCGAGAGCACTCAGAAAATATTTGTGTAATGAGTGATGGTAGCCCCTGCTCTTCTCTGAACGTCAATGTCCCTAACAGTGGAACAAGGTGGTTGGACTTCCTGAGGGTCCTTCTAAATCTTTTATGCTGTGGCCCAGAGGGTCTCCCTAACTTAGGACTTTATGAAGAAGAAGATCAAAATTCTCTGAGATTAAGTCTAGCCAGTGGCATGAGCCAATCTTAATGTGAACAAATTTTGCAATTGCAGTTACATTTCTTATAGTGTATCTGTTAATTTTTGCTGCATAACAAACACCTCAAAACTTAGTGGCTTAAAACAACAAATGTTTATCTAGTTACTGATTTTGTGGGTCAGCAGTTTAACTGAGTTCAGTTGGGGGGTTCTTCTGGCCTTGCTTGGGATCACTTTAGCAGCAGCGGTACACTGCCAGATCAGCAGTGGGCCGGTTGGTATGGGGAGGCTCACCTGTGTTCCACATGGTCTCTCAGCTTCCAGCAGGCTAGCTCCAGGTTGTTCACATGGCAGGAGAAGGGTTCCCAGAGCAGCAAGAGCAGAAGTTTCAAGATTTCTTGAGGTCCAGGCTTGAAATAAACACACATCTACTTCCAACACATTCTGTTGGTCAAAGCCAGTCACAGGACCAGCCTAGATTCAAGGAATGGAGAAATAGCCTCTACCTCTTGAGGGGAAAGGCTGCAAAGTATTGTGGCCTTTTTACAAACTACCACATGTAGGAAACATATGGGATATGATTCATAATGATTTTGTTGAAAAATAACTTAGACTTTTCTGGTACCTATAGCTCCCTACAGCTCAGTGGGACCCTACTGGCTTCTAGACTTGAAAGTCCTATATATTTCCTTCCTCTTTTCCCTGGAGTGCTTCTTGAACTCATGACACACACACACGAACACCCTCTCACAATGTGTTGTCTCATCAACTGCAGGAATTGTATTGTCCAAATTACTGGATTAAGGATTGACATCAACATTTGGGTAAAATGAAGCTCTCACAGCCACTAGAGGATTCAGAGGATAAACACTCTAAATGGCTTAAAATATGTTTTATAAATACAGTTAAATACAAGGTTCACCCAATCAGCAAAGGTTTATTGGACACCTGTTATATGCAAGGCTCTGAATATCAGTGGGAAGCCATTTCTGGAAAACATTTGCTTCCAGAGCATCCAATCAATATATGTATATATTTTTGAGATGGATTCTCACTGTCACCCAGGCTGGAGTGCAGTAGCTGGATCACGGCTCACTGCAACCTCCACCTCCTGGGTTCAAGTGATTATCCTGCCTCAGCCTCCCGTGTAGCTGGGATTACAGGTGCCTGCCACCACACCCAGCTGATTTTTGTGTGTGTGTATTTTTAGTAGAGACAGGGTTTCACCACGTTGGCCAGGCTGGTCTTGAACTCCTGACCTTAAGTGATCCGCCCACCTTGGCCTCCCAAAGTGGTGGGATTACAGGCGTGAGTCACTATGCCTGGCCCAGAACATTCAAATCGTATTACAAATTTGTTCTTTAATGTAACATTTCTCCTGAGATGCCATCTTCTTTACTTAGAAACTGCAGCTGAGACAGAGGTTCCCCTAGGGTATGTATTAGCTGACTGTGTCCCTTTTTGAAAACTTTCACAGCAGCTCTATGGGCTTGAAGTTTTTTTTGCAAATGCATTCTCCATTATTTGGTTTTTGCAAGTCTCCACAGAAATTTTCGCATAGCTGCTTTAGCTTCTACAAATGATCACACTCCCTCTCCCTCCTTGGACCTTGGGTTACTTTTGTACCAGACTTGCCAGGGTGGCCTGAGAATGAGATATAATTCTCAGATAGGGCTGTGTCCCCATCAGCAGCTCCGGGGGGTAGAGGACCTGGTAGAGGTCACTTCTTTCCTGTTGAGAGCAGACTCTGTCCAGGAGTTACAGGAATGGATATTTCCTGATGATGTGACCCAGAAAGAGTCTCCTCCTTTCTGGGATGAGGTGAGGAGGAAAGGGAGTGGGCTTGGGACTCAGCAGACCTGGATTCAAATTCCAGCTCCTCCATGCCTCAGCATGGGCCAGATTTCCTTATGCAAGTGATAGCAGCTTCCTATCAAATGGGAGGAGTAGCGCCTGGCTTCTAGAGTGTCATGAGAAGTAAATGAGGTGTGTGTGTATTGTGGATTCTGTTGCTGCCTCACCAGAGTCCTGCTCATCATTCAGCTGCTGTGAGTGTTGGCTGCTAACTATTCACAGCTTTAGCTACTCCTTCTTTGGAAAATTGGAACTGTGAACCCAGGAGAGGATAGAAGGGGAGGTCTGGAAACCAATATCCTTATCTCAAGGAGTGACCAACTCTGCAACTCCTCATGGGCTCCAGCTAATCCAGCCAGACTCCAGCCAAGGCCAAATCTTTACTCAGCTCCTCCCCTGTCATGTCCTGCCTCCCTTCCTCCCTTCTTCTGAGTGCCCTCTTCAAGTCACTTTCACAGGCATCCCCATCTCAGGCTGTACTTCAGAGGAAGCTAAACTAAGATTATGTAAAGCACCAGAGTTCAGAAAAACTAGCTATGACTTATAATTTTTTTTTACCATATATAATGCTTTGGTCACACAAGAGCCTCTGGTCACCTCTTGCGCTCATTTACAACTTAGTGTTTTTGTATGCATTGTTTCCTCTGATGGGAATCCCCTAGTGTTTTTCAACCAACAAATGCCTATTTGTTCCTTCAGGGGCACTGCAAATGTCACCTCCTCATCACAGCCTTCCTGGCTGTGTGTAGAGTTTTCCACTCTCTTAGCTCTAAATACCACTTCTGCTAAAGAGCTCACATTTTTTACAGGAATTATTGAAAGAACTTGTGCGTGCGTGTGTGTGTGTGTGTGTGTGTGTGTGTGTCAGACCGAATGACATGAATGACATCAGATTTGCAGTACTAAAAGCTCTCAATGACAAGAATGAATACAGGGAGACCAAGTGGGAGGGTTGGTAATAGGCCAAGTAAAGGATCAAGATCTAGATTGTGGCAGAGGGGATGGAAAGAAGTAGATGCATTGGAGATAAAGTTAGTGGGTCTTGACAGTGATGGACATAGAGGGAGAGAGAAATGGAGGGGTAAAGGATGACTCCTAGGCTTCTACCATGAGCCCATTTTCAGGCATGGTGGTACCATTTTCTGAGTTGGGGAAACCCTGGGGAGTTGCAGGTTTGATGATGCCAGACTTGGATGTATTATATTTGAGATGCTCTTCCACATGGAGATGTTCAAGTAGATAGATGATGGTACAAATTTTGAGCTCATGAGAGAAGTAAATTTGGAAATCTTCAGAAGTAAAATGGAAAACCTTGGGAGTGAAGGAGATTGATGGAGAGAGGGAAGAATGAGAAGAGCAGAGGACCAATGACTCTGAGACGTTGAGCTCCAACATTTGAAGGCAAAGTAGAGGAGGAGGAGAAGACTGTGAAGTAGATTAAGAAGGAGTGGTTTGAGAAGTAGGAGGAGAACTTGGAGTCTTAGAAACCAACGGCAGAGTAATTCAAGAAGAGAGGGGATCTAGGGGAAGAGGATGTCGGATCCACAATTCCTTAAAATTTATCAAAGGATAAATAAAATCCTTTGATAATGGGATCACATCAAATTAGAACGCTTCTGTACAGCAAAGGAAACAATCAACAAAGTGAAGAGACAGCCCACAGAATGGGAGAAAATATTTGCACACTACGATTAATAATCAGAATATATAAGGAGCTCAAATGACTCTACAGGAAAAAAAAATCTCATAATCCAATTAAAAAATGGGCCAAACATTTGAATAGACATTTCTTAAAAGAAGATCTGTAATGGCAAACAGGCATATGAAAAGTTGCTCAATATCACTGACCATCAGAGAAATGCAAATCAAAACTACAATGAAACATGATCCCACCCCAGTTAAAATGGCTTGTATTCAAAAGACAGGCAATAACGAATGCTGGTGAGGATATGGAGAAAAGGGAACCCTCGTACACTGTTGGTGGGAATGTAAAATAGTATAACCACTGTAGAGAACAGTTTGGAGGTTCCTCAAAAAACTAAAAATAGAGCTACCGTATGATCCAGCAATCCGACTGCTGGGTATATACCCCAAAGAAAAGAAATCAGTATATTGAAGATATCGGCACTTCCATGTTTGTTGCAGCACTGTTCACAACAGCCAAGACTTGGAAGAAACCTACGTGTCCATCAACAGATGAATGGATAAAGAGAATGTGGTATCTATACACAATGGAGTACTATTCAGCCATACAAAGAGAATGAGATCCATTTGCAACAACATAGATGGAACCTAGAGATCATCATGTTAAGTGAAATAAGCCAGGCACAGAAAGATAAACATTGCATGTTCTCACTTATTTGTGGGATCTAAAAATCGAGACAATGAACCCATGGAGATAGAGAGTAGAAGGATTGTTACCAGAGGCTGGGAAGGGTAGTGGGGCAGAGGGGGACATGGGGATGATTAATGTGTACAAAATAGAAAGAATGAATAAGATTTAATATTTGATAGTACAACAAAGTATAGTCAATTGCATATTTTAAAATAACTAAAAGAGTATAATTGGGTTGCTTGTAACACAAGGATAAATGCTTAAGCGGATGGATACCCCATTCTCCATGATGTAATTATTACTTATTGCATGCCTGTATCAAAATGTCTCATGTACTCTATAAATATGTACACCTATGTACACACAAAAATAAAAAATAAAAAATGATTTGATAAATGTTAAACATTTAAATATACTCAAGGGAACCATAAAGGCACCAGCAAAACAAACCTTAAGGTATACTTGACAACTTTGGTGTGGGAAGGCATTTCTACTATTCAAAGCCTCAGAAGAAAAGACTCAAAACTGGACCATAAATTAACATAAAACTAAATTAATATAAAAACATAAAATCAACATATGACTTTTGTATGGCCAAACCAGCATAAGTAAAGTCAGCAGACAAAAGCTGGGCAAGAATATTTTCAACTTACACCATAGTTGAAGAAGTAATCACCCTTATACATAAAGAGTTGCTAGAGATCAGTTCAAAACCCTGGTAGGAAAAAAGGAAGGAAATATGAACCAATAGTTTACAGAAAAAGAAATACAAAGTGGCTCTTAAGTATGTGAAAAGTGCTAAGAATCATTCATAAGATAAATCACAAGAGAGCCATTTTTTACCAATTGGATTGACCAAAATCCAAAGGTTTGATAACACACTCGATTGGAGTTCTTACGGGGAAACAGGTACTTTTACACATTGCTGTGGGCAGGGTAAATTGACAACATCTATCAAATTGCAAATACATTGACCTTTAACCCAGCAATTCGTTTTTTTGGAAATATGCCCTACAGATATATTTGTACATATGAGAAATGACATATTCAAGACTATTCATTTTGATATTGCTTTACTAAAAAAGATGTAAAACAGTACGGTGTGCTACCGTTTATACAAAAAGGTGATAAGAATGTATATTTCTATGTGCTTGCATTTGATTAAATAACCTTGGAAGGATATGTGGACGCTAGTTGTGGCTTTGCACGTTGTACATGCATGTACCTCTGTGCGTGTGTGCGTGGTATGGGAACTGTGCAGGTGCTGGATACAAAAAGACTTCACTGTATGTTTTTATGTTTAGGGAGTTTTAAACCATGGGAATTTATTATAACTTTAGAAAGTTAAATAAAATTTAAGAAGGAGGAGAGAGTCAGTTAGCTCAAACACTTCTGAGGGATTGGGTGAGATGAAAGTTGAAATGTGTCCAATCATCTTAGCGAAAAGGAAGTGACTCTGGGCTTCAGTATAAGCAGTTTTGATGTGCAGGGTCATTGTGCAGGTCCCATGGGCGGATTGAGAAGCGTGAGGTGAGGACATGTAAACAGCAAATATAGACAACTTGTGTGAGAAGTTTAGCTGGGCAGGACAAGGGCCAGGGCCCAGCTCAATGAGATGAAGATTCCATAGAAGGGATTTTTTTTTTTTTTTTAAAGAAAAGTCTTTAGAATGTTTAGTCATCGATGGAAGGTGTCAGGAGAGAGGGTGAAGCTCTAGGTTTAGGAGGGGGAAAGGCTAAGGGATGCTTTCAGATTTCAGAGAAAGTGGGAGGGTCTGGATCCTGCTCAGAGGTGGTGGCTCTGGTCTTAGCTGCGAGTGCTGGGTGTGGAGGACAGCAGAGAAAAGGAGTGTGGCTTTGTAGATGGGTTGGCTGGAAGCAGAGGGTGTCTGCACCTGAAAGTGTCAGTCTTCTCAGAGAGTTGGTGGGCCAAGAGCCGGGGGACTGCAGGTGAGAGGTGGTGGGGAGGTCTGGGAAATTTGCTGTGGGGCATGGGAGAATGAGCTCCCAGTGCTTGTGCTGTGGGGCAGACAGGTGGGTTAATCCAGGGCAAGAGATCTGCCAGGCAGGTGCACCAGAAGGACACGACAGCATTTTTTACTCAAAAGAGACTGATATAAAGGATCAGGGAATCTAAGCCGCGTTGAGAGAGAAGACGGGTCCCAGGGCCCGGGGTCTGGTGCAGCTAAAGAGCTACTGGGGAGCAGCTGGATGGCAAGGACACCTTATTCAGAGCAGGAAGCTGGCTGGTGATTTTGGAAGTGAGCAGGCCATGACATTGGCAGGGGCCTGGTGTGCCTGGGGAGCAGGGAGCTGCATGGGGGAGAAGCTCCTGGGAGGTGAGGAGCCCACTGTCCAGCACAGCATGGTGGCTGAGCTGAAGGGCCCTGGAAGGATGCCAGGGTAGGGTGGATGGGAAGGTGGGACCCAGAACTGAAGGCTGGAAGAATGAGGGGCTGGATGCTGATGGGGCTGGGTGTGGTGGGATTTATAGGGACAATCAGCAGGGGTCTGAGTGGATGGGGCAGTGGAGAGGGAGAAGGATGTCAGTTCCTCTGAAATTCCTGTTGAGGCAGGAGGCGAGCAGAAGCCGTGTTCTAAGTCAAGGCTGGGAATAGGGTACTTTGTTCCTAGAGTGAGAATCCCAGTGGCTCCAGAGCTGTTTGCAAGGGGAATGACACTGCACAATTGAACGTGAAGATTCTGGGGACTTACACATGAGGTGCTCCCTGGGGAGCCCTCAGGTCTCTGGGGTGCAGTATGTGCCACCAAATGTGAACCTGCTGGCTGTGAGCCTCATAGGGCATGAACAGCACCCAGTGTGGCCCCTGGCCCCACTGCCCCTGTAGCATCCCTTCCCAATGCTCCAGCAGAACGTGTGCTGGAGTACAGCCATCATGTCATACAGGCCAACATCCTCATGCTACGGAATGAGGCTTCTCAGTGCCTCACACCACACCTGGCATGCAACAGACACACAAGAACTTGGAGTTCGTGATTCTTGCTCTTGGTTCCAGCATGACCATCATGCTTGTGCAGCAACCTTCCTTCACAGATCCCCCAAGTTTGCCTGGTCTGTTTCTCTCACCACTTGGATCAAGCATAGACCTAGGGTGGGGAGATGGTACCATCAGAAGGCCAGAAGACAAGGTGCTGGTCAGCCTCTAGAGGAGAGCTCAGACCTGCCATTCCCTGAGCACTGAGGTTCTTGTGGCCTCAAAGTCACAGCCTCCTTCCAGCAGGGGGCAGTGTCAGATGTCCAGAATGGGAAAAAGAGCCAGGAGCTCTGAGTTCGAGTTTCTACCCTGCTCTTAGGCCTTCACCTGTGCTGGTATCACTCTGAACCTGTTTCCTCATGTGAATAATGAGGGTAGATGGTCTGTTTTTTCCAGCACTAAATGATGATACCGATGATCAATAACATTTGCCCTGCACCTCCTTAGGCTCAGGCTCTGGGGCTAAATGTTTTCCATGGGTGGTCTCATTTCATCCTCACATTAACTGTGTAGGTAGGCACTATTGCTGTCCCATTTTACAGAGGAGGAAACTGCAGCACAGAGAGGCAGAGGAGGGTGAGGCTTTTCGAAACAAATAAAAACCCTCCCCAGTAAATGTATTGGAGGCAGGCGACCCTCCTGCTGCTGTTGAAATCTAAGATTTCTGTCTTAGTAACTCTGGCCTCTGAGTCTGTGTACATTGTAAAGGGCAAAGATGACAAGGCTTTTATTGCTTTAATTAAAACCTGGGTGAAGAGCTCGTGATTCATATTAAAATGAAATTGTGTTTGGCCCGCTGTGGTGCAGGGAAGGTAACAGCGGTGATTACCGCTAAGATTACAAACAATCAAAGAGAAAAGGCCTTTTGCAAGCATTTCCTATTAAAGCCACAAACATCACACTTTAAAAATAATTATGGTTGTGTTATCAGAACATGATTCATGAGTTCTGAATAAATACCGGAGGCCTTAAAGGAAACTGTTTCAAGACCATAGATTTTGTTCAAATCTGATGAAATTTAATATCAACTTCACAGTTGGAGAATAAAATACAAGGAGGGGGGAAAAGCCCATCCTGTGTATATGGAGAGAATTGAGTATATGTCAGATTGAACTAATGAGTTCTCCCCCATCAACCCTAAACGCATACTCAGAAAAAATGGCCTAGCTTCTCTTATTTTCATTGAGAGAAAACTACCAAGGAGGAGTGAGTACTTACATCTCACCAATCTTAATTTTACACCCCAATGGCCAAAAATATATTTATTTTAAAGCTCTTGATTCCTGCCTGTGAGATGTTTAAATATTTGAGGGCACAGGCATGGAGGCATTGGGGAATGGATGGGGGGAGGACTTTGGTCTGCATTTATGGTGCCTCCCCTGTCATAAAGATATTTTTCATACAATGCAGTGAATGTTTATGGCATATAGTTTTGTTTCCTTCCAACTATTATGAGAGAAATTGAATCCCAGGAAATGTTCACTCTCTCTAAATGGGATGGAAACAATGATGATGATGTGGGAAGTGCAGGGGCTTGGGGGAGGGGATAGCAGTGGGGTGGACACGTGATTTCAAGGATTTTCTTAAAAACAGCACCCTTCCCCCTCCCAGCCACCTCGAACTTAGCATCCCCTGTAGGACCTGGGTTTTTACTGGGGAGGGTCAGAGAACGAAGATTTTATACATTGTTCATTGCTGTGTGTGAGCTCACCGGTGACCAAGAAGTGGAAATGAGGCCAGACGTGGGGACTTTCTCAGAATGGGACTGGGTTCTTATCTTCTGGAGGGTCAGGATCCTGGTTCTGGCCCCTCCTCAGCCCCTCTCCCTGTGTCCCCTCAGACTGGCCATTTGTCCTCTCTGGGCTCTGGTTTTTACATCTGTGAATGGGGATTGGATGAATATCTCTGAGGGACCTTCCGGGTTGACTTAGAGCCAAGGGCTCAGCCCCCTTCATCCACTGCCTGAGCGCCCAGGAGGGACAATGGTCTGTCCCAGAGGTCAGAGACTGGCCTTCCCCACCTGGCTGAGTCACACCAATGATGGGAGGGCCCCGCAATGAGGCTGGAGGCTGTGTGTCACATTTCAGCTCACCAGGGATGATGATAAGGAGCTGGGTTATAAAGGTAATGACATGAGAAGGCAGAACCGGGCTCAAATGATAATCTTGACACATGTGGCTGGGGAAGCTTGGACAAGTTAACCAAGTTTTCTGAGCTTCAATTTTGTCTTTAAAAGTTTCTCAGAGTGATGCAGAAGTAAATTAGGTGTGTTTATATCCAAAGTGGTTATTCTAGTCCTTGGTACATAGCAAATGGTAGTTAGCCTGAGGTGCTACTAAAATACCCATTTTATAGATGGAAAACATTATTTTCAGTAAGGTAAAACGAGACAGGTACATACTCAGCCCCAAGTAGAGGCCCGGAAGCCCTGGGGTCAGGCCAGTGATGCAGGCCTTCGACGATGCATCTGCTTGCGAGGTATCAGGGTCTGTGCCGACAGCCACCCGGTAGCGCCGAGCTCATAGTTGGGATGGTGCTCAGAGCAGAGTGAGGAGCTGGGGCGCATGGCTTTAAGAGGAGTGTGTGTCCAGCTGGGAAGGATGAGCGGGCCCGTGAGAGTGACCGTTGCCTTTGGAGAGAGAGATGGGGAAGGAGGGGCTCTGAGGAAGGTTGCTGTGCATTGGGAGGTGGGATCTTCCTCTTATAAGTCCCCTGAAGAAAAGCTTCAGTGAAGTTCTTTGTAACCACCCAAAGGCTTTAAAAGTTAGCACAGTGTGACCTTTGGCTATTGACTGCTGGGATGGCCCTCAAGGGTGGGAAGTTCGTGGCTAGTGGTTATACTTGTGCCATGTGTAAACTGAGCAGTTGTAGTTTTATTGTTGCCGCTAGCCTTCATAAACAATTGTTGGCAATTGCAACGGGAAAGATATAATGGGAAGGGACGAGGAAGCCTTTTTAAATGTATGTATGTATGTATTTTCTGAGATGGAGTCTCACTCTGTCACCCAGGCTGGAGTACAGTGGTGTGATCTCGGCTCACTGCAACTTTCGCCTCCCGGGTTCAAGTGATTCTCCTGTCTCAGCCTCCCAAGTAGCTGGGATTACAGGCATGTGCCATCACGCCCAGCTAATTTTTGTATTTTTAGTAGAGACAGGGTTTTTCCATGTTGGCCAGGCTGGTCTCGAACTCCTGATCTCAAGTGATCTGCCCACCCCAGCCTCCCAAAGTGCTGGGATTACAGGTGTGAGCCACTGTGCCCAGCTTTAAAATTTATTAACATGATGTACTCCCACCGAAACGGAGAACATGTAAAAGACTAAGTTGACAAGGATCTGGAGGAACCAGTACCCTCACCCACTGCTGTGTAAATTGGTACCACCACAGATGCCATTTTGCAGTATCTAAAGCTGAACATATGTCTCTGTGACTCAGTAATTCAACTCCACCAATGCTTTCATATGTTCACCAAAAGATGCTCGTAAGAATGTTCAGACCAGGCATGGTGGCTCATGCCTGTAATCCTAGCACTTTGGGAGTCTGAGGTGGGAGGATCACTTGAGCCCAGGAGTTCAAGACCAGCCTGAGCAATTTAGTGAGACCCCTGTTTTAAAAAATGAAACAATTAGCCAGGTGTGGTGGTACATACCTGTAGTCCCAGCTACTCGAGAGGCTAAGGTGGGAAGATCACTTGAGCCCTGGGGGTTGACGCTGCAATGAGCCATGATTGCTCCATTGCACTCTAGCCTTGGTGACAGAGTGAGATCGTTTCTTAAAAAAAAAAAAAAAGTTTATAGGAGTGTTTTTCATTAAAGCTCAAAACCGAAAACAATCCAAATGCCCATCAACAGTAGACTGGATACATGATTCTGAAATATTCTTACACAGTGGGATACTATGCAGCAATGAGAATGAATGATGTGTAACCACATGCCACCAAGCAGATGAGTCTCACAAACACGTTGAGTGAAAGAAACCAGACAACAAGGCAGAACATTCTAGACAATGCCATTGACATACAGCACGTGAACAGGCAAAACTAATCAATGGAGATAGAATGTGAATTGCAGTTACCTAGAGGGGGTTGAGGAGTGACTATAGGGGCTTTGAGGGGCTTCAGAGGTGCTGGGAAGGTTTTCTCCCTTCCTTTGAGTGCTGTTTACACAAATCTGTTCACTTTATGAAAATTCATTGAGCTGTACATTTATGATTTGTGCACTTTTCTGTTGTATTCTATGCTTCAATAAGGTGTAAAAAAAGAAAGATCAAGGCATTGTATTTTTACAAGTATCTCAATTTTTAGAGACAGGGCAGGCAGGGAAGGGAACCTAGCCAGGTTTGGTCATTTGTATCTTGTGTTAATCCGGTCACCAGGGTAGTAAGTTCCCACTGGGAGCATGGATGGACGAGCCTTTTACTGCTTGAACAATGTATTTAACATCCTGGGAGGAGAAGAATTATTTTAGCCTCATAATGGATGATGAGCTGTGAAATTGCTCTGGCTGTGGCTTGCCCCAGGGAAGCAGGTGGCACGGGCTTCCCTAGATCTGCTCAGCTCTGCAGGCTCTGGCCTTCCACTTATATATCCCTGTGGACAGAGTTTTAGGAAATGTTTGAAATATCAACATCTTTTTTTTTTTTTTTTTTTTTTTTTTTTTGAGACAGAGTCTCACTCTGTCGCCAGGCTGGAGTGCGATATCACAATCTTGGCTCACTGCAACCTCCACCTCCCGGGTTCAAGTGAGTCTCCTGCCTCAGTCTCCTGAGTAGCTGGGATTACAGGCACATGCTACTACACCCAGCTAATTTTTGTATTTTTGGTAGAGACGGGGCTTTACCATGTTGGCCAAGATGGTCTCGATCTCTTGACTTCGTGATCTGCCCACTTCGGCCTCCCAAAGTGCTGGGATTACAGGCGTGAGCCACTGCACCCGGCCGAAACATCAACATCTTAAAGCACGTGTGTGTGTGTGTGTGTGTGTGTGTGTGTGTGTGTGTGTGGTTTTTGTGATGCTGTGCTACGGTGCCAGAAAATCTTGTTAATGGAATATGTGAAGATGTCTAAGTTTCTCTGGGCACAGACACACACATGCTTGTATACAGACACATTCATGCACAAATACAAGCAAATGCAAACACAACTTGTAGGCATGCTCAGTGTATGGAAAGGCACATTGAGCATTGCTGTGTGCTCCTGGGCAAGTTGCTTAATCTCTCGTTGCCTCAGTTTCTGCAGTGAAATGGAGATAATAAATCACCTGGCTCTTGGGCTAGTGTGAGCAATACTCTCACATGTGCACAAGCACACACAAATGAGATTTTAGTTTCTGTTTATTTGCTGAATGGCTGCTTTCCTCCTAGACTGTGGGTTTCATGTGAGCAGGGACCTGGCAACAGGGTAGGAGTGGAGTTGGTACCTGGTGAGCTAATATCTGGTGATGAACAACTCTCACAAACCCACTGGTACAGATGCTGTTTAGACACATTCACAAGCACATCTGACACACTCATTCACGGGTATGGGTGCATACAGGGATATACACGCACACACTCAAATGTGTCCAGACTCAGAACTTAGGAGGGTGGATTTATCTGCAGTTTGGGGACTCTGGACTAGAAGTGAGAACACTGGGTTTTGGTTGTGGCTCCAGGTAACTCTAATTTATTATGTGACCTTGAGTAAGTCTCTCTTCTCAGAGGTCAAGGACTCCCAGCTGCATGTGATGGACTAGAATTTGAACCATGGTTAGTCTGAGTCAAAGTGCTTTTAATGATTCAGGCCGCGCTATCCCCAGTGTGGCCATGGACCTGCAGCATCCCCTGGAGCTTGTTAGGCATGCAGCATCTCAGTCCCCACCCAGAGTCTGATTTAGAGTCTCCTAAATCAGAATCTTCATTTTAACAGATCCCTACTTGATTTATGTGCACATTACAGGTTGAGAAGTGCTGGCCTAGTGTACTTTGCCTTCCCCAAGCACTGCAAGCAATTAGAGAGCCCATGCTGAGGGGGTTCATAAGCTGGTGGGGCACAGGCACATGCCCACCCTGAGGAGCAGTTAGAGAATGGGAGAGGAGGCAGTCGGGAGCTATGCAAACAGAATCAACATGGAAGCTCAGCATCACACATGCGGGAGCCCAGTCCCTTCTATTTATAAAGAAGCAGAATCCCATGGTCGTTAAGGGTGCCAATTCATGAGCTAGGCTTTTTAATTTTAAAAACAGGATATATTAGGGCTAGGCACAGTGGCTCATGCCTGTAATCGTAGCACTTTGGGAGGCCCAGATGGGTGGGTCTCTTGAGGTCAGGAGTTCGAGACCAGCCTGGCCAACATGGAGAAACTCCATCTCTACTAAAAATACAAAAATTAGCTGGGCATGGTGGTGTGTGTCTGTAATCCCAGCTACTCAGGAGGCTGAGGCCAGAGAATCACTTGAATCCGGGAGGTGGAGGTTACAGTGAGGCGAGATCACACCACTGAACTCCAGCCTGGGCAACAGAGCAAGACTCTGTCTCAGAAAAAAAAAACAACAACCCACCCAGCATATATTAATGATCTCATAGTTACTGCAGCCCAGGAATCACGTATGGCTTCATGGGGTGCCTCTGGCTTAAGAGCTCTTGGAGGCTGTGCTCAATGTGACAATCAGGGCTGTGGTCTCATCTGATGGCTTGACTGAAGGGGGATTTACTTCCAAGTTCCCTCTATTGGCTGTTGGCCAGATTCAGCTCCCCTGAGCTGAACCATTGAGTTGGAATCCTGGCTCCATCCCTTCTTACCAGTTGGTGTGGCTTTGTGCAAGTTTCCCATCTCTGTGGCTTCTCTGTGAAATGGGTACAATAATAACACCTGCCTCATAGAGTTGTTGTGAAGATTAACAAATTCATGTATGAAAAGTACATAGGATAAGGATACCTCTACACATGGTAAGTGCTATATAAATGGTTTCTGCTATTTTTTGAAAAAAGCTGTAGAAAAGCAGGTCAGAACAATGTGAGGATGGGGGCTGAGCTATTTTTTTTTAATTTTACTAGTAACTCTGTAGGTTGCAGCACAAGCCTAGTTCAGAGTGGGTGCTCACTACGTTTTAGGGGAGTGGATGAGCTCTAGGTGACAGCCCCCGATGGGATATTTGGGGCATAGTAACAGGAGCATGGGGTCCAGGCTGCAAGAGGACCAGGCCTTGCTCTAATCTGCCCAGATCACTGGGCCCCATTTGTGGTGCCACCACCTGGGAAGGCAGTAGGATATTGTGGAAGTCCTCTCATTGTCACCTGGGAGGACAATGGCATGAGCAGAGGGGCCAGCACACCCAAGGCCATGGTGATACCACAGAATGCAGTGTCTGGGGGCTACAGTGGGTTCACCGTGGCTAGTATCAGGCAAGGTTGCAGGACTTGGTCCAGGAGGCCTTGGATGCCAAGCAGAGGCTGGGACCCTGTTCTGAAGGGTCTGAGCAGGGCAGTGTCCATGGAGCAGTGTGCGCTAGGGGACTTCACTGCTCAGCCTGGTGTCCTGGGATCTCAGGGCACTCATGAGGACCATTCTTGGAGAACTTAAGTGCCTTCATCCACAGGCAGCTGGCGCGTGGCACATTTTTAGGCAATGCTACTTCTGTCATTTTCAGAAGGTAGAAATGGGAAAGAAAAAAAAAAGCTGCAAATAGACATCATTTTTCCAGAAGCTTATTTTAAGACAGAAACAACTAGAGAGCCTACTCATCATTTTTGCTGCTTTTAAAATCAGCACTGCCTTGTGTGTGCCTGGGTACCTGCACACAAGGAGCACAGGCATGAATTGAATTTGATTTTAAAAATCCCTTGATCCAATTGCCTCTTTTTACAGTTGGTGTAACTGAAGCCCAGAAAGGGGTCAGTGATTTGTCCAAGGTCACACAGCCTGTCAGAGGTAGGGGCTCAGATCTTCATGAGAAGATGCTAAGATAAGGACAGGGAACCAGGAGACCCCGATGGGCCAAGTTAGAATGATTTCATGCTGAACAGCATCACTGAGCAGGAGGCTGCTTCAGACATTTTCTGACTTCTTAGAGCTTGCAGGAAAGATGGTGCAGTGCTGAGCCCAATGCCATAGCAGACCATTAGGATGTTCATTCATTCATTCACTCCAAAACATATTTACTAAGCACCTACTGTGTGCCAGGCAGTGGTGTGGGTGCTGAGATGAAACTGTGAACAAAGCAGTCAAACACTCCTAGTCCTTACTTGTTCTTGCATTCTTTTATTCAGTAAATGTTTATTGAGGGCCTACTATGTGCAAGGTACTGTCTTTGGCCCTTGGAATATATCAGTGACAAAATGGTGGAATTTATATCCTAGTGAAGGGGACAGGCAATAATCATTATTATTATTATTTTGAGTTGGAGTCTTGCTCTGTCGTCCAGGCTGGAGTGCAGTGGTGCGATCTCAGCTCACTGCAACCTCCGCCTCCCAGGTTCAAGCAATTCTCCTGCCTCAGCCTCCTGAGTAGCTGGGATTACAGGCATACACCACTATGCCCGGCTTATTTTTGTATTTTTAGTACAGACGGGGTTTCACCATTTTGGCAAAGCTGGTCTTGAACTCCTGACCTCAGGTGGTCCGCCTGCCTTGGCCTCCCAAAGTGCTAGGATTACAGACATGAGCCACCGCAACCATCCATAATCATTATTTTTAAAAAGTAGAGTATACTGTATGTCTGCAGGTAAAAGTTCTGTGGGGAAACTGAGCAGGTAGTGGAACTGGGTGTGCCAGCAGGAGCTGCATTTGCAAACAGGGTGGCCAGGGAAGGTGCTGTTGAGAAAGTGACATTTGAGCAACGACTTGAAGGGGGTTGAGGGAATTGAGATCTGGGAACGGACATTGCAGTAGAGGAAACGGCCAGCAGCAAGGCCCCGCAGTGGGAGTGTGCCGGGCATGCTTGAAGAACGTGGCTGGAGTGGAGGGAGGGAGGTGGAAGAACTGGGAGACTTTTCTGAACAACGGCTGGGATGGTCAAGAGCAGCTCCCAACCATGTGTGGCATGGACAGAGGTAAGTGACCCAGGACAGCATCAGGAGTGATCGTGTAGGAGCCAGGATACCCCTACCTCCCTCGTAAGGCCTCCCAGCATTGGCATGTGGGCAGGGCACGTGCATGCGGTGTGGCATCCCTTGCAGTGATTTAAAGGGAAGTCTCAGTATCTCGCAATGTCTTGGAGCCAAAAGAGCTCCCATTTTGAGGCCACTGTGGGAAAGTCATGTGGCGTAAGGAAGGATCATGGCCTTCAGATCGAGCCAGGCCCATGTCTGAAAAATGTCATGGTTGAATGTCTTAGTAATACCAGCATGGAGAAGCCATTTTCTAAGCACGATGTGAAAGCCAGAAATCATACATTAATACGTTTAATGTTATTAACATAAATGTAAAGCCCTTGATATGGCAAAAGTTATAAATAAGATCAAGTGACAAATTGGGAGTAATATTTGTAGCATGTAACATGCAAATACATAGAATAAAACAATAGAAAAATGGCAGAGGTAATGCTGGTTTTAGAACATGAAACACATTCATGCAGAGTTTACAAAAAAAAAAAAAAAAAAAAAAAGGTGGAAGGCCAGATTTGGTCCACGGCCTGTGATTTGCTGATCCGAACTCATTAGGAAAGTTGACATGTCCAAAACTGAGCTTGTGGTCGTCCTTTTACCCACCAAGCATGTTTTCCCCTCAGTATTCCTCCACCAGTGGCTCGAGATGGGAACCTGGGAGTGATGTTCGAGTCCCCTCTGAATGAGGAAGACACCTGGCATGTCAGACACATCCAGGCTGGCCATAGCGATGAGGGGGTGTCATAGGAGGTGAGACTGGAAGGAGACTGGGCTGGATCATGCAGGACTTTGCAGGCTGCAGAGAGGGTTTCACACACACTGTATCCTGAGCGTAAAGAGGACATCAGCTAATGGGAGTGTCACCATCAGTTTTGTGTGTAAACTTCTACCCTGGCTGCTATGGAGAGAACAATTTGGAAGGAAAGAGATTAGAAGTTAGGAGATCATTGAGGAGGTGATTACAGCAGTCCTTGTGGGAGGTGATGACCGCTTGGACTAGGATGGTTGCTCTGCAGACGGATAATGGTGGGAAGATTTGAGATACATGGGGAAGTGGGGCTGACAGGACTTTGTGACTGATTGGAGATGGGGGTGAGAGAGGGAGGAATTGAACATCACTCCCAGGTTCTCAGCTTGAGCCACCGATAGAGGAATACTGAGGGGGAAACGGACTTGGTGGGTACAAGGATGACCACAAGCTCAGTTCTGGACATGTCAAAGAAATCACGGCCCTTGGACCAAATCTGACCCTCCACCTGTTTTGTGTAAATAAAGCTTTCCTGGAACATGGGATCCTCCTTAGTTTAAATATTGCCTGTGGCTGCTTTCATGTATAGCAATAGAGTTGAATAGTTGCGACAGAGACCATATGACTCACAAAGCCAAAAATACATATTATCTGCAGAAAAAGTTTGCTGGGCTTTTGCGTAGGACATCCAAGGGAAGAAAAGTATCAAAGAGGCAGTTGGATATGTAGCTATAAAAATGTCATTTGAGGCTGGGCACGGTAACTCATGCATGTAATCCCAGCACTTGGGAATGGAAAGCAGGGAGGATTGCTTGAGGCCAGGAGTTTGAGACCAATCTGGCTAATATAGCAAGACCCTGTCTCTGCAAAAAAAAAAAAAAAAAAAAAAAAAATAGTAGGACATGATGGCACATGCCTGTAGTCCCAGCTTCTTGGGAGTCTCAGGTGAAAGATCGCTTGAACCCGGGAGATTGAGGCTGCAGTGAGCTGTGATCATGCCACTGTACTCCAGTCTGGGCAACAGAGCAAGACCCTGTCTCAAAAAAGAAAATTAAAAAAAACAAAAACAGTTCGGCACGGTGGCTCACGCCTATAATCCCAGCACTTTGGGAGGCCAAGGTGGGTAGATCGCTTGAGCTCAGGAGTTTGAGACCAGCCTGGGCAACATGGCAAAAACCCCATCTCTACAAAAAAAATTAACCAGGTGTGTTGGCTCGTGCCTGTAGTCCCAGCTATTCAGGAGGCTGAGGTGGGAGGATGGCTTGAGCCTGAGAGTCAGAGGCTGCAGTGAGTCAAGATCATGCTACTGCACTCTAGCCTGGGTGACAGGGCAAGACCCTGTCTCCAAAAAAAAAAAAAAAAAAGTCTACCACTTATTGGAAAAGTGAGCTTCCTTATCTGTAAAATGGGGCGCAATGCCTGGTTCAGCCTGCCTCTTCTCATTCAAATGCTGTTGCCCACAAGTTATCCCCAGCCTTGCCACTTTTGCTACTTAAGTTCTGCTGGGACTGCTTCTTCCTAAAGAAAAGGACCCCCAAACCCACCCACCAATCATGTATCTTTCCAGAGCCTCCCCATCCCTGCACGGTGAATCACCCAGGATGCTGCTGGAATCTTAGCTTGCGTCAGATTGTGTCCTGAGATAGAACACGTGGGGATTATCATGTTTGTTCTCAGATAGGGTATTAGTCAACAAAACTCTTGTCTAATGTGACTGCCTGTCATTGTCCCATTATGATGCCTCTCTCTGCCCTGATCCAAGCATTTCAGGGTCAAGAACAGCCACAGAGCAACCGTGGCCGGCAGCGTGGCAGACTGCCGGCGGGAGGGTGTTAGACGTGCTCCTGTGTGAGTGCCCTGGCTCGGCTTGGAGGTTCTGCCTGTAGATAAAGGCTGAAAAAAGATATTACATTCCCCTCCCCCACCTCCTCCAGAATCCACACTTCATTTTAACGGTATGGCTTTTTTCTCCCATTTGGCTTATATATGGTATGGACTTTCAGTTTTTTATTTTTTAAGAAGCATTTTTGGTCCAGGAAAATGACAGGCCAGGCAAAAGGCATAATTGTCCTGATTTTCAGAAGTGCTGCAATACTCCAGATCTGATGTATGGTAAGACTCGAATCAGAAAGATTCTATTAAACATGTCTGGGATGGGTGACACAGGGGTATTATCTGAGATGATTAATTTGACTCGGTCATTATGGACACAGACAAGCCTGACAAAATTGCATTTCATTCCCCGCAGAATTCATAAAATCACTATACCCGTGATAAGAAGTTACAGTGCTAGGAGCTCAGCTCCAGTTGATGGGGTTTGGAGTTTGGATAAGATGCCATTTTCTGTTGTGAAAACAGAATTGAGAAACATGGAATTGCGCTACAGTCTTTTAGCCGAGATGGTTTTTTTTTAAACTTTTATTTTAGGTTCAGGCGTACGTGTGAAGGTTTGTTATATAGGTAAAGTTGTGTCATGGGGATTTGTTGTACGGATTATTTTGTCACCCAGGTATTCAGCCTAGTACCCATTAGTTATTTTTTCTGCTCCTCTCCCTCCTCCCATCCTCAAGTAGACCCCAGTGTCTGTTGTTCCTTTTCTTGTGTTGATGAGTTCTTATCATCTAGCTCTCACTTATGAGTGAGAACATGTGTTATTTGCTTTTCTGTTCCTGCATTTGTTTGATAAGGATAATGGCCTCCAGCTCCATCTATATTCCTGCAGAAGACATGATGTCGTTCTTTTTTATGACTGCATAGTATTCCATGGTGTATATGTACTACATACAACATTTTCTTTATCCAATCTGTCATTGATGGTCATTCAGGTTGATTCCATATCTGTTGTGAATAGTCCTGCAATGAACATTTGCGTACATGTGTCTTTATGGAAGAATGATTTATATTCTTCTGGGTATATATCCAGTAATGGGATTGCTGGGTTGAATGGTAGTTCTGCTTTTTGTTCTTTGAGTGATTGCTATATTGCTTTCCACAGTAGTTGAACTAATTTACACTTCTACTAACAGTGTGTTACCTTTTCTCTGCAACCTTGCCAGGATCTGTTATTTTTTGGCTTTTTCATAGTAGCTATTCTGACTGGTGTGAGATGGTATCTCATTATGGTTTTGATTTGCATTTCTCTAATGATCAGTGATGTTGTAGCTGAGATGTTCTTGCTGGTGTGGGTTTTACTTGTTAAAATGGCAAGGTGGTAGGGTGACCATATAATTTATTGGCCAAACCAGGACACTGTTTAGAGTGAAAGAAAACATTATTAACATGACACTGGAACAAGAGGCGTGGAGCACGCCTGCCCTGGCCTAGCTAGGACTCGTGTGTGTTGGGAGGAGCTTGAACAGTGGCAGAGCAAAGCTTTGGCTACTGGTAGGCAGGGCTTCTTGTCCTCATTTTCATCAATGCTACCCATATGACTTTGGATAAGTCATTTTTCCCTTTTGAACCTCAGTTTCCTCATCTGTAAAATGGAAATGCCATTTTCTACTTGTTCTGCATGTCATCCAAGGGCTTTTTTTCTTCCTTGGGTGTGTGTGTGGGATTTATGCTGACTTTCTGTTAATGTGTTTTCCCATCTGTTTCCTTGTATAATTCTCTCAGCTCTTAGGTGGGGTTTTGTAGACAAGGAAACTGAGTAGTAGGCAGTTTGGATAAATTGCCAGAAGCCCTCAGCAAGTAAGATTCTCCATGTCAGTGTAACTCCAAAGCCAGAGCTCTTTCTGCAGATCAACAATGTAACTCTCAATACATGAGAGTTACAGCACCTCATGTTTCCATGTATTTCAAATATTCCTCCCAACAAAGCTGGAAGGTTGTTGGAATACATAATCAGGATTCAACTCTGGGGACACAAGTTGGGTTCTCCCAAGAATCATTTCTCACCATGCATCACTGGGAGTGAATGCCACTTCTCCTTTTATGCTATATGCCAACTCTCAACAAGCTCTTTGGAGAAAGGTCAAATCACCCACTACTCCCTCAGTAAATCTTCACCTCTTTCTTATACAGCATTGTGGTGGGAAATGGAGATCGATAGTCAAAATGGCAGCCTGAGAACTTTCATGTAAGCACTAACTGGGATAAAGTAGAAAGCCATCACTAATAAAAGGAACACTTCACCAAGCAGATACAATAACAATTGATTTGTAAATACCTAACAACATAGCTTTGAAATATATGAAGCAATACAGCAGGTTGATAAAAATCACAATCACAGTGGAAATTTTTAACACATTTCTCAGAAACCAAAGGATCAAGCAGAAAAAGAAAAGTAATAGTTGTTTAGAAGATGTAAATGATAGAATTAACAAGCTGAAAATTATAAATATTGATCAAAATTAGCCTGATACTGTATCAAAGGAATTCTCAATGGCTTTTAAAGAATTAATGTATTTTTCATTCCCTTTTGGGTATCTTTTTCTTTTTTCTTGTCAGTGGTTCCTTATTTTATTAGCCTTTTCAAAAAAACCATCTCTTCCTTGTATTTCTTATCTAAAATTTGTTTTCTATTTTATTACTTTTTCTCCTACAGACTTTCGGTTTATTTTGTTATTCTATTTCTACCTTCTTGAGTTGAGTGCTGAGTTTGTTTGTTGTTCTTGCCTTCTAATAAATTCATTTCGATGAAAGTATAGTTTTTCATTGTCCATCTTTCATAACTTTTGTCAGGTAGTGTTTTCATCATTTCAGTTGCAATTTCCTCTTTAGCACAGAAGTTACTTAGATGATTGCTCTTAAAGTGTTTAAGTATGTAGGAGGATTTCCCTCCCTCCATTTTTTTTTCTGCTTGTTTGTTTTTGTTAATAACTAGGTTGGTGCAGGTACTAGTCTGTTCTCACATTGCTAGAAAACTACCTGAGACTGGGTAGTTTATAAAGAAAAGAGGTTTAATCGATTCACAGTTCTGCAGGCTGTACAGGAGGCATGGCTAGGGAGGCCTCAGGAAACTTACAATCATGGTAGAAGGGTGAAGGGGAAGCAAGCACATATTCACATGGCAGCAGGAGAGAGAGGGAGATGGGAAAAGGGCTACACACTTTCAAACAACCCGATCTTGTGAGAACTTACTTACTATCACGAGAACAGCAAGGGGGAAATCAGCCCCCATGATCCAGTCACCTTCCACCAGGCCCCAGCCCGAACTCTGAGAGCTACAATTTGACATGAGATTTGGGTGGGGATGCAGAGTCAAAGCATATCAGTGTATTTAGGTCTTAGAATAGAGAATGTGATCTATCTAATTTCTACCTTTTGAAGAGTTTGAGATTCTCTTTGTTGCTTACCTGGTTATATTTTGTAAGTGTTCTATGGACATTTGAAAGGAATAAATCAAAAGAGTGAATTGTGTTATTCAAATCCTCAATCCTCACTCATTCTGACTGATTTGCCCATTTTGTTTATGGTTTTGTACTAACAGTTTTTTACATTTTATATTTCTGTGGTTTTATCAATTTACATAAAAATTTGTTGTTTCTTCTTAGTAGATTTATATCATTTATTGACTTAAGTGTTCCTTTTGATATTTTTAATGCTTTTTTGCCCTGATTTGTACTTAATTTGTAATTAATTTTGCCACTCTGCTTTTTATTGGCCTGATACATCTATCTATCCATCTATCTATTTATTTATTTTAAGACAGAGTTTCGTTCTGTCACTCAGGATGGAGGGCAGTGGCACAATCTCAGCTCACTGCAACCTCTGCTTCCCAGGTTCAAGGGATTCTCCTGTCTCAGCCTCCTGAGTAGCTGGGATTACAGGCACTCGCCACCATGTCCAGCTAATTTTTGTATTTTTAGTAGAGATGGAGTTTCACCATGTTGGCCAGGCTCGTCTTGGACTCCTGACCTGAGATGATCTACCCATGTTGGCCTCTCAAAGTGCTGGGATTACAGGCGTGAGCCACCATGCTCAGCTGACATCTATTTATTTTTACCTTACAGGTCATTTTATTTTAGGCATGTCTATTATAAATCATATGCTGTATGTATTTTAATAAAAATATTTTGTCTTTTAATAAAGCAATTGAAATCATTCCTATTGTGCTATGAATAGTCTTAATGCTGCCATTTTATGAATATTATGTTTAATAGTTCATTCCTGTTTTCTTTGCAGATTTTTCTAGATTGATAAAGTTCTGTTTTATTCTACTTTCTTTGGTTCTTCCAATGGTGTAAAATTTTTGCTTTTCCTTAAAATTATAAAAAATAGTTAATAAATGAATTCATCAAAGTTTCAGGGCAAGATCAGCATGGAAAAATCATTTGTATTTCTGTAAACCAGCAATGAACAACCCATAAAGGAAACTAAAAAAAAAATTCCATATATAATAACATCTAAGAGAATAAAATATGTAGGAATAAATTAACAAAGAAGGGGAAAAACTTCTAAACTGAAAACTCCACAACATTGCCAAAAGAAATTAAAGATCTAAATAAATTGGAAGATATCCATGTCTGTGGATTGGAAGACTTAATATTGTTAAGATGGTAATACTATCTGAGCATCTACAGATTCAGTGCAATCCCTATCAAATTTCCACTGGTCTTTTTTGCAGAAATGGAAAATCTGATCCTCAAATTCATATGGAATTGCCAGGGGGCCTGAATAACACCAATAATCTTGAAAAATAACAGGTTGGAAGACTCACGCTTCCCAATTTCCATAAAGCAACAGTAGTCAAAACAATGTGGTACTGACATAAGGATAGACATATAGACCAATGCAATAGAATTGAGAGTCTAGAAATAAACCAATACAAGCATGGCCAGTTGATTTTCTATAGGGGTGTCAAGACCATTCAATGGGGAAAGAACAGTAGGCCGTGTGGATATTGACAGCAGAGTATTATAAAGGGTGGGAACAGCCATTGCAAAGACTCTGGGGCAGAAATGTGCCTGGAGTAGCTGGAGTGGTATGAACAAGGGGAATAGGAGATGATGACATCAGAGAGGTAAAAAAGGATGTGGGATTGGGGAGAGCAAGACTACATAGCATGGTGTGGGGGCCATTGTTCCTTATCTGAGTGAAAAGGAGAGCCCTAGAGGGTTGTGAGCAGAGCTTATATTTTAGCAGGGTAATTCTGGCTGTGGGGTGAGAATGGACCTTAGCAAGGGTGGAGGCAGGGAGGCCAAGAGGCCAGGGAGGAGACTGCTGCAGTCATCCAGGGAGAGGAGACTGCTGCAGTCATCCAGGGGGAGGAGACTGCTGCAGTCATCCAGGGCAAAGAGGGTGATGGCTCAAGGTGGAGCTGATGGCATTTTTGGACACATTTCCTGTAGGATGTGAGAGGAAGAGGGGGTCAAGGATGACACCTTGGTTTCTGGCCTGAGCAACCAGAAGGATGGAGTGGCCATTAGCTGAGGTGGAGAAGACTGTGGGAGGGGTAGGTTCTCTCTTAAATGTGTTAAGTTGTTAATATCAATTAACATCCAAAGGGAAGGACAAATAACAGTGGGCTATGTAAGTCTGCATTTCAGGGGAAGGTCTGGCCTAGAGGTAAGAACTGGAGCTCAGCAGCATACAGATGGTCCATAATGCCACAAGTCTGGATGAGAGCACCAGGGAATGAGTGTGTTTAGAGGGTATAAGATCTGAGCTCTGGGAATGTCATCATCAATAGATTAAGGAGAGGAATGGGAACCAACAAAGGACATACAGAAGAAATGGCCTGTGATGTTGAAGGACCAATATCTCTGGTGTCCCAGAAGCCAAGTGAAGAAGTTTGTTCTCAGGGAGGAGGATGCACTAATTATATCAAATTCCACTGATAAGGTCAAGATGAAGGCCAGATGAAGACTGAGCATTGGACACTGGATTTAGGAAGATGGAGGTCATTGATGACCTTCCCAAGCAGTTTTGGTGGAAGTGGGATGAAAACATGATTGGAGTGGGTTTAAGAAAGAATGAATGGAAATGAAGAGGTAACTCTTTGCAGATTTCCTGTAAGATTTTACTAATATTTTTAACTGGCAAAGCTCTTATGACTTAGCATCTCTTTCTATATTTTCATGAGGATGCCAGTGGTATAGAGAAAATTAGGCACCATGGAACGGCCAATTCTACTGCAGGAAAATGCTGGGTTCGGAGTCACAAGACCAGGGTCTGAATCACAACCAGGACCTACTAGCTATGTGACACCTCCACTCTCTAAGCTCCATGTCTCTCATCTGCAAAATGAAGATAATAATCACTTCTCTACAGAACACATATGAATTAAATGGAGAATGTATATGGACATGCTGGGCTCAGTGCCTGGCACATAGTAGGTACTCAGGACAAGTTGTTTTGTGTTTAGTGTCATGCATGTAGGATTTGACTGCATTCAGAAGCGGCATGTTCATGTTTGCATGCTTAGTTATTTTTAAGTGTGCTAATTGCCTCTTTAAGTGAATTGTCATAATTGTGTGATTCCAATATTTTGATACAGCATATGCTTATTTTTTCAAAAGGCTTCTGGTCAATTGGGCTGGTTCCAGTGGATTGAAGTTTTGTTTTTTGACTGAAAGGAATGGACTTGAGCAGTCAGTTAGCATTCACTGGGCACCTTCTCTGTGCCAGCACCTGCTCTGTGCCAGCACCTATTTTAAGGGTGCTGAGGGACAGGGAGGGAGGTGGCGGTCAAAACACATGAACAGCAGGTGGCTGAGGGGCGTGTAGTATGCTGGGAAGGAGAGCTGTGGTTTGAAACTAGAGCCCGGGACATTCCCCCATTTCCCATGCCCATTTATTGTGTTGTAATGAGTCATTACTGTGCACTGTGCTAGGCACTGATGACAAGACAGTTAAAGGACTTCCCCAAAGACACAGAATAAGTAAACAGTAGCTCATTGGCTCAGGATCGTCATTCGTGAGTGTTCCTAACTTGCACAACACAGGTCTGAGCACCACAGGGTGACGTGTGTCTTCAGCCTGACCACCAAGATGGGCTGGGGGCCGATTGCCTTTAGGTGGTAATAAGCCACAGATATCATATCACCCCAGAAAGTAGAGTCCCACTGCCAGCTTTCCAGTTCAGAGTCGCCACCTCCAGGAAGCCTTCCCAACCCCTCTGCCCATTCTAAGGCAAGACTCTACTCCTTTGATGCTCCCTATACAATCCCTTGTGTGTGTCCTCCATAGTATCATAGTATTCATGACCACCTGCAACCATTTTGACTCTACTTACCTTTTGCGTGTGTCCCTGTCCCCCATATCCCATTGTGCTACTGTTTGCTTATTCTGTGTCCTTGAGGAAGTCCCTACCATCTCTGTGAAACTCCAGATGAGGGCAGCAAGGATAGCAATAACTAACGCTGACATCACTCACTGTGTGTTCGGCATTGCCTTGAGAAACTTACATGTTATTGATTCATTTATTCTTCATAGCAGCCCTGTAGATACATACTGTCATTACCCGCTTTCTCACACATCAGGAAACTGAGGCACAGAGAGGGTGTTTTAGTCTGTTTTGCATTGCTATAAAGGAATACTTGAGACTGGATCTTTGACAAAGAAAAGAAGTTTAATTGGCTCATGGTTCTGCAGGCTGTATCAGCATGGCACCCAATCTGCTCACTTTTGATGAGGCCTCAGGAAGCTTTTACTCCTGGGAGAAGGTGAAGGGGGGAGCAGGCATGTCACATGGCAGGAGAATGAGAGAGAGGGGAAGAGGTGCCAGTCTCTTTAAACAACCAGCTCTTGCATGAATGAATAGAGCAAAAACTCACTCATTACCAAAGGGAGGGTCCCAAGCCACTACTGAAGGATCTGCCCCATGACCCAAACACTTTTGGCTCAGCCCCACCTCCAACAGTGGGTCACTTTTCAACATGAGATTTGGAGGGGACAAATATCCAAACTGTATCAGAGGGTAAGTAATGCACCCAGAGTCACATGCAGGCAGTAAGTTGCAGAGCCAGGATGCAAACCCAAGCTGCCTGGCTCGTAACCACTGCACTGCACTGCCTCCTGCGTGATAGGGACAGTAGTTCCCACCTCCAGGGCAGTCATGGAGGTTGAGTGAGATGCATGTTTACGGCGTCTGCCCCAGGACCTGGCTGTACGTTCAATTCTTTTTTTTTTTTTTTTTTTTTTTAAAGATGAGGTCTCCCTCTGTCACCGAGGCTGGAGTGCAGTGGCACAATCACAGCTCACTTCAGCCTTGACCTCCTGGGCTCAAATGATCCTCCACCTCAGCCCCCGAAGTAGCTGGGACTACAGGCGCATGGCAACACACCCAGCGAATTTTTGTATTTTTTTTTTTTTTGTAGAGATGGGGTTTCACCGTGTTGCCCAGAGTGGTCTCAAACTCCTGGGCTCAAGCGATGCTCCCATCTTGGCCTCCCAAAGTGCTGGGATTATAGGCCAACTCATTGTTTCTGAGCTCTTACTTTGTGTTCCGACTCTGTGCCAGGTTCTGACCAAGGCATTGGGGATATAGGGAGCAAAACTCACATTAAATATCAGACAAGTAATCACACAAGAAGTCAGTTAACTACTTATAACGATGAGTGCTTCCAAGGAAAAATTCTGGGCAATCTTGGGGTGTGAAATGGGGTTTGATCTACCCTGGAGTATCAGGGAAGACATTTAAACAAAACCTATTGTGGAGAGATGAGTAGGAATGAACCACGGGAGGGACAACGTGTGGCGGGCGGAGTGCAGCAGGGGGAACTCTGTAGGGGAGAGCCAGAGGCAGGAGAGGTCACTGTGGTTAGAGGGGTGGCAGGGCCAGGCCATGCAAGGACTTCCGGGGCTGGACCTGGGACTGTGGACTTCATCCTGAAGGCAGTAGGGAGCTCATCATTTGATGTGGGATTGACATCGTGTGATGATCATCTTGATAGAGATCAGTCTGGCTACAGAAAGAGAATAGAGCAGCCCGAGTGGCCAATGAAAGGGGCTGGTAAGAGGTGGTGGTGGCCTGGATTAGGATAGTGGCAGTGGGAGAGAAACAGATTTTAAAGATATTTCGGAGGCGTTTCATTGGATTTGAGAGATGTCAGGGGGTGAGTCCCAGGTTCATGGTTCTATGAACTGGATGGAAGGTAGTGTCACTTGCTGAGATGGGGAGGACACAGGGACACGGCAGAGGAAGGGGTAGTTTATGATCAACAAATGAGAACATTGACTGGGCATGGAGGGGCTCAGCCCTGGAGCTCAGATGAGTGACCAAGGCTGGAGGGGTAAATGTGGCACTTAGATGAGAATCGAAACCCAGACTGGTTGAGGTCCACCTGGGGAGGCAATGTAGGACAGGAAGAGAGGGGAGTTCAGGACAGCCTGAGGAATCCTAGCATGAGAACAGAGAAGGAGAAGGTGAAGCAGAAAGGTGGGCATGGTCATGGCCTGTTCCCAGATGACTGCCCATCTATGAGATCATCCCGCTGCAGCCCTGCAGAGGGAGGAAATGAGCAAGGGGCCATGTGGGCTCTGGGTCCCAGTGGTGGGTCCTAGGGTGGCAAGGCACTTACCCTCTCAGTCTGTTCTATGACTGTAACGGATAGTCTAGGGCTCTCCCCCATGGAATTTAGGTATCTTGTGCTTTCTGCTGTTGCCACAGGCAGTACACACACCCAGCTATCCCCGCTGCTCAGTAACTTCATCCAGCAGACACTCAGGGAATTGGCTACCACCAACCAGGTCCTGTGCCAGGCTCAGTGACCTTCACTATTTTAACACACGCACTTAACAAACAATACAATGATGCTAGAAGATGTTATTTCTTACATGCTATTGTGGTTTAGGTTTTCCCCCACCTCTACGCATATTTCTTGATTGATTTAGGATTTAGCACGGTAGGTGACAATATATGTTACATAGTTATATAGTCTGAAAGAGCTAGAAGGAAGATATTGAATGTTCCCAACACAAATGATAAATGTTCAAGATGCTGGATATGCCAATTACCCTGATCTGACCGTTATGCGTTATTTGTATCAAAACATCACTGTGTACTCTATAAGTAAGTACCATTATTTTACGTCCATTTAAAAAATGAAAGAAAAAGTGTGGAATACATTTACTTTTATATTTACCAATGCCTTTGATATGCTTCCTCTGTTCTGGAACATTCTCAACTATTATCTCCTCAGTTCTCCCCTGACCTATTCTCTCACTCTTCTCCTTCCAGAATGCTGATTGAACAGGCATCCATTAGACACTCTTACTCTGTCCACTGTGCACATAAACTCTCTTTCATATTTCCTTTTTGACCGTCCATGCCGAACTCTGGATAATTTCTTCAGAGTCATCTTCCAGTTGACACACCTCTCTTCTGCTAGGTCTAATCTCTTCCAGAGTGTAGAAATGGAAGAATGACTCCTCAAGCTAAAGTAACCTTGTTACTAAAACCCCAACAAGGACAGAATGAGACAGGAAAACTATAGGCCAGTCGCACTTGTGAACCTGATACAAAAGTTCTAAACAAAACAGCTAACAAAACCCAACAATCTATAGAAAGAATAATATGTCATGACCAAATAGGGCTTATTCCAGGAATGCAAGATTGATCTACCATTAGAAAACCAAATTACATATTTACTATATTAACTGAATTAAAGGAGAAAGGTCATTTGAGCCTGTCAGTGGATGCAGGGGGAAATAATTTGATAAAATCGAAAAGCCATGCATGATTTTAATAAAGCCACACACTTTGACCCACCAGGAGGTCCCTCAGCGTGCTTAAGAATACCTCCAATAACCCGTGGCAAATGGTATCCTTTGTGGTGAAATATTGAGCTCTTTAAGATAAGGAAAAAGGCCCGGATGTCTGCTCTCACCACTTCTATTCAGCGTTGTCCTGGAGGTTCCTGGACAGTTTGGCGAGGTGGGAAATAATAAACAAGGAAGGATTGGAAAGGAAGGTGCGCAGGTGACTCCTGGTTTCTAGCTTGCGCTCCTGCAAGGATGTTTGTGCCATTTACCAAGATGAGAAAGACTGAGAAGCCTTGGGCTGAGTGTTGGGAGCACAAGAGAAAATGGCCTGGCTTCCCTGGAAAGATCACTAGGCCTGGAATCAGGACACTTCAGCTCCATTCCCAACTCTTCCCCCAACCTTAGATGGACTGCTTTCCTCCCTGGACCTGAGTCTCCATCTGTGAAATGGGTGGGCAGGAAAGATGGATCCAAGGTGGGCTGTGATGGCTAGATCTGGTGGGAAACCAGAGAGGAACAGGGGGAGCCGGCCCCCATTCTCCAGGAGGGCAGGCTTCTGTGTGCAGAGCCTCTGGTGGGAGGAAGCATCTGTTTGGGGATAGGGCAGGAGTCTGACCGAGTCAGGGCACTGTCTTGACCCTCTGCTTTGCAGAGGCATCATCGCTTCTCTCCTTTGTCAAGGGGTTGCTATCGTTATTGTTGCTGTTGGGTATGTTCTGTGGTTGTAAGGCACTGGCCCCCACCGACATGTCTTTTTGATGTTTTAGACCTACAACGGCCAGAGCGAGAACAACGAAGACTATGAGATCCCCCCAATAACACCTCCCAACCTCCCGGAGCCATCCCTCCTGCACCTGGGGGACCACGAAGCCAGCTACCACTCGCTGTGCCACGGCCTCACCCCCAACGGTCTGCTCCCTGCCTACTCCTATCAGGCCATGGACCTCCCAGCCATCATGGTATCCAACATGCTAGCACAGGACAGCCACCTGCTGTCGGGCCAGCTGCCCACGGTGAGTCCCTGTCACCTGCTGCAGTTTCTGCTGATGACAGCAGGGAGGGGTTTGAGAGGGAAGCAGAAGAATGTTGATGCTTTGATAAGAACCCTCTGCTCATGGGCAGGGTCTGAGTTCACCTGGTTGCTTGCATGGGAGTCTGTGGGACACGGTGGGTGGGCATGGAGAGAAATCTAATGTCAGCACGCTGTTTCCTTCTGGAGCTCTGGGTACAATATCTTGGTATTGGTTTGCATTATTTGTTAATAGTATAATCTCATTTTTATTTTTTAACAGTTTTATTGAGGTATAATTTATATTCCATACAATCCACCCATTTAAAGTATACTACTTAACAGCTTTTCATATATTCACAGAGTTGTGTGACCATTAACACAATTGATTTTAGAACATTTCATCACCCCATAAAGAAACACTAGCTAGGCACAATGGTGTGTACCTATAATCTCAGCTACTTGGGAGGCTAAATGGGAGGATCACTTGAACCCAGGAGTTCTGGGCTGTAGTGCACTATGCAAATCAGTTGGCCGCACTAGCTTTGGCATCAGTATGGTGACCTCCTAGGAGTGGGGAACCACTAGGTTGCTTAAGGAGGGGTAAACTGGGCAAGGTCGGAAACAGAGCAGGTCAAAACTCCCATGCTAACCAGTAGTGGGATCGTGCCTGTGAAAAGGCACTGCACGCCAGGCAACATGGCAAGACCCTATCACAGAAAGAAAAGAAAAGAAAAATGAAAAATGCTCTATTGCTGGGCATGGTGGCTCACGCCCGTAACCCCAGCACTTTGGGAGACTGAGGCAGGAGGATCACTTGAGTCTAGGAATTCAAGACCAGCCTTGGCAACGTAGCAAGACCCTGTCTCTACAAAACAAAAAATTAGCCAGGTGTGGTGGCATGTAGCTGTAGTCCTAGCTACTTGGGAGGCTGAGGTGGGAGGATCACTCGAACCCGGGAGGTCAAGGCTGTGGTGACAGAGTGAGACCCTTTCTCAAAAAAAAAAAAACAGGAAGAAACATCATATTTTTGGCCATCACTCCCAACCCACTCCCTGAAATCTTCAGCCCTAGGCAACCACTAATTGACTTTCTGTCTCTATAAATTTGCCTATTCTGGACATTTCATAGAAATGGAATCATATAATTTAAAAAAATTGTATCTTGCTTAAGCTGCCAGAGAAGAGGGTGATTACTGAGTTAAAGTTCATGGGATAGGTAAAAATGTACCAGGCAGACAAAGGCAAGAAAGAACCTTTCCCAGGTTGGGGGAATATCAGGTCCAAAAGGAGGCGGCAATGGTGCTTGTGCCATGCTTGGGAACAGCATGTGGTTCATTCTTTTTATTGGGCTGGAGAGGAAGGACCTGGAGCCAAGGAGAGAGAGGAGATGAAAGAGCTCAGCAGGGCCTGGATCATAAGGGTCCTGAATCCCATTCTAAAGAGATATATATCCTTAGAATGGCTGATTTGAGGCCAGGCATGGTGGCTCACAACTCTAATCCCAGCACTTTGGGAGGCTGAGGCGGGTGGATCACTTGAGGCCAGGAGTTCAAGACCATCCTGGTCAACATGGCCAAATTCTGCCTCTACTAAAAATACAAAAATTAGCCAGGCATGGTGGCACACACCTGTAATACCAGCTACTCAGAAGGTTGAGGCACAAGAATTGCTTGAACCTGGGAGGTAAAGGTTGCAGTAAGCCGAGATGGTGCCACTGCACTACAGCCTGGGCCACGCAGCAAGACCCTGTCTCAAAAAAAAAAAAATAATGGCTGATTTGAACCATCACAATGTATAGAAAAATGGTAGAACAGTAGAGCATTTTTTTTATACCATAGAAAAATCTCCTTAAGGGAATTCTAGTGCTTCTTCTGAACAACTGTGACTTGTGCTTATTTTTGCTTTTTTTCCCTTCACATTTAATATTACATACTAGTCATGACTCTTACATTCATTTTTAAGTGACAGGGACCAAACTTATACAAAAGAGTCTGAAATATCCAGGGGGTGGATACAGGGTTTCAGGCATGGTTCAATCCAGGAACTCCACCAGTGTCACAAGGCCCATTTCCACACAACAGGCTTGATGGCTGCTGGCAGCCAGCATCTTCCCTGACATTTCTGGCAGAGAGGACCATGACAGCATCGCTGGACAGACCACTATGTCTAGGAGGAAGCGGCTCACTATTTTGTCAGCTTGAGTCACACACACACCTGTGGCACAGGAGGAGGGCTGCTTAGTTGATTTTCCTAGCAGAATCTCATGGTTTGGGGTGGCTTGTGTCTACCTCTGCCATGACTGTTCAGAAGCCACAGTCAAATTTGTGGCCCAATTCTAGCAGACCCGTGAGACCTTAGGACATGGCTTTATAGTCAAATGATCTCAACTGTATTTTGTTTACTCTTCATTTATTGCCACCAAACTTCCTTGTTTAAAAAAGCTGGTGTCCTCTGTGTATTTTTGTAAGGCATGTCCCATTTTTTGGTTTGTTTTTGAAGTTAGGTGAGAAATAAAAGGAGACAAGGAAGGGAAGGAGGGTGGGAGGAAACCAACTCGAGATCCCCATTTTATAGTGTTTGGTTCTCACAAAAGAGTTCAATGAAAATGGATGCTCCTTTTCTCCAGAAATTTTTTCCTTGTGGGTCCATCAATAATGCAAGTCCTCAGCTTCCTCTTCTCTCTCTCAAACCTAGCGATTCAGACTCACACCACCATGTCTGGAATGGTTTTAACCCATTTATGTCTGAGGTTGCAATTTTTTGAATTTTTGCAATCAGACCTTGGCGATGAGCTTGAGCAGTAGATATAAATAACTCCCACAGGCTTAGCGTTTCAATAATGGAACACTAGGCATAAATGGGTTTCCAGTGCGTTAGAATGCTTGTGCCTTTCTTGCTTACCAGGCTCATTTTCTAGCAGAAACCTCACTGCTCCGGACCATCCCTGTTTGGGATTTATGGTAATACAAGCAAAAGCAGGGCCAGGTGGGCACCTTGTCATCTGCTATGAGGGCTGTGGTGCAGGAGTGAGCATGGCTACAGTTTGGGGCCACTGTGTTGCCACCTTTGGTACTGGGGTGAATGGAGACAGTGTGGGGTGGTGGTTGGTCCCAGACACCCGAATTAGATCCTGGCTTCACCTTTGAAGCCTGGGTTCCCTTGTCTTGGAGTCATAATCGTACCCACCTGAAGATTGCGATGAAGTGTATCAGAGATAATGAATGTAAAGTCTTAGCAAATGTCTGGCAGAGAGTGAACATTCAGTGAGCATTTGCTATTGTTATTTGTAATAAAAATGAATTCCCACTATAACTAAATGGCAGTGTTTTCCCTTAAGTCTCATTTACCTAAAGGAGCAGACTGCAGGCACCCTCAGGTACATTTGTAGGGCCACCTGATTATAATAGCTCTGATAATTACAAAGCATGTTATCTTTTTATCAAAGATGACCCCCTAATCGCCCCTCCTAGGAAATGCTTTTGTTGGGCTCTGTCCAAATAGGCACTTGCAGTCGTTTTCCAGATTTTCTTTAAAACTAGCTCATGTTTAAGAGGCTTCACAAATTCAGATAGCCTTAATTCTTCCATTAGAATTTGCAAGGGTTCACTGAATTTCATATTCCCTCTTTATGTCATGAAAGATAAGCCAAACTCTATTACCCAGGGGAGGGCACCCGGACCAACTGGGAAAACCAGATAAGAAGATGTACATGCATTGGGACTATCTGGTGAAGAGAGACAAGGGACTCTTCAAGACAGTTTTTAAATTCATCTGAACCACAGGACAAAGGGGCGTGGCTCTGTGTGTGCGTGGGCATACACGCTACGTGGGTGACGCTGGAATTGGTGTTAACACCTGCTGGGTGTCAAGCACCATGCAGAGGGCTTTCAAATGTTTTCTTGCATAATCACCCCAAGAAGCAAACCGAGGGATAATGATAATAGTATCATGAAGGGATGGAGACCCCAAGGTGGCAGGTGATTATATTAGTGTCTCATGGCTGCTTTAAGAGATTTCCACCAACTTGGGGGCTTAAAAAAACAGAGATTTATTCTATCACACCTCTAGAAGTCCAGAAGCAGTCTCCTTGGGCTGAAATCACGGTGTCAGGAGGAACTCACTTTCCCCAGAGGCTGTCGGGGAGAATCCAGCCTTGCTTCTCCTCCGGCTCCTGGGGGTTGCTGGTCTTCCCTGGCTCGTGGCTGCATCATTCTGATCTCTGCCTCCATCTTCACATGGCCTTCTCTCTGTCAGCAAAACTCCCTTTTCCCCTCTTCTAAGGACATTTGTGATGGCATTTAGGGCATTTGGGATAATCTAGGATAATCTCCCATCTCAAGATCCTTAATCACATCTGCAAAGACCGTCTTTTCTGAATACAGTACCATTTACAGGTTCCAAGGATTAGGACCTGGTATCTTTGGGGGGCAGTTTTCAACCTACCACAATGATCCTCAGCTGTGTGACAGCCTTCATTGAGCGCCCACTAGGTACCAGGCATTGTTCTAGGCTTGGGATCTACAAGATGCCCTTGAGGGACTCCTGGTGCAGATGGAGAGAAGGTAAGAAGCCTATTTCTAAGACTGTGGTAAATAATAGCATCAGTGTGTGGTGCTCTGTGCCCGGAAGAGGCCCCTTAGATGTGGGGTTATCACTTCCTAGAGGAAGTGTCCCCTGATGCAGAGTAGATTCTGTAAGTACTTTGTGAATGAATTACTGTCATGCAGCTCTTAAACAGCAAGGCCAGAATGCAAACCCAGCTCTATCCCCTGCCATCCACCTCTCAGTTTTACCAGATGGCTGAGGGATGGTGCGACCGGGCTGCAGGGCCACAGGTGGCACAGAGGATGCGCTGATGGCCAGGGTGCTTCAGGCGTTGTCTGCACAGGTCGAGATACACTAAGGATGTCATCCCTGGAGAGGCGGGCTAGGCCAAGGCATTTGACAGCCATCTCATAAATGCCAAAGCCCCCTTGGCTGTGATCCCGGAGGCCACCGATTCTTTCCGGTCCCCTGCCCTGGCCTGTTCAGCCTTGTGGGCACACGTGGGAGTTAGCCTTCTGCTTTAAAGGTATGGCAGCTAGCAGGAGTCATGTACAGTATTGGAATTGAACCCCTTTTACAAAATTAAATATGCTTAAGGCTTCTCCCTCAACTTCAGCGTCTTAACTGATTAAACATTCATTTCCAAGACAAAAAGAGTCAATTTAGTATGAAAGATATATTTTGCCGGTTTAATTTAAAGTGCTGTACCTCTGTCTGACCCTGATTTTCATAACTCAATAATTTAATCCTGTGTTGATTGTCTCATTTCGAGAGAGATATTGTATGTATAAATCAGTTTCTAAAATACCCAAAGAAACTCGAAGAGTGGAATTTATTAAGCTGCTTCTGTTAAGTCTGAAATCATTTATTTTGGAGTCGTCCTTGGGAAGTGTTTGAGCTTATGCTCCTGGCTTACCCAGGAGAGGAATTACCCTGGGAGATGACAGAGTTAGACGTTTCCAGACAGGTTCCTGGGGAACCTGCACCTTTTGTGAGACCAGAGAAACTCCTGGGAGAGCCTCGGGCAGATGGAGGCTGGGCCCAGCCAGAAACGAATGCTGGCAAAGCTCCCCCGACAGTAGCCATAGATTCTGGTGATCAGGGAAATGTGGGTTTTTCCTGCACCAAGCCCCGTGGGTCTCTGGAGCTGTGTGGTCTTGCTGTGGGACTCACTTAGTGCAGGAGAGGTATGCAGTGTCATTCATGCATGCTCCTCCCAGCTCTGACTCCTGTTTGCTTTCTTTGGGATCTTGGACAAGTTACTTCTCTCCCAGCCTCAGTTTTCGTATCTATGAAATGAGGATTGGGATTTCAGCTCTGATGAACTCACAAATAGGAAAATGGGTAGAATTGTTTTGTTAGCAGTGACATACTAGACAAGTATATGGATCTGAAGTTCAATAGTCCTCCCACTACCAATGTCACACATATCACTGGCCTAAGGGGGCTCAAATCCTATCAAATGCAGTACTTAGTGCTGCGTTTCAGATTCTTTGTGTTCTAGGTCCCCGTCCTAAAGCATCTTGCCAGGATAGGCCCTTCATGCTGCACACACAGGGCTAGGGGCTGTGGCCCAGGGTCCCCCGCCCCAAGCGAAGGGCCTTTCCACGCTGGTGCCCTGGACTAGGCTGTTGGGGAAGAGGCTGAGCTGTACCTTAGTTGCCACTTGACTGCCTTGCTTTAGAGATGGTTCCTGTGCCCGGAGCCTGGGGGCAGGGTTTAAAACTTGGAGTGGGGACTTGATCCTGGGGGCAGGGCCTTGGACTTAGGGACAAGGTCTGGGTATTGACTCTGGGAGGTCCTTGATATACCTTGGAGTGGGGACTTGATCCTAGGGGCAAGGGCCTTGGAGTTAGGGACAGGGTCTGGGTATTGACTCTGGGAGGTGCTTGATATACCTCCTAACACCTCCCCCATTTTCTTCCTGTTCTGAACTATTCCCCTCCAATCTCCTTTCTCTCTCCTCTTCTCTTCCTTGCCACTTTCCTCCTCCCTGCAGAAGGCATGGTCTATCTCTGTTGGATTCTCACAAGTTGAGACATAGGAATCCCCTCCCGAGTTGCAGATGTAAGGAAAAAAGACCCTCAACCCTTGGTCCTCTGGTCTTTGAAACACAGGGGGCAGTAGGGACCCCCTAGTCCAACCCAGTCATTTCATAACTCTTAATGCATAACATTTTTGGTTTGGTCATGTCTTATGAATGTATCAATTAGCTTTTGCTGTGTAACAAACTACCCCAATACCTAGTGGCTTAAAACAATGTGTTCTTATGATTTCTCATTATTTAGCAGGTCAGCGATGTAGTTCTTTTGATCTGGACTGATTCCGGTGATTTCTGAGGTCCAGCTTACAGCCTGCCTGCAGCTGCTTATTGTAGGATGGCCTTATTGACATTGCAGTGGTTGGCCCAGGGTCAGCTGACACCAAAGGGGAATGATTTGGCCACTCTCATATCTCATGATGACAGCTGTATGTCTCAAGGCTGGGCATCGTGGCTTGCCTGTCATATCAGTACTTCGGGAGGCCAAGATGGGCAGATCACTTGAGGTCAGGAGTTCAAGACCAGCCTGGCCAACATAGTGAAACCCCATCTCTACTAAAAATACAAAAATTAGCTGGGCATGGTGGCTTGCGCCTGTGATCCTAGCTACTCGGGAAGCTGAAGCAAGAGAATCACTTGAACCCGGGAAGCCAAGGTTGCAGTGAGCCAAGATCACGCCACTGCACTCCAGCGTGGGTGACAGAATGAGACTATCTCAAAAAAAAAAAAAAGGAAAAGAGAGATGTGTGTCTCTCTGGTGTCCTAGGATCATTCACATGGTGATGGACACAGGGTGCCCAGGGTAGCAAGAGAGGGTACACCCCAATGTGCAGTACTTTTCAAACCTCTGCATGCATCCTGTTTGCCCCTGGCCCATTGGCCAAAGCCTGTCACATGGCAAATCCCAGAGTAAGGGGTGGAGAAATAGATCCTACCTCTCGAAGAGAGAAATGGTAGAGTCACATCATAGGAGGGTGTGGACGCAGAGAGGCAAGAATGTGTAGCTAATTTTGTAACCTACCGTGATGACGTTTTGGGTTTTCTCTGTGCATTTTTGATTTCTTGGCATACGGCATCATCTAGCAGTCAGGTGTATAGGCTATGTGGTCAGGCCGACCTAAGTTCAAACCCCAGCTCCCCTCCTCGTTACCCCCAACCCTGTGACCCAGATCAAGGGGTTGATCCTCCCTGAGCCTCGGTTTCTTCATCTGTAAATGGAGATATTGTTACCTGCCTCATAGGAGTTTATAAAGAGTCAGCGATCTGATGCAGGTGAAGTGTCACACCTAGGCAATCGGTAAATGTAAGCTGCTCTGTTTATTACTTTATCCACTTTACTGACAGGGTTGGGGTGGCTTCAGCCTCGTCTCTAAGTTTGTCCAGGCTGACCTGCTGGTTACCAACTTTGTCGCGGGCTGAGGTGGCCAGAGATGGTGGGAGGGCCCCAGCTGGGGCACAGGCAGGGGAAGGCATATTAATTACACTAGGACCTCGGTCAGGGCTCAGAGCTTAAAAGCAATAGTGGAGTGACAGTTCCACTGCTTGCCAAGAAAGCGGGGGCCCAAGATGCAATGCTTCTTGGCATCGTGACCAAGGGAAGGATCCATCTTAGTCGAAGCAGGGGGTTACCAGGGGCACCTCTGAGTTGGGCTTTTCCAAGATGCCATGTTTTTGTCTAACATCCCTCTGGGGATGGAAGTAGGGGGAGCACTGATCTCCAAAACAGGTCTCTGAGGGTCCTAAACAGTGGTAACTAGAGGCCCAGGGCTTCCTTTGTATTTATCAGAGTCCAGATGAAACTCCTGGCCCCTGTTTTTCAGAGACATTAAGCGAAAGAAATAATGTCTTTTTACATTTTATAAAACTCAGAAAAATGGCTTTAAACAGCTTTTGCTCCCCTGCTATAATTATTTATTTTCAAACACTCCTGCAGGGGACCGCTCCATTTTCTTACCCTGAACTCCTTTTTCTCATAAATGAACCATCACTTCAATAAATCATTATGGAAACAGAGACTAACACCGGCTCTGAAAGGTTGAAAGATTTATGTAACACATTTATGTTTCCCATTTTCTCATTCTGGTACTCAGCTGCAAAAGCTAAGCTAATAAAAGCTGCTATTAATATTTCTTGTTGCCTAGCAACCCCAGAGCGGGAGTAATAGCTTTGGCTAGAAAAATAGATGACCGATAAGGAAAAATTCAATTCTTTTATTATCTCAGGGGGAAATGGCCTTTTACTGGAACATTATGATGTACGAGTGTGAAGTTGAACACAAAAGATTTTTTCGTATGTGTTTGTTTTTCTATTTTTAATGAACATTATTTTACCTCCACTAACTCTTTTAGGGTACTTTTTCTTTTCTTTCGTAAACCCCCCATCCCATCCCTCATGCTTAATTTAGCAGCTACAGTACTTAAGAATCTGTCAGCGTTCTTTAGTTTAAAAATGGTTTTTGCAAAGGTTTACAACTCGGTCATAAAAATTCACTCCCTGTTAAAACTCAGGCCAGTGATAAGCTAACACGCAGGCTGGTTTTCTGTGAACAGGATCACGTTTGTTGACGAGATAAGATTCAGGGTTTTCCCTACAAGAAAGGTCGGAAAGGAACAAAACATGTTCTTTTCCACGTCCCAGTTTTCTTTGGAACCAGGGATGCTGTCTCTTTTGAGAACTGTTTGCTCTGCAGTTTGGGATGTGTTCACACTGGGAGAGGATGGGGCACAGATATTCACTGAGCACCTGCTCTGCAGAACCTTGGTGCTGTTCCCTCCTCCCAGCACCCTTTAAGGTAGGAACCATTAGGGTACCTATTTTTCATATGCAGAAACTGAGACTTAGAGAGGCCAAGGGATCAGGCTGAGGTAGCATCTTTTTTATTTTTTATTTTTTTATTTTTAGTAGAGACAGGATTTCACCATGTTGCCCAAGCTGGTCTCGAACTCCTGAGCTCATGCAATCCGCCTGCCTCAGCCTCCCAAAGTGCTAGGATTACAGGTGTGAGCCACCGCGCCTGGCCTGAAGTAGCATCTTAAACCATGGTGTTTCCCACCTGTGTTCTTTAGCACAGGGGTTCCCAACCTCGGCACCACTGACATTTTGGGTGGGATGATTCTCTGTTATTGGGGGTGTCCTGTGCCTTGTCGGATGTCTAGCAGCATTCCCGGCCTCTACTCACTATTCTTGGCCTCTAGTAGCACTACCCTAGTCAAAATCAAAATGAAAAATGTCTCTGGACATTGCCAAACGTCCCCTGGGAGCAAATTCATCCCTGGTTGAGAGCCTCCGCATGCTGTTCGCTCTGCTGAGAAGGCTGTTCTACCTTGTCCACCCAGTGAACACTATATAGTTGGACCCAGTTGTCCACCTATTCCTGTATGAGGACCCAATTCAGAAGTCATCTTCTCACAGAGGCTGCCTGGATGCTCTGGGCTGGAACTAGGGTGAGCCTTGTGAGACGCGTGCCTCACCCATAAAATTTAAGGGTGTGTCCAAAAACTCAGTCATCAAGATAAAAATAGCGTTTTAATGAAATATTTTGAAAAGGCAAAATTAACACAGAAAATCATGATGAACAACATATCAGAAATTTAAATTAAGGTGGGGTCGGTCTGAATTCATGGCAATGTGTGGTTGTGCATTTACCAGGGGCCACTGGCCTGGGACAGCCTGAAGGCTGGGCCAGGGCCTTGTGTCTTTCTCTAGGCCCAGCATCTAGCAAAGAGCCTGGTTAGCAGGTGGCCTTCAATGTCTGTTTATTAATTACTGAATGAATGGGAGAAGGGAATTGCTTGTCCAGGGTCACATAGCCAGAAAAAGGATAGAGCTGGAACTTGAACCTGGACCTCTGACTCTAAGCCCAGTTCTTCCTGCACCCGCCTGGCTGAGTATGAGTATGGGGTGAATCTTTGTTGTCTGCCGAGTAGGGATCTAAGCTGTGGAAGATTAAAAGATGCTCTGGGGTGCACAGCATCTAGAAGTGGTGAGCAGGGAACAGTGGCTATGATTTCAGCTTGGTGTCAACCCAGCTTTCCTTGGGGCTATTATTTCAGCTTCACCACCTCTGTGCCTGGCAAGAGCTGACGTGGGCAGCTCAGTGACCTGTGGAGCATCCCCAAGAACGTCACGATGGCCAGCCCCTTGCAGCACTGCTCATGCCCGTGGGGCCAGATGCTTCACCTTGGCCTTTGGAGGTCAAGAACCACACCTTATTTGACCTTGTATCCGCTCAGTGAACTTTTCTTAAGCGAATGGGTGAATTATTTATAACTGTCATGTAACATTTATTTAGCAGTTACTATGGAACTGGCACCTACTTAAATCCTTTCTATTTATAATCTCACTTAATCCTTGACCCTGAGAAGGAGGTACTGTTATTGTTGCCATTTTACAGATGAGAAAACAGAGGCACAGAGGGGTAAATGACCTGGCTACACAGCTATCAAAATGATGGTGCCAGGAATTGAACCCAGGCAGCCCAAATCCCCAGCCTGGGCTCTCCATATTTAGCCCAAGTAGCCTTCCAAAATGAATGAGTGAATGAGCAAGGCAGTGAGCGGGACAAGATGGAGACCCACTTTATCTGCCCAGCTCTGAGTCGAGCCATTCATATTCATAAATAATCTCAACATGAAATGTGAGGCACTTGCAGCTTGGAACAAGAAATGGAAGAAGTGCTGAGCTCAGAGGACAGTCCAGGCACCGAAGGCTTCCTGAAGGTGGTAACCTTGGGGGCCAGAGGACAGTGGGAAAGCCTGAGAGGAAGAAATTTCATATGTGCATGGACCTCCCTGTTCAAACCTGATCACCACCCCTTCCGCTGAAATTCATAAAACAATTTGTGATGTTTTATGGTTGCTCAGCTGCCCTGTGGTACCCACCCTTTCCATCCCCTGCTGAGCTCCTAATCAGAGCACTCGAGGCTGAGTGCAAGGGCCAGGTGTTTAACTTCCACTCCAGGCAGCATGCCCAGCCTAACAGAGTATGAACTCTGAGAGCTGCTCCTGAGTCATGAGGGAGAATTCAGGGAAAATCACAGCGACATTCGTCAGCTGCAGCCTCGATATTACTGGGTGTAATGGCTCTTTCCTCTGAGTGCATATTCAGGACCATGTTTGGGAAAATGAGCTTTTAATGTACCATCGGCATTGCTGAGAAGCCATCTTTGGCTCGGCAGAATGTCTGGAGCACATAAAACTTGAGATTTATTGGAGTCATTTTCCCCCTGCTCTGCCTGGATAATAAAAAGTCAGTCTCATGAGCTCTCTTTCTCTCATCTTGTGGCTTTGTCCATTTAGAACTCGGAGTCTTTATAAAAGGTAGCAAGACAAATACAGCTCATCTAAATATTAAAGCTCTAGGAGAGAGTGTCGGGGCACTATGGAAGACTGGAGGCTGGGAGCGTTTCCAGGACAAGCGCGTCCCATCAGAGATTTCAGCTCAGCAGCTGGGTTGGGCTGGGGCCCGGGCTATGGTGGTGGCAGCCGCTTGCCCAAGCAATAGCACTTAACTGGGAGTCTGAGGTCCTGGGTCCCTGTTCTACCCCAGTGGGTGACCTTGGGTGAATTACTGTCTCTCTCAGAGCCTCAAGTAAGATGGAGCTGATGCTGTCTACTCCACAGAGTGTGAGAATCAAACGTGCCAATGAATATTTCTGATGCTTTGCTTCATGTGTGGCATATAGCAGGTGTCTGAAAAAGGTTTGTTGACTGACCGACTGACTGAAGAATGAATGAATGAATGAATGAAAAATAAATGCCTCTGTAAACACCTCAAACTAGAATGCTACATCATTTTTGGAGAGTAAGTCGTGTGGGGACCCTATAGCGTCTTCTGTCTTACACTGCAGTCTGCTTCGTGTCTTCTAACCCTCCCGTCGACTTTAAGGGAGATAAAATTCTGCTCATTTACAGATGTGTTCCCAAGACCCAAAGGGCAGGTGGCTTGTCCAAAGACACACAGCTAGGAAGTGGTGAAGACAGGATGGGATCCTGATTCCTTGACCCCAAGTGCTTTATGTCCTCAACACAAAAACATCCCTCACCCTATCCTTGGCCCAGGCCTCTGAGCTGGGATGGTGGGCAAAGGTGGGACCCTTGGCCCTGTCTCCCTGTCGTGTGTGGGTGTTGGTCAAAGCTCTCAGCCAGACAGGGTTAGGAGGGCAAAAGTGTTGGCTCAATGACTCTGTCTCCAAACTCTTGGTAGCAAGGAAAAAGGGAAGGAATATCAGGTGAGTAGTCAGAACCTGTCATGGGCGGAGCTGTGGGACTGGGATGCTGGAGCCCTGAGGAATCTCTAACTAACTAACTAAGCATGGTTAGTTCTTCCTGTCACCCCGGAAACTGATAACAAGACCGCGAGTCAGGAAGCCTGGGTTTAACTTCCTGTCTCTGCCACCACTAAGAGATTGTGGGAGGCAAGTCACTTTCCTTCCAGCCTCACTTTCTTCACCTGTTGAATGGACAAAACCCAAATCACCCCAGGGAGTTGTGGAAAGGATCAAGGGAGAGGAGGCCTCTAAAGCATTTCATGAATGAGCTCCTCAAGCGATTCAAGTCTCTGGAGGGTGTGGATCACAGCCAGCTCAGGAGAACCACAGGGTTAGGAGGTAGGGCTCCAAGGTCAGGCAGCATCAGCTGCACGTGTAACCAGCTGTGCGACCTCAGCCAAGCTGCTTAACCTCTCTGTGCCACAGTTTCCTCCCAGGGTTGTTGTGAAGAGTAAATGAGACATTAGACATGCTATCCGGAGCTGCCCTAGAGGGAGGTCTGCCTGGTCCCACAGGCAGCACTGCAGCGTGGATTAGGCCACGGAGTTGCTGGCATTTGTTCCCCAGTGTGAACTGTGAATCAGTCGTGGGTCACAGGCCAGAAGTAGGTGGAGCTCCTGCATAACTTCCTACGTAAGACGGCCCCCCCAAGGGAGGGAGAGCATTAGGGCAAACACCTAATGCACGTGGGGCTCAAAACCTAGATAACAGGTTGATAGGTGCAGCAAACCACCATGGCACGTGTACACCTATGTAACAAACTTGCACCTTCTGCACATGTAACCCGGAACTTAAAGTAAAAATAAAAATAAAAATAAAAAGATGGCCCCTCTTGGCCAAGGGCAGTTTTCAAGAAAGGGGTAGGTGTGTGCCTTTGGCAGCCACACTCCCAGCAGGGGATCCAGCAAGACAGACTACTGCTGAGCTGCTTTGGGAAACGTGGTCCTAAGGCCAGCAGCAGCAGCATTGCCTGGGGACCTGTTAGAGATGCAGATTCTCAGGCCCCTCCCTAGACCTGGTGACTGGGAGACTGGGCTGGGCCCAGCAGCCCATGCCTAACCACGCCTCCAGGGGCTTCTAATGCCAGCCCAGAACCACTAGGCTGTGGTCATCCTCCGTTGAGCCCTGAATTCTCAGTTGTTTTAGGACACATGGGATGCACTTGTGTTTCTGTTTGCCCTGAGGATTTCATCACACTTGGGATGGTTGCAGACTTTTTCCCCCCAGAGGAACTCGAGGACCGACACCTCTGCCTGTGGTTCCTGGTTCTTTCCTACCCTGTGCACCTCCCATTGGCACAGGCCTTGAAGTGGACCCTCTGGCATGATGACAGTCCCAGCCTGTGATCAGAAAGACTCCAGGTTTTCCTGAATCGCATGACGCCTCATCCTGGGGTGCTTCATGGGCAATTGTGCAAAGGGTCTAAGAAGAACCAGGAACAAAATGCAACAGGGAAGAGAAAGGGGGCCTAGGACAGGCGAGGTATCAGGGACGTCTGTGTGACCAGAACGCAAGATTCCTCCCACTGCTTATGGGGGAGAGGGGTGTGCATATGCCAGGGAAGGGATGGATCAGCAAAGCCTGTTCTTTGAGATCATAGGAGGACAGAGTGTGAGCAAGTAGACAGACTCAGACATTTGCAGCACTGGTAGCAACTGGCCCAGAAGAACTGGACCTTGGTCAGAAGCACAGGGTAACAGCAAATTATGGGGCCATAAGCCGAGATTCTAAGACTGAAGGATCAGCCTGAGATGGTCGCTACCCCATCCCACAGGACTCCTCTTCTCCTTTGGGAGCCCCAGACTTGAGGCCCCTGTCCCTGTGCACACAAGACCCCCAACCACTCCCTTTTTGTCTGCCTTGTGAACCTGACACCTTCTTACCTTCTGCTTCTGTATCCCTGCTCTAAAAAGCAGATTAACTCTAGCCAATACATTGGCTGTGCCCTGCATGCTTCCACTAGGTCGACTTTTTGTTTTTTTTTTTTTGAGACAGAGTCTCACTCTATTGCCCAGGCTGGAGTGCAGTGGTGCAATCATGGCTCACTGCAGCCTCTACCTTCCTGACTCAAGCAATCCTCCTGCCTCAGCCTCCTGAGTAGGTGGGATCACAGACACACACCACCACGTCTGGCTAATTTTTTTGATTTTTTTTTTAAGAGATGGGGTTTCCCTGTGTTGCCCAGGCTTGTCTTGTACTCCTGGCCTCAAGTGATCCTCCCACTTTGGCCCCCCAAAGTGTTGGGATTATAGGTGTGAGCCACCACACCTGGCCTAACTGACTTTGATCACACTAAACCAGAACTGTACCTTCCCATAACCCACTGCAAAATGAATTCCAGATGTGGTAGGGAGCAGGCTCACTTTGCCGTCAGCACGTGGCGGAAGGCCCGTCACCCACACGTGCGTCCACAGCGCAAGTGAGCAACGGCCAGCCCGATGATGCTGGAGACAAAACTGTCCTTTGGGAACAGCCCTTTAACCGGGACTCTCGCTGTCTTCTCTGTGCCCGTGGCCCTGCTGAGAGGGGGTCAGCACGTTGCCAGAATTAATGTCACTGGCCTTGGACTTGGAGAGAACTGGATTTTGAGTTTCTCCAGCTACCTGTGTGTTGAGGAAGTTACCCAGGCCCTCTGAACTTTAGTGTTTGTGTGTGTGTGTGTAAAATAGATGTGTTATTCATCCTTACCTTGTGGGTTGCTTTGAAAATTAGATGCTGTCATGATTATAAAGTACTCAGCATGGGAGCCATGGCAATGCTATTATTTGTCTCTAAGCACTTTACATGTGAGCTGTCTCTGTTTTCTTCCCTGCCAACCACATAGAGGGCTCTGTATCCTTCCTGGTTCCCCCAGGAAGTCCACCTTCCCAAGCATTGGTGAACTGCCAGTGGATGCCCACGTGGGCTCACAGGGGTACCTGGCACCAACAGTTTACTCATTTTTGCGTTTCCATGTCTTATTGTGGCCACAGTCACTGTGAGCCTGTGAGTGTATCCCTGCCCTGTGGCATGTTCCCTGCCTGGGACTTCTCTGGGTTCTGTCTGTCACACTGTGAGCCCCTCAGCCCTGGCATCTCCCATATACTTACCTCTGTGCCCATGAAACCAAAGCTCCTCCATGGGCAGGACCTGCCTTCGTTAGAAATTAGCTTAGTGACCCCTGAGCGGGGTGCCCTTGGGATCCACCCTCCACCCCAAGCAGGTCCTCAGTGTGTTTCTATCAAACAGGTACAATTTTTCTCCCAAAGACAGATTCTAGTTGTACATTAGTTAGAGTCTACCAAGAAGCAGGCACCAGACGGGATTAGATATGTAAGAGGAGAGAGGGAAAGGGAGATGGGGGGAGGAAGAGAAGGCCAGAGGGGGGAGCTTCAGACCATGATATAGGTCTGAAACCAGAGGGAAAAAGGATGGGAAGGAGGGAAGAAAGGAAAGAAGGAAGGAAGGAAGGAAGGAAGGAAGGAAGGAAGGAAGGAAGGAAGGAAGTGAGGTAGGAGGGAAAGATAGAGGAAGGAATGGACAAAAGGGAAGGAAGGAAGGGATCCCAGCACTTTGGGAGGCCGAGGCGAGCAGATCACCTGAGGTCAGGAGCTCAAGACCAGCCTGGCCAACATGGTGAAACCCTGTCTCTACTAAAACAACAAAAATTTAGCTGGATGTGGTGGTGAACACCTGTAATCCCAGCTACTCGGGAGGCTGAGGCAGGAGAATCACTTGAACTTGGGAGGCAGAGGTTGCAATGAGCCAAGATCGCACCACTGCATTCCAGTCTGGGTGACAGAGCTAGACTTCATCTCAGAAAAAAAAAAAAAAAAAAAAAAAGGAGGGAAAGAAGGACTGACTGGATAGGAAGATCTGGGTAGCAAGGACTGGGCAGGAAGCATCTTGGACTGCATGTTTTAAGAAAGGTTGGCCAGGCCAATGGGGAGTCCTCAAACCGAAGCTGCCCATCAGAAGAGCTGCACACCTTCCCCAAATGGACCTGCCTTAAGCCCCAGTGTGTTCAGACACTGACTGGGCATGACCACAAGCAGCGTGGCCTGGGAGGCGCATGCTCAGGGAGCCGAGGAGCTGCGGCTGGTGCTCTCAGCACCAGTGCCAGCTGGTGCAGAAGGTCTGAGTCCCACATTTCTGTGGCCAGCACGGTCCATCCCTTTTGCCACACAGCTCTGCTTCTCATGCAGGACAGTGAGCAGCACCTCCACGTCCCATGGGCTCTCACTTCTGCAGGGAAACCTTAACAAATGACAACCTCATTGCTGCCTCTGGTCTTGGGGCTGCCACCAGCACTCACCCCCTTCCCTCCTTCCTCAGCCACATCCCCTCTCCCTTAGCCCGTCCCCTCTCTGATCCGGTGGTGGCTTTTTATAAGATAGCTTTATCATACTTCTGTATTGAGGTTCTACTATCTTTATAAGATGACTATTACATTGAGATCTCCTGAGTAATCTACTACACTGAGATCTACTGACTATTACACTGAGATCTCATACTTCCGTACTGAGGTTATACCATCTTCATAAGATGACTATTACATTGAGATCTATACGGTTATTACCATGGAGTTGTATATAGTATTACCTTATCTCTTTTATGGTCTTCGTATCTATAATTACACCCTGATTCATAATGCTAAAGTCATATATTGGTGGTTTCTCCCTCCCTTTTCTGTTCATCTTTACCCGGGGTTTATCCGTCTTATTGCTTTATCTACATTGTTTTATTCATTTTATTCAGAGGACTAAGCATCACAGTTATGTTCCAATTCTATTACTTTTTTTCTCTTAATGTTTTCCCCCTTTATGTTTATGAATCCCTTCTTTCTTGCTGTAGATGTTTAAATTTTTTATTTTGAATTCTTTAGTTCATTTACTTTTATTGTTTATTGTTTAATAATAAAAAGTTTATGGCTGTACATTTTTTCTTAGTATGGCTTTGGCTGTATCCTATAAATTTTGAAATGAAGTCTTCTTACATCTTTTACTTTCTTCCCAAAGCATAGCTTTGTGGATTTGATTTTTTAAAAATGGCCCATGTTCACTGTGAAAAAAAAAATTAAACCAACAAATACAAAGAAGTAAAAATTGTTAAAACTGCACCATCCAAAAAATAATCGTTTTTAACCCAACCATTTACTAAGTATCTTTTAGGTCTTTGTGCATTATACACAAAGATAATATATACAATAATATATACAATATACAAAGATAATATACACAATATATACAAATATATACAAAATTTACATAAATGGGACCCAAATGTGATGCCTTTTCCTGTACTTTCCAGTGTGTTCTATTGGAGCAGTTCTAGGACCTGCCAATTTTCTGCAGCCGTGTATCATGTGTATACTTCCGCGTGCATAATTACAGGTCTTGATCTTCCTTTTAGTGGCTAGATAACATTCCATCATATGGGTGTTTCATCATGTACTTAACCTTCTGTTGATGGACATTTAGGCTATTTCTGATCTTTTCTATTATAAATCCTCTTGGGATGGGTTCTTTGGGAGTGGTGAAAAGGATTTTTTTTTAATTTTAGTATTATTATATTTTGAGGGTGGGATCTCAGGAGAGGGAGGGAGAGATGTTAAGGCAGACAAAGAAGTTTCCCTCGGATGCGTCGAGCCTCTGCCTGCCCCCAGGGGCGTTCTGGAGCATAAACTGCACTACACCCGCACAGCTGATCCCATCATAGCGTAAAGGGGTAGCCTTTGCACCCCCATGTCCATTTGTCATTGGCCAGAGATTGGGGGATGGAGTGACCTCCTGGGGCTGCAGTACCTGTTGGCAAGGGGTGTCCCCTGAAGAAGGGGGCAGCTGAGAGCCTTCACCAACCGATGTTCCTGGCAGCTGGGGGACAGGGCGCTGCTCCAGTGAAGGGGGCCCAGGAAGGGGCCAAGAACTTCTACTACATCCGTGGTTCTTAACAGGAGCAGTTTTGCCCCCCTGCAGACATTTGACAGTGTCTGGAGACATTTTTGATTGTCACAACTGGAGGCTAGGGATGCTGCTAAGCATCCTATAATGTACAGGACAGCGCCCCCAACCCCTGCCACCAAAAATTATCTGGTCCCATATATCATTAATGCCAAGGCTGTGAGACCCTGCACTACAAACACAGTCAAACATTTTTGTGGATTTACCTTTTCTATTTGTACGTTTATCTCCTTTGGGATTTCAAAACTTCTTGAAACAGTCATGTGTCTTCATTTTTCCCAAATTCTGTCCTCCCACCCTTTCTTGGCTTTTGTTTTAAGCCCTTCACTGACACTTCCCACTTTGTGGTTTTTAATGACCTCCATGTTGCTGAATTCTGGGGTCAGTGCTCAGCCCTCGACTTACTTGCTCACGCATCAACCTTTGACACAACTGGTCACTTTCTCAGCCTTGCGCAATGCTTTCCTTACCTGGCTGCTGGGACTCACACTCTCCTGCTCCTCTCTGCGCCCTCCGTATGAGTCTCCTGAGTTTACCTCTGAGCACTGAAGGGGCCCCAGGGCTCAGTCCTCTTTTTATCTATCACAGGTGCTCCATGATCCCATCTAGTTTTGTGGTTTTAAATACCCTCTATATCCTGAGAACTCCCAAAATTTTATCTCCAGCCCCAAGTATCTCTGTGGTTGTCTAACAGGCCTCTGAAACATACTCTCTCCAAAACCAAGGTCCTAACACTTCCCCTGCCCTGCTCCTCCATTGCCCTGCACCCCTTTTCATCTCACCAAAAGACAGCTCCATCCTCCCAGTTGCTCAGGCCACACAGCTAGGGGTCATCATCCCGGACCACCCTTCTTCTCAGTGAGAGAGCTCTAGGTGAGGACCTTGTTCACAGCCTCCCAGTGCCTTCACATCTCCCTCAAAGTGAGAGCCAGTGATTTATAATGTCCACCAGACCCCACATAATCTGCATGCCACCCCACCCCCACTGCTTACTCGGCTCCAGCCCTGCCAGCCTCACCAGTCCTTGAACGTGCCAGGCACGAGCCTGCCTCAGGCTCTTTGCCATTCTGTTCCCTCTGCCTGAAACACTCTTCCGCAGACATCTGCAGAGTATATTCTCATACCTCTGTCTTTCTTAAAAAGTGACTCAGTTGTCATTCTCAGGCGGCCTTTCTAGCCACCCCTTCTAAAATTGCACCCCATCCCCCACCCAGCACCTTGAGCTCATCTTCCCTGCTCTATTTTCCTCCCTGGCACTTGCCACTGTCTAAAGCAAGATATATTTATTTGTGTGTCAGGTGTCACCTCTGTCTCCTTGACTGGAACGCCAGTGCCCTGAGAGCAGGGACTAGGTCTGTTTTGTTCACTGCTGTATCCCCAGAACCAAAATCAGTGCCTGGCACACAGGAGGCACTCAATAATTACTTTTGAATAAAATTGGAATGAGTTGTGGGCTAGACGACATGCACATTTTGAAGCATATTGCCAAGTAATTTTGATTCGGATGACAGATGGTGGTGATTGTGGGAGCTCTAGTGGATCGAGGTCTTTTCTACTATTTCTCAGGCCCTGTGCTGAGTGCTTCCTCATGCATTATTTAATTCTCATGAAACCTTCGAGGTAGACTCTATTGTCATCCCATTGTATGGATGAGGCAGCTGAGGGGATGGAGCTGTGCAGTGTGTTCTGGAGAAATGTTCGGACCAGGTGGGTCTGCCCAGCATCACTGCACTGAATCCCTACACACCACCCAGCAAATGGGCGCATCAGCTGCACCCCTGCTCATGGTGCCAGAGATACCAGAGTTCTCCCGCCCGTGTCAGCACTAAATTTTGTAGAACTTTTAAAAAATCTGAACTAATCCTATGTGTGAAAAATGTTATTTTCCCCCCTCCCACCACATGTCTGGATCCTTGGGAGGAATGAGTTACAGCTTTCCCCCACCCTCAGACAGAGCCCAAATCCTCAGTGGAGGAGCAATTTGATGCCATCAGGAGAGCAGGGACCTTAGGGCTAGAAGATTCCAGCTCAAGCCCCAGCTCTATCCTGGGCAAGCTTCTTCACCCTCTCAGCCTCAGCTTTCTCATCTGTAAAAAATGGTAACCATCATAGCACCTGCCTCAGAGGAGGGATGTGAGGATAAATGAGGAGCCATTTGTGGAGCCTTCCAAACTGTTTACAGGTTGAGAGGCCCTAAAGCTCCTGGTGGGGTGGGGTGGGGACATATAGTCCTCTGACGTGGCCATGGAGTCTGGGATAGGGGGAACTCTGATCTTTAAGCCAGCTTGGATTCTAAGATGGCCTGTTGCCTTGAATGGCTGTACCTGATTGGTCAACATTTGGCCATTGCCCAAAAGGGGCTGGGGATAATGACTTCTTTCCACGTGATTATAGCAGCACAATTCACAATTGCAAAAATGTGGGACCAACCCAAATGCCCATCGGTGGAGTGGATAAAGAAACTGTGGTGTATATACATATATATGTGTATATATATATATACACATACACAATGGAATACTACTCAGCCATAAAAAGGAATGAATTAATGGCATTTGCAGCAACCTGGGTATGATTGGAGACTATAATTCTAAGTGAAGTAACTCAGGAAAGGAAAACCAAACATCGTATATTCTCACTCATAAGTGGGAGCTAAGCTATGAGGATGCAAAGACATAAGAATGACCCAGTGGACTTTGGGGACCCAGGGAGAAAGGGTGGGAAGAGGGGGAAAAAGAAGATAAACAGCATATTTTGAATTAAAAATTACTCCTTGATATTAATAGTGGGCATTCCTCTTAAATTATGGATTAAAAAACCCTAGGAATTTGTTTTACCTCAAAAATAAAAATAAACCATAATAAACCTAAAAAGCGGGGGCTGGAGAGCAGGAAATGTGTGGCTTCTTCTGCCTCCCTGACATTGTCTCAGGCCAGACCTCCCCAGACCCGCTTCATCAATTAATTTGTGGTAAATTAGGCGGTAGGAACCACCCCAGAACTCCAAGTCCTTCTATGCCTCAGGTCCACTGTGTGACCTCAGGGCGGGTTCTGACCCTCTCTGAGCCTCCCTCCCTCTTCTGTGGGGTGAGGCCACTGAGCCCCATCCCTGAGCACCCACAACTCTCCTGGGAAAGGATCTGGGAAGCTTTTCCTGCCGCCTCCTCCCCACTTTGGGCATTTCAATCTCGGCTTAACCAGGCACTTCAACAGGCAACACTTTTCTCGAGAGTTCATAAAAACATGTAAACACGGGTGAGGATACAAAATATTGAGCGGCGAGGCAGTAAAACACGGCAGTGTTTGTTGTGTTAATTGAATATTCATGAGCTGACTGTTTAAATTACAGTTCACAACTGTTGCAGGGCCTGATGAATAATTTAAACGAGGGTGGCCAAAGAGATTTCAACACTGCATTAGCAAACTGCTCAGGATCAGCTTCAGAGAATTTATAATTAGCTCAGAATAGCCTATAATAAATTCTTTGGAAAGATGGTTTTAATTAGCACATGTGCCAATTCAGGATGGAGAATGTTCAGCATTCGGGGAAGGGGGTGGGTCACCCTCCCCTCCTTCTTACGTTTCCCCGTCATGCGGAGGTCCCACCACCTGCCTGGGATCCCTGAGCCATGCTGAGCCCACCCAGAACCCACCACCAGGCTTCCTGCCTTGAGTCTGTCCCGCCTCCACTGCCCCATCCCAGCTTAGGCCTCTCTGCCATAGCCCGTGCAGCTGCAGAAGCCTCTGACCTGGTCTCCCTGCTTCTGTGTCTCCTGCTCCAGTTCATCCTCATGGGGGCAGCCAGTGGGAACTTACTGGATGCAGATCTGATTCCATCTCTGCCCCATTTGGAGATCCTTAATTGAGGAGGCCCAGAGAGATGAAGTGGCTGGTCGAGCTCAAATAGGTCCCAGAGACTAGTTGACTTCAGCCAGTGCCTAGGTGCTTGGGGATGGGTGAGGCATCACTGGCAGAAGGAAGTGCACAGGCACAGGTGAGGAGGCAGGAATGTTCAGTGTGTGGGGTGCCAGTGGGGAGCAGGACAAGCAGAGGCTTGGAGGAAGCGGGGGCCCGACTGCGGCGTGCCTCAAATGCTTCGAGGTGGAGGATGTACGAGGGAGGTCCCACTTAGGGGATCATGGAGGCTGCCAGTCTGGGGCCCAGAGCTCCCAGCCCACCTGGCTCATTCCTCAGCATGTGTTGAGTGCCTGACAGATGCCAGGCCCCAGGCTGGGCACTGGGGAAACGGCTCAGAGCAAAGCACCAGCCACAGCTCCCGCTTTCATAAATGGAGCACACAACCAGAGCCATGTACACACTCAGTTGAAGGTACGACTACAGCTGTGACAAGTTCAATGGAAAAAATAACAGGGTGTCAGGAGAGAGAATCAGCAGGGATCCTGATTTAGGTGGGGGAGCCAGGGAAGGCCTCCTGAAGGCAAGGGCATTTGAACTGAGTCCAAAAGTGAGTAGGGGTGAAGGAGGCCAATTGGTCCCAGGTGGAAGGAGCTGCCCCATTCCCAGAGGGGGTGCTGTGGCTGGGCAGAGGGGTGAGGGGGTCTAGTAGAGCCTCCAGCAGCAGCCTAGGGTGGGGCTGGACTGGTTCTGGGAGAGGGGCATCTGTCTATGGGGAGCTCATGGCTGGAGGAGGAAATTACCTACTTTTCTGCTCCCAAACCCTCGCTGCAGCGCTTAGATCTGCAAACCTTGAGCAAGACATTGGAGTTTCTCTGCTTCATTCCATCAGGATCACTCACACACTCATTCAGCCCTCACACTTTTATTGAGCCCCTACTATGTACCAGGCACTCTTCCAAGCCCTGAGCAGTAAACAAAACTGATGACAATCCCTGATTCATGGAGCTTACATTCCAGTGAAACAGACAAAGACACAAAGGAGTAAGATGTGCCCTCCCTGTCACTTAGATGGGGGAGGAAAGGTTCCCTGCCAGATTCTCTGATGCCCCCTTCCAGCCCTGGTGCTGTGGGCAGGGCGCTCAGACCCCTTTTGAAATAGAAACTGAAGATCAAATTCAGGAAGTTGGAGGATTCACAGCTTGGACAGGTCATTTTTAGTTATCCACCTGCTGTGACCAAGGGCGGCCAGTTCTGCCTCCTCAGCTCTCTCCTGTCCATGACATCTGCCCCATGTGCCTCTTAACCCTGCCTTTAGCCTCTTGCCCTGAGCACAGGGAAACCTGCTGGGCCATCCTCCACTCACACACTGCTCTGGCCCCCCAGTGACTGCCAGACCAAGTCCTCATCCCCTTGTGATCTGCCCCTCCTGGCTCCCCAAGCTTCGTCCCTTACTTGGCCACAGTGAACCCTGAAGTCCTAGCAGCCCCCTGACACTCAGAGTTGCCACCGTGCTGATGCTGAACAGCAAGCCTCGCCCTCCAGCTCTGCTTCCATCACAGCAGTTCTGCGGTTTGTCATTGTTTTTGACCAGTGGTTCCCTCTCAGTTCTTCACAAAGATACAGAAAGATAAGTCACAAAGATTTGTCAAAACAAGGCGGATATCGCTGTGCTGACCTGCTTGGCGATAACAAGCACCATACCCTTTCAGGCACTCTGTAACTGTAGGTAAGAGGATGTGGTGAGGCCAGCCCAGCCTATACCATGCCCCTCTGCCCTCAATAGTGAAAAGAGCTCAGACTTTGGGGTCAGACAGACCTGGGTTTGGATCCTGATCCTGCTCTGTGTGTGCTGCAGACAGGGAGCCATGAACCTCACCTCTTGGAGGCTCCATTTGTTCATCTGTAAAGTGGAAACAGCAGCAGCGACCTCACAGGGTTGTTAAAAGAACCACTTGACCCCCAAAATGAGAACATGGCCTGTGAGTGGCAAAGCCATGTTACAGTCACCCGGTTCTGCAGTTGGGATCCCCATGGGGAATTGCTGTGATGGGAACACCTGCCCTCCACAATTGCGCTTTCTGCTCAGCATCTAAATAGAAAGTTGTCCCTTGACACCTGCTTACTGTCTCCTTTCTCCCCTCGTGGTCCCGGCAGAGCTTCCAACGGGGGGTCATTGACTCTGGCTGTCTGTATTTCCTCCCCTCCCATTCGCCTTGGCCTCTGCCTCCCTGTGACTATAAAACTCCTCTGGTTAGGGGCACCGATGGCCTCCACATTGCCAAACCCATTGGGCACCTTCTGTCTTTATCATCCTTGACTTTGGCTGTATTAGACCAGGCTCCTGGTGTCCTCCACTGCTCAGGCCACCCTTCTGCACCCTCCTTTATAGGACTCTCCTGATGCTCCACACTCATGGCTGGGTACCACAAGGGAGTCCAGGCCATTTCCACTGCTCTATCCCCTCTCCTAAGCACCAGACCATGCAATCGGCCCCCACCTGGAGACACCCACTTGGATGTCATCCCCAAGCTCTGCTGTCCACAGCTGGCCACTCTCCCCTGCCTGGCTGGATGTGTCTCTTCTCCTACGTAAGCAGCCCATGGATTTCATCAGTAATCTGGTGTGAGCCTTAATCATCTGCCAGAACCAGTCCCCAGTCCTACGTCTCTCCCTCCATCTCTTGCCTTCCATCTATCTGAGTCTCAGATGGTGGCTATATCATCTCTCAGCTGGAAGTTGCCACCTACTCTTAGCAGCCAAGCTGGCCTTTCTGAAATACAAGTCACTGCTATGCCTAAAACCCTTTTGGGTTTCCAGTGACCCTCAGGATAAAGTCCAATGTCTTCCCTTGGCGTTCAAGGCCCACCCAGCCTGGCCCCTGCCTGTGTGTCTAAGCTCCTCCTTCCCCAACCCTCCTCAGCCCTCCCACTATCCTTCATTCCTGCCAAATCAGGGTCTTTCCTGATGCCCAGTGTGCCCTTGACCCCTGATCTTACAGCCTCACTTGGCCTGTGGCTTCCATCTCGGCCCTCACCACCACTGTGACTGTGTATTGATTTGGGTGTAGATGAGCTCCACAGGGCAGGGGAGTCCCAGTGCTCAGCACAGGGCCTGGCACATAGCAGATACTTCATAAATACAGATGTGCCTGCTATAAAGTGACACATGCCTTCCTGAAAAACCTGCAAAATCCTAAGAACAAGAGTTTATGGGAAAAATAGAGCTGGGACAAACTACTCAAGGTCTATGCAACTTTGTAAGCAGAGCACTAAGAGAAAACCATTACATTCCTAATGTATATGTCTGTACAATTAAAAAGCATTTGTTAAATTCTTCCTTAAAAACCCTCAGTAACAACTGGGGAGGCATTTTGATGGAAGGAGGTTTGAGGAAGTGTGGGGAGGCATTTTGATGGAAGCAGGTGTAAGGTTCACTGCTGAGTTATGGAGACAAAGGCAAAATGCACAAAGATGGAGAAGCAAGCAGTTGGCGCTTTTATGCCACAGCAGGTGGCCAAGTGGTATGAAGGTGGGCCAAGTGGTACACAAGAGCAGGTGGGGGAAGGTGGGCAAATGGGCATTGGAAGCAGGGCTGCTTCCTCCACTGTTTGCTGAGTCCTGCTCTATTAGCGCCCTCTGTGTTTAGACGCTGTTCCTTGGTAGCATAAAATAGTACTGCGCTGGAAGAAGCCTGTATGACTGAGCAGGACTCCTCTGCAATGCCACTTTCCCCATTCACTGGAAGGGGTGAGATACTTGTGTCACAGGAGCATGCTGCATTTGTCGAGTGGGTGAGTGCATTAGTAGCATGGGTTGTGCTATATTGGTGCGATTAGCTCTTTCCATTTGTTTGTCCCGCTGGACTTGGTGGCCCCTTCTGCATGGCAAGGTCTGTGCCTGCATTCTTTGTGTCTCAGGTCCTGTGGCTCATTGACTGCCACCGTGTAGGTCCTGGGGCTGTGACAGTTCACAGGCCACTGTTTCTGCCCTCAAAGAACCAACCGAGAATGCACCATGTGGCCTGTGGGAGTTACCCAAAAGCACTTGCTGGAGAAATGCCTAAGCTGCCCATCAAGAGACTTACCATAGTCCAGGAAATGAAGTGGGCTCTGAACCTTGGCAAGAAGGGGTGGATTTGGGAGACCAGGAGGAGGTGGCATGTGCTTTTGGAGGCCCAGCCGACACGGAGGGTGAAGGGAGGGGGAGGTTGGTGGATAACTCATTCAACATTCACTGAACCGCCTGCTAGGTGTCGCGGTCTAGATACCAGCAGGCACTGGTCTAGATACCAGCAATACATCAGTGAACAAAACAAAGATCTTTGCCCATGTGCAATTTACATCCTAGCAGGGGGAGTGAGATAATAAACAGTAAACTACTAAATAAGTCATGCGTATGTTAGCAGATGTTAAGTACTTTGGAAGAAAGAACAGAAGCATAATGGGATGCGGAATGCTTGCCCGGTGTGTGGGGCAGGGGAGCGGGTTGCAGTATTGGGTAGGATGGTCAGGGAAGGCCTTCTGATAAAACTGTGGTTTGAAGGAAGTCTTGCAGGAGGTGAGGGAGGGAGCAGGGTGAGTATCCCCTGCTGGGTGGGGGAAGAACATCCCATGCAGAGGCAGTAGCTAACCTCCCAGGGTTTTCCAGCTCAGCACTACTGACATTTTGGACTGGATTGTTCATTGCGGGGCTGTCCTGTGCATTGCAGGATGTTGACCAGCTTCTCTGGCCTCTACCCACCAGATGCCAGGAGTGTCCCCGCAGTTGTAACAACAAAAATGTCTGTAAATAATGCCAGATATCTCCTGGGGGCAAAAATGCACTGAGCTAGAAGAGAGCCCTGTGGTGGGAGCCTGCTCGAGTGTTGAAGGAAGAGCAAGGGGGTGGATGTGATGGAGAGGGGTGATGGAGGGGACTGGAGTGGGGGAGGCCAGAGAGGTGCCAGGTGGTGGTGGTGGTTGAATTGTTATAGGGGCTTGTGGCTCAGTAAGGACCTTGGCTTTTACTTGAGATATAGTAGGGAGCTAGAGCTGGCTCTGAGCAGAGGAGAGAGGGTCTGTATTGCAGAGATGGGGAGCACGGGAACCCCCCACAGCCCCATCCCAACCTGAACAGAAACCTCACACCCCCAGCTGAGCAATCCCAGACCCAGGGGCTCAGTGGCCCGTATTTGCAAACCTTTCTTCAAAGACAAAACCAGCCCCCAAAGGGGACAAATTGCTTTTCATTTCTCTGCTTCTCCGCCGGTGGCTTCATATTCATAACACGATGATCAGTATCACCAGGAATGGGGCTGTTGCCTTAAAGGATAAATTAGTCTGACTCTTAACTCAATAATTAAAACTGTGATGGCACTCGGCCTGCAGGGATAATATACTATTATTATAGTCGTTTGTTTCAATTAAATGCTTACTGATTTTACAATAGCAGCTGGGCACCTGTGCGCTACAGCTATTATTCTGAACAAGACATCTAAATTTCAGGAGAAATTTGTCAGCGTGAGAAGGATCTCCCACCAAGCATGAAAGTGTATTAGAAATATGTACCGATGAGGCTTTGGGGCCAGGGGCAGGCACGGGGGAGGCTTCCTATTGGTTCTCTTTCCTCTCTTTTGTGCTAGATTTTTTTTTCCAAAGAGGAGATAATTTTCAATTATTTGATGCTTAAAACCCCGGGACATCTCAGAGAGCAGTTTTCCCCTGGGAAGACTGGCATGGAAGAGCTTTAATTGTGACTTCCCATATCATTGATTCTGGGCTGCAGTAAACTGAATCATGCCCCACCAGATGCCCATGTCCTGATCCCTGGGGCCTGTGACTGTGTTACCTTATATATCAAAAGGGGCTTTGCAGATGTGTTGAAGGTAAAGATCTTGTGATGGGCATATGGCTCTGGTTTATTTGTGTGAGCTCAATGATGTAATTTCAGACAAGAGGGAGATGGGAGGGCCCAACAGACAGAACGACTGCTGATGAGACCACTGAAGCAGAGAGCAAAAAGGTCGTGTGATGTGGGGCCACAAGCCAAGGCATGAGGATACGGTTCATCCAAAAAAAAAAAAAAAAATTATGGAAATGCTTCTCCCCTGGAGCCTCCAAAGAGAACGAGCCCTGCCAACACCTTCACTTTAGTTCAGTGAGACTCGTTTTGGACTTCCGACTTCCAGGAGGTGCATGTGCTGTTCTTGCTCCTGCAAGGGAAGGAATTTGTGTTATTTTATAGCATTAAGTTTGTGGTAATTTATTACAGTAGCGATAGGAAATTAATACACAGAGTCTCTGCTGCCTTCTCAGAGGACTGAGATGTGTCGACTTTCACTGGGAAGGCAGATATGCTGCAGATCATAGGGCTTCTTGTCAGTTGTCAGTGCCCAGACCTGTTGCCTGTGGCCATCCCCTTAGCACCTGCAAGCACACTTACCCTCCATCAAGTCCCAGCCTCTGGATACCCCTTTATCCTTATCTCCCACCCTACCTATCACTCCAGCCCTGCCAGGCTCCAGGCGGCTTGCAGAGCTCATCACACTGGCCTGTGCCTCAGTGCCTTTGCATGTGCCGTTCTTGCTCCTAGTGCACCCTCTGCACCCTCCTTATCTTCTGCAGACTTCAAGAGTCAGCCCAGTTTTTTTCCTGTGGAGAGGCTTCCTGGCTGTCCAGGTATTGAAGGGGCTCCTTCTCTGGCACCCCACAGGACCCCAGGCACACCTGGGTTGCTGCACTGTTTAAAATTATGGGTTCATTTCTGCCTCCCCCAGCAGAATGTGTACTCCTGAGATGGGGTGTTTCTAGCTCAAGGTCTCAGACATAGCAGTCCTCAGGGAATGTTTATTGAATGAATGAATGAATGAATGAATGGAGTACCAGGAGCAGCTTGGAGCTCTGAGAGGTCTAGAGAAGTGAAATGGCCACAGAAAGAGTTGTGATGAGGGCAGCTCAAGACAGAGGCCTGCAGAAGACATGAGAAAGAGGCTCAAGGCAGTGACTCAAGGAAGCTCACAGTCAGAGGACAGAACAGTGGCCAACTTCTGGGTCTCTGTCACCGTCCAGGCCTCTCTGCCAGGTCTAGACTTCTAGGCTGGACTCCAGACTTGTGACCTCTTCTTCTCCTTCCAGGACTGGCATGCAGGAGCTTTGTCTTGACTTCTCATATCATTGATCCAAGCATGGTAGGCTGGATAAGAATCCCCCCCAAAGATGTCTACATCCTAATCCCCAGACCCTGTGAACATGTTAGCTTCCATAGACACCCTGTTGGCTCCCAAAACTTAACACATTTCTGCCTGTGCTCATCACCTTCACCCTGCCCAATCCTGCCCCTTCTTCTATGTCTCCACCTCAGAGAACTGCAATAGCCACCCCTTATCACCATTTCATCCCAAGAGTCTTGCTTGACTCAGCCACTACTCATCCCACACATTCCACTCAATCACCTGTCAATATCAATCTTCCTCAGTGCCTCTCGGACCTACCTGGTAGATTTGGCCACTGCCATAGACTGTACCAGCCCCCTCTCTGGGACCTCTTGTCTCCTCTCTCAACTGCCTCATCCATGTGCAGCCAGAATGGTTCCATAGGGCAATTCTGAACACATCCCTCCCCTGTTGAAATCCCTTTGATGGCTCCCCATGGGCCTGGGAGAACCTTCCCCCACTCTGGCTCTCAGGCCTTTTGCTGTCCATCCCTGCTGGCCTCTGAAGCCTCAGTGAAGCCACCTTGGGTCCTGCCAGGTCCATGTCAGCCCCAGGCTTTGCACAGGCTGTTTCCTCTTCCTGGACACACTCACCGTCTTCACCAGCTAACTCCTGAGCAGCTGCAAGAGTCAGGCCAGACTCCACTTCCTCTCGGTGGCCACTGCCTTCTGCAGACTAGGTGGGAAGGTCTCTGTACACGTCTTACTCCTGTTCCCCCACCACCACCACCACACAAGGCCTCTTGAAGGAGGAACTGTGTTCTGGTCAGCCATGTGTCCTCTAACCCAGCATCTGCACTTGGCACTGGACATGCTCAACAAGGGTTGCTGAAGGGCTGGAGGGAGACGTGGCTGATGCATGGGGAGAGGCTTGTTCTTTCCCAGGCATTGGGACCCTGCTCAGTGCCTGGGAGATGCAGAGAGCTTGAATGTGCTGGGTAATGGGGTAACATGGGCCAGCCAGGTGGCTGTTATCAGTCAGGTTCCCTGGAAATAGACTCCGAGATGGAGATTGTGCACAGCAAGTTTTAGGGGAGCACTCTCAGGAACGTCACCCATGAGAAGTAAAGGAAGCAGCCTGGGGCAGAGAGAGAACTTGAACCAACGTGCATTGCTACAGAGGCCTCAGCCAATCCAGTGAGCTCTGGAATGCTAGGATGTGCCTTCTGAGATGTCCCAAATTGAGTCAACGGGGCTGGGCCTTTGAACCCCCACATCACTGAATGTAGACCACCCCTTGGAAGGGCTTGTAACCATGGGGGAAGCAGCTCCATCAGCCACAGGCAATTCCTGGAGAGGGTGGCAGCTGTGAGCTGTCAGAAGCCCATATGCTCGGCAGCTGGAGAACTGAGTCCTGTGGTCCTGAGGGGGCCATCGGGGCGTGCAGGGGTCACAGCTGCACTGATTTTAGAGAGGCTGCAACGCAAGGTCAGAGCAAGAGCTCAGCTTGTGGCCAGTGCCGGGCTTGGCCAAGTGAGAGCACACTGAGTAGGTGTTCACTGAGGCTGTGCTGGGCAAGTGGGTGCAGCAATGGGGGTAGGGCTGAGGACACAGGCCTGGGAGCCACACAGACATTCATGTGAATCCAGCTGTGCCGCCTACAGCCAAATGACCTCGGGCACGTGACTTCTCATTCTGAGCCTCAGTTTCCTCGTCTGTAAAATGTTGATGATAAGCACCCCTTTCTCGCATGCCTGAGTAAGAAGAAACTGTGGTCAACAGGTCAGTGTCTGGCAAGTGCTACCTGCCACATAAAGGATAGCATTTCTACCATTGCTTCTACTTACCACACTCCACTACCAGAAGGATTGCCAGTCTGTGGCCCTGGGCCAAAGGCCCTCTGCCCATTTTTGTAAATAAGGTTTTATTGGAACACAGCCACAGCCCTTCATTTGCATTCTCATCTATGGCTGCTTTCCTGCTCCTGCAGCAGAACTGAGTTGAGTAGTGATTAGAGACCATCTGGCCCACAAAGCCTAAAATATTTACTGTCTGACCCTTTATAGAGTTTGCCAACCCCTGGATCTGACAAATATAGAAAATATTTGTGAAGTGCCCTCCTGTACCAGGCTGTGTGCTGTCATTTTTGGTGTCCTTGGAGCCTCCCTCCTGGCATCCCTCTCCTCTCAGATTTCAGAACCTTCTATTGTTTCTCATCTCTTTTTTTTTTTTTTTTTTTTTTGAGATGGATTCTCACTCTGTCACCCAGACTGGAGTGCAATGGTGCAATTGCAGCTCATTGCAACCTCTACCTCCCGGGTTCAAGCGATTCTCCTGCCTCAGCCTCCCGAGTAGCTGGGATTACAGGAGCCCGGCACCATGCCCAGCTAATTTTTGTATTTTTAGTAGAAACAGGATTTCACCATGTTGGTCAGGCTGGTCTCTAACTCCTGACCTCAGGTGATCCACCCACCTTGGCCTCCTAAAGTGTTGGGATTACAGGCATGAGCCATGGCGCCCAGTCATTTCTCACCTCTTCTTAGCCCAGTTGAGATCCAGTTCAAGCTCATACCTTAAGTTCATGAGGGGATGAAGAAAGGAAAACTTTTGTCTTGAACACCCGCTAGGTGTCTGACCCTGTACAAAGTTACCTTTTCGTTTGATCCTCACAGCTGCCCCATGAGGGCAGGGTCATTGTTACCCCATGTTGAAGCTGTTAAGATCTGTATGGATGCAGTGAAAAACATCTCAGACTCAGAAGACAGGCAGAATTCTGGCTTTCCCACTTTCTGGCTGTGTGATCTTAGGCAAGTCACTTAACGTCTCTGGGTTTCGGTGTCTTTATTGTCAAATCAGGGTGATAAGAGTGCTTACATCAAAGATTTGTTGGTGACTCTCCTAGCATGATTCCTGGGGTGTAGTGAGCCCTCACTCACTGTAATACTGGATATTCTTATCATTATTATTGCTACCATTTTTTATAAAACAAGGACATTGGGATCTATTGGAAAGCACTACTCTTAAATTACTCAGTGACAGGTAGTTCTTTATAGCAGTATGAGAATGAACTGATACAGAAAATTGGTACCAGTAGCAGGGCAATGCTATAAAGATACCTGAAAATGTGGAATCAACTTTGGAACTGGGTAACAGGCAGAGGTTGGAATCTTTTGGAGGGCTCAGAAGAAGGCAGGAAGATGTGGGCAAGTTTGGAACTTCCTAGAGACTTGTTGAGTGGTTTTGACCAAAATGCCGATAATGATATGGACAATGAAGTTCAGTGGTCTCAAATGGAGATGAGGAACCTATTGAAAACTGGAATGAAGGTCACTCTTGCTATGCTTTAATTTCTGATTGTGCTCAGAAATTAATGAGAAGTGCTGGGTGCCATGGCTCACACCTATAATCCCAGCACTTTGGGGAGCTGAGGAGGGTGGATTGCTTGAGCCCAGGAGTTCAAGAACAGCCTGGGCAACATAGAGAGACCCTGTATCTACAAAAATACAAAAAATTAGCCGGGTTCCTTGGCTCCGCCTGTGGTCCCAGCTTCTTGGGAGGCTGAGGTGGGAGGATTGCCTGAGCCTCGGGAGGTGGCAGCTGCAGTGAGCTGTCATCATGCCACTGCACTCCAGCCTGGGCAACAGAGTCCAGGAATTAAGGAGAAGTTTCTGAACCCTCTCGAAGTAGGGACTTAAATAAGAGCACAATTGAACAGAGCCTTTGTTGCCATCAGAAAATTGATTCCACATTGTATACATCTGTCAGCACATCAGATTGGACCCTATACATATATACAACTATGACTTGTCAATAAAAAGAAAAGAAAAAAATTTAATTGGGGGGTGGGGGGAAATCCACCTTTCCGGGCTGAAGAAAATAAAAAAAAGTTAATTGTGGAAAAACGGAAAAAAAAAAAAAAACATTCCACCTTCCTGGGCTGAGTGTGAGGCTGTGTTGAATGACAGCTCATTCAGGCCTTGGAGGACACAGGGCGGCTGCCAGCTCTGTGAATCGGCAGAAGGCGGGAAGGAGGAAGGTGTGATTTTTCTTGTTCTCTCCTCACTGTGTGGGGTTACGCTGAGCACATGGGGCTGCTCTCCATAGAGACTGCAAATAGGGAATTTGTGAAAAACGCCCTTGTGTTCCTGCAGCCCTGTGAAGCTATTAAGCTCTGCGATCCTAATTACGTTCACAGCCGCCTCGTTCCTGCTGCCTCCATGTCTCCTCCTTACTGGGGCGGGTGCAGATGTGGCTCAGGAGCGTGGCCATATGTTTCCATGAGGGAAGCAGGAGGCTGGCTTCACTTGTTCCCAGACATCTCATGAGTGCCGGCTGCCTGCCCAGCCCTCTCCCTGGTGCTGGGAGGCAGGTGTCTCCGCACTTGAGCAGATGCCGGGAGGCAACATGGAGAGCTCTGTGAGAGGCTTGGAAAGAGGGCGAGGCCAGAGGATGGAGCAGGAGACGGGGGGCTTCTCTGAGCAGGTGACGTTTCAGGTAAGCCATAAAGGAGGATGACACAGAGGGCAGGTGTCCAGTCTAGAGAGAAGCCCACATGTCCCCAGGGAGCTCTGGGAAGGGACTGGAGAGGTCAGGAGGAGAGAGATTGTATAGATCCTCATGGGGCATTTTACATGGCTAGGCCGTTGCTAAGTGGGCACGTGGGAGCTGCTGAGAGATGGAGAACAGGGAGGCGACATTTCATGCCCCAGAAGGGTCACTGCAGGGGCCAGCATGGTGCCGGGACTCAGGAGGCCATGCTGGAGGCTGGGACGAGAGCTGCGTAGCTTGAGATAGCCCCGAAAGCAGACCCTGACCCAAAGGTTTGGGTGCAAGAAGTTTGTCTCGGGGTGAACCCAGGAAGCCCTTGGAGGGAAGAAGGCAAGTGAGATTGAAAGGAAAGAAAGTCATGGGTTGTTACCACTGTGGGCAACAGGAACGGGGTCCTGCTGTGGACCCTCTGAGAGACTTGTGGATGTGATCTGGGAAGGATGTCAAGTCTTCCGGGACACAACTCAGAATCATCCCACTGAGGGGAGAGGAAGTCAAGGTTTCATCTACAAAGTCTTGTTCCTCATTGGCTAAGGGTCATTCTTGGGGCCCCAGTTGGTCAGCACTTCCAGGCTGTTTGGGGCAGAGAACACCCTCAGGCAGAGTGCTGAGGGAAGCTGTCCGCACGCACAGTAACCTTCTGTAGGGACCCCCGAGGTGGGCCGAGGGTCGGGGGGCAGGGTCTCCACTGCATCTGCTGCAGCTGATCAGGACAAAAGGCCTTAGCTGCTAAAAGTGTTGGGGCAGCAGGGTGTGGGTTCTGATTGGAGTAGGGGTCTCGTGAGCTGGTAGAGCATTCTAGAATGCATGGAGGGATGGACAGGGTCTCACCACTTCTGTGTCCCTCTCTTGTGAGCTCACCTTTCTTCTTCTAAAGGCTGAAATTGACTTTAAGCAGAACATGTTTTTAGGTGAAACTTGGGAATTTTAGAATCATCACGGGGATGCCCCTATCTGTAGGTGTCTATGGAGGAGCCACAGACTCACTTGGAAGGAAAGTAAGTTGGGAGGAAATGTCAGACAGAACCTTAGGAACACCAGCGTTTAGTGGGCGGGCTGAAGAAGAGCAGGAAGGATTGGCTGGAGAGGTGGTTGGACAGTCAAGCACCAGACCCTGGACAAAGGGAAGGGGGCTGGGAGGGGAGGCAGCAGGCCCAGGAGTTGAGGATGGAGAAGTGTCTTGGGGAAGGCATCGTAGCTTAGGGAGGAGGGTGATACTTTGGAGAAGCTCAGCTCCACCTTTAGTAGCTGTGTGATTATGGGCCTGAGTCTTGGCTTTTTCTGCTGGGGATGATTATATTCCACCTCCTGTAGTAGTTGTGATTAAATGAGTCATGTGGACATGCTCAGCACAGTGTCTGGCACATATTAAGTGCTTAATAAAAGTCTCTCCTCCTCTTCCTCTTTCTGTTCCTCCTGATGAGGATGGTGGTGAGGACATTGATTACAACGGTATGGGTAGTAATGAGGACAGATGCCAGGTGAGTCGCTGGTGGGAGGAGTGGCCCAAGGACAGTGAGGAGAGACAATTCTTTGCACAGTTGGCTGCATGGAGAAGAAGGAAAGTTGGGGCAGAAGTTTTTAAGAGACCTGGAGCTAAGAGAGATTTTAATTTTAAGATGGGAGAGGAGTGATATTGATGATATGCAGCCGACAGAGAGGGGAGACAGGAGCTGAACCGATAGAGTTGGGGGCTGTCTAGAAGCAGAGCCTGAGATGGGGTTCTTGTGAAGGTTTTTTACTGAGGGAGGGGCTGCAGGAATCAGGGATTGCAAGGGAAGGGGCTGAGCATGGATGTAGCCTCGGCTGGAGACTCGCTTCAGCCTGATTCCACAGGGAGCCCTGGAGCGCAGCTTCACTGCACAGCCAGCAGGGTGGCCTTTAGCACCCCTGTGCCAGTCAAGCAGTAGTGAGGTCGGCTGCAAGGTGGGCTGTTGGCGTTAAGGAGATGTCATAGCCTCCTGGGGGAAGCAGTTCCCATTTGGCCACTTTTCTGGAGATGGGGGCAGGTGCCAATGCTCCCAGCACACAGGGGAATGGTTACAGCAGCATGGTAAAGGGGGTGGGGTCCGGCACCGACAGTGTCCCCTACAGCGAGCGTCCTCAACTGGCAGGCCTCAAATTAGGGGCACATCTTTCCCTTGGGGAAATTAGGACAAAGCTTTTTAAATGTCCTAGAAAACCTGGGCTGCTTAGTGGCTGTCCCCATGTCTTGCTGGTTTTTATCTGTGAATAGCCAGTCATGTACTGTCTTTATGAAGGGAACTGTCTCTCTAATTGACTGTGAGACCCTGAAGTGCAGTTGGGGAAGTGGGCGCTGTCACCCCCAAAGCTTGCCATTGTGTCCATCACAAAGCATGGACTCATGAAAGCTCCGACCATATATTGAGAATATATTTGTAACTATAGCAAGAATGAAGCTTCTCCACAGAGACTTGAGGTTGGGGTTGTAAGGGAAAGGGAGAAGTCAGGGTTTATGCTCAGGTTTGTGGTTTGGGTGACAGCAAGAACGCCAGTGCCATTTTACTATTTTGGTAAAACTGGAGGAGGAACAGGTTTCAGGAGAAGAGCGAGCTCCATTTGCAGCATGTGAAGTTTGATATGCTTGCGGGGCATCCGAGGGAAGATGTCACTCAGGCAACTGGATGTGGGAGTCTGGAGCCCAGGTTGGGGATGAGGGGATAAGGCTGACCCTGTTTCAGATATTTCAGGGTGCCTAATATGGCCAATTAAGTCATGTAGGTACCAGCCATTTCCCTTCATTCCAGACTTCCCGGAACCCATCACATTTAAGTTTAACACTCTGCTTGGAAGAGCCCATATTGTTGTTGCTGCTGCTTTGGATCTGCTTTTGAAGAAATAAATATTGCAGGTACAAGTTAAGGTCCATTTGTACCTCTCTGTTCTCAGAAAGAAATAACCACTATTCTGCAGTGAGTGTTTTTATGCTTTTACTACATTTTCATATATCCTTGAACACCTGACAGTGATGTTTTATATTTTAAACGTGTTCATGAAGGCATTATACTATATGTGTCCTTCTGAAACTCTCTTCACTGGTTATTGTCTTTGAGTTCATCTGCATTGGCAGCTGTAGGTCCAGGTTGGTCAGGTTAACCCTCTAAGAATTCCATTATGTGAATACACCACAGGTTTTTGCCATCTCCCAATTAGTGAATGTTTACATTATTTCCGGTTTTTTTTGGAATTAAATGCCATAATGATCATCTTTGTTGTAACACATAACTTTCTAAAGGTAACATCATAACTCTCATACAAATGTAAGGTGAAAGCATGCCAAAAATTTATTTAAGTCATGATTAATGAGGAATCCAGTAAGATATGACAACAGGTTCAAAGGTGAATCTGAAGAATAGACACATATACAGGCAAACAGGAATGGTGAAATAAATTTTCTAAGAAATGCAAAACTGCTTAATGGCTATGGAGCAACCAAACATAATGTTTGGAATCATCTTTTTTAGAGGGTGGGATCAATTATATCCCTACCAGACAAAATTTGTTTGCATTTTTATGGACAAGAATGAGTTTCACTCTACCTCACACCTATTAGGATGGCTTCTATTGAAAAGAGGGAGAGAGAGAAACAAGTGGCGTGGACGTGTAGAAACTGCAACCGGAACCCTTGTGTGTTGCTGGTGGGAATTGAAGTGGTATAGCCACTATGGAAAACAGTATGGTGGTTTCTTAAAAAATTAAAAACAGAATTACTATATGATACAGCAATTGGAATTCTGGGTGTCTACTCAAGAGAATTGAAAGCAGAGTCTCCACGAGATATTTGTGCACCCACGTTCCTAGCAGCATTATTCATAATGCCCAACCAAGTGCCTACCAGCAGATGAATGGATAAGCAAAATGTAGTCTGTACAAACAAGGGTGTATTGCTCAGCCTTAAAAAGGGAAAAAAGTTCCGATTCAGCTACCACATGGATGAACCTTGAGGACCTTATGCTAAGTGAAATAAGTCAGTCACGAAAGAATACTGTGTGATTCCACTTGTTTGAGGTACCTGGACTAGTCGTATTTCTAGAGACAGAAAGTAGAAGAGTGGTTTCCAGGGCTGGGGGGAGAGAGGAATGGGGAGTTTCTTACTTACTAGGGATGGAGTGTCAGTTTTGCAAAATGGAAAGAATTCTGTAGATGGCTGCTGGTAATGGCTGCATAATGGTGTGAACGTATTTAATACCACTGAACTGTACACTTAAAAATGGCTCAGATGGTAAATTTTATGTGTATTTTATCACAATTTAAATTTTTGAATGATTAAAAAAATCAGTTGCATTAATACCACCTTTTTAGAGCTTACAAAGTTGTAAAATAGCCTAGACAAAGACGTATACTCCTATAGAAGCAGGTACCCCAGAGGTCCGCTGGACAATGCCCCGCAGTTCATTGAATGACACTCATTTGTCTATTTCGAAGTCTTTTGCAGTTTTCCACACTGTGTGTACGTCTTCTTGTGCATGTGCGAAAGTTCTTTATAGTAGCCATCTTGGAGTAGAATTCTAGGTTATAGGATGTCTGCATCTTCAATATACTGAGTATCGCTAGGTTGTTTTCTAAAGCGTTTTAAATACTAGTCTACACTCCTAACAGCAGTATACGCAGAGACATAAATGGTCCAGTAAACTTATGAAAAGGTGGTCACCCTCACTAGTGACCAGAATGCTGGAAATCAGAATGACTTTGAGAGAACTTCACACTTAGCAGGTTTGCAAAACTTCAAAAATCCGCCATTATCAAGAGTTGGTAAAAATATTAAACCACTGAGTCAGGAATATCTGATGGAAGAATTCTAAAGCAGGCCTCTGGGAAGAAAAAGAAAACAAGCCCTAAGACAGAGCTCTAAGGCCGATTTGACCTTGAGGAGCTAATGCCAGATTCTTGTTTAAGGCTGATAGAAGGTGAGAGTGCATAAGCTGTGGGGTGGGAAGAGGGGGATGTTTGGAGAATACATTTTAATACCTTCTATAAAACAGTTCACTTTAAATCTGTTTCTCAGATATTTGTATGATTAAGAATCAAATACATATGTCACAATATATTAAGAACTGGGTTAGAAACCAATATCTACCTACACACTGTTTACACTTAAAATTATGCAGGACAAAAATAAAACAGTGAAAAATTAGAGTGATAATGATAGCAGATGAAGTAGGAGGTAAGACAGAAACATCAATTAAGGCAAAGATGCTTATTTTTTATGAGCAAGGAGAAGCCACAGTAAAGACATAACATTCTGGGACATTTACAGAATAAAGAACTTCACATTAGTATGTATGCAGAAAATCTGTTTAAAGTTTAGAGAGAAACTGCTGGAAACACAATAGGAATGTCAGGCTTTGTGGAAAACAGTATGGTGGTTTCTTAAAAATTAAAAAACAATTACTATATGATACGGCAGTTGGAATTCTGGGTGTCTACTCAAGAGAATTGAAAGCAGAGTCTCCATGAGATACTTGTGCACCCACATTCCTAGCAGCATTATTCATAGTGCCCAACCAAGCGCCTACCAGCAGATGAATGGATAAGCAAAATGTAGTCTATACATACAAGGGTGTATTGCTCAGCCTTAAAAAGGGAAGAAAGTTCCAATTCAGCTACCACATGGATGAACCTTGAGGACCTTAAGCTAAGTGAAATAAGCCAATTTTTTTGAGATTTTACACCTGAAGTAGTCAAAACTGTTTATTTAATAGACATATGGAGAAATGTATACAATATACAGTATTATTTCCAATATACATGAACGGTTTTGCAAAAATTGATCATACTTTGGTGACAAAATAGTCTGTATACCAAACCCCTGTGACATGCAATTTGTCTGTATAACAAACCTTCACATATACCCCTGAACCTAAAAGTTTTAAAAAAGGAAAAAAAAAAATTGATCATATCCTAAGCTATAATGAAAACCTCAGTACATTCCAAAAAGATAAAATTCTAGGAGTCATGGTCTCTGATCATGATAACAAAGGATACATTAAATAAAAACACTCTTCCAAATAGTTTTAGGGTAAGAAAGAAAATAAAATCATCAATGTAGAATATTTTAAAAATACTTATATGATGTAGCTAAAATTCTCCTTGGGAGAAAAATCATAGTTACGAGCAGAGTTTTTCAACCTCAGCACTATTGACATTTTTGGATGCATAATTCTTTGTTTAGTGGGGACATCCCTGGCCACTACCCAGCAGATGCCAGTAGCTTCCCACCCTCCAGTTGTCAGAACCAAAAATGTCTTCAGAGAAATGCCCCCTGCAAGGTAAAATTGCTCTTGTCTCAACTCCTGCCCTAGATGTTTCTATTACTAAAAAAGAAAATGTGAAAATAGCTTACTTTGAAAACCTATGTAAAAAAACAACATATGATACCTCAAGTCAATATTAATAGAGAAGAAAGCAGGATTTAATGAATTATCATGAAAGTTGTCAATTTTTTAAAAAATATAAGAGCTGCTTCTTTGGCTAGACAGTTGAAATATATAAACTTTTTGGCTGGGTGTGTTGGCTCATGCCTGTAATCTCAACACTTTGGGAGGCTGAGACGGGTGGATCACTTGAGGTCAGGAGTTTGAGACCAGCTTGGCCAACATGGCAAAAACCCGTCTCTACTAAAAATACAAAAAGTAGCCGGGTGTGGTGACATGCACCTGTAATTCCAGCTACTCAGGAGGCTGAGGCAGGAAAATTGCTTGGACCCGGGAGGTGGAGGCGGAGGTTGTGGTGAGCCGAGATAGCGTCACTGCACTCCAGTGTGGGCAAGAGAGCAAGACTGCATCACAAAAAAATAAATTTTGAGAAGGAAAATTTTAAAAAGCAACATGTATTCACAATATTACAATTTTGAATGGGAACTGATGAAAACCACAGAGTATATTTAAAAATATATTATCCAGTTATATGCTAGTACATGTTAGTATCTGGATAAAATGAATTTTTATATATATATAATTTACCAAAACTGACTCAAGAGAAAATGGAAACTAAAATAGACCTTTTGGCCTGAAGGATATTGTGAAACAAAAAGCACTGGGCCTCAGATGGTTTTCTGTTTAAGCTCTTTCATTCTCTAAGGATAATGTAATTTATATGTTATCTATACTGTTCCAGGGCATAAGGGAAAAGTTCATTTTCTAAAGCTGATCATAACAAAAACATTTGACAAAAGTAACCCTAAAAAATAAAAACTAAGAGATTTGTAATTAAAAAAAGATATGCCAGACATAGTCAAACAAACATACAGGCAAGGACAGCATTATTCATATCAGACTCCACTGATTTCAAGGCAAAAAAAAATGAGACAAAAAAGACACTTAATAAGAAGTTTAATCCATAATGAAGACACAATTGTCTGTCTTCTTTTTGCAATAAAAACCAGCACCAGGGCTGGGTGTGGTGGCTGCTTTTCATCCCAGCACTTTGGGTGGCCGAGGTGGGCAGATCACTTGAGGTCAGGAGTTCGAGACAAGCCTGGCCAATATGGTGAAACCCTATCTCTACTAAAAATACAAAAATTAGCCAGGCATGGTGGTGCCACCTCTTGTCCCAGCTACCTGGGAGGATGAGGCCAGAGAATCGCTTGAACCTGGGAGGCAGAGGTTGCAGTGAGCCAAGATCGCACCACTGCACTCCAGCCTGGGTGATGCAGCACAACTCTGTCTCAAAAACGAAACAAAACCGACATCAGATTCCCAAAACAAACACTTTAAGCATTAAAAGGGTTTTTTTATGGAAGCAGAAAAATTGCAGGCAATCTAGACAAGTCTGTGTAAGATTAAAGAGCCAAAAAGGTAAGGAATCTAAAGAATAATCACTGATGGAATGGAAAAATATTACATTGCTGTATTCATCTGCAAACATAGCCTATTCTTTCTTTGTAAGGATTGTGGAATATGTACACAATTTAATCATATTTGGGTCTCAAAGAAAACCTTAACAAAATCTCAAACTTGTGAATAGTACAGACCCCATACTTTGATAATTTTTTTTTACTGGAAATTGTAGCCAAAAGAAAAAGAGCCACTTAGAATTTCCAGAACTCTTCTTTTTGTTAGCCTTTTTAAATTTAAGTTCCAGGGTATATGTGCAGGATGCGCAGGTTTGTTACATAGGTAAATGTGTGCCATGGTGGTTTGCTGTACCCATCAACTCATCACCTAGGTATTAAACCCAGTATGCATCAGCATTTTTCTTGATGCTCTCCCTCCCCTCGCCCCGTCAACGGGCCCCAGTGTGTGGTTCCCCTCCCTGTGTCTAAGTGTTCACATTGTTCAGCTTCCACTTGTAAGTGAGAACATGAGGTGTTTGGTTTTCTGTTCCTGCGTTAGTTTGCTGAGGATAATGGCTTCCAGCTCCATCCATGTCCCTGCAAAGGACATGATCTCGTTCCTTTTTATGACTGTATAGTACTCCATGGTATATATGTACCACATTTTCTTTCAGTCTGTCATTGATGGGTATCTGGGCTAATTCCGTGTCTTTGCTGTTGTGAATGGTGCTGCAATGAACACACATGTGCATGCATCTTTATAATGGAATGATTTATATTCCTCTGGGTATATACCCAGTAATGGGATTGCTGGGTCAAATGGTATCCTTGAACAACTCTTGGATCAAAGAAGAAAGTAGATTTTAAATGTTCTCATCTAAGCAATGCTATGTGAGGTGATGAATATGTTAATTATTTCACAGTGTACACATGCATCAAAACATATCGTACATATAAATATATACAATTTGTCATTTGTCAATTAAAAAATACAACTCAAAATTAAGGGGGAAGCAGCAATTATAAATCTTTAAAATGCGGAGGAAGGGATAGCTAAAGATAAAATGAGATATTAAAGAATTAGAAAACAGAGAAGCAGAAGTGATAAACTTGAGATTTGATTCTTTTGAGGAGAAAAGAAACAACCCACGTAAAACTGAAAACCCATTTGCTTTCCTAATGAAGAAAAAATGAGAGAAAAACAGATACTTGATGTTAGAAATTAGAAAGGGGAAATAACCGCAGATGCAGAGGAAATAAAAATCGTAAGAGTATGCAAATAGGTATGCTTCACTCAACAGGGTGTGGACACACATTTAGGTCCAAAGTCCTATTCTCAATGTGTGTTTTGTGTGAGAAATGCTTATATGTAAAAACCAATAACTTTCCAAAAGTAACCAGTTAGAAAATATCATGGGGAATGGAGTTAATAACAAAACTGCTGACTGTAGGACTAAAAGTGCTCAAGTTTATCAAGAAATTTATTTATTCAATGTATTTAACATATGCTTATACAATATAGGCTTACCGTATGCCAGGTACTTTGATCTTTAAGAACCCTAGAATGTAGGTTTGCTCATATTCACATTTTACAGATGAAGAAACTGAGGCACAAAGAGGTTAGGTAACTTGGCCAAAGTCACCCAGCTGGTAGATGGCAGGACCAGGATTCAAAATGTAGTTAGCGTCCAGCATCTGTGTGCGTTGCTATCACGCTGACTGCTCGGTTCATGCAGAGACGTATCACATTCCAGGAGGGAAGACTCAGTCTCATCAAATGATCCAACAGAACCGGACTGAGCTCTCTGGCAGGGGCTGAAATGCAAAGCGTCTGTCCGAGGTGAATGTCAGTAGAATGGCACACAGCCACGGAGCTGCCGGTTTCCCACGAGTGCACTTAATCACGCCGAGGCCCAAGTAGCATGAGGCTCCATCTTGAGATTCACCTGTCGGGGATCCGAGCAGGATCTGCACCCATCACTTCTCCTCTGCATTCCCTCCTCCAAGTCCGCTAGCACAGATGTGATGGAGTGGCAGTTCAGATCCTTCCTAACTCAACCCCCTTTCCTCCTCTCTTAGATCCAGGAGATGGTCCACTCGGAGGTGGCCGCCTATGACTCGGGCCGGCCTGGGCCCCTGCTGGGTCGCCCGGCAATGCTGGCCAGCCACATGAGTGCCCTCAGCCAGTCCCAGCTCATCTCGCAGATGGGCATCCGGAGCAGCATCGCCCACAGCTCCCCATCACCGCCGGGGAGCAAGTCAGCGACCCCCTCTCCCTCCAGCTCCACTCAGGAAGAGGAGTCGGAAGCGCATTTCAAGGTATGTGCGGTGGAGTAACAGAGCCTGAAGCTGCCCTCCTGTCGGCAGGGAAGGGGTCCTGTGGGGAAATGGGCATCACCTCCCTCTAGTAAAGACTAGAAAAGGCCGATGTCCCAAGGCCCCGTAGGTGCTACCCCCACCGAGCAGGCGTTCCTGGTGGCGGTTGGGATGTCCGCCGCAGAGCTCAGTGGTTTTCTGTTAAGACACCCGGGCCACGCTGGAAGCCAAGGATAAAGCACATTGGCAGGTGGAGCACCTGGTCAGGGGGGATGGCACCTATGGGGCTTTGTGGCATCGGGCTTTGGCTGCTCCATGTGCTGAGCGTCCTTGACAAGCTGTGTCCCCTCGGGGCTCCCACAGCCTTGTGCGTAAAGCAGAGAAAATTCCAACAAATGTTGAGGGGACGGGGTGAGAAGATCCTGTGAAAGTTGGCAAAGCCTGACTCCTGAAGGACGGCTTCAGCAAGGCCATCGGGGTCGCATTTGGCCCTTTCAGGAGAAAATATTCTGACAAAACTGTGTGGTCCAGAAGACAGCACCTCTGGGCCTAGAGTACTCACTGACCTTGAGGGTGGGGTGCAAAAATGAACCCCCCCATTGGGAACATGCATTCTCCCAACATTCCTGGAGTCTAGAGTGGTTTGACCTCCTCCAGAACATGGTAGGGATGAGAGCCCGCCACCTGTCCAGGCTCTGGCCCTTCTTTGCATTGACTCCAAATCCACCTCCCAGTGAGAGAACATCTTGTCTTACCAGGGAGGAAAACAGAGGCCCAGAAAGGCCAAAGACAGAAGTGTTTGCCCAGGGCCTCCCAGCGAGCTAGTGGCAGAATCAAGACTTACCTCCCTCTGTGCCTCCTACCTCTGTCGATCCAGTGTCCTTTCCACGTGGTGGCCTCCTAAGGCCTGGGGCAGTAACCCTGGACTTCGGGGGAAGAGGGGGTTTACTTTTGGATCCTGGCCCAGCTTCATCCTAAGGATGACTCGACCTCTATTATAGTCCGTGCAGGAACGGTTTTTATTCAACAAACACTCCCTATGGGCCAGACACTGCTCTAAACACATAACAAGTATACGTCCATGTAATCCTCATAAAAGTCCTGTGGGGCAGGGACTGTTATTATCTCTGTTTGGCAGATGGGGACACTGAGACACAGAGAGGTTAAGTAATGTATCTGGTGTCACACAGCTAGTAAGTGGGGGGAACCAGGATTCAAACCCAGGAGGCTGCAGGTGCAGTCCAGTATATGTGCCCTCAACCCCCTGCCCTGCTGTGCCTGTTCAGGACTTTATCAATGACAACATGCCTCTTCATCCCTGATCTTGCTAAGGCCACACCACAGTGCTAACACAACTGGGGCTTGGAGAAGGGAGTGGCTGCAGAGAATACGCCTCAGGAACAGAACCATGTCCTTCAGACATGGATGCCTGATCATGCTTACTGGCCCATGGCTTTATCATCAGTTCAACATGTCACCTCCATCTTCTTGGCTCCTAGAGCCAGAGTCTTCACTGGCTTTTGACCAAAGTCCCCTGTTGCTGCATGGCTTGAGTGACCCAACAGAGACCCACTGAGGTCTGTGGTGGGCATCCCAACCACCACCCCATCCTGGAAGCCCTAAGTCAAGTGTTCACAGGATCGTGGTCCTGCAGTCTGTCCCGCGTGAAGCCACTGGCTCCAGGGCTGACGCAGTAACAGTCGCTTTAGCCTCATGCCCTCCCCACTTCACAGGGTCCAGGGACTAAGCCACCTGCTCAAAGCTGCACAGCTGAAACATGGTGGTGGAGGCCAGCCTTTTGTAATGCAGGATCCCTTTTGGGGATTGTGATCACAAGTGGAAGGGCAGATATATACACACACGCACACAAACACACACACACGTATATACACATATACACATGCACACACACTCCAAACTTGGAAATAGGTCCCCAAATGACTGCACATTTTTTCAATGTCATACCAAAGCATTGGCTAACTGGCTCACTCAATAATTATCTGATTCTCTAGGAAACTGGACCTTTGCTTTGATTCGTTATTCATTATTGATTAGGGGATTTTACAATTCTGTAAAAGAAGATGTTACCTTGGGGGGGGAAAAGTGATAAGAGATGTAAGTGATTTTTGTCTGATTATAAGGCAAATTAACTTTGCCTGGTAGAAATGCAAATTTCTGTCCAGTAGAAAAGATTAAAAGTCCCAAAGGTGATAGTTTTAGCGCACTATTGGGCACTAACCAGTCTCACGTGTAATTTAGTAATCTAATTCCAGCATTCTTTCCATTCTTTCAGTGACTATACAGTCATCTTCTCCTGCATTTCTCTGAATCAACTTTACCATCAGGCTGATTCTCTTTAATGAGTTAAACACCCACCCGGGGTGTGTGTGTGTGTGTGTGTGTGTGTGTGTGTCTGTGTCCATTGCCCCCTCCACCGCGCGAGTGGTTATCTGTGTGTGAGCAGGCTGGCAAGTGCAGCTCGGCCTGAGTCTGTGTTGATCGCCATTGGCAGGAGGCCCTTGGGCTTCTTTGGTTTTCTGACTCTTCTCACTCGGGCAGATCTCGGGAGAAAAGAGACCTTCAGCCGACCCAGGAAAAAAGGCCAAGAACCCAAAGAAGAAGAAAAAGAAGGACCCCAATGAGCCACAGAAGCCTGTGTCGGCCTACGCACTCTTCTTCAGAGACACTCAGGCCGCCATCAAGGGTCAGAACCCTAGTGCCACTTTCGGTGACGTGTCCAAAATCGTGGCCTCCATGTGGGACAGCCTGGGAGAGGAACAGAAGCAGGTGAGCCTCCCTCTCTTTCTGGGCCATCCCCTGAGGCTTTGTGGTCCTGGAGCCAAGGACACACTTTGAAGGTCTGAAACCAGGCCCAGCTCTGGAACTAGAGACTCTTGCAGAGGTCTTTCCTGGGCTCAGGTTGCCCATCTGTAAACTGGGAAGCTAGCTGCCTTCCAATTCTACTAGCCAACTGCATTTACTAGCAACTTAACCACTCTGAACCTCTGCTTCCCCCATTGATAAAATGAGAACAAGCATCTCCAACCATCTTGTCCCTCCAACCCTAAAAGTCTGCAGTTCAGGCCAGAGCTTCCTATCCCACTGGCCATCTGCCTGTGGCCTCCTCTAAAGGCCTCCAGGGAGAATAGAGAGCAGAACTAGCTGGTAGGCAAATGGAGTTGCCAGCTGTGTGACCTCAGCCTGACCACCTAAACGCTCTGAGCTTCAGTTTTCATGTCATAAAACAGGGGTGCTGGCTACTCATTCTCTGAGCTCATGTCTGGGCTGGGCTCTCCCTCTGGTATTTCACTGAATCCTTACAACACCCTGTGGAGTAGCCATTGCTTTCCTGTTTGGTAGAGACACCAAGAGGTAAAGTGACTCACCCACGGTCACCAGTGTGAATCCAGGTAGAGTCAGGATTTGAACTCACATCTGTAGAAGCAGGAGGCTCAATTGAGTTGTTGGCATGAGAGACATGAATCAAATAAGTAGATGAGTAAATGTAAAATGACAATTGTGATTGTGCCATGTACCAGGAGGGTACATGGTTCATGAGAGTGGAAAGAGCAGGGACGGACATTGTCCCGGGGGTCAGGTCACCAGGTGAGACCTGAAGAGTGAGTTCTCTTTGGAGGAGAGGAAGTGTTCCAGACAGGGAGGCCTGGTAAGGGAAAGAGCCTGGAAAAGCACAGGGGACTGAAAGGAGACCAGGATGGCCAGAGAGGAGACAATAAGAGTCCCCATGGCAGAGATGGAGCTGGAAAGGAGGGCAGGGGCCAGACCACACTGGGCTTTGCAGACCTTGGAAGTAGTCAGGCCCTGTTCTAAGAGGAGAGAAAACCAGTGAAGAGTTTTATGCAGAGGAGAGACTGGAACGGCAGCATAAGGCAGGTAAAAGTGGATGTGGAGGGTGCACAGTGATCCAGGTGGGGGAAGGTAGGGTCTGGAGCATCTTCCAGAATGGTTTGGGGTAGGGGACACAGAGCATGTCCTGGGAGCCTCCTTGCATCTGGCTTCCACTCTGAGTAAATGGAGATGTCAGTCACTGGATGGGAAATACGGGGAAAGTAGCAGGCTTGGGGCAGAGAGATGAATTGCTGACTTATTTGAAACATCTCCTTTACCATATTCTAAAATTTTAGCTAATTTTGGAATATGTTATAAGGTGGAGTTTTTTTTTTTTTGTGAGCCCCCCACCTCTGGTAGGGGAGCGGGGAAATGAGACAGGGAAAGGAGGGCAGCCAGGAAAGAGCACATTGTCCCAGGAGAATCCACCAAGGGCAACTGAAGCACAATCCCGCTGGGAACTCAGGAGCCTGCTTAGAACGTGCCAGGCCTCAGGGTCATCCCGTCTGAGGGGCAAGCGTGCTGGGGTGGACACCAGCATTCCTTCAGAGCTGCTCCAGGGGACATTACTTCTGCAGCACCTCTGGCCTGCTACTCATGCCAGGCTCCTGCCACCAGAGGGACCCTCAGGCAAAGGAATATAGCTGGTGGCAGCTGGAAGTAGAGCATGTTTGTAGGACAGGGGTAAGGACTGGGGGATATTGGCAGGGCACTGCGGCTTTTGCTATAGGGACGTCTGTCATTTTCACTTGTGTGTTTTGTTGGCAACCAAGTCTCTTTCAAAAGACTTCAGGTTGTTTTTGTTTGGTGGGGGGATTTCCTTGCCCTTTTATACAGTCTGGGGAGACAGTGGTCTCAAGTGCTGTGTCCCCAGGCACTCCCTCCACCGATGCTTTCTCTGACCTCATTCAGCACAGCCCAGAGGCAAGCAAAGGTGGTTGAGAGTTCCAGCTCCTGTGTCGGTTTCATTTCTGCTTACCTGTCTGGCGTTTTATTTCTAATCCAAGAACTTGGCATATATTTATTTCCATCCAATAATGGGCATCTCTCTCCTTTTACTTAATGCATTATAAATGGCACATTTCTCCCCATTTTCCTAGCAAATTGTTGTTGATGTATAAAAAGTTAGGAATTCATTTTGTAACTGCCAAGCTTACTATTGTATCATTTCTGATCATTTTTAATTCCTGAGTCTTCTAGGTTTAAAAAAAGATGTGTCTATATATACATATTTGCACGCATATATCTTTTACAAATGATAATTTTGTCTCCTTTGTTATTTTTTTTTTTAAGAGACAGGGTGTCGCTCTGTCACCCAGGCTAGAGGTCAGTGGCATGATCATAGCTCACTGCAGCCTTGAACTCCTGGGCTCAAGCAATTTTCCCAGCTCAGCTTCCCAAGTAGCAGGACTACAGGTGTGCCATGCATCACCATGCCCCACAAAATTTTTTTTTTTTTTTTTTTATAGAGACAGGGTCTTGCTTTGTTGCTCAGGCTGACAAACTCTTAGCCTCAAATGATTCTCCCACCTTGGCCTCCCAAAGTGCTGGGATTAGAGGCATTAGCCACTACATCCAGCCATGTCTCCTTATTTTGTCTCCTCACTTCTCAGATTTCTAATTTTGTTTTCTTTTCCCAGTTATGTTGACTAGGACTTCTAAGAGATGTTCAGCAATGGTTGGGATAGTAGTCTTCTTACTTTGCATTACCTGTCATGTTTCACTATTAAGCATAAAGCTGGGATGTTAGCTTGTGTCGGTTTTTGAAATCACATTTAGAAGTGTGACTTATATTCCTATTTTACTATGAATACACTAATAACCAAGAGAGGTAGTGTTGAGAAAATTATACGAAATAAAAAAACCCCCGCCTAGCCCCCAAAAGTTTCAAGCCTAGGTGATGGATAGGAAAGTTCTTTCAAATCATCAAAGAGCTAATAATTCTAAGACTTAGAAAAATAAGAAAACCTTCACAAGTCTTTATATACAATGTAACCTTGACACTAAAACATAATGAAGCTAACTGCATCATTTAATTTTGAATGTGTAATAAACAATACCAAAATTTAATGGCTTAAGATAATAATCATTTATTCAACTTATGATTCTGAGGGTCCATGAACTGTGCTGGGCTCAGCAGGATGGTTCTGCTGCTGCTCTTGGCTGGGCTCACCCATTTGCATCAGTGGTCAACTACAGTAAATTAGGCATCTCTGCTTCTGGGAGTTGGATGGCTGTCAGCTGGAGCAGTGGAGCCAAACTGGGCCATGTGTCTCTCATCATCCAGCAGACTAGCTCATGCTTATTCACATAGCAAGTCAGAGTTCCAAGAGCAGTTTTAGAGCAGAAAAATGGCAGAAAGGAGACAGGACTAACTTGCAGCTCCCACTCGGACAGACAGAGCAGTGCATGGAGACTCACATTGTGAACTTTTGCTCCAAGAACTACCACAGGAACATACTAGGAAAGCCAGAAGAATCCACAGACCCTTTGAAGGATGTGGAGATTGCTACTGCAGGCTCTCTGGGATAGCCAAGGAATTGTGAGTTGGCTTGCTTTCTCAGCTGGGAGGCCTGTAGCCTGGGGCATGTTCTCAGCCCTGTTCACTGGCTGCCTGGAAATAAACTTGGTGCTGTTGGGGGTGCATGGTGGGAATGAGACCAGCCTGTGGCTGCCAGCTTTCCCTCACTTCCCTGACGACCTGTGTGATGCAGCAGAGTCAGCCATAATCACTCTGGGAACCACAACCCCCACAGCATCTGCAGCAAGCCCCGCCTAAGGAGAGTCTGAGCTTAGACACACCTAACCCTGCCCCTACCTGATGGTCTTTCTCTACCTGCCCTGTTAGCCTAAGACAAAGGACATAATCTCTCTTGGGAACTCCATGGCCCCGCCCACCACCTGACTCTAGGGCAAGCTTGTATCCTCCCTCTACTACTGCAGCTGATGTGCTCTAGAAAGTGCCACCTCCTGGCTAGAGACCAACCAACACAAAACTGGTGCACTTAAAAATACAAACAAGGACCCTCACGGAGTCCACTTCACTCCTCTGCTACTTCCACCAGACCAGGTGTTGCTATCCATGGAGGAGAGACCTGAAGACAGATCACATCACAGGACTCTTTGCAGACACTCCCCAGTACTAGCCGGGAGCCCGGTAGCTCCGCTGGGTGGCTAGATCCAGAAGAGAAATAACAATCACTGCAGCAGGGATCTCAGGAAACCACATCCCTAGGGGAAGGGGGAGAACCCCAAGGGACAGGAGAATCTGAACAGCAGCGCTTGAGTCCCAGATATTCCCTCTGACATAGTTTACCCAAATGAGAAGGAACCAGAAAAATAATTCTGGTAATATGACAAAACAAGGTTATTTAACACCCCCAAAAGATAACACTAGCTCAACAGCAATGGATCCAAACCAAGACAAAATCTCTGAATTGCCAGAAAAAGAATTCAGAAGGTTGATTGTTAAGCTAATCAACGAGGCACCAGAGAAAGGTGAAGTCCAACTTAAAATAAAAAAAATTATACAGGATATGAATGGAAAAATCTCCAGTGAAATAGCATAAATAAAAACAATCACAACTTCTGGAAATTAAGGACACACTTAGAGAAATGCAAAATACACTGGAAAGTCTCAGCAATTGAATTGAACAAGTAGAAGAATGCACTTCAGAGCTCAAAGACAAGGCTTTTAAATTAACCCAATTCAACAAAGACAAAGAATTTTAACAAATGAACAAAGCCTCCAAGAAGTTTGGGATTATGTTAAATGACCAAATCTAAGAATAATTGGTGTTCCTGAGGAAGAAGAGAAATCTAAAAGTTTGGAAAATATATTTGAGGGAATAATTGAGGAAAACTTCCCTGGCCTTGCTAGAGATCTAGACATCCAAATACAAGAAGTTCAAAGAACACCTGGGAAATTTATCACAAAAAGACAGAAAGGAAAACCTATCAGATTAACAGCAGATTTCTTAGCAGAAACCCTACAAGCTAGAAGGGATTGGGGTCCTATTTTTAGCCTCCTTAAACAATTCGCCAAGAATTTTGTATCCAGCAAAACTAAGCTTCATTACAGTTCTTTTTTTCAAAGCAATGCTGAGAGAATTTGCCACTGCCAAGCCAGCACTGCAAGAACTACTAAAAGGAGCTCAATCTTGAAACAAATTTTCAAAATACACAAAAATGGAATATCCTTAAAGCATAAATCTCACAGGACCTCTAAAATAATAGCACAATTTTTAAAAAACCACAAGGTATTTGGGCAACAAATAGCACAACGAATGGAAGAATAGTACCTCACATCTCAATACTAACACTGAATGTAAATGGCCTAAATGCTCACTTAAAAATACAGAATGGCAGAATGAATAATAATTGACCAACTGAGTATCTGCTGTCTTCAAGAGACTCACCTGACACATAAGGACACACACAACCTTTAGGTAAAGGGGTGGAAAAAGATACTCCATGCAAATGGATACCAAAAGTGAGCAGGAATAGCTATTCTTATATCAGACCAAACAAACTTTAAAGCAACAGCAGTTTAAAAAGACAAAGAGGGACATTATATAATAAAACTAGTCCAACAGGAAAATATCACAATCCTAAATTTATAAGCATCTAACATTGGAGCTCCCAAATTTAAAAAACAATTACTACTAGACCTAAGAAATGAGAAAGATAAGATAGCAAAACAACAATAGTGGGAAACTTCAATACTCCACTGACAGCACTAGACAGGTCATCAAGACAAAGTCAACAAAGAAACAATGAACTTAAACTATACCCTACAACAAATGAACTTAACAGATATTTATAGAACATTCTACCCAACAACTGCAGAACATACATTCTGTTCATCAGCACATGGAACATTCTCCAAGATAGACCATACAATAGGCCATAAAACAAGTCTCAACAAATTTAAGAAAATAGAAATTATATCAAGTACTCTCTCAGACCACAGTGGAATAAAACTGGAAATCAAAAGGAACCCTCAAAACAATGCAAATACATAGAAATAGTTAAATAACCTGCTCCTGAATGATTGTTGGGTCAACAATGAAATCAAGATGGATATTATAAAATTCTTTGAACTGAACGATAATAGTAACATAACCTATCAAAACCTCTGGGATACAGCAAAAGTGGTGCTAAGAGGAAAGCTCATAGCATTAAAGGCCTACATCAAAAAGTCTGAAAGAGCACAAATGGACAATCTAAGGTCACGCTTCAAGGAACTAAAGAGAGAGAACACACCAAACCCAAACCCAGCAGAAGAAAAGAAATGACAAAGATCAGAGCAGAACTAAATGAAATTGAAACCAAAAAATACAAAAGATAAACAAAAAGCTGGTTCTTTGAAAAGATAAATAAAACTGATAGATCATGAATGAGATTAACCAAGGAAAGAGAGAAGATCCAAATAAGCTCAATTAGAAACAAAACATGAGATATTACAACTGATACCACAGAAATACAAAAGATCATTCAAGGCTACTATGAACACCTTTATGTACATAAACTAGAAAACCTAGAGGAGACGGATAAATTCCTGGAAATATACAACCCTCCTAGATTAAACCAGACCAATAACAAGCAGTGAGATTGAAATGGTAATTAAAAAGTTACCAACAAAAGAAGTCCAGGACCAGATAGATTCACAGCTGAATTCTATCAGACTTTTAAAGGACACTATTCCACGAAATAAAGAGGGAATCCTTCCTAAATTATTCTATGAAGCCAGTCAATCACCCTAATACCCAAACCAGGAAAGGACATAATAACAAAAAAAACTACAGGCCAATATTCCTTCTATGCCCAAAATCAGCATAGAAGGGACATACTTTAAGATAATAAAAGCCATCTATGATAAACCAGAGCCAACATTATAGTGAGTGAATGGGGAAAAATCGAAAGCATTCCCCTTGAGAACTGGAACAAGACAAGGATGCCCACTTTTACCATTTCGATTCAACAGAGTACTGGAAGTCCTAGCCAGAGCAATCAGACAAGAGAAAGAGCATCCAAATCTGTAAAGAGGAAGTCAAAGTGTTGCTGTTTGCTGATGTTATGATTGTATACCTAGATGAACACGAATGCAAAAATCCTCAACACAATACTATCTAACTGAATCCAGTGGTGTATTAGAAAGATAATCCACCATGATCAAGTGGGTTTCATGCCATGGATGCAGGAATGGTTTAACATACACAAGTCAATAAATGTATACCACATAAACAGAATTTAAAACCACATGATCATCTCAATAGACACAGAAAAAGCATTTGACAAAATTGAGCATCCCTTTGATTAAAACCCTCAGCAAAATCGGCATAGAAGGGACATACCTTAAGGTAATAAAAGCCATCTATGATAAATCCAGAGCCAACATTATACTGAATGGGGAAAAGTTGAAAGCATTCCCCCTGAGAACTAGAACAAGACAAGGATGCCCACTGTTACCACTTTTATTCAATGCAGTACTGGAAGTCCTGGCCAGAGCAATCAGACAAGAGAAAGAAATAAAGGGCACCAAATCAGTAGAGAGGAAATCAAACCGTTGCTGTTTGCTGATGGGATTATCATATACCTAGAAAACCCTAAAGACTCATCCAAAAAGCTCCTAGAACTGGTAAATGAATTCAGCAAAGTTTCAAGACCCAAAATTAATGTACACAAATCAATAGCTCTGCTATACACCAACAGTGACCAAGCTGAGAATCACATCAAGAACTCAACCTCCTTTAGCTGCAAAAAAAAAATAAGATAAAAATAAATAAATAAAATACTTAGGAATATACCTAACCAAGGAGGTGGAAGACCTCTACAAGGAAAACTACAAAACACTGCTGAAAGAAATCATAGATGAAACAAACGGGAACACATCCCATGCTCATGGATGGGTAGAATCAATAGTGTGAAAATGACCATACTGCCAAAAGTAATCTATAAATTCAGTGCAATTCCCATCAAAATACCGCCGTCATTCTTCACAGAACTAGAAAAAACAATCCTAAAATTCATGTGGAATCAAAAAAGAGCCCTCATATCCAAAGCATGACTAAGCAAAAAGAACAAATCTGGAAGCACCACATTACCCAACTTCAAACTATACTATAAGGCCATAGTCACCAAAACAGCATGTTACTGGTATAAAAATAGGTATATAGACCAATGGAAAAGGATAGAGAACCCAGAAATAAAGCCAAATCCTTACAACCAACTGATCTTTGACAAAGCAAACAAAAACATGAAGTGGGGAAAGGACACCTTATTCAACAAATGGTGCTGGGATAATTGGCAAGCCACATGTAGAAGAGTGAAACTGGATCCTCATCTCTTACCTTATACAAAAATCAACTCAAAATGGATCAAAGACTTAAATCTAAGACCTGAAGCCCTAAAAATTCTAGAAGATAACGCTGGAAAAACCCTTCCACAGACATTGGCTTAGGCAAAGACTTCATGACCAAGAACCCGAAAGCAAATGCAACAAAAACGAAGATAAATAGATGGGACTTAATTAAACTAAAAAGCTGCACAGCAAAAGAAATAACCAGCAGAGTGAACAGACAACCCACAGAGTGAGAGAAAATCTTCACAATCTATACTTCTGACAAAGGACTAATATCCAGAATCTACAAAGGAACTCAAATCAGCAAGAAAAAAAACAATCCCATCAAAAACTGGGCTAAGGAGATGAATAGACAATTCTCAAAAGAAAATATACAAATGGCCAACAAACATATTAAAAAATACCTTAACATCATTATGATCAGGGAGATGCAAATCAAAACCACCTTACTCCTGCAAGAATGTCCATAATCAAAAAATAGATGTTGGCATGGATGTGGCAAAAAGGCAACACTTTTACACTGTTGGTGGGAATATAAACTAGTACATCCACTATGAAAAACCGTATGGAGATTCCTCAAAGAACTAAAAGTAGATCTACTGTTTGACTCAGCAATCCCACTGCTGGGTATCCACCCGGAGGAGAAGAAATTATACAAAAAAGATACTTGCACACGTTTGTAGCAGCCCAATTTGCAATTGCAAAAATATGGAACCAGCCCAAATGCCCATCAATCGAGTAGATAAAGAAAATGTGGCACACACACATATATATATATATGTACACACACACACACACACACACACCATGAAATACTACTCAGCCATAAAAAGGAAGGAAATAATGGCATTTGCAGCAAACCTGGATGAAATTGGAGACAATTATTCTAAGTGAAGTAACTCAGGAATGGAAAACCAAACATTGTATGTTCTCGTAAGTGGGAACTAAGCTATGAGGACGCAAAGGCATAAGAATGATACAATGAACTTTGGGGACTTGGGGAAAAGGATGGCGGTGAAGGATAAAAGACTATACATCAGGTACAGTGTGCACTGCTCAGGTGGTGGGTGCACCAAAATCTCAGAAATCACCGTTAAAGAACTTATTCACGTACAAAAAAATTTTTTTAATTAAGAGTTCCAAGAGTAGCAAGAGGGCTCACCAATATGTGATCACTTTGTCTCTGCGTGCATCACATTTGTGCTTGTCTTACTGGCCAACACAAGTCACATAAGGCTAAGGTCCAAGTCGTTCGCACCTCCTTGTTTCTACCAAAAACCATGGAAAACAAGGAGGTGCAAACAAATTGGGACCAATCCTACAATAACATATGAACCTAGGTCTAAAATTTTTAATAAAAAATATTAGCAAACCGAATCCAGACTAACGTACTATGAACAAGTAGGTTCATTCTAGGTTGTGAAGGTGGTTCAGCATTAAGAAATCTGCACTGTGCTGGCTCAGAATGGGGGCTTCAAAGGGCCTTGTCTTTCTGTGATCAGTTGTACTGATATAACCTGGAGGCCCAGAGAGGTGAAGCATGTTGGCCAAGGCCACACAGTGACTTGGCTGAGGAACTGGGATACGGCCTGGTCTCCAAAATTTCTCTGCAGCGCTCCCAGAAAGGGGCCAGTGGCTGGCTGACTCAGCTTCTGACCCCACCACCCTCGTCCATTCATGATCCTTGAATCCATACCTTCCCACCCCAGGACCCTGCACCGCATGCCCTCTGTAACTTTCTCTCCAGTGTTGCTCATGTGTTGACTCTTCCAGGCCTATAAGAGGAAGACAGAAGCAGCAAAGAAGGAATATCTGAAGGCTCTGGCAGCCTACCGGGCTAGCCTCGTCTCCAAGGTAACACCCGGAATCTCCAGGCACAGCCCTGATCAGAGTGGGGCCACTTGAGGAATGGAGCAATAACTGGGGCCTGTGGGAAGGGCCAGCACCCCAGGTCTTAGAAAGGATGGGTCAGACCTAAATGGTCATGTTTGCAGGGCACCTACAGTGTGCCAGGCTCATTCTGGGCACTTTATATGCATTTCGTTGGCTTCTTCCAACAAGAACCCAACACCCAGAGGGGTTGAGCAACTTGCCTGAAAAGATCGAGTTTGTTAAAGTGGCTGCACCAGGATTCAAACCCAGTTTTGCCAGTTTTATGTGGCCTTCACTTCTGACCACTGATGGGGCTTGGGACATGCTACCCCAAAATATGGCACCTCCTCACCACACCATCGGCCTCCTCTGTCAACACCAGCAATGTAGGAAGCTAAGTGTGGCTGTGGATGCGTGGCCCAAGTGGAGGTGGGTGTTGTTCCTGTTACAGAGGAGATGGCATCCAAATTGGTCCATAAAAGGCCAAGTAAAAGGCGGTCCAAAGTCAAGGGAACAACATCTGCAAAGGCACAGAGGCTGGAAGGAGCATGATTAGAGCTGGCTCAGTGGGATGGTGCTTGTCTCACTGGCCAGGCTGAGGAGCATGGATTCCCCCATGGGCAGGGGAGCCCCCCAAAGATAAAAGCAGTGGGTGGCTGGATGGTCAGAGCCAAGGGGACTAAGGACCCGGTGCTATCTCTGGTTAGTCCAAGCTCTCTCCCAAGAGATCCAGCCAGCAGCCGTCTCAGTGGGTTGCAGAGCCTCCTGGCCTCACAGCCCAAGTTCTGGCTCATCCCTCTTCTGTTCTCCAGTGACTGATATCTGTCTCCTTCCAGAGCTCCCCGGATCAAGGTGAGACCAAGAGCACTCAGGCAAACCCGCCAGCCAAAATGCTTCCACCCAAGCAGCCCATGTATGCCATGCCAGGCCTGGCCTCCTTCCTGACGCCATCGGACCTGCAGGCCTTCCGCAGCGGGGCCTCCCCGGCCAGCCTCGCCCGGACGCTGGGCTCCAAGACTCTGCTGCCAGGCCTCAGTGCGTCCCCGCCGCCGCCACCCTCCTTCCCACTCAGCCCCACACTGCACCAGCAGCTGTCACTGACCCCTCATGCCCAGGGCGCCCTTCTCAGTCCACCTGTTAGCATGTCCCCAGCCCCCCAGCCCCCTGTCCTGCCCACCCCCATGGCACTCCAGGTGCAGCTGGCGATGAGCCCCTCACCTCCAGGGCCACAGGTAAGCAGGGAAGAGCAGAACAGCCCTTCTGTGACCGTGTGGGGAGGGGAAGCAGCTTTGCCCTTTCAAACCCTGGCCCTGCCACTCACCAGTGATACAACCTCAGCCTTGGCACCCGACCTCTCTGAGCCTCAGTTACCACATCTAGGAAGTGGGTCTCGCACACCTTACCTGAAATGCACTGGCTGCAGTGAACAGTTCACAAGTTGCCAGACTGACTCTTAGGATATTCCAGTCCCCTCTTCCTGCATCCTCAGCCCTAGCCCTGGCCCTTCCCAAAGCCTTCGAGACCTTACTCCTGCTAATTGTTCCACGGAGATTGCTACAAGGTTCACATGGCCCTTAGAGGTCACTGGGCTCAGTAATTCCATTTTACAGATCGAGAAACTGAGGCCCAGAAAGGGAAAGGCCCTGAAAGCCAAGTCCTTCAGCCCCTGATTCAGCCAAGACAAGGGTTGAACATTTTGGAAGGTGCTCTACTGGGAGCAAGGCAGCAGCCCTGGAGGCAGCATCTCTTCCATGTGGACACCCCCGGACACATGGGCTCCCACCCCGGGAGGCCTGGGACAGTCTGCCGCCTCATCTCTCCTTGGCTCATGGCCCCCTCCTTCCCCCTCTGTAGGACTTCCCGCACATCTCTGAGTTCCCCAGCAGCTCGGGATCCTGCTCACCTGGCCCATCCAACCCCACCAGCAGCGGGGACTGGGACAGCAGCTACCCCAGTGGGGAGTGTGGCATCAGCACCTGCAGGTTAGTCCTCACCCGTCCCTGCCTTTGTCCTGCCGGCCAGGGAGAGTGGGAAAAGGATGGCCAGGGATGGGAAAATGGCCAAGGGCAACGCCGACAGGGGAGAACCCTGCAGTCACTGTCAGCCCTGCCAAGGGGAATCGATATCTCAGATGACACTGCAGAGCCAGGCCCCAGAAGGACTCTGCTGGCCTGATGCTGAGGCCTGCTTGGGAAACTGACTAGTCTTCAGTCTTGCTGCTTCTTCCTTGCTTCTGTTTTTTTCACAAGTGCTTCCACATGACATTCACAGATGAGTCCTGCATCTTAGGCCGGTTCCCTAGAAGCAGAGCCTGAGGCAACAGGGATTGGGTGCCTTTGGGGATGCACTGGGGAAAGCTTGCAGGAGAAGGGAGTGAGGGAGGCAGGATGGGGTGGGGGAAGGAGCTGAGGGGGGATGTGGCCTCAGCTGAAGACTTGCTTCTGCCTCATCCCATAGGAGCCCTGGAGCATGAATGGTGCTAGAGTGGCTCCCACCTGGAGGGCAGGGAACTGGCTTTTTGAACCCCTTCATCAGTCAGACCTTGGCTGTGGGCTGCCCCGGGCCGGGGGGAGTGTAGCCCACTGGGCAGGGCAGCTCCCAAGACTAGAACAGCTAAGAATGCAGGACAGGAGACCTCAGTGGGACATGGTGGGAGAAGGGACCCACTGTTTATCCCAAGGAATTACAGACACCTTAGAGACCCGTTCCCCCTGCACCCCAGTGTCCTCCCTAGTCCTCCTGTGGTCCTCCTGTCTCAGGCCTCTGTTCCTATCCTGCACTCAACCTTTCAAACCTATGCTAACACCTCCCTCTAGAAAGTCTTCCTGGATCCACGCCACCCCAACTCCGGGGAAGAGTGACCTTTCACTGCAGCCAGCAGGAGAGGGAGAATGCAGTGAGGAGGGACACTTGCTTCTTAAACCCGCCAGCCGGGTTCCCATTCCCTTGGCAAAAACGAGTCCCGCAGCCACACCTGGGGGACGTAGTGCCAAGCAGCCGTCCCAGCAATAGCGCCACACCCTGGAAGGCACAGCACACTTGTCGGGTGGCCACCTTGCTGCTGAGAACCGCTGCCCCCAGCCCTAGCCTCGGCCTCCCAGCACAGGGCTCGTTCCTCTGCTGATCCCGCCAGCGCCCTTGGACGCTGAACAAGTGACCACTGCGCATGCCCATTTCTGACATGCCTGAAGTGAGATTCTACGTGGGTGGGCGGACTCAGCTCAGCAAGAATCCCTTCCCTGCATCCCAAGCAGGTGCAGACCCTCCTACCCCAGCCCCTTCCTGTCCCCAAGTTTCCTTCTCAAAAGTCAGAATACTTAGGGTATGTAGGGGAGTGTCACACAATGTCCAAGCCTCCTGAGGCTGGCCCACCACATCCAGCATGGAGGTCGGACTCCAGCAGGGCCCTATTTTAAAAACATAAAAAGCACCTGTCCTCCCTTAATTCAGTTTGAGATTTACAAATTCCTGTGATTAAAAACCCATGTGAGAGCAATGGTGACATCGGCGTGCACCTCGATGAAAGACAGACACACTACTGCCCTTTCACCCAGAGCTGAGGACCGGGTGGTCCCCTGCTGGGTTTCCAGGAGGGGTTTGGTTCTGCTTGGTGCAGAGGTGGGTGAGGGTGGGGGAGCAGCTGCAAGTCCCTCATTCAGCCACAGAGGGGCAGCTGAATCCAGTGGCTGGGGTGGGGGCGTACAGTGCAGGGGTCCTGATGCTCCCCTGGCCTGGGGAGGTACCCAACAGCTTTGACAGCCCCTCCTCTCTCTCACAGCCTGCTCCCCAGGGACAAATCGCTCTACCTCACCTAATCCCACCTCCCCACCATCCCTGAGGCTCGCTGGAAGGCACTGCTCAGAGCCTGAAGGGCTGACAGCAGAAAAGAGGCCCTAGCCAGAGGCAGGTGGCCCATCGGAGAGAGCAGTGAGACACCCATTGCCCGGGGGCTGAGTCTCTTCCTCAACCTCCCACCAGACTCTGCAGAGGCAGCCCACTGCCCGCCGCCAGCCCAAAGAACCTGCAGGAACCTTCTGCCCGCTGACCTGCTTGCTCCAGGGTAACTGTGGACCCTGTCCTCGCCCTGCGCACGGTACCCTATGTCTGGACGCCCGGCCCCAGCCCCAGCCCCAGCTCACGTGGGCTGCCCCTGGCGGGGTTGCTCACCAACGGAACTCACCCCAGATGCATGGGCCAGAGGGCCGGCCCCCGGCATAGACGTGCACATTGGTTTTCCAGTGTGAACAAAAGATTACGAAACCTAGAAACTGTTGGTTCCGTGTAAGTAGTTGACTACGTGTTTTAGAACTGTGCTGAAGACATCTGTAAGATTATTTTGTGGGGGAAAAAAGTAGTTTCCTTTAAGGTAAAAAGCATTTTATATGATCCTTAGCACATTTTTAAGTTTTATCTTAAGGGAGACGTGCACAAAAGCGGCTGCCAAACCGTTTCGTCATCCTCACAGCAAGGACCGGACGCTTGCTAGCCCCCCCAGAGCACCGCTCTCCTTTTAATCATGTGTTCATCTATTTTAAATTGCCGGCGACGACTTTTGTCTATTTATGAAGAAACCTTGAGAACAAAGTTGCAGCTTATCCTACCGTGTGCGTGGTTTTGGGGTTTGGTTTGGGTTTGGGTTCTTGACGTCGTTTGCAGCTGTTTCCTGGCCCTGGCGAGTGTCTGTCTTGGTGCCCAGTGCTTCTCTCAAATCTCTTTATAATAAAACTTCTGAAAAGCTGAAAGCAAGTCTGTGTCTCCTTGCCCTTGGTGAGCCAGGGTTGAACCCTCTAAAGTGGCATAGAGCCCCTTGGGCCAGACGGACACGGGTCGAAGTCTTGCCTGACCTTTACCAGCCCGTGTGGGTTTCTGTGTGGGTGATGGGACCACTCTGACCTCAGTCTTGCCCTCTAAGGGGGTAACAGTGGTACAGACCCGTAGGGCTCTTGTGATGATGAAAAGGGGTGTGGGCAAGAATGCCACCACAAAGGAACTTGCAAGAGCTGGTGACAGTGGCGAGCCCTTCCTCTAGAGGATGGGGCCTCCCAGGCTTGTGGAGGTGAGCGGTGGGAATCCAGGGAGGAGGCCAAGCGGTTTTTCAAACCTGAGTGTAGGAAGCATCCCAGACAGGGGATTCTTTAAACCAGGTTTCCCAGCAGACCTTAGATGGTGATACTAACAACAACAAACAACAACAAAAGGCAAATAATAGTTGACTGTTTTAACTACATCTGGAAAAATACCAATTGCCTGGTGGGAGGCTGCAACTCTTGCACCCTGTGATGCAGCCATTTTGAGGTGGGGCAGGTGTCCCCGCTCCCAGCCAGGCTCGGGACCCAGACTGAGGAGCCCCCACACTCAGGACAGCTCTCCCAGCCTCTCACCCTCCAATCACGGTAAACCCTCTCCTTCCAGATGACAGCCCAGGATTGGAGTGCAGTTTCCCCACTGGAGGGCATTTTGTAATCCACTTTGGAAAAAGAAAAAAGAAAACCCCAAACAAACCAGCCACCTGCCGTCCCGTCAGCAGCAGCACTGCAATGTGCAGCATAAATATTTCATGTGGTTACAATTTCCTTTTCTATGTGGGGCTTGTCAGTAACACGACGGCTTAGACAGTTTAATATTCAACTCTTGCTTCCATGTTTGTGAAAACAGCGTCACTGGGATCCACGCAGACAGCCCACAATGACAAGAGTACAAGGCCCTCCTTGTACAGTGGTGCTGAGGCGGAGGCCTGCTGCCGCCCCTCACAGCTGCACCAGGAGCTCAGGAGTCCTTTCCAAGCATCCACACACCAAGGTCACTCCTTCTAGGCTGCACGGGACACTCAGCAGAACCTAAGCACCCTGCCTGCAGATATCCCTAAGCACTCTGCCTGCAGATAACCCAAGCAGAACCTAAGCACCCTGCCTGCAGATATCAGGGACTGTCGCATGGGTGTGTTCTGGGGCCCGGAGAGTGAGAATAGAGCCTAAAGGCCAATTTCAGGGACATGGAGTGGACAGCGACTGTCTTAGTCCATCCCAGCTGCCATAACAGAGTGCCATGGGCCAGGTGGCTCACAGCAACACAAACTTACTGCTCAGTTGTGGAGGCTGGGAGGTCTAAGATCAAGGCGCTGGCAGCTTCAGCGTTGGGTGAGGGTTCACTTGCTGGTTCATAAATGTCCATCCTCTCGCTGTGTCCGACAGGGCAGGAGGGGAAGGCGCTCTCCAGAATTTAACAGCACTCACCCCAATCCTGAGGGCTCCACTCAGTCACCTTCCAAAGGCCCCACCTCCAACTACTGGCCCATTGAGGGTTAGGATTCCAGTAATCAAATTCCGGAAGGACACAATCATTCAGTCTGTAGTGCCGACTGCAGTAGTTGGCACTGGTGTCCCCCTGTCCCCAGGCTCTTCTGTTGCCAGAGTCCATCCCCAGGTCCTGAGTGCCATCCCAGTCATTGCCCACCAGAGCTGCCACAGCTAATGAAGACGCCAACTCTGTGGTCCCATTCACAACCCGAGTCCCCGGGAGCAGCCTGAAGCCACCTCCAGCGGCAACACCATCCTTGCTAAGCTCCTTCCCCGTACCCTGCCCTGCTCTGAGGATGTGACTCCCTTCTGAGAGCACCCACTCAGAAAATCACTTGAACCAGAATCCCCATCTCAGGCCCGTATGTTTCTAAGGCAACAGCCTACCATACTGACTATGCCCATGGCCCAAGTGGGGCCACATCAGTATTGCTCCAAATGTCTCTGGCTCTGGCCTTACCTGCAACTACAAGACTTTCAGCCCCGAAACAACCACCCAAGCCCCACTCCAGGGGCTTCCTCCTTCCTGGGAGGCAGTGTCTGCTGCATGTTTTCTACTCCATCCTGCAATGATGGTGGCCACGACCCACAGAGCCTCCAAGAACCCAGGGTCACACCGGCTGTAAAAGCACTGGGGTCTCTGCCATGGGCTCTCCCACTCCCCATCCCTGTGCTCCCAAAGCTGCCAGCCCTGGGTCCCCCAGCCTTGTCATGGGCCAGGTTCTCCCTGCAGCATCCTCCACCTGCCGGGGCCAGTCTGCAGCTAGGTCCAGTCTGTGGTCGGGGTCCCTCACACTTTGAGGCTTCAAGTTATTGCTGGACCCTAGAGCGGTGGCCCCAACAGTGTGAACACCTTTAACTCCTACCTGCAGCCTGCAGCCTGCCCCCACAGCTGACCCAGGGAGCAACCCCACTCACCCTTCCCAGGGCCAAGCACCTTCCTCAGGTTTCTCCATCTCACACCTCCCCCTACAAATGCATCTCAGTCCAAGCAGGAGGCACAACCTGGGCAGAGGCTGAGACCGAGCCCCAGCCCCACCCCCACCCCAGAAGGCAGGCATGGCTAGTCCCAAAATTGCCCAGTAGTAATTCCTCCCTGGAGGGATACATAGAAATTTTTACGCTGGATTGGAATGTGGGCAACATGGCACAGATTAATTTTTTGATTAATTTTCAGAGTTCGCGATGCTAAAATTCGATGCGTTCATTCAGCAAGAATACAAACAACAGAGCAGCTCTTCTCTGCCACATAGCACATGCACACATACATCAGTTAGCATGGAATTATCTGTTCTCGGAAGTTTGAAGTAACTCCCATGCAAAAAAGATCTGATGTGCTGTTACAGATTCAGGAGTTTTAAAAAATTGTTCAACCCATCAGTTATTAACCAGCTCTGCTTCCCAAATTACCCAAAACGAATAACCTCAAGCCCACTAAACGCTGAAGGGTAGTCAGTCAGAGTGAGAGGGTGGTTAGGAGGGAGGGCTGGGTCACAGCCTGCCTGGGAGAATATTCGCTTGGCTGCCTACAAGTCGCATGAGCTCAGGCAAGTTTCTTAACTTCTGTTTCCTCATGTCTAACTTGGAGATAGTAGTCTCCTTTCCAAAGGGCTGTTCTAGTAACAATGAGTTAATATAGATAAGTCCTTAAAATAGTATTATTTCTCATTATTATATAATAATATTTAATCTCTGCACCAGAAGGTCAAGTTTCTTGCATCGTGTACTATTCAGGATGTGCTAGGCTACGCTGCAGAAACAACTCCCATCTCAGCAGCTTAACCCAACAGAGTTGATTCCTCCAAGCCTCCTCCAAGCCACCAAGAACATTTGGGGATCCAAGGTTCTTCTCTCTGGTGGCTCTGCCATCCCCTTCACCCTCGGAGCCCTCCCTGAGTCTTCTATAGCCAGCCAGTGGTGAGTGAGCTGGGGATCCTGCAGAAGCGGGAAACGAAGTGGTGCCTGTCACTGCTTCCCGTTTCCTGATGGCCATAACTAGTTAGCAGGGATGGGAAATGGAATCATCCCAGAGAAGGGGTCCCCAACCCCCGGGCCGGTCTGTGGCCTGTTAGGAACCGGGCCACACAGCAGGAGGTGAGCGGTGGGCGAGCAAGCATTACCGCCTGAGCCCCACCTCCTGTCAGATCAACAGCAGCATTGGATCCTCATAGGAGCGTGAACCCTATTGTGAACTGCGCATGCGAGTTACATGCTCCTTATAAGTAGGTTACATGCTCCTTATAAGACTCTAACTAATGCCTGATGACATGAGGTGCAACAGTTTCATCCTGAAACCATCTCCCTGCCACCTGCCAGCCATGGGAAAGTTGTCTTCCATGAAACTGGTCGCTGATGCCAAAAAAGTTGGGGACCACTGTCCTAGAGGAGATGTGCCCTGGAGGAAAAATGCAAGTTTGTGGAACTCAGTGATGCTTTTGCCGAATATCACAACACATTTTCAGGGGAGGAACATGTTGCCCAGAGAGGCCAAGGTACTTGCTGGAAACCTCTGGAAGGCAGCCTTCCTCCATATAATTTTCATGAAGGCAAGAATTAAAATGACATCAGACCCCACATCTCTCCTTTTCCAAATTTCCTCCACTTGCACGTAGGAAGCAAAACTCCAGGAGGGAAGAGAGCTCAGGCACTAAAGCCCTAGGGGCTTGACTTGCAAAAAGCACCCAGATCATCACTTTACACACAACCCCAGCAACTTTATCTTCCAGCCTTTAGCAGATGAGGGAAGTCAGCAAAAAACTGCTAGAGGCGGGCACACCAAAAGCCATGAGAAGCAATGCTGGGCAAGGGAAGGAGATATAAGAACTCAAACTTAGTGGTCTGGGGACATTTGGTGCAGGATCAAACAGTCCTATGCACACCGGCTGCCCCTGCAGTCATCATCTAACATGCTTGTAATTTTTTCTCAGGTTTCAACATGTATAGGGGGACATGCATGAGTTACTAGACACATTTATTTCTGCAAAATGGCCGTATCCTGGCAAAGTGGACCAGATGACCTGTCATTGTCCTTCGAATGAAGGAAAAAGATGATGACATTGGGGAGTGGATATAGTCTGGAGAGAGAGGGCTTGGCTGAGGACTAGAGAGACCAGAGAGGACTTCAGGCACAACGGAGGTTGCGCAACATCTGGCAAAAATCAGAGACTGAGGATGGCAGCAGCTTTGGGGTTCTAGGACCAACCCTACCTTTTCTGGCGGTGACACCTGGAAGACTTTCCACTTGGAGATCTGGTTTCCTCATACGCAAAACCTTATGGTAATAGCTATGGCTCAGCCTACTGATTAAATGAGACAGTATGTGTGAATTGCCTGGGACAATTTAATATAATAGATGTTGTTTGCTTATCTTTCTCTAGGTCTTGCTTTCCTTATCCGAAAAATGGGAATACTATTACCATTCCCAGAGGACACTTGTTGGGATTGAAAATGATGGCATATTTGTAGGGGTCTGGCTCATAACGACTCACATTCTCATGTTTTATTATGCGTGTTTTTTTTAAGAACCTGGGCCTAAGAGTGAAGAGAGCAGTGTCACCTTTAATCTCTCTGGTCCCCGTTTCACTCTGCCTGCAGGGCGCAAGTTTTGCTTCTCTCCTCCCCAATCTTGCCCCTGCTACCAGAAGGTGTGGCCACCCACCACCCACCTGCCCATCTCTCTGCCAGCCTGGCCTTGCCTGTGTTTGACCTACCTTAGAGCTCTGCTTCCAAGTGGAGGAAGGCTGCCTTCCAGAGGTTTCTATTAAATACAAAAACAGGTCAGTTGGCATTCATTCAGCAAGGATTTAATGAACTCCTATTAAGTGCCAGCCGCTGTGGCAAAGTGACAAGTGACACAGACAGGCAGGTCTCCAGCCTTCTGGACTTCAGGATAGCAGGAGGAATAAGCCCTAAACAAGGACACATGCAGACGCAGAGAAGACTTCCGATTGTGAGGCTGCTGAGAAGGGCTGATAATCGCTGCCATGAGCAAGAATAAAAGGAGGCCTGTTTTAGATGGGGAGAAGGTGGAGAAGAAAGGCCTTTCGAGGGAGCACCCTGGAGGCCCGCCCCAGCCTGCAGTCGTTTTCTTGCAGGGGTCAGAGGTGTGGACGCACACGGGGTGCTGACCAGGGAGGAGCTGCCGTCCATCCTTCTCATGAGCTCCAGGGATGAGTGTGAGGGGCCAGGGGCAGGGAGGTGATGTGTGGCCCCACTGCGAATCAACTCCTGCCATGCTTACACCCTCTTTCTCCTCCGCGGGGATCCCTGGTCACCCTCCTGGCAACAGGAAAGATTCCAGTCAACATTTTCTTACACAAATATGCTAAGGAATAAACAGGAAATATGAGATGGTGACAAGATAGGATAGGGTGACATGACGGGGGACGGAGGACAGGTAGTGCGTGGCACCTCAGAGAGGGAACAGGGACAGGTAGCGTGTGGCACCTCAGAGAGGGAACAGAGCTGGCTTTTGAGCGGAGACCTGAAGGAAGCAAAAAACAGACAAGGACAGTATCAGAACAGAGTTCCTGGCAGAAGAATGGGCACACAGATGTCTGGAGTGGGAAGACGCTGGCTTGCTCTGAAATAACAAGGAAACCAGTGTTGCCTGCAGAAACGGCCAAAGGGGAACATGGCATGAGATGAGTTTGAGAAGCCAGCAGGGGCCTGGCCAGGCCACAGGAGGAGTTTGGACTGTGTTGTAAGAACAACGGAAAGTCATCTAAGTTTAGGAGAGGCATGACCCAAATGGCAGTTTTACAGGATCCCTCTGGCAGTTGAGAGGGGATGGGATGGAGGCGTGGAGGAGTGGACGTGGGAAGATTTGTCAGGAGGCTGCACAGTCATCCAGGGGAGAGGAGGTGGTGATGTTAGACAAGGGTGGTGACAGCGAAGGACAGGAATCCAAATTGCCATGATGCAGAATGCCACTGGAAACTGGATATATACTCGTGGGTGCCATGAGCGAGAGCACTAGATGAGGAGCCCGCAGTCCTCAAAAGTCAGAACCTCAGCCCTGGGGCCTACACCACGATGCATTCGCCACGCGACTGTTGTGCCCCCTGTACCCAAGGCCAAGGCTGACTTTGAGGCACGGGAAGGGAATCAGAGGACAGAAATGAGCTTTCTGAAGTGTGAGTGCAAAGCAGTTTAAAGAAACCACTTTGAAGAAGTTCCAGTCAACAGAGGAGGGTGCAGAGGCCAGCTGCGATTTCACTGTTGCCTTATGCCGTGGACTGTATTGTGTCTCCCCAAAATTTGTATGTTGAAGCTCTGACCTTCAAGGCGATGGTATCTGGAGATGGGCGCTTTGGTAGGTGACAGGCTGAGACTCTACACGAGGGTAGAGTCCTCATGATGGGATCAGTGTCCCAAGAGGAGACACCAGAACCCCCCTTCCCACCCACCAGGTGAGGACACAGAGAGAAGGCAGCCATCGCCAAGCCAGGAAGGGCCCTCACCAGAAACCAGCCACGTGGGCACCTTGATCATGGACTTTCCAGCCCCCAGAACTGCGAGAAAACAAATTTCTGTTGCTTGAGCCACCCAGTCTGTGATGTTTTGTTATGGCACCCTGAGCTAAGAAGCCCTCAGCATTAGAAAGGGCCCTAGGGGGACAAGAAAAGGGGACTTGGACCTGGCAGTGTAAAAATCACGCTGGTGTTGCCCTGCGCAGGCCTTTCACACAGTTTTAAAATAGCAAGTAACATCTACATGGGTGAAAGGCTGCTAATTTTCAAGGTCCTTGACTTCAACTTTAAAACTTTAATAATATAATTGCGGCCAGGTGCAGTGGCTCATGCCTGTAATCCCAGCACTTTGGGAGGCCAAGGCAGGCCAATCACCTGAGGTCGGGAGTTCAAGACCAGCCTGACCGACATGGAGAAACCCTGTCTCTACTAAAAATACAAAATTAGCCGGGACGGTGGCGCATGCCTGTAATCGCAGCTACTCGGGAGGCTGAGGCAGGAGAATCGCTTGAATCCAGAAGGGGGAGGTTGCGGTGAGCTGAGATCACACCATTGCATTCCAGCCTGGGCAACAAGAGTATAACTCCGTCTCAAAAAAAAAAAAAACAACAACAACAAAACAGTTTAATAATATAATCAACCCTTGGTATCTACAGGGGATTGGTTCCAGGACCTTCTTCAGATACCAAAATCCACAGATGCTCAAGTCTCCTATACAAAATGGCATAGAATTTGCAAATAACCTATGCATATCTTCCTGTGTACTTGAAATCATCTCTAGATTACTGATAACACCTAATCCAATATAACTGCTATGTAAATAGTTGTCATACTGTTTTGGCTTTATTTATATTAATTTTTACTGTTGTACTTTAAAAAAAAAATGTTTGATCTGTGGTTGGTTGAATCTATCATGCAGAACCCACGGATATGGAAGACTGACCACATATCCCTGCCTTAAAAAGTCAAACCAAGCTGGGCACGGTGGCTCACGCCTGTAATCCCAACACTTTGGGAGGCCGAGGTGGGCAGATCACGAGGTCAGAAGATCAAGACCATCCCGGCTAATGCAGTGAAATCCCATCTCTACTAAAAAAAAAAAAAAAAAAAAAAAATTAACCAGATGTGGTGGCGGGCGCCTGTAGTCTCAGCTACTCGGGAGGCTGAGGCAGGAGAATGCATGAACCCGGGAGGCAGAGCTTGCAGTGAGCCGAGATTGTGCCACTGCATTCCAGCCTGGGGGACAGAGCGAGACTCCGTCTCAAACAAAAACAAAAAACAAACAACAAAAGTCAAACCAGACCATGACGCTTATAGTGATGTCACAGGATTTCCTCTGCCCTTCCCTCCTTCCATCTCTGACTCTCACCACCTGGGGGTAAATACTCTCAACTCTTTTTATTTAACAACTGAATATGCACACACTGCTATTTCTTGATTTACAGATTTTTTTTCTTTCTTCTGAGATGGAGTCTCGCTCTGTCACCCAGGCTGGAGTGCAACGGTGCAATCTCAGCTCACTGCAACCTCCGCCTCCCGGGTTCAAGCGATTCTCCTGCCTCAGCCTCCTGAGTAGCTGGGACTACAGGCAACCGCCACCACGGCTAATTTTTTGTATTTTTAGTAGAGACCGGGTTTTACCATGTTAGCCAGGATGGTCTCAATCTCCTGACCTTGTGATCGGCCCACCTCGGCCTCCCAAAGTGCTAGGACTACAGGTGTGAGCCTAGCCGATTTATAGATTTTTAAATGCCTTTTCTTTTCTTTTTTTTTTTTTTTTTTTATTCACTTCTTTTCATGGAAAAAGAGGATTTAGTGCTCCTCCTCCATCTTGCTTCCCCCATGTCCTCCCAGTGAACTACACAATCATTGCAGTTAATCAGTATTCCAGGCTTACATTATTCCTATTCTGTAGCTCATGTTTGCTGATGGGTCAAGCTACATATTTTTTTCCTTGAATAATTTTTCATTTTTGTTTTTCATGTGCTTAATTTTCCTCCCTGTCACTCATTTTCCCCCAAAGCTCAGAGCTGTAAACCCCTTCTGATTATGGCCAGACACTTTGTGCTCCAATTTGATCTCCTTCTCAAGCAGATTCCAGCCATCATCAGATGCTTCCTCTTATTACTTAGCAAATCCCCTTGCTTTTCGCTATCATGGGTCCTCTCTTTGCAGGATTCCATCCATTCCTCCTTCTTATCTTGCTTCTTTGTTGTGGTGGAATGCATCTTCCAGGCCCTTTCTAAGAAAGGGTGAATAAGAAATAAAGGTGCAGTTCTGCAAATGTTTTCATCTTACCCTCACACTTGATTGGTGGTTTGACTGGGTAAAGACATCTAGGCTGAAAATAACTTTCTCTCTGAATTTTGAAGGCACGGCTTCATTGACTTCTCGTTTGCAGCCTTGCTGCTGTTGAGTGTTGAATATTATTCTGCCTCCCATTTCTTTGTATACTGCTTACTTTTTGCCCCCTTCTCTGGTAACTTTTAGATTTTGTCTTCATCCACCATGTCTTGAAATCTCACAGGGATTTAGGTGGGTCTTTCCTGGCTTTGCAGGTGGTAGGTGGACCCTTCCAATCTGAAGAGAGCCAGACTGCATCTCCCCTTCCAGCTTCCTCTTACTCCTAGACCATCTTTTTGAACTTGGAAACCAAGAATGTGGCTTCTTTATGCTCTCATCTATGAAGAAGTGGTTCTCATCACTAATAGTAAGAGTGTAACAAACAAAGCACATTCATTAATTCCTCCACACACATGTCTTACACAGGGAGCGGGGAGTAGGAGGATGGTCTCCAAGCTCCTTTCTCCTCCCCTGCCAGGCTGGCTTTTTTTTTTTTTTTTTTTTTGAGACAGGGTCTTACTCTGTTGCCCAGGCTGGAGTGCAGTGATGTGATCTCAGCTCACTGCAGCTGCAACCTCCTGGGCTCGAGCGATCCTCCCACCTCAGCCTCCCGAGTAGCTGAGACTATAGACACGTGTCACCACACCTGGCTAATTTTTGTAGAGACAGGGTCTCACTATGTTGGCCAGGCTGTCCTGAGCTCAGGTGATCCTCCCATCTTAGCCTCCCAAAGTGCTGGGATCACAGGTGTGAGCTACTGTGCCCTGCAAGGCTGGCTGTTGACCACAGACTTACATCCTCAGCTCAGCCAGCCCTGTCGAAGCCCCTGCCCAGCCCACCTTTGATGGATAGCATATTAGTCAGCCTGGGCTGCCATAACAATAGAAATGGTTTAAACAACTGAAATTAATTTTCTCACAGTTCTGGAGACTGAGAGTCCAAGGTCAAGGTGCTAGCAAGGCTTTGTTTCTTCTGAGGCCTCTCTAGATGGCCACCTTCTCTCTGTGTCCTCACATGGCCATCCCTCTGTGCCTGTCCGCCTCTGGGGTCTCTGTGTGTGTCCAAGTCTCTTCTTCTTATAAGGACACCTGGTAGATCGAATTAGGGCCCACCCTAATGGCCTCATTAAAGGTCACCTCTTTAAAGGTCCCATCTCCAAATACAGTCATATTCTGAGGCACTGGGGGTTTGAACTTCAACATGTGAGTTTGGGGGAACACAGTTCAGTCCCTGATAAATGGGGTGCTCAATAATGATTAGAAACCCCACGGTGCTGGTTAAGCCCAACCACTGGTTCATGGGCCAGGTGAAAGGAAACAGACGCAAATCAGGAAGGATTCTGTGTGAGTGCACGGTAGCCAGGTCACTCTTCTGGGAGGGTACCGCAAAGTCAAAATGCGGCATGCTCCACCTCCAGCTCACCACCGTCCAGCCCAGGAAATCCACAGGTCTTTGCAGGTGCCATGCACGCTATGCTGACAGAGCACAAGGGACATTTACTGATAGGTCCAGGGCGGACACTGAAGGACAGGGCTGCCTCCTGCATCTCCACACTGACTCTTGGCCACACCATTTGTCACCTTTCCTGGGTGCCTTCCTAAACCTCCAAGCTGCCCTGGAATCCCTTGACTCCCATCTATAATATATTATTAGTATAAAGGGAGTTGACAAACTCATGACCACAAGCTGCAAATTCCAGTGACGTCAGGGTCAGGCAGATAACATAAGCAAAGGAAAGGGACAGAGGGACACATGAGAGGCAGTGATGAGGACTGGGGCTAAGTGGAGAGGGACTGCCCTGCCAAAAAGCATTTAAATTCAATGCGTGTTGGAACACCATCCCAGCCAAAAACAAACAAACAACCAAACACAAACCAACCAACAAAACCAAGTTTGCTGACCAAATGCAGCCTCCAAGCGTCTAGTTTGTGACCTCCACTGAGGATATATGGTTAAGAGGACAGGCTTTGAAGACACAGACCTGGTTTTGAATTTCACTGTGTTTCTGTGAAACAGTCTGGTCCAAATGTTAGAGATGCGTGAGAAATATATGAAATAAAGCATGTAGTGCTTAGTGCAGGCCTGACACATAGCAAGTGCTAAATTAATAGTAGCTATTCATATTACTGTGGTAAATAAGAAAGTAGTGATGTGATTCTAAGCCTTCACTTCTCAGGAACAGTGCGGAGAGTACTCACGTATGGAGTGGTGGTGCCTCCTGGTGGTCATAATTAGGAACTGCAGAGCAGTGTAGCAGGCCTAACAGAATGACTAGGCGCCAAGTGGGCCAATTTAGGGTCAGACAATGGGTTTGAATCCAGTTCTGCCATCTGCGAGTAGGTGACACAGGTCATTCACCTCCATGCTTAGCCTCCATATTCAACTGCCCTACACCTACAACCCCACGGAGTGGCTCTGACAACTTAACAAGACAATATGATATCACTTAGTATGCAGTAAAGCCCTTAGTAAGTGCTACGATCCTAGGATGATCCTGGCATGATGTCAGAACTCAGAACACCCCAGCACCACACTGCCAACATCCTTCTCTCTTGTGAGAAGGTGAAACAGGTGGGTCCCCGGTTGTTATTTATTTTTTCTTTTATTGGGTGGCAATGAGAAGGGGTTACTCCGGACCAGAGCCCCTGACCAGAAAAATAGATCTGCTGTATCACCTGAAATTCACTGGAGCAAAATATTCCTTTGAGTTATGCATTGCTCTATCCAGATTTCTCTTTTAAACCGAAAGTTCCCCCAGAAGGGTGACTGTATTAGTCCCAAATACCCACGTGAGGATGAGTTTATCAGCTGCTCCCCTCCCTGAAAGGAGGGGCCTGGGGGACACTTCGTGCTGTCATCACCTCCGTTTGGGATCCCCGCCCCAGTCACAGCCTTCTGCCCACTTGCCATTGCTGGCCTACAGAGCTGGCTTCCTGCCTGCCTGGGATGGGAGACCCTGCCTTCAAGCTGGCTGAGTTGTCCCCAGGAGGTGGAGAGGCCAGGCCTGACCTCAGACTGCAGGGTCCCCTCTCCCACGGCCCTCTGGGGAAGCTGCCCGCACCCAGGCCTCCTCAGCCCTGCCTCTCCTCCCCAGGTCCTGAGCTCTTCTTCCAGCAAACAGCAGCAGCATCTGTCTGGAAACACAGGAAAGGGGCCTCCACTTGTATCCTTTCCTGCCGCCAGATGGAGAAATAAAAACAAGAATAACAGATCCCACTGCCAGAGCACGTGTGCTGGGGCCTGTGCTGGGCACTGCAGACCCATTGGCTCATTTCATCATCTCGCCAACCCCATGTGATAGATACAATGATCGTTCACATTTCACAGATGAGAAAACTGAGGCTCAGAAGGGTGAGTGACTTGCCGAAGGTCACAGAGCTTGACAGCAGGGGAGCCTGGGTGGGAACCAGGCAGACCAATGCCTGACCCTTCACCATGGTGCAATGTTTACCCAATGGGGAGCCATCCCTTCCACCTCCAAATCCAAGAGGCTGCTGCTGACTGACCAAGATCCAGCCCATTACCCTACAGTCAAATTGATCACATGAGCACGAATTATCAAACTGACACTCTGACCCACCCTGACAAATGTCACTGGCCAAATGTGTGACTGGTCATAACTGACAGATGGACAGACATTTGGCTTGGGAAAGCTAGGACCTGACTAATCTTTGCTTTTAAAAGATCTTAATTTTTTTTCATTTTAAACTTTTAAAAAATTGAGGCATAATTTACAGCTTCTAAAATGCCCACATTTTAGATTGATGCACAATTGATGCGGTTTTGTTTTCTCGTTTTTGAGATGGAGCCTTGCGTCTTGCTCTGTTGCCCAGGCTGGAATGTAGTGGCGTGATCTTGGCTCACTGCAACCTCCACCTCCTGGGGTCAAGGGATTCTCTTGCCTCAGCCTCCCGAGTAGCAGGGATTACAGGCATGCACAACCACACCTGGCTAATTTTTGTATGTTTAGTAGACACGGGGTTTCACCACGTTGGTTAGGCTGGTCTTGAACTCCTGACCTCAGGCGATTGGCCCACCTCAGCCTCCCAAAGTGCTGATTACAGGTGTGTGCCACCATGCCTGGCCAGATTGATGAGTTTGATACACGTGTATATCCCAGTCAAGCTACAGGACATTCCTGTCACCCTAGAAATCTCTCACACCCCTTTCCAGCCAACCCCTCTGCCCCCACTGCTCTAGGCAGCCACTGCTCTATCACTACAGCTAGGTTTTGCCTTTTCTAGAATTTCATACAAATGGAAGTGCTGGGTATGTACATATTTATGTGTCTGCTTCCTTCACTTAATGGCTTTTAAATTCATCCAGGTTGTTCCCTGCATGTCTTTAATTTCTTCCTTTTTGTCCCTGAACAGGATTCCACTTTAAGCAATCGGGCACAGTTTGTTTTTCTATTCTGTTGAGAGTCATGTGTGTTGTTTCTAGGTTTTGGCAATTATGCCTAAAGCTGCTATGAACATTCTTGTACAAGTCTTTTTGCACATATGTTTTCATTTATTTTGGGTAAATACGTGGGAGTTTAAATGCTTGATCACAGGGTAGGTATATGTTTAACTTCAAAATAAAACCTGCCAAACTGTTTCCCCAAGTGGGTGTATGATCTGGTCACTTAATTTTAACTACTCATCTGGTGAGCCAGAACTACCTACCAACTGACCTCCTTTCCAGACAAATACCATGTGACTCATGAGCTGGGCTTCCAGGGACTAGAATTGTTCCTGGGGACAGGCTGGGTGTTGACCAGAAGCAAAGGATGACATTTGGGAAGTTACCTGGCTGGCTGCCCGCCTTCTGGGGCCTGTGCTGGGCACTGCAGACCCACGGTCTCCCTTCTGCCCCAGCTCCTCTTGCAGGCTTCTGAGGCAAAAGAACTTCTGCCGGGCCAGGCATCCCAACTCCCTCTAAAAACACCCTCAGCAAGGTGCTCTCGGTCCCTCACATCAGTGCCAGGTGGAGAGAACGTGCCCAGGGCTATCCTGAGGCTGCGGGTGGCCAGGGGAGGTAGGAGGGAGAAGGCAGGACCTCCCTAGACCAGACTAGAGTTCCACGCTCAGGTGTGAGGCTGTACAGCCCTATGGTACACCTCAGATCTGGAAGAGGGAATTATCTCACCCGTGAGAGTGCAGACAATACTGTCAATAGTAGCTCAGCCCTGGCCTCATGTCAGTCATCAATTGCTGTGTAATGAAGGATCCCCAAGCTTATGGGTTAAAATGATTATTCATTCTATCTCACAAACCTGTGGGTTGACTAGATGGCTCTCCTGCTCCACGTGGTTGGCTAGGGTGACACGACACTGGAGCTGAAGCATCAAAGACGGCTTCTCTCCATATCCAGAGCTCAACTGAGATGATGAAACATCTGGGGTTGACTGGGCATCTCTCTTCTTTCTCCGTCCAAGTGGCCTGTCCATGGAGCTAGCTTGGGCTCCCTCATCACATGGTAGTCTTAGGGGCATCGGGCTTTTTTTTTTTTTTTTTTTTTGAGATAGGGTCTCACCCTGTCACCCAGGCTAGCATGCAGTGGCATGATCACGGCTCGCTGCAGCCTCAACCTCCCTGGGTTCAGGTGATCCTCCCACCTCAACCTTCTGAGTAGCTGGGACTACAGGCACACACCACCATGTCTGGCTAATTTTTCTATTTTTTTTTTTTTTTTTGTAGAGGATGGGTCTCACTATGTTGTCCAGGCTGGTCTTGAACTCCTGGGTTCAAGTGATTCACCCACCTCAGCCTCACAAAGTGCTGGGATTACAGACATGAGCCACCATGACCAGCTGAACTGAACTTCTTACATGGTGTGGTAGGCTGAATAGTGTACCCCCAAAATTCATATCTGCCCAGAACCTCAAAATACGACCTGATGTATGGTTGTATATGACCTCATCTTAATTAGTTATATCTGCAAAGATGAGAACAAGGTCTTCGCAGATGTTAACTAGTTAAGATGAAGTCATACTGGATTAGGTTAAGCCCTAAATCTAACGTCAGATGTCCTTCTAAGGAGGTTGGAAGACAAACAGATACACACAGGAACGAAGGCCATGTGAAGATAGAGGAGGAGAGTAGAGTTATGTCAACACCAGCCATGAAATGCCAAGGATTGCCAGCAGTCAAGAGACAGGCGTGGAACAGATTCTCCCCCCAGAGCCTCCAGAAGGACCCAGCCCTGCCAACACCTTGATTCTGGCCTTCTAGCCTCCGGAACTGAGACAGAATACGCTTCTGTTGCCTTAAGCTGCCCAGTTTGTGGTGCCTTGTTATGGCAGTGCTGGGAAACTAACTTGCCTGGTGACTGAGGTCTGAAGATGTAGCAGAAGCTAACGGCGGCTTAAAGGCTGAACCAACGGAGCATCACCCTGCCATGCTTCATCGGGCAAAGCAGGGCCTCTCAGCGTAGGCCCTATTGGCACTGGAACGATCTCATTCTGTTTGGGGAGGGCAGAGGAATTGGAGGAGGTTGCTCTGTGTGTTCCAGCATGTTTAGTGGAATCTCTGGCTTCCGCTCACTGTCAGTAGCACCCCCACCAGGCCCAACAACTAAAAGTGTCCCCAGAGATCGCCCAATGTCCCCTGGAGGACCAAGCCACCCTGGATTGAGAACCACTGGGTTAAAGTAAGTAACAGAATCAGCACAGCTCCCAGGGCAGGGGCTGCACAAGCACAGGAACGGCAGCAGGCTCCCTGAGGGCCACCAATGGGACAGTCTCCCGCTTCAGGATCACCTGGAACTTGCCTTGAGATTTGCAGGACACAACCCACAACCCCAAGATCTTTTTTTTTCCTTAGAGACAGGGGTTCATTCTGCCGCTCAGGCTGGAGTGCAGTGGTGCAATCATGGCTCACTGCAGCCCTGAACTCCCGCGGGTGGCAGGGAGGCCGGGCTTACCATGTAGTAGCTCAGAACCTCCTGTAGGCTGTCAGTGAACCTCTGCAGACATTCCTGGAGGAGCAGATGGGGACCCGTGCTGAGACGGCAAATCCGGTCCCAGGCTCAAGTGAGGCCTCAGCCTCCTGAGTAGCTGGGACTACAGGCACATGCCACCATGCATGCCCGGCTAATTTTTATTTTTATTTTTGTAGAGATGGGGATCTTGCAATGTTGCCCAGACTTGTCTCAAACTCCAGGGATCAAGTGATTCTCCTGCCACTCAGAGTACTGGGATGACAGGTATGAGCCACGTGCCTGGCCCCCCAGAGACCTTGAATCCCTTGGGTTCCACCTTATGAAGTGAGTCCCAGGTGGGGACCAGAAGCTGGCATCCAGGTCCAGGACCCCGTGGAGGGTTACCTGTGACTTCGGGTGCTTCTGCACACTTGTTGCCAACTTGAGATGCTGAATTCAAACCACCACAGAGCTGCTCCCTGTACCAGGTGAGAAGTGTGGGAAAATGGTCTGAAGCCATGTGGTTTGCCTTGGGCAGTCTAACGGGCAAGACAGAATGCACATGTGTCTAGGTTGGGCACTGCAAAAAAAGATGCCACATCTAAGGGCAACAGGGCAAACATACTAACTCGCATGAGTGGCAGAGGTAAAGATTCATGGGCTCCCACCTGAGTCCTGGAGCAGCACAGGACAGCCTCTGCCCACCTAAACCAGTGCTGGCACCCCCAGCCACGCCACACGCTTGGGAGAACACGTTCACCCTGTGCTGCACCCTCTGCTGCCAAACCCCAGACCTATATTGCGGCCTCGGCGTGGCAGGCTCCTGGCGGGAACACACCCGGCATCTGGGGTAGCTGTGTGTGAAGCACAGAGAGTGGCACCTGTGTGTGCAGCGGAGTTCGCCTGGGAGGAAGCCGCATAGCATTTGCCTGATTTCTTGTATGTTGCATACATGCCGGACACTGATTTAGAAGGGCTGCTTTTTTGTTTGCTTGTTTTTAAATGATACATTTTCACATCTCCATCTCTGTAGCCATGACCCAAAACAAACTGGAACGTTTCCATCACCTCAATAGTTCCCACGTGCCCCTGTTCATCAGTGATTTCACCCACCTCCCGCCACACCACCTCCCCAGGTAACCACCATGCTAACTGTTATTGCCATAAACTGAGTTTGCCTCCTGTTCTATTGTTTTATATAAATGGACTCATATATGGTTATCTTTTCTGTCTGACTTTTCTTCAGCACCATGTTTCGAGATTCATTCCCGCAGCTGTATATAGCATCCCTTGACTTTTTTTTGCAACCAAGTCTTGCTCCGTTGCCCAGGCTGGAGGGCAGTGGCGCGATCCTGGCTCACTGCAACCCCCACCTTCCCAGTGCAAGCCATTCTCCTGCCTCAGCCTCCCCGGTAGCTGGGATTACAGGCTTGCACTACCAAGCCTGGCAAGTTTTTTTTGTATTTTTTAGTAGAGTTGGGGTTTCACCATGTTGCCCAAGCTGGTCTCTAACTCCCAGGCTCAAGCAATCCTCCCGCCTCAGCCTCCCAAATCCCTTGTACTTTTTATTGGTGTGCAATATGATAAAAAGAAGCTTGGTTTATGAAACTGCAGTTCCTAACTTGATGCTACTGTTTACGGCCCAGTACCAGAGCCCCTACCTCCTCCTTCTCTCCTTCCCCGAACTCCATCTTTACACTTTGGCCACGACCACTGTTACCCAACTCACCTAGAGTGAGCGTCCCATTCCGCCTCAGTCCAGCTTTCCCCCAGGGCCACCTGTGATTGTTCAGGCTGTGCAATGCCATCCTGACTCCAACAATCCCTGGGGCAGAGGTGACGGATATCCTAACTACCCTGCTTCGATTATGACACATGGTATGCATGTACCAAAATATCACATGTACCCCATAAATATGTACACATATTGTATATATATCAAAGATGGAGAACTACTGTAAAAAACAATGACTGGAGGAAGAGAAGCCTTTTTCCAGTTTACACCCTGGCCCTGCATGGCTGGCAGAAGGTTCTCCACTTCCCACAGCCAGAGCCCTTTAAAAACTGGTTTGGCCTCAATGCCATTGCCGCAGCTGGAACGGGTACAGCTGGCCCATCTAGGATAGAAAGTGCATGGCCAGATTTGTGTGAAAGGAGAGGAAACTCTCCCCCTGCACATAGCTGCTGCTGTTGGATTCCAAATTCCTTGTCCTGTCCTCCCATCTTCCCCGTATCCTGCCCCAACTTGTCCTTGAGGCACTGTTCCACTGCAGCCCTGCCCACTCCCACCAGAGCCATGGGCACACCAGCCACCACCCTTCCAGTGAATGCAGTGCGGCAGAGCACATAGGCCACCTCACGCAGCCTCAACTTCCTCATTTGTAAAACGGGCATAACGACAGCAACTAGCTCATTTGGTGGGAAAACATAAGATCATCTAGGTAAAGTCCTGGCACAGTGCCTGGTGCACAAGTCGTCACTGAATATTACCTTCTGGTTGATCTGTGCAGGACAGTTCTCCATGTGGCCTTGGGCCAACCCATCAACCCAGTTCTCCTTGCCTGCCCCTCCCCCAACTTTTTTTTGAGACAGAATCTCACTCTGTCACCCAGGCTGGAGTGTGGTTGTGCGATCTCAGCTCACTGTGCAAACTCCACATCCTGGGTTCAAGCGATTCTCCTGCCTCAGCTTCCCAAGTAGCTGGGATTACAGATGTGTGCCACCCCACCTGGCTAATTTTTGTATTTTTAGTAGAGTTGGGGTTACACACCACGTTGGCCAGGCTGGCCATGAACTCCTGACTTCAAGTGGTCCACCTGCCTTGGCCTCCTAAAGTGCTGGGATTACAGGCGTGAGCCACATGGCCCGGCTACCCACTTTTTTGCTTAAGGTTCTCAGGACTAACTTGGTGTGTGCTGGGAATGCAATATCCTGAGATACGTAGGAACTGGCTATAACAGCCCAGGCTCTATTCCTCTTTCCCCTGCAAATGGGGTATCCTTAGGCGTTTTAGCCCAGCCTATCGTGTTGCCCCTGAAGTATACAACCTGGGCTGGGCTGTCTTTTAGGGTATCTGAGCTGTGGTACAATTGGGGCACACACACACAGACTCCATTCACCCCGGGCAGATTTCCTGAGCCTGGGGGACTGGCTTGCAATGAATCCCAGGCTTCTGTTGTCCCTTGCTGCCTGTCTATAACTAATAAACCCATTTCATTTCATGTAACGTATACGTGGGTGTTCTGTCTCACCAGATTCAGGCCAGCTGGTCGCCAGCGCGCAGAAACTCTGCTCCACAACCTGGGATCTAGTTGAAACTCCGGCACTAGTGCCAATTTGAGAGGGCTCAATGCCTGGGTAAAAATACACTTCTACCCCTGTCCTTCAGTTTCCCCATCTATAAAAGAGATGGTAGGCCTGTAATCCCAGGACCTTGGGAGGCCAAGGTGGATGGATCACTTGAGGCCAGGAGTTCAAGACCAGCCTGGCCAACATGGCAAAACCCCATCCCTACTAAAAATACAAAAATTAGCCAGGTGTGGTAGTGCACGCCTGTAGTACAGGTGACCCATAAAGTCACTTCCAAACCTCACATTCTATAAAGCTATGATTCCCAGAGGCTGAGAGCTCATCACCTTTTTGGTACTTTCATTTTTAATATTTAAATCTTCAATCCATTTGCGAGTGACTTTAGTGCAAAGTGTGAGCTATAGATCTAAGTTTACTTTTTCCCCAAATGGTTGCCCAGTTGTCTCTTTGCTATGTATTAAATGTTCCATTTCACCTTTTTGAGTGACACTCCTTTAATTAGAAAATTGGGTCCATTTCTGGATTTAAAAAATCTTACTCCATTGATCCATTGATTTTACTGTAGATTTTTAATATACTTAAGTATTTTTGTGGGTCAAGCAACCTCTAGTTTCTTTCTGAAATATTTTAGATGTATAAACAGTACAGACAGAATGTAACTAGCACCTAGGCAACCTCTACCAATCTTAAACTTCAGTCAGAACTCAACCCCCCACACACAGTTATGATCAAGGTTCCCACGTGTTTCATTCTACCAGTTTCCATCCTCCTCTGAAAGTTGCTGCTTCAAGTTTTTTTTTTTATCATTTCCATTATTTAAACACAAATGTAAATATCCACGATATATAATATTGCTTTATGTGTTTTAGAATTTTATGTAAATTTCTCATACTATAAATATTCTCCACTTACAGGTTTTTGAGAAATATGTAATGTTGGTATATGTAGCTTCTCATTCTCATGGCTCTAGGAATTAAATGAAATAATCCTTGTATGCAATTAGAAGTGTCTGGAATGTGATAAACAAGGTTAGCTGTCATTATCAATGTCACTGATCATTATTTTTATTATCACCATTCCTACAAAAGGGATCAGAGGTTCACACATGACATTGTTGAGAAGCAGCAAAATGGAGCCACGATTTCTTTTAGGATAACAGGAGCCTTTTTCCCTGCTCTGAGGTATGTTTGGATGGGAACATTGGGCTCGGTGTCAGCTGTTCCCTGGTGCTATGCACAGCTTGCAGGAATGGCTCTGATTTTGTTTAATGACTCTGACATGGACTCCAGACTTGGCCATGTGACTTGTTCTAGCCAATGAGACAACAGCAAACATTACGCAAGCAGAAACTTGAAAAGTGCTTGCTCATTGGCCTTGCCCTCTCACTGCTCTTGGTCAGACCCATCACCATGAGAACAAGCCCATGCTAGCCTGTTGGATAATGAGAGATCCTGCAGAGAAAAGGAAGGTCCCCCCCCCCGACATCAGAAAGCCCTGTGCCCATCCAGCAGCCAACTTCAGATGTATGAGTGAGTTCCAGCTGAGATAAGCCAAACTTGGCAAAATCGCAGAACTGCCCACATGAACCTACCCCAAACTGTCATCCCACAGAGCTGTGAGCTCAATAAATAGTTGTTGTATTAAGTCACAGAGTCTGGGGTGGTTTGTTATACTGCATAAACTAGCTGATACACCTGGTTATCTGACAGCTCCACCAATTACTGACCTGTATTTGCAGACTTAACTCTTGGTCACGTGACCAGAAAACAATATTCCACGTGCATGAACCACAACCCACAAGAGACAGGCTCCCTTTCAGAAACATCAAACGATGTTCAACATTTGGCAGGTCTGAAAAGCTCTCATCCATACCATGAGCGTGTAAAACATGCCTTGACCAATGATAATCACCAAGGGGCACTTTCTGGGGGATGGTGCTACCCCCCCCCCAAATAGCAGACTCTTCCCAAAGGAATCACAGGTGATGTATAGGTGTTTCTAACCGGTCCTAATCCCAAATCCACGTCTGAAACCTCACCTTTTACCTACATATTAACTTCATGGGTGCAAACACCACACCTGGTCATACCAGAAAGCAGAGTTCCCAAAAAGGGTGGATGTCCTTCTGGACACAGCAAAGGCATGTTGGGCCATGCCTAGAGGAAAAGGAGGCAGAGGCTGCAGAGCTGGAAGCTCAGCTGTTTTGAGGCCCTGGGCTGTCAGATCATTGTCCACAGCCTTGCCAAGAAATGCCCTACAGTTCCACATTTGGAAGTGAACAAGCTGGAAGGGTGATTTTCCAACTGGACGCAGCTGGTGACAATCAAGATCGTGACCCTGGATAACTGCCTTCAGACTCTGCAAGGCCAATTCTCACCACAGGTGGAGTTATTTGCCTGCATAATCGATGGTCAGGCCCTCTCTCCTGCCCCCAGACACAGAGGAGGGACCACGCGCTTCCTGACATTGTGGCCTCAAATCCCACAACCACAAGGGGCCATCCACTTAGGGACAACATTGGTGTCTGCCTCAGGAAGTCCCTTCCCACTCCACCTGCCTGGGAACATGCCCTCTGATGTGAGGGCTTCTGGACTCATGTTATAAACAATTCCTTTCTTAAGGGCCTGAAACATTGGAATAGAACCACCACCACCGCCCCCCCCCCAAAAAAAATGCAAATCCAAAATACCAAGTACTATACGAAAGTGCTCTAATTATGCTTGGTTCAAAATAATTCACAAGAGGAAAGGGAACTGACTCCGTATGTATGCGTGTCTAAGAAAGAACAAGAGACGCTTTCTCTATGCACATGCTTCCCAGAAATTAATGAATGAAATCGCTCATCCTAGTCCTTTACAGATTTATCCAAGGTTTCTTCCTGTGTTTGAATTCCTCTATTAGAAAAAAATTAATCAAAGCAATATATCCCTATGGCTAGAAATTAAATATTTACGGACATATTATAGAAAGCAGTAATTTGCCACCCCCTCTCTCTACACCAACGCAACTCTCACAGTGTAATTCCTGATGACTACCTTGCATAACTCTAAGTAATATATTTATACCATTCTTTCTTGATTTATCAGCTGACATTACTTCTTCCCAAATTCCTCTAAAGGTTTTGATAGATTACTTTGATTCCGCCACCCCTTAGAAACATCACACCTTTAAACAATGCACTTAAACCTCGATTAACTGAGCTTTTCTATTATAACCTTTGTCTCCCTACTACAATTGATGAAAATAACTCCCTTATACCTCCCCACCCTTCTTTCATTTTATACCTTTGTGTGTCTGTTAGCTGCATCATAACTTTTACCTGTAATTAACTCCTTAATTGCCAGGCACTATTCTCTGTACTGGGGATAGAACCTTCCAGAAAACAATAACATTCCTTCTGTCATGGAAATGACCCTTTAAGGGAAGCAGAGAATAAAAATATAAGGATGTGCAGAAGATAATTTCTGAGAATGAAAACACACTGGATATAAACAAAGAGTCATGTGCAAGAGACTGTACCTAGAAGCAGGAAGCTCAAAACTAACTGGGGTCCAGGTGTGGTGGCTCACTCTTATAATCCCAGCATTCTGGGAGGCCGAGGCAGATGGATCACCTGAGGTCAGGAGTTTGAGACCAGCCTGGCCACCATGGTGAAACTCCATCTCTACTTTAAAAATACAAAAAAGTAGCCGGGCGTGGTGGCACGTGCCTGTAATCCCAGCTACTCAGGTGGCTGAGGCAGGAGAATCACTTGAACCTGGGAGGCAGAGGTTGCAGGGAGGCAGAGATGGTGCCACTGCACTCCAGCCTGAGTGACAGAGTGAGACTGCCTCAAAAAAACAAACAAAACACCTAACTGGGGAGGTCACAGAAGGTCTCGCCCAGCAGACGGCACTTGAGCTGAGACCTGGATAACAAGAAGCCCTGTGAATCTTAAGGTTGTCCAGTCTGACTGTGGGAGCAGACACTGTTCCTGGTCCTGAGGGAACATGTCTTCCCCCTGGTCTCACGTAGTTCCATCTCACACATGCACTGATCAGCAATCTGCCAAGTAAGGGAGACACTCTGCAAACACCTAGGGTGCTCTGTGTAATTCTCTTCTCTCTGGGACTCTGTCCTGAGAAGTCTGCCTACCTTGGTTTTCCCAGGCTCTCAGCCAGTGTCCTCAACTCACGGCACTGCAAGCTGAAAACTCACTGGGTCAGTTGTAGAATCAACCTGAAAACTCACTGGGTCAGTTGTAGAATGTATTAGCCTGGGCTGCCATGACAAAAGATCACAGATAGGGTGGCTTCAACAACAGACATTGTTCTTCCACTTCTGGAGGCTGAAGTCCATGATCAAGATGACAGCAAATTCAGTTTCTGTTGAGATTCCGCCCCCTGCTGGTAAATGTCCTTCCATGACTTTATTCTGTGAAGTCTTTACTCTGTGCTTGCACTGGGGAAAGGAAGGATTTTTAGTGTGTGCGTGTGTGTTTTAGTTAAAGAGGCAGGGTCTCTCTCAGTTGCCTAGGCTGGTCTCAAACTCCTGGGCTCAAGCAATTCTCCCATCTCAGCCTCCCAAAGTGCTAGGATTATAGGTGTGAGCCACTATGCCTCACCTCTTCCTTTTCTTATAAGGACGCCAATCCTATCTGACTAAGGTCCCACCCTTATGACCTCATTTAACCTTAATTACTTCCCTAAAGACCCTATCTCCAAATATATTCATATCGAAGGTTAGGACTTCAACATATGAATTAAGGTGGGGGGGGGGCACAATTCTGTCCATAACAGGGCTCACTCTGTTTGTTTCCCATCTCTCAGTGATCACTGTCCTTTGTTGATTAGTGTACAGTATCTTGCAAACCACTGTTTAGTCCCTTCTTTTGTTGATCCAGAAGGGAGGTTACTTCTTGGCTGGTCTTAGATTTTCACATTTATTTGCATAAAATAGTCTCAATTTTGTTTTCATTTTTGTTTTATAGTCATTTGCAATATTTTGTATGTTTGTGCTTTTTTCTTTATTGCACTAGCTAGTATTTTTTTCATAGAAACAATTCCCAGTTCTACCATTTCCTTTCTCTTTTCTGATTATTCTATGTACTTGTGTTTATTAATTCTCCCTTCCACATCTTTTCATTGATATTTAATTTGTTTTGTTTTGTTTTGTTTTTGAGACAGAGTTTCACTCTGTCACCCAGGCTGGAGTGCAGTGGTGCAATCTCGGCTTACTCCACCTCCTGGGCTCAAGCGATTCTCCTGCCTCAGCCTGCCAAGTAGCTGGGATTACAGGCGCCCACTACCATGCCCAGCTAATTTTTATATTTTTAGTAGGGACGGGGTTTCACCTTGTTGGCCAGGCTGGTCTCAAACTCCTGACCTCAAGTGATCCGCCCACCTCGGCCTCCCAAAGTGCTGGGATTACAGGTGTGAACCACTGCACCTGGCCCTTTTCATTGTTATTTTTATTGTTGTTCATTTCTTAACTGTGAGTTGGAAATTAAACTTTTCTCTTTTTAATATATTTATTGCTATACCTATTCAATGGTATGAGTTCTTAGCTAAGCACTGTATTGCCATGTCCCAGTGATTCTGGTATGTTTTTATTCATAATAAAACTTTTAATTTCAATAAAACATACATCCAGAAAATGCACAAGTCTTGAGACAGCTGACGAACCCATTACAAAGCGAATATGCTCATGAAACCAACACCTGGATCAAAAATAGGACATTGCCAGCATCCTAAAAATTCCCACTGTGCCACTTCCCAATATCCCTCCAGCCCCCAAGCAACTATTATCCTGATTTCTAACACATTACATTACACCTGTTTTTGAACATTACATAAGTGATATCATGACGGAGTCTCTTAGGTCTGTCTAGTTTCACCCAGCCTTATGTTTGTATAATTTGTCCATGTTTCTGCACGTAGAAGAAAAATCTGTTAAAATGTTTGTTATGACTGAAATAAATAGAAAATGCAAAATTGCTCCTTAAAATCTGTTATTACAAATGTTCCAAGCAGATTTCATGATTTGGTGAAGAGGTTGAATAGCTTACCCAATAATATGCAACAGATTAAAGAGAGGAAGTACTCCAAAGTCACATCACAAAAATAGATGCCTACATAAGTGGAAAGAAACTAAAAATTTAATAATTGACATAACCTTTACACAATCTATATTATTTTGACTTTAAAAAAATTGCTAAAATGAAATCTTACATTTATCAAGTTTGCTCATGTAGGGATTATGCACAATAAACATACATCCTCTTGGTCAGGCATGGTGGCTCATGCCTGTAATCCCAGCACTTTGGGAGGCCAAGGCAGGCAGATCACTTGAGTTCAAACCAGCCTGGCCAACATGGTGAAACCCCCGTCTCCACTAGAAACACAAAAATTAGCCGGGCCCATGTCAGGCGCCCGTAATCCTAGCTACTCGGGAGGGTGAGGCAGGAGAATCACCTGAACCCAGGGGCGGATGTTGCAGTGAGCTGAGATGGTGCCACTGCACTCCAGCCTGGGCAACAGAGTGAAACTCCGTCTCAAAAAAATAAATAAAACAAAAATAAAATAAACATACATCATCTTTATACAGTGTTTTTGGAGAGAGACTGATCATATGATGCAAATCACTCCAGACTGGGAATAACAGTCAAATTTGAGTCTCTGTCCATCAATGATAAACAAGATGAAGTTAATTAGATTCAAATATTTTATTTTCAAGCATAAAATAGGGCATTCACAAGACATGCTGAGGTTTTTCTAGCTCTAAAACATAACATGATCCTAAATATATTTAGACAACCAAAAATTATATCAGAGACATGAGAAAATCTAGCAAGATGGTGATTTAAGAGGTGGACCCAGCTCACCCTCTGTATTCATTTTCTACTATTTTTACTATTAAATTTCCTGGTATTAAAAATTACCAAAACTTAGTGGATTAAAACAACACAAATGTCTTACCTTATTATCTCATAGTTTCGTGGGCCAGAGTCCAGCAAGGGTATCACTGGGCTGAGATTGAGGTGTCAGCAGGGCCGTGTGCCTTTCAGGAAGCTGTAGGAGGGTATCTGCTTCCTGGCCTCTTCCAGCTTCCAGAGACCCCCTTCCTCCATCTTCAAAGCCGGCAACATAGTGTGTAGGTGACCCTACTTCCATCACCACGTTCCTTTCTCTGACCACAGCTGCCACTGGTTGTCTGCTCTTAAGGAGCCGTGTGATTAGATTGGATCCACCTGGATAATCCGGGCTACTCGCCCCAACTCAAGGACAGATGATAGCAACTTTAATCAATTCCCTTTTGCCATGCAAGGTAACGTGCTCACAGGTGCTGGGGACTAGGATGTGGACATTGTATTAGGTCATTCTTGCCTTGCTATAAAGGAACACCTGAGACTGGGTAATTTACAAGAAAAGAGGTTTAATTGGCTCACGGTTCTACAGGCTTACAGTTTCAAGGATGGCCTCAGCGTCTATCCAGCTTCCGGGGAGGCCTTGAGGGGGCTGTTACTCATGGCGGAAGATGAAGGGAAGCAGTCTGTTACATGGTGACAGCAGGAGAAAGAGAGGAAGGTGGAGTGGGAGGGAGGGGGTGCCACACACTTTTAAACAATCAGATCTTCTGATAACTCACTCACTATCACCAGCACAGCACCAAGCCATGAGGGATCTGCCCCCATGGCCCAGATACCGCCCACCAGGCCCCTCCTCCAACGCTGCAAATTACATTTCAGTGTGAGATCTAGGGGGACAAATATCCAAACTATATCAGAAATCTTTAGGGGCAGTGTTTTTCTTCCTCCCGTTCTCTTTTTCCACAATCTTGATGGAGTAACTCCAATTCTAGAGCTAGCAGGATAGTGAAGCTTAGAAAGTGCATTTGATTTTGTTTTTTATCAGCCCTATCCAGCTCCTGTCCTGTCCCCCAAATCTCCAGGGCTCAAGGCCTAGATGATCATTTATTTCCTATAAAACAAAACATGCGATGGCAAAAGCTCATGTCTCCACCAGGCCTTAAGACCAAGGACTTCCTGGGTTCCCCAAGGGAGTCTGCTCAGGGGATGCTTTTGAATTATCTATACCAGGGACTGGCAAACCTTTTCTGTAAGGGACAGAAAGGAAATATTTTAGGCTTTGCGGGCCACATGGTATCTATCACAACTATTCTGTTACCAGATGGAGGGCCTTGAGTGTGAGTTGTCCAGGTCCTCAGCGTTTTGAACAAAGAATTGGACAAAACACACAAAGTGACAAAGGAATGAAACAAAGCAATAAAACGGTGAAAGCAGGGAATGATATTTTATTTTATTCATTTATTTGTTTTTGAGACGGAGTCTCACTCTGTCGCCCAGGCTGGAGTGCAGTGGTGCGATCTTGGCTCACTGCAAACTCTGCCTCCTGGGTTCAAGCCATTCTCCGAAAGCAGAGATTTATTAAAGTGGAAAGAGCTCCACAGGTGGGAGTGGGCCCAAGCAAGCAGCTCAAAGGCCTAGTTATGAAGTTTTCTGGGTTTTAACTACACCTTTTGAGGTCCCTATCAGCTACAAAAATGAGTACCAAACTCATGTTTTGCTTTATAGAAAATAAAGGATCATCTAAGCTTTGGACCCTGGAGATTTGGGGAACAGGACAGGAGCCAGATGTCAGGTCCACAACTATGCCAAATGTCCTGCTTGGGGTCAGGTTCGGGCCCATACTGTGGTCCAAGGGGAGTGGGTGGATGGGCAGATAGCTGAAAAATACTGGGCGGGGTGCCATAGGCAGGTGAAATGTAGTTTTATTCAGCAGCTCTCTCATCAACAGCTCTTACACACTCTTCCCTCATCAGCAGTTTTCTCACACTGTGCGCCCTGTTTTAGCTGCTTGAGCCGGCTGCTCCCACACACCGCTGTGTTGCCGGCTCTCCCTTGCCTTCAGGGTCAGCAGCTTAACTCTTTCTTTGGGCACAAGCTGGTTCCTGGCTCCCCACTGCCCACCTGCAAGATGGACAGCTTTGGCTCTCTCTCTCTTCCTCTGGGCACCAGCGCACCAAACCATGTCAAGCTGTGCCCAAGAGCCAAGCCCAGCTATGTCCCCAGAGCCCCGTGCAGTGTCAGCAGGGCAGTCATACCTTTTACAGACAATAGTGGCGTAGAGCTAAGTATGAACTTACACAAACAGCTTATATAACAAGTGGAGGTGTGAGCCTGCACACCAACCCTGATGAGTCATGCAGGCCTGGATGTCTGTCTGCCTCGGCCTATTCCTTGACCAAAGCACATCCATGTGAAGGAAATAATGTATACAGTGGTCCATTTCCAAGACAAAGTGCCTTGAATTGGCTTAGGTCAGCAAACTACAGAAGAAACAAGACATACTAGGCCCCTGCATGGATAGCCGATGCCTGCTTGTCGGCTTCTCCCCTTCCTCCCTTGCTTAGTTGCCCTCACTCAAACCAAAGACATTTAGTCTAAAATGAAAGTTTACTAGCCTGCAAAATAGCTCACTTTGTCAGTTCTTATCAGCCTGCCCAGCTACTTAGGTCATTAGGTCATAAGTCAAATACTTAAAAAGCCCCTGAGCTAACTAGGATTGCAATGTATTGTGGGCTGCAACAAAATGCAGCAAGACAACCCTAAAAAAGAACACCTAAAGCCCCTACCCACCATCAGTAGGTGAAGTCTGGGAAGAGTGTGACCCCACAGTACTCAGCCTTTGAGGAACCAGGGGAGAGACCTGTGCACTAGGGGATGAATTGTTTGTTGTGACTGTGCTGGGTGTGCCTGCTCATCAGACACCCAGTTTTGCAAGACCGTCATTAAAAGTCTCACTTTCACTATTCTCTGGGTCTCTAAGTCCATTCTTTGAATTCGAACGCATGAATTTGTTCCTCACACATGTACCTTACACTGGATAGGGCTGATTAAAAACAAAATCAAATACACCTTCTAAGCTTTACTTTCCTGCTAGCTCTAGAGTTGGAGTTACTCCATCAAGACTGTGGAAGAGAGTGTGGTAGGAAGAATATTGGCGCCACTGAAGTTGTCCATTCTTTATCTGGATGAAGGATTTGGCCTGCGGCTAATTAAAGCTGAAGTGAATTGGTCCGCAGTCATCTGGAGATGGAGTGGATTGGCACCCTATGCAGATGAGGGGATGGCCGGCACTTGGCCCACAGCCAATCCAAGGCACGTTCCTTTCCATCTGAGACATGGTGGAAGGTTGTATGGAGAGTAACCTTTGATTCTTTGTTATCCTGGCATGGCAAGATAAAGTTTTTTCTTTTGGTTTAGCTTTTGGAAGTTGGTGTTAATTTGTCTTAGAAGTCCCTGCCCCCAGACCCAAGTATTTCCCTTTTGATCCAGCTTTAGGAAGTCAGCACACATTGGTCTTAAGTTCCCTGGTCCAAACCCTATTCTCCTGCCTCAGTTCAATCTGTCAATATGAACGTTGAAAATACATCATTAAATGAACACAGCTGTGGGCCCATAGAACTTTATTCATAACACTGAAATGTGAATTTTACATGATTTTTCACATCATGAAATAGTCTTTTTTGTTTCCCACCCTAACCATTTAAAACGGTAAAAACTGGCTGGGTATGGTGGCTCACGCCTATAATCCCAGTACTCTGGGAGGCCGAGGTGGGCAGATCACTTGAGGCCAGGAGTTCGAGACCAGCCTGGCCAACATGGTGAAACCCTGTCTTTACTAAAAATACAAAAATTAGCTGGGCATGATGGCTCATGCCTGTGATCCCAGCTACTCAGGAGGCTGAGGCAGGAGAAGTGCTTGAACCCGGGAGGTAGAGGTTGCAGTGAGCCAAGATCCCACCACTGCACTCCAGCCTGGGCGACAGAGTGATAGTCTGTTTCAGAAATAAATAAACAAATAAATACATATGTAAAAATTGTTCTTAGCTCAAAGGAAAAAAAAACAGACATCGGGCCAGATTTTGCCCACCAGCCATGTTTTGCCAGCCTTTGATATTCACAAAGGGTTGTCTTCTGTCTGCTGAGTGTGGCCTTATTTGGCTCAATACCATAGACCTGAAGCAGGCAGGACTCAAATCTGTGCAGCTGGGAGAGTTTTTAAATGCAGCTACAAAGTTTTCCTGAATATTAGATATATTTGCAGGTTGCCAGCTTGTTAGATAAGCACTCACAGGGCATTCTGCTAGCTGCTAGTTTGCCCTGATCAACACTTTTTATGTTGTGACCTATAAGAAAGCTCAGAGAACCTAGTGGCCAGGAATAGCAAAGGGAAACAGTTATGAGAGGAGGTAATTACCCTCTCTACCACCAAGAGATAGAGGGTGGAGGGCAGAGGTTACAAGGGTGGGCCCTGGACTCACGGTAAATTACTCGGGGTAAATCATGTAAATTTTCTGGCCACCAGTTTCCTCATCTGCATAATAGGGATGATGATAGTGTCTGTCTAATTATATCGCTAATAGGATTAAATGTTGTCATGCATTTAAAAGACTTAGTGTCTGTTTGTTAGTTTTTAAGTGGTTGGTTTCACTACCTCCACTATTAACTACCCTGGCATAAAAAAGCAAAAGGAAAAAGAAAGGCAATTTGTACAATTAACTCCTAAAGAAGGTGAAAGAGTTAGTGGAAGAGATGAGAAAACTTTAATAACAAAGAAATAAGAACTTTCAAGAAAATGCAATTTGGGTTTGATGACTTTCTGGAAGTAAAATGTTTGAAAAATTAAAAGAAATATCCAGTAGTTGGACTGGAATAAATGGGAATCATGATATAGTAAGTGATAGGACATCTCCTCATTGGGATGAAAGAACAAGTAGACCAGGGGAAGGGAGGACATTTAAGAGGCACGTGCAAAACACCCCATAAGAATCCAGGGTGCGGAGAAATACAGAGAGAGAGAGAGTTGGACAATTAATCCTATTTGAGAGGATAAGTTCAATGAGCTGAAGACTGAATTTTCTTTTTCTTTTTTTTTTTTTTTTTTTGAGACAGGGTCTTGCTCTGCCACCTAGGCTGGAGTGCAGTGGCACAATCTCAGCTCACTGCAACCTCTGCCTCCAGGCTCAAGCACTTCTGCCTCAGATTTCCAAGGAGCTGAAGGTGCACCACCTGTAATACGCCACCACACCTGGCTAATTTTCATATTTTTAGTAGAGATAGGGTTTCACAATGCTGGCCAGGCTGGTCTCGAACTCCTGACCTCAAGTGATCTGCCCACCTCAGCCTCCCAAAGTGCTAGGATTACAGGCATGAGCCACTGCACCTGGCCTGAAGTCTCAAATTTTGACACTGAAAGAGCACGTTGTTTCCAGGACCGGATTAATTCCTGAAGAACTCACCTTAGACACATGCTCTGTTTAAATTCTGAAGACTGAATCTTAGGAGAAAATCTGACAAGACTTCAGAGGGAAAGAAAAGAAGAGTTTACTCACAAAATTAAAAGAATAAGTAATGGAGAAAGGACTCCCTATTGAATAAATGGTGCTGGAATAACTGACTAATCGTATGCAAAAGATTGAAACTGGACCCCTTTCTTACACTGTATACAAAAATCAACTCAAGATGGATTAAAGACTTAAATGTAAAACCTAAAACTATAAAAACCCAGGAAGATAACCTGGGAAATACCACTCTGTACATAGGCTCTCGCAAAGATTTCATGATGAAGACTCCAAAAACAATTGCAACAAAAACAGAAATTGACAAATGGGACCTAATCAAACTAAAGAGCTCTGTACAGCAAAAAGATATTATCAACAGAGTAAACAGAAAACCTACAGAATGAGAGAAAATATTTGCAAACTATACGTCCAACAAAAGTCTAATATCCAGAAACTATAAGGAACTTAAACAAATTAACAAGCAAAACACAACCCCATTAAAAAGTGGGCAAAAGACATGAACGTTTTTCAAAAGAATACACAAGGCCAGCAAGCATATGAAAAAATGCTCAACATTACTAATCACTAGAGAAATGTAAATCAAAACCACAATGAGATACCATTTCACACCAATCGGAATGGTTATTACTAAAAAGTCAAAAAATAACAGATGCTGGAGAGGTTGCAGAGAAAAGAGAACACTTATACACTGCTGGTGGGAATGTAAATTAGTTCAGCCATTGTGGAAAGCAGTTGGGTGACTTGTCAAAGAACTTAAAACAGAAGTACTATTCAACCCAGCATATGGGTTATTTATATGCCCAAAGGCATATAAATCATTCCACCATAAAGACACATGCACATATATGTTCATTGCAGCACTATCCACAATAGCAAAGACATGGAATCAACTTAAATGCCCATCAGTGGTAGACTGGATAAAGAAAATGTGATACCTATATGCCATGGAATACTACGCAGCCAAAAAAAGAACAAGATTATGTTCTTTGCAGCAACATGGATGGAGCTGGAGGCCATTAATCTAAGTAAACTTAACATAGGAACAGAAAACCAAATACGATGTGTTCTCACTTATCAGTAAGAGCCAAATATTGAATACACATGGACACAGAGGAGGGGACAAGAGTTGCTGGGGCCTACCTGAGGGTGGAAGTTGGCAGGAGGGTAAGGATAAAAAAATTACATATCAGGTCCCATGCTTATTACCTGGAGGATGAAATAACCTCTACACCAAACCCCCACGACATGCAATTTACCTATATAACAAATCTACACATGTACCTGTGAACCTAAAATAAAAGTGTAAAAAAATAAATTGTGTACCTTTAAAGCTTATTCACAAATATGACTCTCAATGTATTAGCAATATATTAAACATATTTTTTAATAATATGTAGAAATTAATAATATCTATTTTCATATTCAATATTGTGCATTCTTTACAGTCCTTGCCCCTGATTTTGGAGATTAATGCTGCAGAAAATATGGAACCAAAAAAGGCATAGGTAAGCAACAGAGCTGTATGATCCCATCTGTATTCTAGAAGTCCACTAGAAGAGTGGAGGAGGACAAATTCCTAGAAAGACACAAACTACCAAAACTGACTCAAGAAGAAATAGATAACCTAAGTAGACCTATAAAAAGTAAAGAAGTTGAATTACTAATGTTTAAACTTCCCATAAAGATTCAATCTTTGTAGGTTGCATGCTTCTAGGAAGTCATCCATTTCTTCTAAGTTACATAACTCCTAGGCTACATAACAAAGGAAATAATTATCAGACTGAAGAAACAATCCACGAATTGAGAGAAAATATTTGCAAATTATAAATCTGAAAAGGGGCTGATATCCAAAATATATAAGGAATTAAAAAAACTCAATATCAGGAAAACAAATAACCCAATTAAAAATGAGCAAAGGTTCTGAACAGGCATTTCACTAAAGATTAGATACAATTGCCCAACAGATATGTGACAAAATACTCAACATCTCTAATCATTAGGAAAATGCACATTAAAACCACAAAGAGATTTCACCTCACACCTGTTGGAATGGCTATTACCAAACAGATGAATGACAAGTGTTGGTGAAGATGTGAAGAGATGGGAACCCTTGTGTACTCTTGGTGGGAATGTAAATAAATACAGCCATTTTGGAAAACAGGTTGAAGATTCCTCAAAAAACTGAAAGAACCCCTTTGTCCTCTAACAAAGGTGTCATTGTGGGGTCCTTCTTCTGTAGTCAAGGCTCTCTGGGTCTGTGAATTTATTTAGGTCTGGGAACTAGGGATGAAGCCGTGGCTCTCTTTTGCAGTGACTCAAACCTTCTGCCTATCAAACCTACAGTTTGTCCAGTAATACTTTAGTAGATGGTCCAGCTATTTCATCTCCCCAAGGATACCAGGATTGATTCACTCCTGGTAAAAATCCCTGCATGTCAAACCTTCTGATTGCTATTGGTTGACTTTGCCCACTACAGAACTTACACTCACCTTGTCTGTGAAAGTTAAGTACTGCCACTTAGCTTCTACCACCTTGAGATCCTTTCATTCTTATTGAAATCATGAAAAAATAGTTTTTATAACATAATGGTGCCAATTAGGAGCCATTAATGAGCTGTGTAACAACCTGGGAATCCAGGTGCTATGGTTTGAATGCTGCTGTCCCCCTCAAACTCCTATGTTGAAGCCTAATCACCAATGTGATAGTATTAGGAGGTGGGGCTTTTGGGAGTGCTTAGGTCATGAGGGTTTCACCCTCATTAATGGGATTAGTGCCCTTATGAAAGGGGCACCAGAGAGCTGCCTTGCCCTTTCCACCATGTGAGGACACAGAGTGAAGGCACCATCTGAGACCCAGAAAGCCGTCCCTCACCAGAGATCACATCTGTTGGTGCCTTGATCTTGGACTTCTCAGACTCCCAAACCATGAGAAATAAATTGTTGTTTATAAGGTACCCAGGCTGTGGTATTGTGTTACAGCAGCCCAAATGGACTAAGACAACAAAAATGAACAAAATAGGCACATCCCTAAGTGCACGGAGTTTACAGCCTAGTGACAAAGGCAGATAAACAATAACCACACTAATAATTGTATTTAATGGGTCTGAGACAGACAGCTGTGTGCCAGAAATCATCTGGGAAGGATGGGTAGGGGTAAAACTCAGAGTCCTCTCCATCCCCTCCCTTCCAAATTTACAATGCTTTTGTGTATTTTCACAGCCTCCTGCACATCCCTCTGTCCTGGCATGTTTAACGCCAGGCCATCATGTAAGACATTCTAGGTCTTCTTTCCTAGAGTACAAGGACTGTGCCTCTTGTATCTCTTTGATCCAAGTGTCCATGAAAGGTCCTGGAAGTAATTGACTCCCTTAAATATTTTAAAAAATAAATGGAGGAACAAAGAGGGACAAGATACACCACCAACTAGGGAATGTCCAGGTGTTCATGTCTAAGAAAAGAGTAATCACTAGCTTTTCCCACTGTCTCTACCTTGATATAGGGACCCAATCCAAGTAAATACTAAGAAAGATAATTCTACTGACTGATATTAGATAGGATTGGGAGGAAGAAGAGACAGAAGTTGGAGGGAGTGTCCTTGGTGAGTATCAGTGCAGCCCAAAAGGTGGTCTGAAGGGATAATGTCATCATGGCTGGAGACTGGACACTCATAGGAATCCCCTCCTCTGACCGCATTTTTCTCTGTGACTTCTCCTGCGGTGGTAGATTGGGTTTTTATTCCCAATTCTTCATTCCTTATAAAAGAATCATATGGCCAGGTGTGGTGACTCATGCCTGTAATCACAGCACTTTGGGAGACTGAGGTGGGAGAACAGTTTGAGCCCAGGAATTTGAGGCTGCAAAGAGCTATGATGGTACCACTGCATTCCAGCTTGGGCAACAGAGCAAGACCCTGTCTTAAAGAAAAGAAATCATATATCCACTCTTTTGTGGTAAGTACCTCCCTCTAGATTTGGAAGAGTTTACTTCCCCCACACCACTGTTGTTGGGCTCAGGCATGGGACTTGATTTGGCCAATAGGATCTAAGCAGACCTGACAGGAGCAGAGGCTTTCATTCCTGCACTTCTGCCATCCACCATAAGATAAACATGCTCCGTTGGCACTGGTCCCAGCATGAGAAACAACTGGAAGAAAGCTGACCTTCCCCTTAGGCTGAAGCAGAGCCAACACAGTCAACCCACAGATCTATCAGCAGAAAAAAAATGTTTGTTGTCATCAGGGTTGCTTGTCATGCAGTATTATCAAAGCAATATTGCACTACTACACTTGCTTTGTTTTTTGAGAATTTCATTCCACTCTCCCTTTTCTGCTTAACTTTCATGTATCTCAAATAATGTTATAATTTCTTTTTATATTTCTGATAAGGCTCAGGGATCTCCTTTTCCCCTCATCCACATACCTAAAAACCACCTTGTGCATATAACCAATCCCACCCATTTGTAATGGGCTCTGTACAAAGGCCACATTAATTGCACCCCCTCATCCACCACTCCCCCACTCCCACACACATACCTATGCTCTGCCAGGAAACCTCCTGTGTAGAGAAGCATCTGGGGTATGGGAAGAGCTTTGGTGTGTCAGAAAGGTCTCAACAAAAGCACGAAATTTAAGAGACATTGTGTAACCTGCCCTGGGTCACACATTTTAACAGTTAGAATGTGTTTGGCCCCAAGTAACAAAAAACCTGATGAAGAGGGACTTAAATCTTGAGAACAGTTATTGTTTACTTAACAAGAAGTCTGGTTGTGGATGGTTCAAGAGTTGATTCAGTAGCTTCAGAATCAACTGGGTTGGCATCTTGGCAATTCTCTTGACCTTCCTTTCATGGTTGTGAAATGGCTGCCACAGCTCCAAGCATCTGCACCCACGACCCCCAACCTGCATCCAAAAGCAAGAATAAGGGGGAAAGCCAAGGTAGCAAGAGAGACTTTGTTTGCTTTCATCTCTTCTTTTATCATAGAAGAAAGTCTTTCTCAGGAACCCCCAGGTGAGCTTTTCCTTATGTTTCATGCACAATTATGTCTCCTGGATCACAAGGCTACTCCTAGATGCAAAGGAAGCTAGGAAATGAGTTTTGCTCATGAGTTTTTCTCATGCCTCTGCAGTGGAGGCAGAGATAGGAGGAGGGTCAGGAATGGCTGTTGGGTTTGTGGTAGACAGAGAGATGCATCATGCATTTATCCCTTCAAGAAGGACTTGCTTCTCAGCAGTGGGAAATGTGGTCAGTAGACAACTTCCAGCTGTCAGTTTCTTCAGGGTCGGCCCCAGCTTCAGAGAGCTGTCTCACCCAAGGTCATTCCCTTCCCAGAGCAGCCCATACCTACTGTATTAGTTCGTTTTCATGCTGCTGATAAAGACATACCTGAGACTGGGCAATTTACAAAAGAAAGAGGTTTAATGGGACTTACAGTTCCAAGTGGCTAGGGAAGCCTCACAATCACGGCAGAAGACAAGGAGGAGCAAGTCATGTCTTACTAGATGGCGGCAGGCAAAGAGAGGAACTTGTGCAGAGTAACTCCTCTTTTTAAAATCATCAGATCTCATGAGACTTATTCACTATCACGAGAACAGCACGGGAAAGACTTGCCCCCATGATTCAATTACCTCCCACTGGGTCCCTCCCACAACATATGGGAATTTAAGATGAGATTTGGGAGAGGACACAGCCAAACCATATCACCCAGTAACTGAGCAAGGGAGGAGTATAAAAGCCCAATAGGAGATGCTCCACAAGCAATCCTTGCTCTGGAGCTCCCACTGGGTTGGACTTTGTCAGGCCTGCATCAAGTTAGACTTCTTCCTCTGCACTGTTCTGCATTCTCCTCCTTCCTCTCACAGGTTTTGATCCCTAATAAACATCTTGCAGCCTAGGTGACTCTCAGCATCTGCTCCTGCAGAATCCAATCAGTGATGGCATCTTCCACATGCAGCAATGAAGTGATATAGCCAGGATTAGAAACTAGGTCTGTCCAATTCCAAAGCCCCGACCCATCCCAACTCCCCAACCATACTGCCTCTTATGGCCACCATATCCATTTCCTCAATAAGCACTCACTGAATGTCTACTCTGCCCCAAGACCTAAGTGGGACAATGGGGATGGTACTAGAGGCTGTACTGTCTTGTCTGTTTACCAAAACCCACATCCTTCTCTTCTCCCTGAGGACACATGTAGTCCATATTTCCCAGCCTCCCTTGAAGCTAGTTGAGGCCAAACAACTGAGCTCTGGCTAGTGGAATATGAGCAGAAGTGATGTGTGCTATTTTCCTGGTGAAGGTTTTTAGGAAGCAAATTCCATCCTCCATACTCTCTTTCCTTTTCCTTTGGCCAGAAGCAGAGACCAACAAAGGCCTAGGATATGTAGAACCACAGATGGAAAAAACCTGGGTCCCTGAATCATTGTAATGAGGGACAGCTGTTTTATGACAAACTTATATGGTGTATAGCAATTATAACCTGTGGAGTCTATCACCTCAGCCAAGCTTACATCAACTAATGCATGGATATAGAGATGAATCACAGATAGCCCCTCTCTCAAGTAACTCAGTCTAGTGGAGAAGCTGTGGATAGGAAGAGATACAGGGTTGTGTAGTTAGGAACTGGGCCTCGAGAGAGAGGTCTGATTTTTGTCCTGGCTCCTAGGAAGTTATTTCTAAACCCTTAGGATATCCTGATTAACAGGAGTGTCTTTGTTATTCATGTTGGGCTCCTGGGACCACAACTCATAGTTTATGCTAACAAGATGGCTTATGGTGAGTGCTGGCCATGCCAGAAAAATCAACCACAGGGTTAAAGGATTGGGGCTTTGGGCTATGTGATGTCAGCCTGAACTTTGGGTGTGGGGAGGGGTATGGAGGTTAAGTTCAACCATGTGGGCAATGATTCAATCAATCACCTCTACATAATGAAGTCCCAATAAAAACTCTGGACACTGAAGCACTGGTTAGCTTCCCTGGTTGGCCATACTTTGTCATACTGTTACTTATCAATGCTGGCAAGGTAACAGATACCAAGGACACCGGTGTTTAGCATTTGGAACCCTCCCAGATTCCACCCTATATCCCTTTACCTTGGCTGGTTCTGATTCGCATTCTTTGGTTGTAATAAATGTGACTTGAGTAGAATAGTTTTCAGTGAGTTCTGTGAATCTTTCTAGTGAATTATTGAGTACGAGGATAGTCATAGGAACCCCCTTGTTTGTAGCCAGTCAGTATGAAGTGATGGTGGCCCCGGAGACCCCCAAACTTGTATCTGGGGTCTGAAGGGAGAGCAGCTTTGTGGAGATTATTCCCTCAGCCTTTGCTGACTTTACAGCCTCAAGATATAAACAGCTTTAAAAGGTCACTAAGAAGTGACTGTATACCATTTCACTCCAGCCTGGGTGACAGAATGAGACTCCGTCTCAAAAAAAAAAAAAAGAAGAAGAAGAAGACGACGAAGTGACTGTAATGTCGGCACCTGGTCAAGACAGCCTGGAGTGAATGGTGAATGTTCTGACACATGGGGTGCCCTGGCGTCTGTTGCCCTACATGAGGTTCTCACCTACAGTCGGTCTGTGGACAAAATATGACTCCCTGCTCAGTCCAGGCTCTGTCACTGACTTGCTGTGTGAGCCTTACAAATCACGACACTCTTTCCAGACCTGTTTCCCCATATGAAAAACAGGGGGCCAGATGAGCTGATATCTTAGAGTGCCTCCATCTCTGACAACCTAAGGAGTTATTTCCTCAAGCTTCTTCAGAGAAGAAGGAAACTTCCTTCCCTGAGCTCCTTCAGGAATTCTGAATCATCGCATCCACTCATATCCAATCGATAAATGTCCCCTGCCACATCCCTGTTGACTAGCATCTCCCCTCAGCTGGTTCATCTGCAGTGATGGGAAGCTCACTCTTTCATGGCGGGAGCCGTGTGGTTCTGGAAAAGAGCACAGGCTCTGGGTTTCAGTCCCAGCTCTGTCCTTCCCTCTCTGTGATACCTTGAACCAATCACTTCATCTCCCCAAGGCTCAATTTTCCTCATCTGCAAAATGGGTGGATGAATACCTACACCATGGAGACACTGCAAAGAATGGAAAATAACAGTTCATTTACCATCTGCTTACACCATGATGGGAATTGTTCTAAGTGCTGTGTTCATATTTTCTATCTGAAGAGGCAGGTAACATGGTATTCATCGCCCCCAGAAAAGAAAGTTCTAGATGTTAAGGGACAGAGGCAAGTTGAACCAGCTACCATGTGCTGAACCACACAGCTGTTCTGCCACCACATACAGGAGGTGAAGGGCTTAGCACAGGGCCTGACCTACGGCCACCTGCCTCCATCGAGTGTACCAGCAAGACAGGCTGAGAGAGTGAGAGGGAGTGGGAACCGGCCTCCATAGGCATAGTCAGAGTTTTGCACAAAGCAAGAACCTAAGAGCTATTTTAATTTCAGCATACATGCAAGGTTTATGTTTTACAATTTAGGTATTATTTGTATTCTGAGTTACTTATTTGGGGGAGAGCATCTTCATATCAGTTTTTTAGGCGTGGCACCTCCAAAGGTCATCATCTGGGCCTGCATCTCTCCCAGAACAGCCGGGTCTTCCGTGGGTGCATCAGATTATGAAACTTCCCTTCTTGCCCGAATCCCAAATCTGACTCCCACGGTTCCTAGGTCCCCTCCCTTTCACTGCCCTGGAAGAGTCCTGCAGAGACCTCAAGGCAGTGGGCCAGCATTGCTTGTAAGTTCACGAATGGTACAAAACACCTTAAATGCATTCCAGGCATGGCAGGAGACCCATCAGACTTCCTAGAGCTGCCTGTGGTCAAGACTAGAAGAGGAGGCATCATCCTGGCTGTGTCCTACCCTTGAGCCAACAGGGGGTGCTATCTCCGACCAACCCTACCTGGCTCTGAGTCTCCAATCCTGGGGCTCAGGAAGCCGCCTCCTTTGCACATCATCCAAAGTGAGTTTAATACAGCCACCCCTGCCCCCAACTCATCCAACACACACACACACACACACACACACACACACACACACACACACAACCATGCAGACCGGCCAACTGGGCTGGCTGCCCATCTGCTTTCCCTCTGTGGGTTTTTATCAAAGGCTGCAGATAACAATTCCCTCCTCATTCCCACTCCCACCTCACCTGCTGTGCTTCCTCCAAGCCCAACCTTCCTGGAATCCCAGCATCATTCCAGAGTTTTGAAAACTCTTTTTTTTTTTTTTTTTCCAGATAGAGTCTTGCTCTGTCACCCAGGCTAGAGTGCAGTGGCTCGATCTTGGCTCACTGCAACCTCTGCCTCCCGGGTTCAAGTGCTTCTCCTGCCTCAGTCTCCCAACTAGCTGGGTTTACAGGCGCGTGCCCCCACACTTGGCTAATTTTTGTATTTTCTTTTTTAGTAGAGATGGGGTTTTGCCATGTTGGCCAGGCTGGTCTCAAACTCCTGACCTCAAGTGATCCACCTGCCTCAGCCTCCTCTAACGTGCTGAGATAACAGGTGTGAGCCACCATGCCCAGCTTAAAACCTCTTTATCACCATAATCTATCTCATTTGAGCCTCACAACTGCATTGCCTATGAGGAAGACCATGGGGCAGGGATTAGAGTCTCCTCAGCAGAAGAGGAAACTGAGGCACAGAAAGAGGGAGTGAGGGAGCACATGGCCCATCAGTGATAGGGCCGGGTTGGGTAGGGGAGCCAGGCTCCTGAGGACAGGGTGTGCCTGAACTCGAACCTACTGTTGGTTGAGGGACCCTCTTCTCCAACCCCCTTGCTGGGAACCACCGGCTTTGAGAGTAACTTCATGGGCAGTACTTATTCCTAAAAAGTCAAGAGAACTGCTTTCCTGCCACCAACTTGCTGTGTGCGTGACCTTGGGCAAGTCCCTCTGCTCTAAGCCTCTGTGGAGTGTGGAGATCACATCAGGCTTCCCCACTGATTGAGATATTCTGACTAAACAACTGGTATCTGAATCACCTCCAGCCCTTTGGGGTCTCTGGGATCCTCTACCAAAACGCAAGAGGGCTTGTAGCAGAGCTAACAGCACCATAGTGTGATGACAACAACACTCGTCTCCATTTCTCCCCTGCTTTCTACAGCCTCGACATCTAATGTAATCCCCACTACCAGGAGGTAGGCACTATTATCCCCATTTTATAGATGAGAAAATTGAGGCTCAGAGAAGTGAAGAAAGTGGCTGGGCTAGCATTGGAGGCTGGGGGGACTCCACCTCAAAGGGCAGGCTCTTGATTCTATTGTCAGCTACTCATAGAAGTTTCTGGAAGTTTGCTTTAGAAATCCCACTGTAGAAGCTCTATGGTCTTTGAGCCCCCATTCAAACTGAAGCCCTTCAACTGCCCTTCAAGTATCGTGAGAACGAGGACACAGATGGGCAGGACCCACGTCCCCCAGCCTCTTCCCACCCACCCTCCTTGAGCCAGCCCCTCATCCTGGACCCACAAGCACATTGCAGCCCAGCCAGAGCCCGTGAGCAGATGCGGGTTTATTATTGCACAGACTGCAGCATCCTGAACCCCAACCCCAACTCCAAACACCAACCCCCAAACTTGGCCTGGGAGCTTTGGCAGGCACAGGCTTGTCCCTGGCACCAGCCAAAAAAAACAAAAAAACGAAAAAAAAAAACAGGACAAGAATCTCCGAGACAGAGCCTGGAGCCCGTGAGCACTGAGCAGCGGCCCCGCCCGATTCCCCTCATGCTCCAGGAGTCTTGAGAAGCTCAGATGCAGATGCAGAGCCGTGGGCCATGGCCAGCTGAGGATGGAAGAATCTGCAGGTTCTTCTCCATGAAAATACAGTCCTGGATTCCAGCCAAGCCACAAGGTCCCAGCAGGGCTTGAAATGGCAAGTGTGAAGCTAAGGGAGAAGCACTGAGGGGAAATGGGAAAACTGACCCTATCAGAAGCAAACTCCTAGGTCCCAGAGCTGCCTGGGGAGGCCCTGCCACAAAGCCAAAGCCTCCAAGGTCCACAGAAATGAAGGGAGGACAGCAGCAGTTCCCTCTGGCTCAGCTTGGATGCCACGTCCTTCCCCAGGCTTGGAGGAGCCTGGAAGCCCTTTCCCTCCATTCTCCTGGAGGCAGGAAACCATAGCCTTTGGCCCTCACCCCACCCCCAGGAAACACAAGGGCCCAGAGACCTAGTGTGGTACAAAACATCTTTAAGTGAGGTACATCCAAGTAGCCATCTTCTGCCAAGTAAGCCAAAGGGGTTTATAACTGCACCCAAGCTGTACCCAGTTGGAGCCCCAGACTTGCTCCTCTCTTGCTGGGAAATGCTTTTTGACAAGCAGCTTGTCTTCAACACCTGCCTGAGCGTCTGCCTCAGGGACATCTCCCTGGGCTTCCATGGGCTTCTGTGCTCCCCTGAGCTTTCAGTGGGCCCTGAGGGGGGAGGAGACAAGCCATCTCACAGGGCGTCACAGGAGATTTCTCTCGCCGGCCCCAGGCCTCCTGCAGGTGACCCTTTAGCATCCCAAGCACACGGGAAACCCCAAATGCAATCTCAGTCTCAGACACACTCCAAAACAGGCCATCATCACTGAACCTTAACCCCTCTACCCACCCCGCCCCCTGGCCACCTGGTCAGCGGCTTCCCAGCCAGAGGCTCCATGGGGTCTCCCCTCGTCTATTGGTCCAGAAGGGAAGCTAACTGGACTGGTGGGAGGAGACAGAGCACTGTGTTCTGGGATATTCGAACTGACCTTGTCCATTTCCTCTACTGTCATCCAGAACATCTACAGACAAGGGAGGGAGTGCGGGGTGCAGACTGCACAAGGACAGGTCTCTGCGCTGGTCTGAGGGGGTCTCAGCACCCACCCCACCCAGCTTCCCTGGGAGGCCTCAGCCCACAGCCAAAGGATTAAATCAAAATGGGGCAGGGTGGGAGGAGGGGGATGGGATTGAATATCAACGTCCTGGTTAGGTGACATCTCCCAAAACACACAAAAGCCCAGGGAGGGGACAACCTAGGGAAAGGCAAGGGAGTGGAGGAGGGCGGGGGACAGGAGCAGATCAGGAAGCTCAAGAGACCAGGGCGCTTCTCTCTGGGCTCTCCTTGCCCCTGGGTAGAGAGCTCCTGAAGAAGCCCAGGACATTCCATTCCTCTTGGCACCACCACCGCCACCCAGCACAGGCACATGGGAGGCCTCCTGAAACTCTTGTGGGGTGAATGTGAATTGGACCGGGGGGCTCCGGGTCCAGAGTCCAGTCCTCTTTGGCCACCCTGCCTGGCACTGCAAAAAGACGGTCCTCATGTCTTCAGCAGGAACTTCTGGCTCTGCAAAGAGACAAAAAAGGGTCAGGCGAGGGAGGGAGGGCAGAGGCTGGGCCGCCAAGCCAGGTGCAGGGCTCAAGCCTCAGGGTTCATCTTCTCTGGGGCAAGATCCCACCTCTGCATCCCCCCAGACAGCCTTGTCCCTTGATTCTGATACTCGGCAGGTCACAAACAGGTCCCCGAGGCCTCTCCTGGCCCTGGCTGCCTGCCTGTTTATTTACACATGCTGTTCCCTTTGCTGGTGCACTCATCTCTTCCCTCTTCCTCCCCCGCTGTCATCCGGTTCACTCCTTTTCACCCTTCAGGTCGTTAAAGGAATCAGTGCCTGCAGGAAGCATTCCCAGAGCCTCTGTGAAACATGGAACCTGCAGAGCTCAAGTGTTCACCCCTATGGCAGCACTTACCAGGCTGGTATTGACATTGACTGTTTACATGGTGACAGCATAGACTCTCCTGGGGCTGATTAAGAACCTCCAGCCCAAACTAAGCTAGGATCAAAAAAGGGGGCCTGGGGAAAAGGCAGAAACCCTGTTATTATTGCCAAGCATGGGATTGAGGCTGTGAAGGCTGGTTCCAGCAGGGGAAAGATTTTGTCTTGTAGATGCTTCATCTTGAGAGCAGTGAGGGCCACTCTCCTTCAGCCCAGCCCAGCCCACCCTACTTCACGGGAACTTACCCCAGCCCCCAGCTCCATCATGGGGAGAAAACTGAGAGGGAACCAATGGGCAGAGCAACGGGAGCAGGCTGGGGGGCCAAGGGATTAAAGACTGAAGTGGGGGAGAGAGAAAGGGAGCACAGACATGAGTGTCCCACCATCCCAGGTGAGCTCAGTCTAGACCTGTTGTGCTTAGTGTTTGAACGGGAAGACTTTTCTGTAATGAGCTCTAAGTTCAGGGTTACTTTCATTATGTTCACCCCATTCTTAGAGCAGGAGTGAGTCCCTGCTCTATCCCCAGCTCCCAGCAGAGCAGTACATGTTGGCCAAATGAATGAGTGAATGAAGCCCTCAGTGCTCACCTGACAGCAGGTGCTCTGCAAACACTGAGCTAATGAAGTGTGTGTGTGTGTGTGTGTGTGTGTGTGTCTGTGTGTGTGTGTGTGTTGGTATCAAATCACACTCTAGGTCTTTGCCTCTGCAGGTGAGTGGGCCTCAGTTAGTCACAGGACTGTCATCCAAGTACCGAGTAGGTCCCTCCTCCCACCACCCTGGTGCTCAAAACTCCCCAGGGGCTCCTATCCCCCAACCCCTCCTCCAGCCAGCTGGCTGCACCTGGTAGGCGAGGGTCAGGTCAGGAGGTGAACGAAGAGGATGGCCAGGCCGATGTTCAGCAGGATCACCATGCAGATGAGGATGGTGTTGGGGACCTGGGAGCAGTGGAGAGAGGCTGCCTGAGTCCCCATGGCCTCTGAGACACCCCCCACCCAGGTCACAGCAACGCTGGACAGAGCAGGAACTTCTGGATGGACCTTCCTAAGCGCATTGCCGGCTTTGTTCACTGCTGTATCCTGTCACCTGGATGGCAGACCATCACAGCGGAAGGACTCTTCGAAATAACCAAATCCCTCAGGGCCCAGCGAGGGACAAGATCACGCCCCAAGTCATATAGTGTGTGAATCAGGCCTGGAACCCAGGCATCCTGCTAATTCCCCTTGGGACGCATTCTTCAGTCCCTCAAAGCCCAGCTTCAGGCTTTGTTGCCGCCGTTCCTAGCTCCCTGCCTCCCATAAGTCAGGAGGTCTATAACCCAAATCCTGTTGGGCCCTTCCTCCACCTTCAGGAAGCCCTCACTGCCACACCTTGTAGCAGATGCTGCTTGTGCCCAGCCCAACCCCCCCGACTAGGCAAATGGACCCACCCTCCAGCTGCTCAGGCTCCCAGCTGCCCCCTGCTCAAGAGAACTGTCTCTGCCAATGGGATACCAGGTGCAAAGGTAGGAGGACTCCATGGGGCCATTTACCCTCCAACATCCTCTGTGGACCAGGCCAAGGCTATACTCCCCTAATCCCCAGCCCTGCTGCATTTCCCCCTGCTCTATCCTGCTTCGGTCTCTCGCACCCCAGCAAACCCCAAATCCCCTGCCCTGAATCCTGCTTCAAGCCCTGCTACCTCTAGGGAACCCGACCTTAGGCACACATTCTCCGACAGCCTCACCTCTTCCACCTCCACCTCCGCCTCTGCCGCCAGCGCTGCCTCCTTCCGCCCCTTCTTCTTGGCCCCGGCCTTGGTCAGCCCTCGGGCCTCAGTCTTGCGGGCCTTGGCCCTGGGCTCGGCTTTGGGGATGATGGGCTTGGGCTCCAGCTTGGCAGGGGTCTCGCGTGCAGGCTCGGGGCCTCGGAGAGTGGGGGCCTGCAGCGGGGCGGTGGCCGGAGACGAGGGCGCGGACGCGGACCCGGAGACCTCGGGCTCGGGCTGGTCCTCAAAGGGCGGGGGCTCCGGCGGCGTGGTGCGCACGGCATAGCTGTGGTAGCCCTGGTAAAGCGCCACCTCCGGCTCCCGCGACGGCGCAGGCGGTGCCTGCAGAGCCTCGATGGCCATGCGGTCGGTGGCTGGACGTGCAGGGCTGCGGCGGCCCGCGCCCTCAGACGGAGTGACTGGCCGGCCGCCCTCACCGCTGGGCTCGCCGTTCCAGGCGCCCGGGCTCAACAGGCTGTCCTTGGACACCCCGGGCCGGGGCCGCTTGGGCTGCGGGGGCGTCCCGGCCGGTGACGGGGAGCCACCCTCGGGTCGAGGGGTCTCACGCTCGTGCAGCTGCGGGCTCTCGCGGGGCGGCTCTGGGAGGCCTGCTGTGCCGGCGCCCCGGTCGGGGGGCTCCAGCAGGCTCTCCGAGTTCTCCAGGATCTCCTGCAGCAGCCGGCGCTTCTGATATTCCGGACCTGCCAGCGGCAACACAGGGAGGCTGGACTCGAACCCTGCACCACTGTTGGGTGATCCTGGGCCAGCCACTTCACCTCTCCAGCCTCATTCATGGGCTCAGTCGGCACTCACATAGCACTGACCAAGTGCCAGGCACTGTTCTAAGCACTTTCCAAATATTAACTCATCTAATCCTTGTAGTAACCCTATGAAGTTGATGCTACTGTGAACCTCAAAGGGAGGCTCTGAGAGGTTAAATCACTTGCCCAAAGTCACACAGCTGTCAAAGGGCAGAGCCAGGACTAGTACCCAGCAGTCTGGCTCCAGAGGCGATGCCCTTTACTATGGCACGAGTCTCTTTCCATTTCCTTATCTGAAACATGCGCCTGATCATACCTATTTTATAAATACGAATGGAAGGATTGAGAAAATGCATGTCAAAGGCGGAGCTCAGGCCAGGCACCGGCATAGACCAGCAGGGGGAGCGCTGTGACCAGAAGCGAGGGATCCTCCCAGGCATAGGTTTTCGCTCTTAGGTTTTGCATCTGGCCTCCTTTGGCCTCCTTTCTGCAGCCAGGATCACGTTTAGAAAACACACATCTGATCATGTCATTAACTTAAAAACCCTTCATGGCTGGGCGCGGTGGCTCACGCCTGTAATCCCAACACTTTGGGAGGCCGAGGCGTGCGGATCACAAGGTCAGGAGATCGAGACCATCCTGGCCAACATGGTGAAACCCTGTCTCTACTAAAAATACAAAAATTAGCTGGGCATGGTGGCGCATGCCTGTAATCCCAGCTACTCAGGAGGCTGAGGCAGGAGAATTGCTTGAACCCAGGAGGCAGAGTTTGCAGTGAGCCGAGATCGCGCCACTGCACTCCAGCCTGGTGACAGAGCGAGACTCCATCTCAAAAAACAAAACAAAACAAACAAACAAAAAAAAAACCTTCATCACAGAGAATCCCCATCTCTGTCCCTCAGGGGCTCCCACCACGCTATCCATGTGCCAGATCTCTACCAAGGCCGGGAGGTCTTCCCTACTCTGCAGCCTCGATTCTCAGGACCCACAGCCTACTTTGTGATGTGGCTTCCTGGCATGCTGCGCTGTCCGAGTTTCTGTGCCTTTGCACCTCCTCCACTCATCCCACCCAGCACTATCTGGTACAGCAGCTCTCAAAGTGTGGTCTCAGACTAGCAGCATCCCCATCGCCTGATCCTTAGAAATGCACATTCATTCATGGGCTCCACCCGGGTCCTACTGAGTCAGAAACTCTGGGGGTGGACCCAGCAATCTGTGTCAAATTTGAGACCCACTGACTTAACAGACTCTTGTTCAGCCTGCAAGATTCAGCTCAAATGGCCTCTCCTGAGGGAAGCCTTCTCTAACACTTCCTCTTGCCTAACTGCTTCCTGTGAGCTCCCTCCACTCCCATTCTAACACACAGTGCTCATCCTGCTGTGTGAAATGGAACCATAATCATGAGACAACAGCCACAGTCACTGAGAGCTTACTGAGGACTGGGAATGTACCTTACATGCATTTAATCCATGCACAAAAAAGCAGGCACCATTCTAACTCCCATTTTACAGATCAGGAAACTGAGGTTTACAGAGGTTAAACACCTCACTCAAAGTCTCACAGCTGGGAAGCAGTGGAATCAGGGTTTGAACGAATGCAGAGTCTGTTTATTGTACCCCTAGCTCTGTTGTTTTTGTGACTCTCTGCTCCCCTAGATTTTGGACCCCACTTATGTAGCCCCAGAGCCTGGCACAGTGCCTGACACATGGACAGTGCTCAATGCTTGACTGAAACCGTTGGGCAAGTGCAAGAAGCCATTTTTCCCTCTCATCCACAAGTGACTTCTCCCCTCTAAGCTTCACCAGCTCCAACTGTCTTCCCTGCTCCAAGCAGAGAGAAAAGATCACTTGGAGCGACTCTGCTGCCCTCCCCACGAGCTCAGCATGAAGGCAGAGATGTGTCTCCCCACCTACCCCTGCATCATCCCATCCCACATTTGCACCATGCCCCAGTTTCCAAGACTCACGGGCATCCAGGAAACCACTTGGGCATCTCAGATTCCAGTAAGCAAAGAAAAGCGCCCACCCTAGGGATAGCCCTACCCTTCCCATCCTTCCCTGGCTGGCCCTACCTGGCTGGTAGAAGTCCGGAGCCAGCTCCCTGGCCAAAGTGCGAGCAATGTTGGACTCCTGGTTGGCAGCCAGGGCGGCCTGTTCCGCTGCCTCAGCTTTGGCCTTGGCATGGCTTGTCCTACGGAGACAACGTGGCAGAGGACTCAGGATCCTTCCAGAGAACCAGCCTTCTGCCCCTTCTCCCCAACCCACAAAGAGACATGCTAAACAGAGCGTTCTTTCACTCAGGCAGTCTATGAATATTTATTGAGCCTCATGGCCCAGACTGCTATGCATTCTCCAGATCATTTCTTCTTCTTTCTGAGCACATAGATAGACTACCTTTCCCTGCCTCCCTTGCAGTTAGGTGTGGTCAGGTGACTGAGTTCTGGCCAATGCATTATGGGAAGACATCATGTATGCTATTTCCAGGCTTGGCCCATAAAAACTTCTGTGCCCTCTCTTTTTTCCCCAGCATTGCTGGTTGAATGCAGAGCAGGCTGAGTCCCCAGAATAGGGACTTAACCTCGTGTCACAGATCCTTTTGGCGATGTGGTGAAGCCTATGGATCCCTTCTCAGAATAATGTTTTCGAATGCATAATATACATAGGATTACAAAAGGATGCAGTTACTTGACATACTGTTTCCAAAATATTTAAAAGAACACATTTGTAAAATAATCATCTATATCTTTATAATCACATTAAACAAAATATCAGGTCTGTTAACTACTGTAATTTTAAAGTATAGATTAGCATAAAGGATATTTCAAGGATATCTAATTACAACATGTAATATGACATGAAAATATATGAGATTTCTATTGGTTGCAAAGTCACAGCTGCTACTACTACTACTATGGTTTATTGCCTATTTCCATAACTGAAGAGAAGGCTACATTTCAGTTGGAGTTAATAAAAATATAGATGTAGCTTTTCCCATTGTAGTGGGTACTTCTGGTGCCCTATGCAGATCCCTTCACTGGGCAAATGTGCCTACCCTCGGCTGATGTGAGTGTTGGCTGCTAATGGCTCCTTACTACCCCCAGAGAATTGTAGCCCATAGAAGCCACCTTGTTCCAGAAGTTAAAATACTGCCCTACTGGCCAGGCACGGTGGCTCACGCTTGTAATCCCAACACTTCGGAAGGCCAAGGCAGGCAGATCACGAGGTCAGCAGATAGAGACCATCCTGGCTAACATGGTGAAACCCCGTCTCTACTAAAAAATACAAAAAATTAGCCGGGCATGGTGGTGGGCACCTGTAGTCCCAGCTACTCTGGAGGCTAAGGCAGGAGAATGGCATGAACCTGGGAGGCGGAGCTTGCAGTGAGCCGAGATTGCGCCACTGCACTCCAGCCTGGGTGATAGGGCGAGACTCCATCTCAAAAAAAAAAAAAAAAATCCTGCCCTGCCTACCCCTAAACCCAGGCAGCCCATACCGATGACTGGTACTGGTCAGCCTCTTGCCTCACGAGGAAGGAACTCCAGCTGCAGCAGGTACAATCCACGCTCCAGAGCCCCTGGTGGACTGCCTGAAGCAGGTCTCCAGCTGAGACCACATCTTAGCTCATCTCCTTCCCTACGCCATCCTGCGTCTCATTCTCCTCTCTCCTGAAAGCCTCCCTCAGTAAATCACTCATACAAGAATCCCCACTTCAGGCTCTACTTCTAGGGAATCTAACCTACACCATCCAAGTTCATGGACCCCTGAAATCTATCCACAGACCCTCCTGTGGACTCCAAGTTAAGAAATCTGAGCCCATAAATGATTGCGCGGAGGAAAGCGCCTTCCCACAGCCCCACAGTTGCACGTGACAGGAGCAAATCTTAAACATTCATTGTGTTAAGTACCTGAGCTTTGGGAGATGTCTGTTTCAGCTGTCAGCCTAGCTTAACTCATAGAAGTACCTACTAAAGTAATAACAGTCCAATTTCCGAACGGGCCAGGCATGGTTCTAAAGGAGTTATGAAGATTATCTCATATGCTCATTCTAATGCCTTAGGAAGCTGGTGCTGTTATTATTATCCCTATTTTACAGAAAAGAAAATTGAAGCGCAAACAGGTTAAGCAATTAGCCCAAGGTCACAGAGTCCTGAAGTGCAGGAACTGGGATTTTAAACCCAGGAAACGTAACTCTCGGGCAGTGGTGTCCAATCTTTTGGCTTCCGTGGGCCACATTGGAAGAAGAAGAATTGTCATGGACTACACAGAAAATGCACTAACACTAATGATAGCTGATAAGCTTAAAAAAAACAAATCACAAAAAAAAATCCCATAACATTTTAAGAGAGTTTACGAATTTGTGTTAGGCTGCATTCAAAGCCATCCTGGGCTGCATAGGGCCCACGGGCAAGGGTTAGACAAGCTTGCTCTATACCAGTAGCTGAGCATGTGCCAGAGCCTGTGCCAGGAGCTGAGCATGGCCAGGAACTGAGGACAGAGACTCTGTGGACCAGAAAGGCCACTGTCAGATGAGGGAGCTGGCTAGTAAACAGACACAAAAACTATTTAATAAAATGCAATTAAATAAAAAGTACCTAAATATAATTGTGAAATATGTCCTGAAGGAGGAGTAGAGAATATAATGAAAATGCAGAATAGAAAGACTTAAGGTTGATGGGTGGTGGAGGTGGGCTGGTCAGGAAAGGATTCCTTGAGGAAGTTGACATTTGAGTTGAGACTTGAAGAAACACATACATTAGGCCCCTAAGAGGTGGGTGGGTCAATGAGCCAGGTAGACAGAAGGGCACGTGCAAAGACTCTGAGACTGAGGAAGAACTTGGTGCCTTCGAGGAGCTGCAAAGCCAAGTCAGAGTGTCCACTCTCTACAGATGAGTTACTTCCTTGGGGACCTGATGTGTGTGTGTGTCTTTACCTCAGTCTCCAGCAGAGAACTGGGCGCACAGTAAGGGGGATAAATTCCCTTAAGCTTCTACTATGCACCAGGCCTTTTATCCCTTACAAACCTCAAAACTGTGAGGTAGTGAGGTAGTGTTTACCTGTTCCTACTTCACAGGTGGGGAAACTGAGGTTCAGAAAGGTGTCTTGCTCAAGGAAACAAAATAGGAGTTAACATTTACAAAACACTTAGTATATGCCAAGGGCTTTACAGAAATTAACTTATTTAACCCCCAATAACTCTACAGGGTAGATGTTACTCCTATCATCCCTCTCTACAGAGGAGACATCCAAGGCATAGGAGTGTTCTAAAGAACCCAGGCCAGCATGGTGGCTCATGCCTGTAATCCCAGCACTTTGGGAGGCTGAGGCAGGAAGATCACTTGAGCTCAGGAGTTCAAGACCAGCCGAAGCAACATAGCAAGACCTTGTCTCTACTAAAAATAAAAAATAAAAAAAATTAGCCAGGTGTGGTGGCACACGCCTGTAGTCCCAGCTACTCAGGAGGCTGCAGTGGGGGGTGGGGGGTGGGTTGCTTGAGCCCAGGAGATCGAGGCTGCAGTGAGCTATTATCGCACCATTGCACTCCAGCCTGGGCAACTGAGCAAGACCACGTCTCAAAAAGAAAAAAGGATCCACCCAAGCTTACGTAGCTAGTAATTACCAGAGTAAGGATTCAAACCAAAGCATTCTGGGATCTAGAGTCTGTATCCTAACCACAGGCTCAATTTCCACTCAATAACAAGCAGCAGAGTAAGATTCCAAACCTGGAGCTGTCTGGTTTCCAAGCCCCTGCCTCTCCACTATGCCATATTGCCATAGTAATGTTTACTGAATGAATGAATACATGGCTGAAGGCACGCATGCAGGCATGCACATATGTAGGGGCAAGGAGGCAGCCTAGGGAAGAGTTAAGAGCACATAGTTTTAGAATTAACAGCCCTGGATTCCAATTTGGGCTCTGCCAAGGCCGGGGACAGAGTGAGATGACCGAGGCACTCACCTCAGGGGCAAAATTTATGGGGTTGCCAAAAAACTCAGTGATCAAGAGGAATCACATTTTAATGCAATATTTTAAAAGTCAAAATTAATGCAAAAATAAATCCTTGATGAACAACCTATGAAGGAAATTTTTAATAAAGCCTGGATTGGACCCTGCATTTGGATCCCTCACTTACTCACTCACCTCACCCCACTGGGAGTCTAGGACCTTGGGTGCATGCATGGCTTCACCTCTCTCTGCCTCAGTTTCTTCATCTGTAAAGTGGAAATAGTAATTCTCCCCTCCTGAAGTTGCTGTGAAAACTAAGTGAGAGGCAACGCGTGAAAGTGTTTAGCCTTGATGATGATGATGATGGTGGGTGTTGGTGGCAGTGGTGAAAGAGGAGGAGGAGGATGACATTTGTACATCAAAACTGAGTGTGCCACATGCATATCCCCAGGAGGGAGGGGGAGGGAAAGGGCTGGGCAAGACTTCAAACTGAGAAAATGTCCTTTTTTTGGTCATGTGAGCGGAAAGATGCCCACTTTCTGGTGCCTTTGGAAGCTGTGCCGAGGACTCCTCAGGCAGAAAAGGCAGCCTCTCCCCACAGCCCTGGAAGATTCTGGGGGACCAACTGTGCACAGCCAGAACAGGGGCGGCCACACAGCCCAGGGCAATGAGGGCTGCTGTGCTGGAAGCAAGCATACTCCCTGTCCATCTCCAACCACCCGACCCGCTGCATCCTATCAGCACTTCTCCCCTGTCCCATGCTCCCAATCTCTGATCCCAGCCTTCAGGCCAGGAACCCCAGTGTTCTTCAGCACCCTCCCTCCCCACCTCCTTCCACATCCACAGCCCATCAATCACCAACACTGGTCTCTCCGGCTCCCTTTATAACTCTTGAACCCTCTGCCACTCCTCCTGCACGCCCTCCCATGTGTCTCCCCTGCCTGCAGGCTCACTCCTACAGCTGCTCCTACACACACTGGCTCAGCGAGCTTGCTTAACCACTCACCTGTGGCCTCACCCCTTGCTTCAGATCTTTGCAAGTCTTCCTACTGTGCTCAAAATAAAACCCTAGCTACTTAGTATGGCCTTTGAGGCTCTCCAGACCCTTGCCCAAGGCAGTCTGGATGGGGTATACCAGCAGCTCACGGGGTGAAGGGCAGGCGGAATCACTGTGGCTGGGAGACTATTGCTTCTAGGCCAGTGCCTCTCCTAATGCAGTCCGTGACCCCCACCCAATATCTTCATCACCCGGAAGCTCAGAAATACAAATTCTCAGGCTCTGCCCAGACCGACTCATTGGAATTTGAAGGGAACGAGCCTAGGAATCTGTGTTTTATATTCCAGATCCTGACTTAAGTTTGAGAAGCACGTGTTCCACAGAGAGAAAAGCCAGCTCCATCTTGAAGTTGTTCTCAGCCTGCTCAAGCCCCTAGAAGCCTTGGATGTTTTCCTTTCAGCACCAGGGTCCCTCCCTGAATCAAGGCCCTGCTGGGGAAATCAGGAAGCATTCCTGCTCTGCTGATCACTCACCGTCTCTGGATCCATGCCTCTGGGTGAGGGTCTGGAGGATGTCTCTGACCCTGCCTGGGGGAAGGGAGCAGTCACTGGGGCCCAGGGAGGAATGGGGAGACTCTTCTTGATTTCATTCGGATTAACTTTTGTCAGCAGGGTTAAAAATAAGGCTGGTGTTTCTGGGGTAGGAGCAGGGCTCTCACCCAATAGAGCCACTTCTAAAAGCACCTGCCCCCACCCTGGCCTCCTTTCCCCATCTCTCCTCCCAGGCCCACAACTGCTTGGTTGTTTCCCAGTTGTCTCCACTAGGCACTGGTGGCTTTATGAGGCCAAAGGGGGACACTCACCAGACTTGCCCCAACTCTAGGCCTTTGCTTAGGCTGTTCCCCTACCTGGAAGGCTCTCTCCCCTCCTGCCACAATCTTGGCCTTAAAGAGTCAGTTTTAGACCCACCTCTATGTATTGGTTCATTCATTTAATACAACTTTATGAAGTGCCTACTATGTGCTAGGCACTTTTCTGGGCACTGAAGACATAGAGGCAAACTGAACATCCAAAAATCCCTTGTATGGTCAGGCACAGTGGCTCACGCCTGTAATCCCAGCACTTTGGGAGGCTGAGGCAGGAGGATCACTTGAGGCCAGGAGTTTAAGACCAGCCTGGGCAACACAGCAAGACCCCAACTCTACCTTAAACAAAAAAAAAGGAAAAAAGAAAGAAAGGAAACAAAAATCCCTTGCAGAGGTTACATTCCAGGGCATGTGTCAGCAGATGACAGTGGTAGGCTAAACCCAGCCTGCTGCCAGCTTTTGTACCAACCATGAACTAAGAATGGTTTTTATATATTTGAATGGTTAGAAAAAAAAAAAGTAAGGCCAGGCATGGTGGCTCACGCATATAATCCCAGCACTATAGGAGGCTGAGGCGGGTGGATCACTTGAGGCTAGGGGATCAAGACCAGCCTGGTCAACATGGCGAAACACTGTCTCTACCAAAAAATACAAAAATCAGCTGGGCACGGTGGTGAGCACCTGTGGTCCCAGCTACTTAGGAGGCTGAGGCAGAGATCACTTGAATCTGGGAGGCAGAGGTTGCAGTGAGCCAAGATTGCACACTGTACTCCAACTCCAGCCTGGGTGACAGAGTGAGACTCTGGCTCAAAAAAAAAAAAAAAAGTAACATTTTGTGACACATGAAAATTATATGAAATCCAGATATCTGTGTCCCTATAAACAAAATTTTGTTGAAACACAGCTATGCTCATACATATTGTCTAGAGTAGTTGCCATAGAGACCATATGACCTACAAACACCAAAATATTTACCATCTAGTCCTTTACAAAAGTCTGCCGACCCTTGTACTAATGGATTCACTCAATGAATGTCTCCTCTACTATTATTATGAATAATATTAATCTTGGTTATTTGTTGAGCAGTCTGTGACCAGCCTTACGCCATGGCCTCCTGTGTAAACACATACGGCCTCAGAGAGCCGGAGGTCACACACTAGAAAGTGAACCTGCCCAAGCTCTTACCCATGACACCAAGCTGCTGCCTCCCTGGTACCACTTCTGAGCCAGGTCTGTCATGTGCTGGGGCCAAGGATGGAAATCAATAGGACCCAGCAGCTGCCTGGGGAGCTCGCAGCCCAATGCAGCCCTGCCAGGTCAATCAGGCAACATTTCTGGAAGTCCATGGATGAGCAGGGGCTCACAGCAAAGTCTATAAACCACATGGTGGAGTGGCAAAGAAAGGGTAACTCTGCCCAGGTTGCCCAGGTGCAGACCCTAGCTCTGCTCATCACCTTGAGCCCAGTCTCCTCATCTGTAAAATGAGAATAATAAGGGCACGCGTCTCCAAGGAATGGTGTAAGGAGTAAATTAGTTACAGTCACGTGGCTCAGAACACAGGAAGTGCTACCTAAGGGCTTGTTACATAAAATGAGAAGTGCAGTTTTAGCCTGGGCAACACAGTGAGACCCCGTCTCTACAAAAAATAAAAATAAAAACATTAGCCAGGCATGGTAGCTAATGGTCCCCACTACTTGGAAGGCTGAGGTGGGAGGATTGCTTGAGCCCGGGAGGTCAAGGCTGCAGTGAGCTATGATTATGCCACTGCACTCCAGCCTGGGTGACAAAGCAAGACCCTATCTCAGAAAAGAAAGAAAGAAAGAAGAAGAGAAGAGAAGGCACAGTGTTTTGAAGGGGACTGAAACAAAAGTCCTGAATGTCCTAAATGCCACTGAATTGTTCACTTTAGTATAATAATAATAATAATAATAATAATAATAATAATAATAAATCCTTCAGCCCAGGAATCCCATGGTAGGTTTGGATGATGGGGGCAGATAATGAGGGTCCCTGGCGCAGGCCACTGCCAGCCTCTCTGGAGGCTGCTGAGGTGGTTACAGGGAAAGTGCTGCCCAGCGTCTTCCTGAGGTGGGGATGCTTCCAATGTCACTGCCCTACCCTCTCCCAAGATAGCCCCTCCTCCCCAGCTCTGGCTGGTCATGGCCATTTCCCCCAGAACAACCAGGGTCAGGCTAATCTAGAGGGAGGACCACAGCTGGGTGTCCAGCCAGTGGCCCAGAGAACTCCCTAGGAGAAAGCCCTTTCTGCCCCCAAGGATGCAGGTGCAGTCAGGGAGCCCTGATCCATGGGACCTTCCCCCTCCCCACCCAGGACTCCATTCATTCTCATTCAGCAAATGTGTGCTGAGCCCCTGCTATGTGGAGCCCAGAACTGGATGCTAGAGACATGGACAGTGGTCAATGAGGCAGGCAGTGCCCTACTGGGAAGCCCCTCACAGACGGATTAAGGGCACAAACTCAAGTCCAATTCGTAGCACCATCATCTAGATATCTGACCTTCGCTCTCTGGCCTCAGTTTCTTCAACTCTGAAATGAGAATAAACTCACAAAATTACTGGGAGTCTGAAATGAGATAGCACAAACGTGCTTAGCATAAACTGAGCACGTAACAAATATTAGCTATCATTATTGTTTCTGTTACTATTATAACAATGCTGACGACCATTCACTCCCAAAATTCTCTCATTTGCCAACATATGGATGTGTCATTTAAACATCATTTCAGGGTTCACCCACATTGTAGCATGCATCAGTACTTCATTCTTTTTATTGCCAACTAATATTTCACTGTGTGGATAAACCATATTTTGTTTACCTGTTCAACAGTTGACGGATATTAGGGTTCTTTCCACTTTTTGGTTATTATGAATAATGCTGCTATGGACATCTGTATGCAAGTTTTTGGGTGGACATGTTTTCATTCCTCCTGAGTATATACCTAGGAGCAGAATTGCTGGGTCCTGTGGTAACTCTATGTTTAACCTTTTGAGGATCTGCCAAACTGGTCTTGAGATGGCTGTACCATATATGTTCCATCGATAACACATGAGAGTTCCAGTTTCTCCACATCCTCCCTAACACTTGATATCATCCTTCTTTTTTTTTTTTTTTGGAAACAGAGTCTCGCTCTGTCACTCAGACTGGAGTGCAGTGGTGCAATCTTGGCTCACTGCAACCTCCGCCTCCTGGGTTCAAGTCATTCTCCTGCCTCAGCCTCCCGAGTACCTGGGATTACAGGCGCCTGCCACCACGCCCGGCGGATTTTTTGTATTTTTAGTAGAGACGGGGTTTCATCATGTTAGCCAGGGTGGTCTCATCTCCTGACCTCATGATCCACCCCCCTCAGCCTCCCAAAGTGCTGGGATTACAGGCGTGAGCCACCACGCCCGGCCCATCCTTCGTTTTGATTGTTGCCATACTAGAGGTTTGGGAAGTGCCATCTCATTGTGGTTTTGATTTGCATTTCCCTGATGGCTAATGGATGTTGAGCATCTATGTGCTTCATGGCTGCTTGTATATCTTCTTAGGATAAATGTCTATCCATATCCATCGCCAGATTTTAATTGGATTTTTTTTCCTTTTTATTATTGAGTTGTAAAATTTCTTTATATATTCTTATGCAAGTCACTTATCATATATATGATTTGCAAATATTTTTCCCATTCTCTGGGCTGTCTTTTTACTTTCTTCCTTTGAAGTACAAAAGTTATTTTATTTTAATGAAGTCCAATTTAGCTATCTTTTGTCACTTGTGCTTTTGTCATAGCTAAGAAGGTTTTGCCTAATCCAAGGTCAAAAAAATTTACTCTTATATTTTCATCGAAAAATTTTATGGTTTTAGTTCTTCTACTTAGTTCTACAAACACTGTTTCTAATAAAAAAAAATGGGAAATAACGTAAGGGCTCATCCCACCCTCTGAGGTAGGTACTACCACCACTTTACAGATGAGGAAACCAAGGCACAGAGAGGTTAGATCATTTGCTCATTCTTGTTATAATCAAAGTAATAATGAAGGCAGCCATGGCCCCTGCTCTTGAAGGATGTAGAGTCTGCTAAGAGAGACAAGACCAAGTAAAAAATCTTGAGTGCAGAATAAGACTATGGGGCAGGAGAAAGCCCATGGGGTGGGTGATATGTTCATAATTTGTATTCTATTATTTTTATATTTTAAATATAAATATGAGATATATTGTATATACTATAAAAATAAAATGGCTTCCTCAAAGAAAATTTTGGAAAATGAGCATTTTTAAAAATAAAAAATTGCTATTAACATTTTCGTCTTTTTCTTTTTAACATTTTTTTTTTTTTAAAGAGACAGAGTCTTGCTCTGTTGCCCAGGCTTGGGTGCAGTGGTACAATCATAGCTCACTGCAACCTTGAACTCCTGGGCCCAAGTGATCCTCCCACCTCAGCCTCCCAAGTAGCTCAGATTACAGGGGCATGTCACTGTACCCGGTTACCATGGTGGTATATTCCAAGTTGGTTAGGAACACAGCTGCATGACTGTGGGTGACTTACTGAAATTCTCTGTACTTTGATTTTTCCATCTGTAAAATGAGGTTATGAAGAGCCCCTATCTCATAGGCTTGTGGGGATTAGAGACAGAAGTGACCAGCAGAAAGCACTGGGAACAGGGCCTGGCACACAGCAAGCTCGATGCAGATTTGTTCTAGCTGAGGCGAGGAGCAAGGGTGGTGTTGGGGATTCTAAGGTTGGGGGGCTGTGATAACCCTCAGGCCCTATGTAGAACCTCTCCATCTTGGAGGCTCCACTGAAATCCCCCAGCCTCCAGCTGGAGCGAAGCCTACTCCAGTGAGGGAGTGGGTGTCTGAGCTCTCAGCCTAGAAGACGGGGCAAAGTAATAAGAGTTGCTGCTGACCGGCTGGGCGCAGAAGCTCACGCCTATAATCCCAGCACTTTGGGAGGCAGAGGCAGGTGGATCACTTGAGGTCAGGAGTTTGAGATCAGCCTGGCCAACATGGTGAAACCTCGTCTCTACTAAAAATACAAAAATTAGCTGGGCGTGGTGGTGCGCATCTGTAATCCCAGCTACTTAAGAGGCTGAGACAGGAGAATTGCTTGAATCCAGGAGGCAGAGGTTGCAGTGAGCCGAGATTGCACCACTGCACTCTAGCCTGGGCAACAGAACCAGGCTGTCTCAAAAAAAAAAAAAAAAAAAAAAAGAGTTGCTGCTTACTGAGAGCTAACTATGCGCCAGACACTCAGCCAAAGGCATCGGTGAATAATAGCCCCAAAGATATTTGGTCCTAGTGTCTGGAACCTGTCGATGTTACCTTCTATGGCAAAGAGGGCTTTGCAGGTGTGATTAAATGAAGGATCTTGAGATAGAGAGGTCATCCTGGGTTAGACAGGTAGGCCCTAAATGTAACCACAGGTGTCCTTATAAGAGGGAGATTTGATAACAGAAGAGGAGAAGCTGATGTGATGATGGGAGCAGAGATGGGAGTGATGTGTTTTGAAGACAGAGGAAGGTGCCATAAGCTCAGGAATGCAGGGGGCCACTAGGGGTTGAAAAGACAAGCACAAAGATCCTCCCCTCCAAGCCTCCAGAAGGAAATCTGACTTTAGACTTCCAACCTCCAGAACTGTAAAAGAATACATCTGTATTGTTTTAAGCCACCGAGTTTGTAGTAATTTGTTACTGCAGTAACAAAACAAAACAAAACAAGCTGTGTGATCTCATGTTGTCCTCAAGATGATGCACTTTACAGCAGAAGAAACGCAGGCTCAGAAAATCATTTGCCCATGGCTCATAGCTAGTAAGTCCAGAGCTGGCTCAAGCCCAAACCCAGGACTCCCTGGCACAAAAGCCTTTGCTGACCCCTGCATCTGCTGCACCGCTTCAGCTCATGCCCACTTTCCACAGAGCCCAGCAGCTGTGGTTGCCTCAGCCCAGCCTCATCCCCCAGGGATATCAGGAGGCCCCCGAGTTTTATATTCCTGATATTCCTGCTGCCTGTCTGACAGGGCCTGGGGCTGGGTTACCAGCATGTTCCCCACATCCTTCACATCTGCAAGAAAGTCTGGTTCTCTGGGGCCTGGCATCGCCTGGCTGACTGTGCAGGACAGAGATCTGGCTGCACTTTGGCAACCAATGAAATGACAGGGAGGGAACCTTGGGCCTTGCTCCTCGCCCACCAACCAACAGAGTAGTGGACCCTGCAGTTCAACCTGGATCTAGCTGCCAGCAAAGAGGCTTTCACTGCATGAGCTGACAAAGTGCTTCAAAACCATACGGGGAAACTTCCTTTTCAAAAAATCTATGCCTGATTTTAAAATTTTACAAACTACAAAAACCATCATATTAAAGCAACAGTGTGCTGAAGTCACTTTGCTAATACAATAGCTATTTTAGCTTTTGAGCCTTCCTTGTCTGTCCAGGTGCACACCTATTATTTTTTCGTTTTTGTGGGGGGCCCTCCATTTATAACACAACATACACACCTATTTTTTATCAGGGCTGTGAACACAATAAAGATTCCATTTTTGAGGCATGGTGGTTAATAGCATGGAATCTGAAGTCACACTATGTGGGTGTGAATCCCTGACTTACTAGCTTTCACCTAGACGAGTCACTTAGTCCCTCTGTGCATTGGTTTTCTCTTCTTAAAAGTAAGAGATGCCAGGCAGATTTCTCATATGGCTCCTGTATTCCCATCCTAGGGTAATCCCTTCCCTCTGAGTGTGGGCTGGACCTAGAGACATGCATCTAAAGAACAGAATATGCAAAAGTCATGGGATGTCACTTCCATGATTCGTTTAGACTGTGACTTCTCTCTTGCCACCAGTCTCTTGCTGGCTTTGCTGAAGCAAGCTGCCATGTTGGAGAGGAATTGAGCCCCTCAGTCTAATAGGCTGCAAGAAACTGGATCCTACCAACAACCACGTGTTTGAGAAATGGATATTTCCCTGGTGGAGCTTTCAGATGAGACCACAGCCCTGGCCAATACCTGGACTGCAGCCTGAGAGAGACCCTGAGCCAGAGGACTCAGCTACCATACCCTGATACCCGACCTGCAGAACTGTTAAGACAACAAATGTGTGTTGTTTTAAGCTGCTCTGTGTAGGGATAATTTGTTACGCAGTGATGGGTAACTAACACAATGGGGATAATAATAGTGCCTACATCATAGGGTAATGAAAATTAAATGAGTTAATGGCCACAAAGGGCTAAGAACAGTGCCTTGCACAGAGTAAGCACTAGAGAAGTGTTAGCTGTTCCTGCCATACTTTTATAATTTATTCACTTAAGTAATTTTCCATGTTTCCATATACTGACATTTATCATTTAATTGTTCAACCATTTTTTTCTTTAAAAATCCAGCATCTACATATTTTTGTGCTAGTGATTCCCCTTCTGGGAGTGTGACCAACAGATATACTCATATTGTACAAAATGACACATGTACGAGTCCCAAATGACTTCTGGAAACTTTTGTCCCCATACCCATCATTCACTTCTTTATCTGGTGAACTCCTACTCATCCTTCAGGACCCTTCCCCAGGAAAGCTTACCCTAACTGCCAGCTGTCTGCTCTTTCTATCGCTTGCATTTAGCTGCCAGGTGACTTTGCCTTTCTCTGATTAGTCTGTGAGCTCCACGGTATTTATTGTAACACTGTAACAGCAAAAGATTGGAAACAAAGCCAAGTCCAGCAGTACAGAGCTGGTTAACTAAATTATGGCATAGCCATTTGAAGGAGTATTATGTAGCCAATCCTAGGAATAAGATTGATCTTTATGTATGACAAAGAGTGAATTCCAAGATATGTTAAGTCAGGTAGCGAGGTGTAAAAGAATTTCTATTGTATGTAACATTTGTGTAAACAGACAACCTGTTTGCTCTTCTATATACAGAATATTTATGGAAAGATAGGCAAGAAACTTATAATACAGGTTGCCCACTGGGAATGAGGTGGAAGGGAGGAAGACAGACAGACAGACAGACAGACACACACACACATACACACAGACAGACATTTGGGCTGGTTATTTTCCTTTTGCCCCATCTCCTCCCCTTGCCCCACTCCATCCATTCCCTAGCCAGCTCTGCCCAGGGAGATCATCTCTACAGCCTGCATCACCAGCACCCTTGCTCACTGGCTTCCAGTGCGCCCAGTCAATTGGGGGCCCCAGCAAGAGGCCAGAGAGGGCTGGGTGTCTATTCCACTTATCCCTCTTCCTGCCTGGCTCCCTCCTCCACAGCTGCAGCTCTCCCCACCTCCACCGCCCCCCTCCACGCCTGCAGCTCTCCCCACCCCCAGTGTCTCCCTCCACACCTGCAGCTCTCACCCACCCACCACTGTCCCCCTCCACACCTGCAGCTCTCCCCACCCCCACTGTCCCCCTCCACATCTGCAGCTCTTACCCACCCCCACCATCCCCCTCCACACCTGCAGCTCTCACCCACCCCCCACCGTCCCCTCCACACCTTCAGCTCTTACCTACCCCCACCGCCCCCCTCTACGCCTGCAGGTCTCACCCACCCCCACCGCCCCCCTCCACAGCTGTAGCTCTCACTGCCCCCACCGTCCCCCTCCACAGCAGCAGCTCTCACCCATCCCCAACACCCCCCTCCACAGCTGCAACTCTCACCCACCCGCACTGTCCCCATCCCTGCTCCAGTCATCACACCATTTCCCTCTCGCCCACCTCTTGCCCCTTCAGGCCTAGGGTATAACAGCTCCCATGGCTGCTGGTCCTGGATGCCTTAACATACCTTGTTAATTTTTCTGCCCACATCTCTGCAAACAGCACCTTCATTAAACTCTCCCCAATTAAACCCTTGCAATAGACCCTTTCCTGCCAGGACCCAGACTAATACGACCCTTCTGGATATTCTGAATGTGCATAAATTATATTCACTCCAAAATAAATAAATAAATATTTTTAAAATCTCAAATCTATTAGTACTAGAACTTTTAGAAGTATGATTTCATTTATTCCTTACAACAATCCTAGCGGGCAGGTATTATTACGTCTACTGAATAGGGAAACTAGGCCTCCTTTGGGGGCAGCCACACAGCAGGGAAGCTCTGGGTTGGGAAGGAACGGCAGTCTACCTGATTCCAAAGGCTGTGCTAAGCCTCATCACTAGCACCCTTGCTCACTGGCTTCCAGCGTGCCTAGCCGACTGGGGGCCCCAGCAAGAGGCCAGAGAGGGCTGGGTGTCTATTCCCCTTCTATCTCAGGGCAGGATGGCCCTAGGGGAGATTCCAGTCTAATCTCCTGCCTATCACGCAAGAAGAGGGAAAAGCCTGGGTTAAAAACCCAAGTTTCCCAGGCTGGTCCTGTTCCATCTGATGCTCTCTAATGCCTTCTTAGAGCTGGAAGGCATGACTGAGATGTAGGCAGGGGGTGATATATATATATATCATATATATATATATATATGATATATATATATATGATATATATAAAACCACCTGCTGGCTGGGCGCGGTGGCTCCCGCCTGTAATCCCAGCACTTTGGGAGGCCAAGGTGGGTGGATCACGAGGTCAGGAGTTCAAGAACAGCCTAGCCAAGATGGTGAAACCCCATCTCTACTAAAAATACAAAAAATTAGCTGGGCGCAGTGGCAGGTGCCTGTAGTCCCAGCTACTCAGGAGGCTGAGGAAGGAGAATCATTTGAACCTGGAGGGTGGAGGTTGCAGTGAGCCGAAATCGTGCCACTGCACTCCAGCCTGGGTGACAGAGTGAAACTCCATCTCAAATAAATAAATAAATAAATAAACAAATAAATAAATAAATAAATAAATAAAACAAACCACCTGCTGTGTGCTGTGCCAGGTGGCTAACCATTTAGCTGCTGGGTGCTGGGAAAGACCAAGTGGACGGAATACCAACAGGGGTAGGGGGGATGCCTGGGGGGCTCGCGGAGGCTGCTAGTGACAAACCAGTACAGACTATTTCAATATTTAACAATTGGCCTGACCGTACCTACTGGGGTGCCCAGCTAGATGCTAACCCCGGATGTAAATATTCCTTCTTATGCCACATCTGGTCCAGAAACCTTCCCCAGAGGCCACCCCCAGAAAATTTGGTCTTAAACCTCTGCTTAAAACCCCACAGTGCCTTTCCTAGTGCCTGAAGGATGACATGGAAATGCTTTCGTACAACCTCATGACTTAGCTCCTGCCAACTTCTCTGGTCTGACTCCAAACTCAGCCTTCTAGTCGGACAGAAACTTCCAGTTCCTCAAACGTGCCCTGTCTCTTGTTTCTATGCCTGGGGTGAAAACATAGGTAGTTTCTTCTCCTGGGAACCCTTGTCCCCATCCCCATCTTTCACTTCTTTATCTGAACTCCTACTCATCCTTCAGGACCCTTCCCCAGGGTAGCTCACCCTGACTGCCGGCTCTCTACTCTACCGTCTCCTGCATTTCTCTTCCCAGGTCACTTTGTCTTCCTCTGATTAGTCTGTGAGTCCCACAAGGGGCAGAAGCTTCGCTGCTGTGTGCCTGTCACCAGACAGAGGCTGGCACAGAGCAAGACTATTTATCCGAAAATATTTCGGCTCACCAGGAATGTGATGGATAAACGTTTTGTTATAAGAATCACATACACTTGACTGTGAGACTCACAGAGCTGGATGGATCCTCAGGAATCATCTCATCTCCTTTAAGATCAACACAGTAACAAGAAGGGGAAACTGAGGCCCAGAGAAGTCTGTGTGACCATTTTCAATTTTCAATCATTGAAAGTTAGTCATTGTGATTGTTACTCTGTTATAGACATATTGGAAGGGTCATGTACTACATGACAGGCCCCATTGTAAGTGCTTGTACATATCATGTCACTTTACCTGAACAGAAGCCTTATGAGAGAAATACTATTATTATCACCCTCAGTGTACACATGAGAAAACCGGTGCTCTGAGCATTTCAATAACTTGCCCAAGACAACTTGCACACAGACAGCAAGGGATGGAAAGTTAGTCTGGGTCCACAGGAGGTGCTCATGGAAGCCTTGGGCAATTGAGCTGACACAAAAAATGTGATCATGTACCATGGATGAACAGAGGGTAAAACCTACCCCAGACCCCTTCCAGCCTCTTGCTTGGGGAACCTGGAGGCCTCAGATGGCCTAGGAGTAGTGAACATTTCTCTTTAGGAAACACAGACAGGATGAAGGTCCTGCCACCTTCTCCAGAGGGCCATGACTGTCACCATGCTCCTGGAGGGGGACGAAGTCTGCTGGAAAATGGCCTCACCATTTGCCTACTCTGCTCCCTGGGTGCAACCCAGCAAGAGGATGCTGAATCCCCTGGGACTCATCGCCATCATCATCATCATCATCATCAACATCAACGTCACCATTATGAATAGGCAATACTTGCTGCGCACCTACTAGGTGCCCGGCACTTGCATGCGTTTTCTTAATTAATTCTCACAATATTCTCTAAAGTAGATATCACTATCCCCACTTTGCAGGTGAGAAGATGACATAACCTGTCCAATCCACAAAGCCAGGGAAGAGGAAAGCGAGGAATTCTATTGTGGCTTAACACCAAAATAAGAAGATGGAAGCATTAGTTACTACTGGAGTCAGACAATCTGGTTTCAAACCCCAGCTCCCTCACTTCCAACTTGCATGATCTTTGCCAAGTCATGGAACCTCTCCCAGTCTCAGTTTCCCCATCTGTAAAATGGGTTACTAATAGCACTTAGCTATACTAGTAGCTACTTCTTGTAAGGATTATGTAAATTGTGGCATGTGAAGGGTATATTCATTCAGTTGTGACAAGTATTTACTAAGCACCTAATAGACTCTTTCCTGCCAGAACCCACACTGATACAACCCTTTTGGATATTCTAAATGTGCATATAGTATATAGTATATATGCACATTATGTGTACCAGAACCTGGGCTAATCTTGGGGTACCAGTGTGAACAGGACAGACTCGCCTTCTGGAACTTCCAGACCAGCTCAGCATTGTGCCCAGCACATAGTAGGCACCCCATGAATGTTAGCCGCTATTTTTTGTTATTATTACTTAGCGGATTTTCTTCCCAAGGGTTGGGCTCCCACCCTGCGGCTCGCCTGCCCAGGAGCATGCTGACTTAGCTCTTGGTGTGCTCTGCCCCAGCCCCGCCCCACCCCACCCAGGAGCTGGCCTGCAATGGCATCTTACGAGGCCCCAGTCAGCAGACATCTCCTGCCTAAATAAGGACAAGGCGCCCAGGACAGCTTTCTGTGAGCCGGAGGAATGTGACAGCTGAGTCCTCCCAGCCCAGCAGCCTCCCCCGCCTCCGGCCCCTCCCCAGGTGGGGCTCGGCTGGGGCATTCCAGCTTTTCCCAGAGCAGCCCCCAGTGTCACTGACACCCACTCGCACCCCACCCCAGGCTGCTCTAAAAACTGATAAGGAGCTCTGAGAAGGAATTCCAGGCAGCTCCATTTGCTCCTAGGGGCTGGCGACCCTGCTGTCACAGGGACAGGGGAGGAAGAAGCCTCCAGGAGGGGCCGAACCCAGCCTTCCTCTGGACAACTGCATCTCTTTGTTCAAAATGCACTTCTAGAGATCGGATTTGGCCCCAGGCACCGTGCCAGGTACTGGAGGTCCAGAGGAGGTTCCAACCCCGTTGCCTTACCCCATCATAGCAGTCACAACTGGGCTAAGTCTTTGAATCCTGCCCTTTCAAAGACTGGATTTTGAACAAGCCCTTCCAAAGACTGGCTTTCCTTCTCTCTGACACTGGGAAGAGGGAGAGGAGAAATCTGTCTTTCAGGCCAGTGTCTCTAAAGGATGGGATGCTTTCTACTGGCAGGACCAAGAATGATAGGTGGTACCAGACCATTCATTAAGTAACATTGTAGAAAGTGCATCTGTAAAAAGAGAAAAAATTTTAAAAAACTTTTTTTTTTTTTTTTTGAGACGGAGTCTCGCTCTGTCACCCAGGCTGGAGTGCAGTGGTGCAATCTCGGCTCCCTATAACCTCTGCCTCCCGGGCTCAAGCAATTCTTCTGCCTCAGCCTCCTGAATAGCTGGGATTACAGGTGCCCACCACTACACCTGGCCAATTTTTGTATTTTTAGTAGAGATAGGGTTTCACTATATTGGCCAGGCTGGTCTCGAACGCCTGACCTTGTGATCCGCCCACCTTGGCTTCCCAAAGTGCCTCCCAAAGTGTAATCCCAAAGTGCTGGGATTACAGGCGTGAGCCACCGCGCCTGGACTTTAATGCCTCTCTTACATGCTGTTTTTTAACTGAGAGCCCAGCAGGCCTTGAGCCTGAGTTTGTTTGCTTTATTAGACAGAGTCTGGCTCTTTCGCCCAGGCTGGAGTGCAGTAGTGTGATCATGGCTCCCTGAAGCCTCAACTTCCTGGGCTCAAGCTATCTTCCTGCCTCAGTCTCCCGAACAGCACCTGGGACTACAGGTGAGCACTGCCACACCCAGCTAATTTTTTTAATTTTTTTGTAGAGATGGGGTCTCACTATATTGCCCAGGCTGGTCTCAAACTCCTGGCCTCAAGCAATTCTCCTGCCTTGGCCCCCTCAAAGTGCTGGGATTACAGGCATGAGCCACTGTACCTGGCCAAGATTTTCATAAGCAACTGAGTGATGGGGTTTAATATTTCGCTTCACTGTATTCTTTTTCTTCTTTTTCTTTTTTTTTTTTTTTTTTTTTTTTTTTTTGGCTTTTTCTCATCTAATACTAGATTTCCATTTACGGTAATGATCTAAAGTTTCTTTATAAGAATAAATTTAGATTTAAGAAAGTTAAAATGTTTTTTAAATAGTAAGGAGATCCAGACGGCATGTGGACACGGCATGGCTCAGGAAGGTATGGCAGTGACTGGCATTTGGCAATCGCTGCCTTGCCCCAGCTGCCACACTGCTGTGCCTTTGCCTCGCCTCGTCCTCCTGTCTGCTCTTCCATGCTGACCTCACTGGGCTGCCCTGGACTCCCTCTGAGCTAAAGTCATCTCCCAAAGGATCCACAGTAACAATAGCTGCCCATAACTGGGACGTGGGAAAGGCCAAGCAAGGAAGTGAATCTGGGCCGGCTTTTTCCCCCCCAAGGACAAGGCAAGGAGAGCTCAGTGCTCCAGGAAATGGAGACCCACAGAGGGGCAGGGACTTGCCCGGGGTCATTCAGCAAGTCAGTGGCAGAGGCCTTCCCACCCTAAAACAATGTGGACGGGAAGATAAAATGGGACAAGCACCACAGAGAGCCTTTGATCCAGCAACTGTGAGTAGGGGGAATTTATTCTAGAGATATACCAACCCATGGGTGGAAATATTGATCTAACACAGCAAATATCTGGAAACTACCGAAACATCCATGTTCAACAACGGGGACCTGATTCAATAAATTATGGCACAGCTATATAATGGAATTCTACACAAGCATTTAGAAACTGATCAAGTTCTGTATTTGGAAAGACATTAATAGATCTCCAATATATACACAGCAAAGAGAAAAAGGCAAGATTCCAAACAGTGTGTATATGCTACAGTATAATACGCTACTTTTTGTGTAAGAAAGAGAGGAACAGGAATCTATGCATTTGCTTATATTAGGTTGAACCGTATGAAATTGCCATTTTATAGGTCAAACCTGGTCAAATATTAGAAATTTCATATTTCTTCATAGAAAGTAACTGGAAGGAAAGGAAATAAACTACAAACAAGAGTTGCCTATGGGGTGTGGAGGTGGCAACAAGATGGGGAAAGGAGATGGACTCCCAGGGAAAGGAGATGGACTCTTTATAGTAATACTTTTCTAACTGTTGGGTTTTGAACCAAATGAATGTATGATTTTTTTTTTTTTTTTTAAGATGGAGTCTCACTCTGTCACCCAGGCTGGAGTGCAGTGGCACGATCTCAGCTCACTGCAACCTCTGCCTCCTAGGTTCAAGTGATTCTCCTGCCTCAGCCTCCAGAGTAGCTGGGACTACAGGCGCATGCCACCATGCCCAGCTAATTTTCTGTATTTTTAGTAGAGATGGGGTTTCACCGTGTTAGGCAGGCTGGTCTCAATCTCCTGACCGCATGATCTGCCCGCCTCGGCCTCCCAAAGTGCTTAGGATTACAGGCATGAGACACCGCACCTGGGCGAGACTTTTTTTTTTTTTTTTTTTTTAAATAAAGGAAAACACTGGTAGGGCCTCTTAGGGCAGGCTTTCTGCAACATGACACCTGTCTCTATATCCATCCTAGCTGGGTGGTCAGGGAGGAACTGTGCAGGCCTGAGCCCAGGGGGCACCCCAGTTTAGCTTCTGACAAATCCCTTCTAGAGAACCTGCTCTGTGGCACTTCCCACCCTCCACATGGTGGGTCAGAGCTCCAGGGGCCTCCACCCCTTGGGCCAAGCTTCTGGCAAAGCTACAGCAGGTCCTGTGGGATGATGGTTTTGGCACCAGGCTGCCATGACTTTGTAGGAGCACCCCCTTCCCAGACAGGGCCACAGGAAGCCAGGGCTGATGGGAACAGTGCTTCAGCAGCAATGCAATAGGTCCCCACAAGGATATGGCTTGGCCAAAGGTAGCTCTGAAAACGGATTCCCACCGCTGCCCCTCCCTCCTATCTGGTCCTATGGCACATGTCCTCTAGCAGCCTAAGGAGAGAGGTTCTCCCTGAGGTGATCGCTGGGATTATGGAAACACCTGGGAGATCCCCACCGAGATCTCACCCTTCAATAACACCAGGAAGAATCACTGAAGCAAGAGTAATCATAGAATAATTTTTTTAAACTGCCACTATTGAATGACTGTGGTGTGCAGTATTTGACGTGGGTTATATCTCATTTTACCCTCAGTGGTAAGTACTATATCAATTTCTACCACCTCCCATAGTTGGAGAAACTGAGGCTCAGGGAAGTGACGTGCCCAAGAAACAAGTGTTATCTGACCCCAAAGCCTGTGCTCTTGACCATGCATCATGTTTGTGCCTCTGTCTCTCCATCTGAAAAATGGAGAATGAGGAGATGTGGAAACAGAGGTGCAGTGAAGGGACTAGAGATGTGGTGACCAGGGAAGACTCGGGATATTAAGGTCACAGTCTTCAAACCTCTGCAAGGATGTTGAGACAGACATTGCTAGCTGCTCACCAAATATCCATTCTCTCCCTCTTTCCCACTAACAGAAGCCTAATTTGTTCAGGGAAGCAACGCATCTGGCTAAAAATATTCACCTTCCCATTCTCTACATCTAGGGAAGGTCTTCACTTCTGCACGGAGAGAAGCTGTTGCATTTGGACCTCTGCTGCCTGGAATGCAGAGGTGAAGCTAGGTGTGCAATGGCTATTTCTGAGCGTGAGGACAAAGCCATCCTCTAAGGACAGAGGGTGGGAAAGGCAGATGGAGGTGGGTCCCTGAGGGCATCATGGAGCTGCCATTCAGCCTGGCACAGCCTCTCTGATCACATTATGTGAGAAACTAAGCCCAATGGGTGAGGCAGTAGAAGCAGCTTTTTTTTTTTTTCCAAGAGAAAGGGTCTTGCTCTGTTGCCCAGGCTGGAGTGCAGTGGTGTGATCATAGCTCAATGAAGCCTTGAACTCCTGGGCTCAAGGGATCCTCCTGTGTAGCTGGGACTACAGGTGCATGCTACCACGCCTAGCTAATATTTTTATTTTTGTAGAGACACGGTCTCACTGTGTTGCCCAGGCTGGTCTCGAACTCCTGGCCTCAAGCAATCCTCCTGCCTCTGCCTCCCAAAGAGCTAGGATTACAGGCAGGAGCTACTATGCCCAGCCACAGGCAGCTTCTATTACCTGCAGCTGAGCACGGTTCTAATCTACACAGTCCTCAAGGATAGCACCAGGACCCATGGGTAGAAACTACAGAGCAGCAGAAAGTCCTTCTGGTTTTAGCAAATCTATCAAAAGCTGGGCTGGACCATCTCAAGAGATGGCGAGCTCCCCATGCCTGGAGAGACAGACGCAGTGACTGAGTGACTGAATGGCCACTTGGCAGGACGATGAAAGGCATTCTGACATTGGCTGGGGTTGGACCAAATGGCCTTGCATGCTTTAATCATACCCACTTCGGGAGGTGAGGAAAGGCCCCCAGGATGCGTGCCCAGTTATGTATGGGCAAGCGCATATGCCCTGCCATGACCTGCAAGGCCCCTGAACGCACCACCCAATAGAACTTTCAGGGATGAGGAAAATGTTCTGTATCTGTGCTGTCCCAGCTATCGAACACTTGATATGTGGCTACTGAGACTGAGAAAGGAAACTTTTCCTTTCTTTAACTTCAGTTAACTTAAATAGCCACAGGTTGCTAGTGGCTCCCAGATTGTACAACATTGCCATCCATCGCCGCCACCTGCCCACACGCTCTCTGGCCTTTTCTCCCACTGCTATCCTCCCCCTCACTCCACTTCAGCCCCACTGGGCTCCTCACTGTCCCCAGAGCACGCCAAGCACATGCCCACCTCAGAACCTTCCCTGGCCCCTCCCTCTCCCGGGCGGCTCTCCCTGACGCAGCCCCCTGGCCAACTCTTTCAGCTCCACGCCTCTGCTTCAATGTCAACGAAGCCTTTCTCAGTGAGGCCAGCCCTGACCACATATTTTGAAAGGCAACTTGCCCGACCACAGGCTCTGTCTTTATGTACGTCTGTTGTGTTGTCTGTCTCCCCAGCGGGAGGGCAAACATCATGAAGGCTGGATCTTCAGGTTTTCTTCCCCAAGAGCCTAGAACTTTACCTGGCATGGAGCAGGCTCTCAATAAGTGTTTGTTGGATGTGTTTCAAGGCTGAAATAAGTAACATGGAGGGTGCCCCATGCTGTGGGTTCTTCCCATTACAGGGTGTTTAAGATCTGACATTAGTCAGTCAACCAGGCTTCCTGGGCCACACACACCTGCTGGGTGCTACGTCAGGTGCTGGCACCTGGGACTGGAGAGCCAGGGGCACATAAAACAGGAAACCCAGACTAGAAGGGAGCTCAGAGCTCCTCTGAGGAAGAAACAGGCAAGCTGAGTGAAGCCAGATGAAAAGAGTAGGTATTCGTGAGAGAGTAAAGGAAAAGCATTTTGGGCAAATGGAACAGCATGTGCAAAGGACTGCAGGCAGGAAAGAGAACAGCCCTTTGAAGGAAACATGGCTGAAGGCAAATGATGGGGAGAGTGGTATGAGGCCGGTGGGGTAAACGGAGCCAGACAGGAAGGGACTTGGGGGCCAAAGGAAGGAATCTGGAATTTCTCCTGAAAGCAACACCCCTGGTGCCTGCATCCCAGCTCCTGTGTCTACCCCTAGTTTCCCCCGTGGTTGTGGAGGCAAGCTCCATGTAAGGTCAGACTTACCCAGCATTGTCAGGGTCCCACACAAGCACAGCTGTCCACTTCCTGCCCAGAGCCTGCTCTGAGGCTGCAGGAGGCCCCTTCACCCTCTGCCGCATGGGAAACTCCCAGTGAATGCGGCACCGGAGCCTGCATCCATCCTTCAGACGGACAATGCTGCAGGTACTGAGGCCCGAGCTGGATCCAGTCCCCGTGGTCTGCAGTGATGCCTCGATAACATACACCTGCCCTGCCTGTCCTTCTTCCTTCTCGTGCTCCCCGCTCATGTCCTCTCAGCTCCTCCCTCCTGGCATCACCTCCCCAATAAACTATCTGCACCTGAATCCTTGTCTTAAGCTCTGCTTTTGCAGGAACCTTAACCAAGGGCCCCATGAGAGTTTTGTACAGCAGCATGGCACATGCAGGCTGACATTTTTTAAAGCTCATGCTGGCTATTGTGTGGAGAAGAGTATGGGGGCAGGAGGAGGCATGAAAAGCAGTGAGGGACCCTTGCGGAGGGGCAGGGAGAGGGGCTGGCGGCTGGCACTGGGCTGGTGGCAGTGGAGAGAGAGAGACAAACAGGGGATGGAGACAAAGAGGGGGTGCTTGGCTCCCCAAAGAACCAGAGGCTCGAGAGGCAAGGAGGGGCGACATGGAGGCCAGGTTTGGGTCATGCCTGGCTTCGGGAACCAGCCTCGCCAAGTTCCATCCCTCAAGCCCTGCCTGGCTGTGAAGACCTGTTGCAAAGGGGTTATTTTTAGAGAGCTGGGTGTTTACTTGAAGGATTTAAAGACGGGCTTTATTTTTAACTCCACTCCCAATGGCAGGGACTCACTGGTATGGACTTAGGAAGTCAAGTGGAAGTTGGACTGGGCTTTGGAAACCCAGAGGAGAGAAGCGGCATTTGGGGAAGGATGAAGCTTAAAGGAGACAGCTGGCCTCACCACGTTCCACTCATCTCGGGCTCCGGGTAAGAATGATGACAAAACTGCCCATGGCCTCTCCTTACCAAGCACCCACCAAGTGCCATGGCCACGCGAAGCCCTCTACAAACATCGCCTCGTATTGTCCTCACCATAGCCCTGGGGGGACAGGGCTGTTACTGTCCCCATTCTACAGACGAGGAAAGGGAGGCTCAGGGAAGACCGAGGACACTTGGTGGGCAAGTAACAGAGCAGGATCTGAGCCTCGATTCCTCAGCTTCCCCAGCCTGCGCTCTCAGCCGCTCTACCATTCGAAAGCATGGTCAGGCACCAAGGTCTAGGCACAGAGTGTCAGCCTGGGAGCAGCGGAGAGACCTTCTCCTCCCACTGTGGTAAAGAAGGTGGAGTTTGGCTCAGAGAATCGGAAGCCCAGCTGTGTCAGTTCTCGTGTGAGTTTGGACTGGTTTTCTCATCTGTGAAAAGGGCTAATATAATAAGTAGCACCTCCTTCATGAGGTTTAGATGAAATGAGGCATAGAAGGGAACTCAGTGTAGAGGCTGACAGGCAGTGGTGAGAAGGGGACACTGAGAGATGCCCTGTCCATGCCAGGCACTGCTCCCAGCACTGCACATTTATCAACACCAACATGACCCTCTCCTAGGCCCCACGGGGCAGGTTCTCTCATGATCCCCACCTTAGAGATGAAGAAATGGAGATACAGGAAGCTTAGGGAAAAGCCACTTGCCCAAAGCCACAAGGCCAATAAGAGTGCAGGACTAGAGCCCAGACCCTGGCCCTGGCCTGAACTCACTGACCCTGGGGCAGCCACTAGCATTCTCATTTTTACTGTTATATCAACACTCTCGGTCTGGGCCCTTCCAGCATTGACCCGAATCCCTGGGGCTTAGCTCAGAGCCAGGAGCAGGGCCAGGCACCGGTCTCACTGTGGGGAAACACTTGCATCTGTGGGAGAGGGACATTTTTCTCCCGAAGGTGCAGGCAGCTGGCCTGTTATGTTCTCTGACTCTGCTACTTGGGCTAAAAAGTAAAGCTGGACCAGGTGTGGTGGCCCATGGCTGTAATCCCAACACTCTGGGAGGCCGAGGTGGGCGGATCACCTGAGGTCAGGAGTCCGAGACCAGACTGGCCAACATAGTGAAACCCCCGTCTCTACGAAAAATACAAAAGTTAGCTGGGTGTGGGGGCATGCCTGTAATCCCAGCTACTTGGGAGGCTGCAGCAGGAGAATCGCTTGAATGCGGGAGGAGGAGGCTGCAATAAGTCGAGATTCCACCACTGCACTCTAGCCTGAGCGACAGAGTGAAACTCAATCTCAAAAAAAAAAAAAAAAAAAAGTAAAGCTGGAAACATTCTGGAGCTAGGCCCTAAGCACCGTTTATAGAGGTGGAGGAGATAAAAACATCCCTTTCCACTTTGCAGAGTTCTGTCCTCTTTCATTTATTAATCGTGACCCAGAAGCCAACTGAGGCTTCACGAGAGCCTCCCTCACCCTGACTTCCAGCCACACTCCTCTCTGTTCTGACCCAGACTCCCTGCACAACCCTAGCTGGGTCTCTGCCCCTTGGTAGGCCTCAGTTTTTTCATCTGTGAAATGAGCACATTGGGTCTCCTCTTCCCTAAGGCACATTCCAGCTCTGACCAGCTTTTCTGAAGACTGAAGGGAGCACACTGGGTCTTTTCTCTAGTACTCTACACTGCAAGCTTGGAAGGCCTGGCTCCCCGAAAATGCATGGTCACCATTGTTCTTTTTTTTGTTTGTTTTGAGACGGAGTCTCACTCTTGCCCAGGCTACAGTGCAGTGGTGCGATCTCGGCTCACTGCAAGCTCCGCCTCCCAGGTTCACGCCATTCTCCTGCCTCAGCCTCCCCAGCAGCTGGGACTACAGGTGCCCGCCGCCACACCCAGCTAATTTTTTGCATTTTTAGTAGAGAAAGGGTTTCACCGTGTTAGCCAGGATGGTCTCGATCTCCTGACCTTGTGATCCACCCTCCTCGGCCTCCCAAAGTGCTGGGATTACAGGCGTGAGCCACCGTGCCTGGCCCACATGGTCACCATTGTTCTAACATCTCCCTGCTGCCAGGGACCCAGGCAAGCTCCCCTCTCTCCCCAGACCACTCAGCCTTGGAGTCACAGCTGCCTCATATATGTCTCGAGAATCCGGCTCTGACAACTCAGGAAATTCCATTCACTCCTGCACCTCAGTTTCTGGGCACAAAGGGATTTTGTCCATCTGGTAATTCACAAAGGAGGGATGTGGGGAAGGGCAGGAATCCGGAGTCGGGGGCCTTTCCAACGCTTCAAGCCCATCCTCAGGGAATTCAGTCTCGCTTAGTGGAACCTCCTGCCTATCCAGGCATCTCAGGAGGTAAGCCAGAGACACTGAGAAAAAGGACAGACACAGCCTCTGTGGATATGGGCAGTTGTTTGGAGGAGTGGTGAACGTGGGTTCATGGAACCACTGGGTTCATGGAACACCAGATTTTCTTCAAAATTTTTTCAGTTTGGCAAAGATGCAAAAGACTGATAGCACATAGTGCCGGCAGCAAGGGTGTGAGGAAGACTGCACTCATGTTCACGGTTTAGGGGGGTTATAAATTGAGTGCAACCCTTTTGGATGTTAACTTGGGTTTTGATAATAATTAAGATGCACATTCTTTTTGACCCCAAAATTCTACTTTTGGGAATTTAGCCCATAAAGTTTCATCTGCATCTCCCTTGCAATTATTATTCTTTAAATATTTGTTGAACATATACTGGAGGGGTGGGGTGAGACACTAGATGGGGTTGGCTGGATTTTTGCTGAATTCACTCAGGGGTACTGTGGACCCTGTCAAGAGGAACCAAATTGACATTTTGACAGTAATGTCAGGAGTCAGTCCCTTGCAAAGGCCCACGTGAATTGCCATTACATTCCCAATGTATTCCAGTGCTGCTAGAATGTCCCTGATGGGATACATTGCCTGGCTGGGCCATTCTTTTAATCAGCCCTGTGAGCAAGGACATTGGTCCAAGGCTGTTCACTGCGGCCTCACTGGTGATCAAGAAAACATGAAATGGTTTCAATCTCCATCAAAAGAGATCTGGTTAAATGAATCATGGTACCTCCACACAATGGACTAGCATACAGCTGCTAAAGGGAGGAAGATAAATCTATGTGCATAACATAAAAAGATCTCAAAACATATTACATCAAAAGCGCAAGTTACAGAACATTATATAGGTAGTCCTAGTTATGAAAAACAAAAACAAAACCAGAATAGGTAAGTAGAAGAATTCTATAAGCAAATTGTAAACAACGGTCACTTCAGAGGTGCAACCAGGGTGGAAGTAGAACAGGGGATTTATTACCTTTTTATTTTGTACGTGTATGACCTTCCTTGGATTTTGCGTGTGTAAGATCTTCCTTGGATTTTAATGACAGGTGTGTTGTTTAGAACAATGTAAGAAAAGAAGAAAGAGAAAGAAACTCACCATATCTGAAGTGGCAGCATAGGGTGATGGCTTAGAACATAGACTCAGGTCCAGAATCTCAGCTCTGTCACTTATTGGCTGTGTGACTTAGGGCATGTTAAAACAAAACAAGGGCTAGGCATGGTGGTTCATGCCTGTAATCCCAGCACTTTGGGAGGCTGAGGCAGGTGGATCATTTGAAGTCAGGAGTTCAAGACCAGCCTGGCCAACATGGTGAAACCCTGTTTCTACTAAAAATACAAAAATTAGCCGGCAGTAGTGGCGCACACTCCCAGCTACTTGGGAGGCTGAGGCAGGAGAATTGCTTGACCCTGGGAGGCAGAGGTTGCGGTGAGCCAAAATCATACCACTGCACTCCAGCCTTGGTGACAGAATGAGACCTTCTCTCAAACAACAGCAACAACAACAAAAACAAACAAACCTCTCTATATGCCTAAGCTAGAATTAAATGAGTTAATTTAGCTGAGAACTTAGTGGCCGCCACATATTAAGTCCTCAATGAATGTCATCCAATAGTGTTGGCCATTATTATCCCAGATCTCCTGGGATTTCCTGAGACAGCTGAGGCTGAGAGGTGGGACTGGAAATGGGTGTTGAGGCTGGGTCAGCCCCCAGGTCTCCTGACTCCCGTTCCAGTGCTCCTTCTGCTCTACGTGCCTGCCTCTGTTTCTGACACAAGGCCTTCCCCTAACAGATGAGGAAAGGGAGTGTGGTGAGGAAACAAGGAAAGGAAACAAAGGGTTCTTCATTTCTTTCCCCCTGCTGACAATGTCCTGGATGCAGAAAGGGGGAATGTGTTGTGCCAAGGCGACCTGAGCTGCCGTGTGGCCTCAGGTTCGTTACTGTCCTTCTCTGTGTGTGGGCTCTGGGTATTTCCCCTCCCTTCTCCCCCACAATCTAAGGTGGGCATCTCTGGACACCTGCAAGCCCCCAATTCAACACCGGGCAGACTGCCACCTCAACAATCTCCTTCCTCCAATTAAAAAAATCAACAATCGGCCGGGCACGGTGGCTCACGCCTATAATCCCAGCACCTTGGAAGGCCCAGGGAGGCGGATCACGAGGTCAGGAGATCGAGACCATCCTGGCTAACGGTGAAACTCCGTCTCTACTAAAAAAATACAAAAAAAATTAGCCAGGTGTGGTGGTGAGTGCCTGTAGTCCCAGCTACTCGGGAGGCTGAGGCAGGAGAATGGTGTCAGCCTGGTAGGCAGAGCTTGCAGTGAGCTGAGATCGTGCCACTGCACTCCAGCCTGGGCAACAGAGCGAGACTCCATCTCAAAAAAAAAAAAAAAAAAAAATCAACATTCTCCCTCCTCCAATTAAAAAAAAAAAAAAGAACACAAGAAGGACAATTTGACTAACCGTGCCCCAGGCTTCTGAAGCCCAAGCCCAGCCTCCTGATGGTAACACCAGGCCCTCCCTTCCCAACCCAGTGGCTCTGCCATGTTTCAGGTCTCCACCATCTCCCCAGATCCCTGCAGCAGCCTCCTCACTGATGCCCAGCCTACAGCCTAGCCCTTGCTGTACTCTCGCTACAAGAGCCATGGTCCAGGTGTGGGCATATACATTTGGGCAGGCTGCTCCCAGCTCTCGTGGCTACCCACTCACAAAACGGGTCAGGGTAGCATATAGCACACATATATGATTTCTCCGCCTGCATGATATTTGTCCTGTGTGTGAGTGTGTGTGTATGTGTGCATGTGCATGTGTGTAGCCACACGTTGGTGAGTTTTCCTGCATGGATGTGAGAGCTTTGGGGTTTAGTGACATATGTGCTAGGTCTCTCTCCCCGTTTCCCTGCTGCTCCATCCCACTGCCTGTGACTCTGCCCTCTTCTTCACCACCTCCTTCTGCTTCCCCCCAACCCCTGCTCCTAAATCAAGTCCTCCAATTTGTTATGCAGAGCACTTAAGAACTGGAAGATTTTGTGCAGGGCGCAGTGGCTCATGCCTGTAATCCCACCACTTTGGGAGGCCGAAGCAGTGGGTCACTCGAGGTCAGGAGTTTGAGACCAGCCTGGCCAACATGGCGAAACCCCATCTCTACTAAAATTACAAAAATTAGCTAGGAGTGGTGGCGCATGCCTGTAATTCCAACTACTGGGGAGGCTGAGGCATGAGAATTGCTTGAACCCGGGAGGTGGAGGTTGCAGTGAGACGAGATCATGCCACTGCACTCCAGCCTGGGTGACAGAGCAAAAAAAAAAAAGAATTGGAAGATTTCATACTAACCAGACATTACGTGCCCCTGATGTGATACGATATGAAGTACACAGAACTATTTATTAAGTTTTCATGCCAGAAAAATCTAATCTGAATCCATTTGAGATAGAATTTACAGGAAGTACAGGAAAGAGAGAAACAAGTTAAACAGCACCATAAGGAATCAGCCTGACAAATCCAGAAGATGTCATGTCATAAAAAAAATGAGGAGGATGGTTCTAGACTAAGAGATTTAGGACACAGCTCCCAACCTGAAAATAAAATTTAAAAACAATTCTACTTAAAGTAGCAGCAAAAAGAATAAAACATTTAGAAATAAATTTAGCAAAATAAGTATAAAATTGTACACTGAAAGCTATAAAGCATCATTGAAAAAAGTTAAAGGCTTAAATAAATTGAAAGGTGCTCCATGTTCATGGATTGGAAGATTTAAAATTGTTAAAAGGGCAATATTCCCCCAGTTGACCTACAGGTTTAACAAAATTCCTATCAAAATCCCAGCGGCCTTTTTTTCCCCTGCAGAAATTGACAAGCTGATGCTAAAATCCATATGGAAATGCAAGGAACTCAAAATATCCAAGATAATCTTGAAAAAGAAGAACAAAATTAGAGGACTCAACATTTCCCAACTTCAAAACTTAGTATAGTGGGAAGGGGGGAGGGATAGCATTAGGAGATATACCTAATGCTAAATGACGAGTTAATGAGTGCAGCACACCAACATGGCACATGTATACATATGTAAAAAACCTGCACATTGTGCACATGTACCCTAAAACTTAAAGTATAATAATAATAAAAAAAAAATACTTAGTGCAAAGCTGCAGTAATGAAGACTAGCCTCTGGCATAAGGATGGGTGTATATAGATCATTGGAACAGAATTGAGAGTCTAGTCAATAAATAACAACAAAAAGACAAATACAGGCCAGGGGTGGTGGCTCATGCCTGTAATCCCAGCACTTTGGGAGGCCTAGGTGGGTGGATCACTTGAGGCCAGGAGTTCAAGACTAGCCTGGGCAACATAGCAAGACCTCATCTCTACAAATGATTTTTTTTTAATTAGCCAGTTGTAGTGGCATGCACCTGTAGCCCCAGCTACTTGGGAGGCTGAGGTGGGAGGATCACTTGAGCCTGGGTGGTGGAGGCTGCAGTGAGCTGACATGACAACATTGCACTCCAGCCTGGGCAACAAAGCGAGACCCTGTCTCAAAAACAAAACAAAAAGATAAAGTAAATATGGAAAAATTGCTAAGAATTATTAAATTCAGTTAATGGGTACGTGCGTGTTCATTATATCACTCTATTTATATATATATGCTTCATATTTTCCCATAATAAAAAGTCAAAAAATGGAAATTTTTATAACATAATGCAAATCTCTAGTTTATCTTGGAAAATCAAGAGTTGACTGGGAACAGTGGCTCACGCCTGTAATCCCAGCACTGTGGGAGGCTGAGGAGCGTGGATCATGTGAGGTCAGGGGTTTGAGACCAGCCTGGCCAACATGGAGAAACCCCTCCTCTACTAAAAATACAAAAATTGGCTGGGCGTGGTGGCGCATGCCTGTAATCCCAGCTACTTGGGAAGCTGAAGCAGGAGAATAGCTTGAACCCGGGAGGCGGAGGTTGCAGCGAGCTGAGATCATGCCATTGCACTCCAGCCTGGGCGACAGAGCAAGACTGTCTCAAAAGGAAAACAAAAAGAAAGAAAAATCAAGAGCTGTGCTAACATTGAATCCATGTTTCTCCAGGGCAGCCATTAGCTAGGAAGCGGCAGCTCCCGCCAAGGGGGCTTGCAGAGACCAGGGAGACCTGGTTCCCATGGTCCCACTACCCTCTAGTGAGTAGGACACAAGCCTGCGGCCTGCCTGGCCCCTGGAACCTTTTAGCTTGTAACGTCAGACTCTCACTCCACCAGGCATTCAAAGCCCGTACTAACCTGGCCCTGGGCTGCCTTCTCGGCCTCATCTCTAATCTTTCCCCACCCATTCCAGCATTCTGGATGACTCACTGCTCCCAAAATACATCATGCACATTCCTACCTTCATGTCTTTGCACATGCTAGTTCCTCTACCTGGAACGACCTTTCTCTCTCTTTTCCACCTGGCAGACTCCCAACCAGAGGTGGCCCCTGCAGGAAGCTTTCCCAGACCTCCTCTGGGACAGCTAGTTGCTCTTTCCGTTGGACCCAATCAATTTCAGCTCCTTCCTCCCTTTCCACCACCGACTGTCCAATCCCTGCATGGCTTCACCCTCAACATGGGGGTCTCCAGAGGACGCTGCCCACACTGATTCACCACTGGGTGTCCAGCGCCCTGGCACAAGCCTGGCACAGGGTAAGTGCTTATTAAAGTTTGTGAAGGAAAACCAACCGAAGGTCAGATCGTGGTTAAGAGCATTCTAGAACCAGGTCACCTGGCTTCAACTCCCAGCTCTCCCATGACTCAGCTGTGCAACCTCTTTGAGAAACTTAACCTGTCTGTGCCTCAGTTTTTTCATCTGTAAAATGAGAGTAACAGTACCTTCCTTGCAGGGTTGTTTTGAGGATTAAATAAATTAATATATCCCCACTGGGCATAGTAGCTCACACCTATAATCCCAGCTCTTAGAGAGGCTAAGGCAGGAGGATAGCTTGAGCCCAGGAGCTCAAGACCTACCTGGGCAACATAGCAAGACCCCATTCTCCACAAAAAAAAGGGGAAAAAAGTTAGTACAGGTAAGATACTTAAAATCATGCCCGGCTCCCAGAAATAAGAACTAGATGAATGCATATTAAATAAAAATTAAATAAGCAGGCTGAAAGATGGGCAATTACCAAGACCCTCCCTGAGACCTAGTCCAGTGTCAGGCCCTCTTCCCTCCAGTGATCTGTGTTCCCCATGGTGTGGAAATGAGTGTTGGCAGTGCAGAGTCACAGCCTGAAGTGACACCAAATCCATTTTGCTTATTAATTAAGGAAAAGGCCTCTGTAGGTGCCTACCGCTCTTTCATACAGGTCAATCTCTTGCCAATTTCCCTTTTAAACAAAAAGAAACTTTAGGCTCAGTGCCTTTGGGCATCAGTAGTTTGACGTGGAACTTGAATAGCATTGTTCTGTTTTCAGAACTTCCTGTGATATTCATTTCGTATTTTCAATAGTGATTAGAAAGTCTTCCTTTTCAGTAAATGTACTTACATATATTTAAGTAAGTTGATTCAAAGATGAAGATTAAGACAGTAAGTAGAGATGCTGTGTGAATGTAACAAAAACTGGGATTGGGGCCTGCAGAAGATGAACATTTGGGAAGCACAGTTGTAGGGACTGAGAGAGAAGACAGGGCCTTCCCTTGGGGCAGTTTCATTCTTGGGTCAGTACAGAATGATACAGGATTGATAATAACAGCTTACACCTCCTTGCATGCTTTCCAAGCACCAGCCCTTTACATGAGCTACTTCTTTTACTCTCTGCAGCGCTACTTTCAGGGAGGAGGTAATATAATTCCCATTTGATTAAAGAGGAAAGTGAGCCCAGAGGGGTGAGGTAACTTGCCTAAGGTCACACAGTTTATAAGAGGCTGAAGCCAGATTCAAACCTAGGTCCATCCAATGCCACTGCCCATGGACCACATGGGTTCCTGCTCACCAGAGAAATTCAGCCCCCAGCAACTCAAAAAACCAACTCTAAGCTATGATCAGCTTCGGAGTTTCCAGAGCCAGCATGGGGAGGAGATGGAGGTGGGGCGCTGAGGGGATAGAAGACAGATGGATGCCACCCTGGGACAAAACCTGAGATGCTCCAAACCTCATACCCTAGGACAACTGAGAACTCAGGGCCATGCGCTGCCTCTGCCACGGGGGTACAACAGCAGGAAGACTAGACAACAGCAATGGCAGCTGACGCTTACAGACTACTTCCTGCTGGTCAGCCCTGTGGCGTGTGTATATACCCTTCGTATAGAGGCTCTGCTTCAACCTTGTGAAAACTCTTCGAGGTGGGTCTTCTAGACATTAGAAATTTGAGGTCTGGAGGGAAGAAAAGATATAGCAAGCAAGGGGCTGAGTCTAAGCCTTACTCTTAACACTCACTGTGCTCCTTCCAGAAAGCAGGCATTTGTCAGGGTGTTGGCATGACAACTTGAACACTTTAGGCGCCTCCCCAAACATACCAGCTTCCCTCCACAATCCAGTATCTATGACCTTAAAAGGCATCACAAAAGAGTTCTTAGCTACAAAATCAGAAGACATAAATCTAGTTCTCTCTCGATCGCTTTGTGGCTGTGAGTGTATCTAGATCCTTTTCTGCACCTCAGTCTCCCCAGCTGCTCAGTGACAGGGCTGGGACTACTCTGAGGGCCCTGAATAGGTCTACAGCAACACTGTCCAATAAAAATACAACATGTATCACATCGTAATTTTAAACGTTCTAGTAGCCACATTCAAAAAAGTAAAAAGAAACAGTGCAATTAATTTTAATAATGTATTTTGTCAAACCTGATGTATCTAAAATGTAACCATTTCAATATGCAATCGATATTTTAAAAATGATTAATAGGTTACTTTACATTCTTTTCATACTAAGTACTTGAAATCCAGGATGTTTCACATTTACAGCTCCATTTGGACCAGCCACATTCCAAATGCCCAGTAGCCATGTATGGCAAGTGGCTACCATACTGGACAGCTCAGGTCAAGAATCTTTTTCAATCCATAGCTCATTTTACAGGGAAGAGCTGTCTCCTTTCTCCCTTCTCTTAGGAAAGATGTCCTCATCGTAGCCTCTGGGCTGACAAGTTCCACATAAGCCCGGAGGGAGGAGCTGGAAGCCGCAATGGAGAGAAAGCCTGGGCCTGCCTGGGTGTGAAGAGGCCATGGCTGCTGGGGATGCTTTCTGTCTCTCCACAGCCAGATTACTCACGAAGCCCCAGGGATGGGGAGAGTCCCTGAGGAAGATGGCCACAATCCTGCTTTTCCTTCTGACCCCAAAATTCCCTTAATTGGAAATCCAGTCTGAGCTTGAAACCCATCCAGGCAGCCACCTCCACCCATGGCAACATCTCCATGGGCACGCAGGACTCTTGCCCCAGACACACAAGCAGCACCGCATGCAAGAGGCTGGATCCCAGCTTCTCAGTCCCCAGGCTCACTTCCCGGCTGTGGGCCTGGCAGCCTTCTCGATGGGAGCTCGAAACCTCCACATGCAGGGGCACAGGCACTGGCAGGAAGGACCAGGAGGGCAAGGAAAATAAGGGGGCATCCCTCCTTCTCCCCAAACTTCCACTTCCTCACCTTTAAAATCAAATGTTGTTAGATCATAGCAATGATTGTCTTTACTGCTGGCTGCCCTGTGCCAGGCATTTTACAGGCATTAGCTCGCCTACTCCTAACCGCCCTATGAGGAAAGAGGATCCCAGGGTCAGAGTGGTGAAGCAACTTGGGTAAGGTCACACAGCTCTTCAGGAGAAGAGCTGGGGTTCCAATTCACGGTCTTCTGAATCAAGAACCTAAGCTCCTTCCTGCTGTGCTCTGCCTAAGTGGCCCAGGGTGGTCCAGGACAGTCTGGGCTTACACTTGTCATAACCAGATACATTTAGTGTAATTATTTTAAATGTTCCCTTTGGAAGAAGGAGCAAATCTTCTATACAGAGGAATTTTAAATAATATAGGTAGATATTCCCCCCTCCAAACGGTGCGCCTGAATTCCAGACCCTTCTCCCTCTTGAGTGTGGGCTGCACTGAGCGTCTGAATTCCAAAGGATGGAGCGGGAAAAGAGGAAATAGTGACTGTACATAAGAGAGACCTGGCCGACCCACCTTAGCCAAGTGATCAAAGTTAACATCCTCAGTTTATAAGAAACATATCAGACAAACCCAAATTGAGGGACACTCTACAAACTGTCTCATCAGTACTCCTCAAAACTGTTGGGTTGGGCGTGGTGGCTCACACCTGTAATACGAGCACTTTGGGAGGCCAAAGCGGGAGGATCAGTTGAGGCCAGGATTTCGAGAACAGCCTGGCCAAAATGGCAAAACCCCGTCTCTATTAAAAATACAAAAATTAGCCAGGTGTGGTGGCGCACACCTGTGGTCCCAGTTACTTTGGTGACTGAGGCCCAAGAATCGCTTGAATCCAGGAGGCGGAGGTTGCAGTGAGCCAAGATGGCACCACTGCACTCCAGCCTGGGCAACACAGTGAGACCCTGCCTCAAAAAAAAAAAAAAAAAACTGTCAAGGACACACAAAAAAAGCAAAGAATGAGAAACTATCACAGACCAAAGGGAACCAGGGAGACCTGACAACTAAATGCAGTGTATGATCCTTCAGGATATCCTGAAGCAGGAAGAAGATATGGAAAAACTAGTGAAATGCAAATAAAGTCTGGAGTTCAGTGAAGAGTTATGTGCCATGTTGGTTTTGACAAATGTATTATGATAACGTAAGAAGTTAACAATAGGGGAAAATTGGTAGAGTGTATGGGAACTCTTTGTATTCTTTTTGGAACTTTTCTGTAAATCTAAAATTATTCCCACCTAAAAGTTTTATTTTTAAAAAGTGCTCCCTTTCACTCATAGAAGTGTTCAGGTTTACACAATAAATTATATGAGCACCTCGTCATAAGCCTGGTCCTGCCTGTGTTAGACCATTTGTGCCACTTTAACAGAACACCTGGGACTGGGTCATTTGTAGGGGAAGTCTAAGGTCAAGGCACCAGTGGGTTCAGTGTCTGGTGAGGCCATTATCTTCCTCCAAGATGGCACCTTGCACACTACATTCTCCGGAGGGGAGGAAGGTTGGATCCTCACACGGCAGAAGGCAGGAGTGCCAAGAGACAAAAAGGGGTCAAACTCACCCTTTTAAAAGGGATTTAATCCCACCCATGAGGATTAATCACCTCTCAAAGATTAGTCTCAGAACTAATCACCTCTCAAAGTTCCCATGTCTTAATGTTACAATGACAATTAAATTTCAACATGAGTTTTGGAGGGGATAAACATTCAAACTATAGTCTCCTCTAACCAAGAAGTTTTAAAAAATCACCCATACCTTCTGTCCCCTTTAGTGATGCCAACTGCTCACACATTTATAGCAGTGTAAAGTTTACAAAGTTTAGCATTAGCAAGATGTGCTAGTTAAAGTTTTCGAATCAGAAAGCTAGAGACTGATGCCTGGGTTCTCCCACTTGCTTGCCAGGTAGTCTTGGGCATGTTACATTCGTTCCCTGGGCCTCAGTTTCCATGTCTGTAAAATGAATTCATTGTACGATGACAATGACTAGTCATATTTATCAAGCCATGTCTGGTGTCTGACACTGTAGTGGTGACTGTGATGGGCTACCCAGATTCCCCTTCAGGACTGAAAGACTTATTTCTCCCACTCCCAGCTACTCAGAGAGTTGCCAGCTGTCAGCCCTCTCCAGGGATTGCCCTTGACTGAAGAGAGCTGTCCAGCCCTAGTCAAGCCTCCTTCTGGAGGGTAGCCTGCATACAAATGTGGAGAGTATAAAAGATCCAGCTCCCTCATCCCAACTTGGGATGACCTTGAAGGTCATCTCCACTGCAGAGCATCCCTTATGGTTGGCTGAGGCTTTGTTGAGACTGCATTGCAACCCAGTGTCTCCCTCCACCCAGTCCGGCCTTCTTCCCTTTCCCAGAAGTGTTGATCCAGAGAGTGCTCCCTCTACATTTCCTGCATGTTAATCTTCATCTCAAAGTCTGCTTCCTGGGAAACGCAACTCACAATAGGATTGTGAGCCACCTGACCTGCACTGTCGTTCCTAACCCTTAGACCAACTTGTCTTTATAGATGAGATCACTGAGATTAGAGAAGAAAATGGAGCTGGCCAAGGACACACAACTAAGAAATGGCGGTGCCACAGATGGAGAAACTGACACTCAGACAGGCCAACTGATCTGCCCAGGTCAATGAGCTAAAAAATGGCAGGGCCAGGATTTGGCCCTAGGCCTGCTTAACTCTGAAGACCATGTGCCCAGTCTCCTGCCCAGGCCATTTACATCCCCAGGAGGATTGCTACAGCCCCAGGACAGGCGAGTGCCTTTTACCACCCTCCAGCCAGACCACACTGCTGCTGTCCCTGCAGCTCACTCCAAATTTGCAAAATGAGAATAAGAACAGTATCTACCTCTTCAGGACCTTGTCAGATTAAATGAGTTAATATACGTAGAGACCTCAGAATAGTGACTGGCACCTAAAGAATCCTATTTAAGTGGTGGGTTAAAAACAAATCATGTAAGTCATGTAAAGCTGCATCTGTGATGTGCTCTAAGGACAGAACGGTAGCTGGCAGTGGACCTCATCAGCTCTCTAAGGGAGTCAGGCTTGACCTGAGCTCTGAAGGAGGAGTAGAGGTTAAGGAGTGGCAAAGGAACTGGTATGAACAAAAGCTCTGTGGCAGGAGGAACTAAAGAAGGAAGAACTAGCACAGAGGGAAGAAAACTCCAGGCTCAGGGAAAGAATGATAAAAAATAAGGCTGGGTAAGACGGTGGGAACCTGATTATAAAAGGCCACTCACTAACAGTGATTTTGGACAAGTCACCTTATCTCTCTGAGCCTCACTTAGCTCGTCTGCAAAACAGCAATAAACATAGTACCTATCATAAGGTTGTTAAAGGGACTGAGTGAGTCACTATTTGTGAACCACTTAAAATTGCCTTGTACCTAGTAGGTGCCACAAATGTTTGGAGACAACATTAGAACTTTATCTGAAGTACAATGAGAAGACTTAAAGGGGTTTGAATGTAGATGATAGGGTGGGTGTTTAGTAGATGGGAGGGTGGATGGATGCATGGGTAGATGGATAGGTGGGGGTGGTTGAATGAATAGAAGTTTGGTTGAGTGATAGAGGTGGCTGGCTGGGTGGTTGGATGACCAGGTGGGTGCACGGGAGTGGATGTTGTTTTAATGAACAGAAGTGTCGCTGGGTGGATAAATGGAAGTACTTGAGTGAATGGACGCGTGGCTGGATGTTAAGATGTGTGGCTGGGCAGCTGGAAGCAGCTGAGTGAATGCACGTGATTGGTGGGTGAGGGGACGGGTAAGTGGTTGAAAGGGTATCTGTATGTTTGAATGGGCATCTGGGTAGTTGGACGGGTGGTTGAGTCGATGAATGGATGAGTGATTAGCTGGCTGGGTAGGTAAAAGGATGAAAAACTGGGTAGGTTGGATGGAATAGATGAGTAAATATTTGAGTGAATGGGTGGTTGTTCAGGTAGATGTTAGGCTGTTGTTCAGGTGGATGTTCAGGCGTGATGTGGGACTGGAGGTGGGTGTGTGGGTGGAGGAGCTGTTCAGTGAGTGTTAGAGAAGTTAGTCAATGAAGGAATTGAGTGGATTTGGGTGGATGTTTGGGTGGTTGACTGCGAGGTTGTATGAATAGATGGATGACTGGATGACTGGGTGGGTAAACAGGAAGTGGAATGGGTAGGGGAATGGAGTGGATGACTGGAGAGATGGTTGTTCAGGTGGGTATTAGAAAGGTTGGGTGAGTGGTAGGGTTAAGTCAGTGGAGGGGCTGGGTGTAATTGAGTGATGGATGGATGGATGGGTGAGTGAACAGGAGCCACCAATTAACCCCCTGAAGGTGATGGGGGTAAAAGAAGCAGAATCAGGCTTGGAGACAGGGCCTCCAAGGTTGTCCTGCCCCAGGATCCCCTTCCTCTACGGGAGGCGACCCCTTCCCACCCCACCGCTGTCCTACCTGGAGGCGGCAATCTCGGCCTTCTGGCGCGCGATGGCAGCGGCGCGCTGGGCACCCTCCACACTGTGTTCCACTTTCTGGCGGACCTTGTTGCTCTTGAGCTGCAGCATGCGGCGCTTGGTGTCCTTGACCAGCACGTTGTGGCGGTACTTGCCCTCCTCGCGGTGGCCGTCGGGCAGCGTGGTGCAGCCATAGCCGTGGCGCAGGTTGTCCAGCCACTCGCCCTCGTAGCGGAGGCCACTGGAGCGTTCGCTCACGCCGAAGCCTGAGCGTTTGTCGTTCTTCCACTCGCCCATGTAGGTCTCGGTGGTGGTGGCGTCGATATCGGCCTCGAAGGGTGCGGCCTCGTCGGCGCCCTCGGCGGCCTCTCCCAGGCTGGTGGTGGACGCGGCGTCGCTGGCGCCCGAGCTGAGGTCGCTCTTAAGGAAGCTGACGCGGCTGCGCTGGCTGCCCAGGGACGTGCGCGACTCTGCGCGCCGCAGCTTGCCCAGCAGCGCGCCCCGCTGGAAGAGGCCGCCCCCTTTGGGCGCCCGCGCGGCCGCTTCGGCATTGGCCAGGAGGCTGAGCGCGAAGCCGCCGCGCGGGATGGCTGGCGAGGGCAGCGCTGGGCCGTCGGAGGCCGGCGAGGCGGGCGAGTCCGGGGCCACCGTGCCGTTGCTGTGCTCACTGCGCAGGGACGACAGCGACGTGCGCAGCGGCGAGCGCACCACCACGGCCATCCCGTAGGGCACGCTCTGGCGCACTCCGTAGCCGTGGCGCATGCCGTTGGTGAACTGGCCTTGGTACGTCCCTGCGGGCGAGGAGAGGGCGCATCAGTAGGCGGCACGACGGGTCCCCGCGTGTGCACGGTGGCCTGGGAGGGCAAGGGCAGGAGTGGGCAAGGAGGGGTGGGACCGAGAGAGAGGCGCACGGCCGTCTGAGGATCAGAGTGCACAGTGCTATGAGTGTTTGAGTCTACTCGAGTGTGCAATAACACGAGTGGGTGAGCCAGGAGCAGCTTGCACCATGGTGGGAATATTTACGTTGGTGGGAACATGGCAAGGTCACAAGTCGTGAACGGATAAGCCAGTGAGTTTGCGTGGTAGAGTGAATGTTGGAGACCATGGGCTTGTGTGTGTATTTGTGCAAGATCGTGTGTACAAGACACTTGTGGGCATGCATATCGGTGTCTTTTGACTATATAAGATCATGAGGTGGGGGCAGGTGGCTCACGCCTGTAATCCCAGCACTTTGGGAGGCGGAGGCGGGTGGATCGCTTGAGCTCAGGAGTTCAAGACCAACCTGGGCAGCATGATGAAACCTCTCTCTACAAAAAAAATTAGCCAGGTGTGGTGGCATGCACCTGTGGTCCCAGCTACTAGAGAGGCTGAGGTGGGAGGATCACCTGAGCCTGGGATGTCGAGGCTGCAGTGAGCCATGATTGTGCCACTGCACTCCAGCCTGGGCTACAGACTGAGACCCTGTCACACATACACACACAAATCATGAGTGTGCAGGGCAGTGTGTGCACAGTGGGGTCAGTGCCTGAGATCTCACAGAGTTGACATTAGGGATGTGTATGAGGTTCTGAGTGTGCAAGGCTATCAGAGTGCCAAAGAACAAAGTAATATGTAGCACTCCAGGCTAAGTGTGTGAGGTGATGGGCATCAGTGAAACCGAGACACTGAGACCATATGAAACCATATAGAGGAAGGCTAGTGGTGTGTACAAGGTGTCGGCAACTTAGGCCCTTCATGTACACAAGTCCGTGAGCTCCTGGGATTGAGATGCCTTATGTTAGTAGCCATCCAAGTCTTATGCGTGTGGAGAGGCAGCAAAGAGTAGTGGTTCAGAGCACAAACTCCAGAGTCAGGCTCCCTGGATCTAGATCCTGCCTCTGCCCTTACTAGCTGTGTGACTTTGGGCAACTGACTTAACCTCCCTGTACCTTAGCTTCCTTATCTGCCAGAAGTAATAACTGCCTCTTACCTCCTAGGTTTTTTTTGAGGTTTAAATGAGTTAATGTCTCTGAAAAACTCTGAAAGCAAAGATATGTGTGTGATAATGTGATTCTACAAAGTTGTGCTCACGTGCGAGGTCACCTGAGTTGTATGATAAGCTGATACACAGCTGCCAAAATAAGTTCATCCTTCACCCCCATCCTGACATGTGGTTCTCCCCAGGGCTCATCCAAAAACCTTCTCCTATTCTCTCTAGATGATTGCACATCCAGTGTTTTTAAACTGCCATTTATGTCCTGCTGACCGCCCCCAAATATATCCCCAACCCCTTCCCCTCCCCTCGGTAGCTCCAGATGTCACCTTGGAAATTTGTGTTCCCTTAGATGGTACACAGCCACCTCCAGCTCACATCTCCCCTCACTCACCCCACACACACCTGGGCCGCAGTCCTGGTCTTTCTCTCCCACAGCAGTGCTGCTGAAAGGCAGCTCTCTGCCTGCATCTTTGTACCTCCAGCATGTAGAACAGTACCTGATACATAACGTTCACTGCACCGAAGGCAGAAATTCTGAGGCTTCTTTGTTTTAAATACAAGCTGATACATTCTCCCTGGTTAACAAAAACCAAAAGATCTTCCTCCTAATAAATGTCCAGGAGCAAGATGGCTGAGTAGACAACCAAGGAAGGGACTCCTAAACTCACCCCAGCAGACCTGCTGTTGCACTGCTCTTCCCTCTCCCTGGAACTCTTTTCCTCCAGATATCCTTCAAGTCTTTGCTCAGTGAGACCTACTCTGACCCCCTGTGCTGGTTAATACTGAGTATTAACTGGATTGGATTGAAGGATGCAAAGTATTGATCCTGGGTGTATCTGTGAGGGTGTTGCCAAAGGAGGCTGGGGAAGGTGGACCCACCCTTAATCTGGGTGGGCACCTTCTAACCAGCTGCCAGCAAATATGAAGCAGGCAGAAAAATGTGAAAAGGCTAGACTGGCTTAGCCTCCCAGCCTACATCTTCCTTCCATGCTGGATGCTTCCTGCCCTCGAACGTCGGACTCCAAGGTCTTTAGCTTTGGGACTCGGACTGGCTTCCTTGCTCCTCAGCTTGTGGACAGCCCGTTGTGGGACCTTGTGATCCTGTGAGTTAATAAATTTCCGTATATATATATATATATATCTCCTATTAGATCTGTCCCTCTAGAGTACCCTGACGAATACACCACCCTATTTAAAATTGCAATCTGCTTATTTCACATTATTCAAAACATCTCATATACCCCATAAATATTTAATATATACATCTATTATGAACCCAGAAAATTTTTTCCAAAATTGCAATCTGCCTGCACCCCCACCACCCTGCTCACTTATCTACTTTTCCTTATTTTTCCCATAGCACATATCACTTTCTAACATACCATATGACTTATTTATTATATTAATTGCTTTTCTCCCTCTGCTAAAACGGAAGCTCCATGAGGGCAGGGATCTTTTCTATTTTGTTCTTGGATGGATTCCAGAACCTGGAACAGTGCCTGGTACACAAAGGTGCTCTGTTAATATCTGCAGAATGGCTGACTGACTAAACCTGTTCAAAAATTCCGTCTCATTGGGTGACCTTGGCAATTCCTTTTCTTAATGCCGCCAATGTCTGCCTATCAATGATGTGTTGGGTGAAGAGCTATCCAAGGCTTGACCTAACTCTGAGATGCTGAACTTCTAGGAATTGGTGCACTGTGACTCTGGAGGCAAAGGAGGGCGCATCTAGATGCTTCCATACTGCCTGGTCCCTCCCAGCACATTGAGCTCAGGATCCCACTTCTACCCCACCCTGTGCCTTCTGCATGAAGAGCCCCCATTAAGAATCAAGAACCCCCATTAAGGATCATGTACGATGCCAGGGGCTCACTAAACCTCTCAACAGTCCTGTGAGGTGGGTCCCATGATAATGCTCATTTCCAGGAGGATGCTGGTGATCTGAGACGTTAAGCAATTTGACCAAGGAAATGGGATCCAAGCCTAAGTCTGTATGATGCCAGAGTGTATGCTGCGAGCCCGTGGCTCTTAATCCTGGTGTGCATTAGAAGCACCAGTGAAACTTTAAAAGAAAACAACTGATCCTTGGGCTTCACCACCATCAATTCCAGTTTATTCTGTTGGAGAAGGTCCCTAGTGCTTCCAGCCCCTCTGGACAGCAAGAAAGAACAGCCAGGAGGGAGAGACACCTGGGCTCTGTTCCCTTCAATGACCAGCCTCAAAAAACCAAGGATCATGGAATATCAGCAATAAAAGGGCTAAAGAGAAATGGAGAGAGACAGAAATGGAGAGGAAAGCATTGGGCATGATCTCATAGAGGAATATGCAAATATGACCTCTATTTCCTAGGTAGATTGATGTTCAGAGAAGTTATGTGACTTGCCCAACGTCACACAGTGAGAAAGGAGCAGAACTGGGATTTGAACTAAGGTCCAACTTAAGCTAAGGAAGCAGATAATGGGATTGTGTGGCAGGTGCAATGAACAGAGAAATGAGAATGGGGTAGAGTAGATAAAAAAAGGAAAGTTGGATAGATGGGAAACCAATAGGTCACATTTCCCAAGCTCATTCACGTGTGATCCCATTAGATGGAGGCTGAGGATAGAATGGAATGTGGAGTCAACCTGGCTTCAAATATCATCTAAGCTGGGGAACCTTGGGCAACTTCCTTCTTTTGATTCTCAGTTTTTTTATCTGGAAAATGGAAAAGTAATACCACTTTCCAGGGGTCTTCTGAGGATTAAAAATGAGACAACAAAAAATGGAAACAACTCAAATGTCAATCAGCTGGTATATGAATAAACTAACACAATGAAGTGCTAGTCAGCAAGAAAAGAGAGCAGCCTGCTGTTACATACATGGGTGTATGTAACACCCATGAATGGGTCTCCAAAACATGCTAAGTGAACAAAGGTAGAGATGAAAGCTGTGTGACTCCAGTTACATGAAAGCCTCAAAAAAAACGAACCTATAGTGCCAGAAAGTGGATCTGTGGTTGCCAGGGGCTGGGTGTGGAAGGAATCGAATGCAACAGGGCACAGGGAAGCTTTCTGAGTTGATGGAAATGTTCTGCACCTTTTTTTTTTTTGGAGGTTGGGGGACAGAGTTTTGCTCTTGTCACTCAGGCTGGAGTGCAATGGTGCGATCTTGGCTCACTGCAACATCTGCCTCCTGGGTTCAAGCGATTCTCCTGCCTCAGCATCCCGAGTAGCTGGGATTGCAGGTGTGTGCCACCACCCCCAGCTAATTTTTGCATTTTTAGTAGAGATGGGGTTTCATCATGTTGGCCAGGCTGGTCTCGAACTCCTGACCTCAGGTGATCCACCCACCTTGGCCTCCCAAAATGTTGGGATTGCAGGTGTGAGCTACTGCGCCCAGCCAAATGTTCTGCATTTTGATTGTGCTGATGGTTTACACAAGTGTGTACATCTGTCACACCTGTACATTTCAAATGCATTTTATCCTATGGAAATTACACCTTGATAAAGTTGATTTTGTAATGTAAATAAATAAGTTGTAAAGAAGCATTTCAGAAAAAAAAAAAAAAAAAAAAAAACCAGCATAGCATTCTGCAAATATCTGTCAGGAAAGTCGTCAGCTCTACTTTCCAAATGAATCCAGAATCCAGCCGCTTCTCACCACCTCCACTTCGACTAGATGGTGGTCTGTGCCACCGTTCTTTCTCACCTGCATTTTCATGGTCACTGCCACACTGGTGTCCTGATTCCACCCTTGCCCCTCTATCCATCCCTAACACAGCAATCAGAGAGATTTTGTTCACATGTATTAAGTCAGATCACAACACTGCACTGACCCTTCTCATTCAGAAGAAAAGCTGAAGTCCTTCGTGACCCACAGGCCCTACCTGACTTCATCCCCATTCACTCCTCTGTGCTCCTCTCCCCACATCCTCCCCTTTCCCTCACTCCACTCTAGCCACAAAGACTGCTTTGCTGCCACACAGGAGCCATGGAACCACCTCAGGGCCTTGGTATTGCTGTTCCCTCTACCTGTAATGCCCTTCCTCCGGATACCTACATGGTTCACCCTCTTGCCATCTTCAAGCCTTTACTCAAATGTCATCTTCTCAGCAAAGCCACCCGTGACCACCCTATTTAAGATTCAACCCCTGCCCAAGGCCTTCTATCTCCCTTCCTTGCTTTATTTTTCCTAGAGCATATCTAATGCAACATACATTTTGCTTTTTCTTGTGTTATTGACCATCCCCTTCACTGGCACGCAAGCTCCTTAAAGGCAAGGATTCTTTTCTTTTTTTGTTCACTGTGGTATCCTCAGTGCCTCGAACTGTGCCAAATAGGTACTCAGTAAATATATGTCGGATGAATGAATGGATGAATGAACAGCAGGCATTCCATAACTGTTTATTCTCTTCTTTCTGTTTTGTCCATCTGCAAACAGCTCTGTGGAAATAACAGCTCTGGGGAGGTATTTTATGGTTCCTGTTTTACAGATGAGAAAAAACTAAGGTCCATCAAGGACAAAGGACTCATCCAAGATGACACAGCTAATAAATATACCAGAGCCAAACTCACATCTGTGTCTGGCTATGCTCCTCTACTTCTCAGAAGAAATTTTAAAAAATGAAAGGGAAAAATGAACAGGCAGAGAGCAGAGAAGATGGTAAACTGGGAGAAAGAGACAAGACATCTAATCTTTGGGTTGGACAACTTTATGAAATTAAATCAAGCAACCTACCTTTAGCTTCAGTTTGGCATGAGATGGGCTGACGTAGTCCCTTTAAGCCCAAGAAAAACTGAGATTGCAACAGGAGAGCAGCTCTTGGCCACCAGTTGGGAAGGAAACAGTCAGGCTATATTAGGAAACTTACAAGCAAGTGGCAAGAGGCACAGACACCCAGGGGAGGCTGGGAGTGACAGGGCCCTGGGAAGGGGAAAAACCAACTCCTGAGGCCATCCCCACTCCAACTCCCTCCAAGACAGGACAGTTCTCCCTGGGGACAGGAAGAATGCATCCGCAGAGGGAGAGAGGGAGGCCCCTGCCCATGGCCATCTGGCTGAGAGGGGCTGTCTACAGAAGGAAGGGCCTCCTCCTTTGGACTGCCTCCTCACTGAGCTTTGTAAACCCTGCAGGGCTTCCCATTGTCCCAACGGAAAGGACTGAGATCCCCAACAGCCTACAAAACCTGGCAGGGGCCGCCCCTGCCACCTCCCCTGCCTCAGCTGGGACTGCTCACCACTCACACTCGCCTTCCCACCTTGGGGCCTTTGCACAAGCTTTCCCCATTTCTTCACATGCTCTTCTCTTCCCTCTTCCCCTGGTCAACTTCTATTGACAGTTCAAGCTTTGGCTTAAACGTGACTTCATCCAGGAAGATTTCTTGAGCCCCATTCCCTGAGTGCTGCCGGAAACAGCCACACATTATCATGTCATCCACTTTTCTTAGCACTTTTCACAGGTGCCATTGAATAATTATCAAGACCATTTGTTCACCGTAAGCCTTCCCTGCTTGTCTTTGGCTTCCAAGAGGGAGGAAGCTTTGTCTACCTTATTCTTGCAAAGATCCTGGCATCTAGCACAGTTCCTAGGCCCAAGGAAATCCTTGGTAAGCATCCGATGAATTTTCAGCTCTTTTCCTGAGTGACACTCTTATGTCCTTTGAGAGGCAGGAAACCCATCTTTTTTCCCTCATGACTCGGCATGCAGTAGGTGCTCAGTAGTGGACAGCAGTGGCTGCCAAGGGTGTTCAGGTCCAGATTCAGCAGTTCAAGCCCTGGGAGTTATTGGTGTACGTGGAAAATGCTGGTGAAGGTCATAACCATGGCAAAAATATGGTCCTGTCCCCCCGATAAGACTCCTGAAATTAATAAAACCTAAATATAGCCTTCTCCTTGCAGTTGCTCTTCTGGTGAGTATAGAATAACAGGGATTTAAATCTAAACTCTGATGTTGAATAGTTCTAAGACATGCATAAACTATTTAAGCCTGTGGAGCCTCAGTTTGTCCTTCCGTAAAATGGAAATCATGACACCTACTTCATCTGGTTGTTCATACAACCCTTTGCATTTGACAAGCTAGATGAAGACCATGCATTCTTCTAGCTAGGTGCTTGGATACAGCCGTGAACTAAATGGACATGATCGCTGCCAGCAAGGGGCTTAGAGTCTTGTGCCAGGGATAGACTAAATTTAATTAACCAATCACAGAAATAAATGCAGCCATGGCAGGCGTCCAGATGAGAGGTGATGCCCCAGGTCTTGAGTGGCAGGGAGTGGGGAGGGTGGGTTGAAGATTAAATAAACTGTGTGTGAGGCAGCTAGCTCAGTGCCTAGGATATAGTAAGTGTTCAATAAACCCTAGATTTTTGACAGGTCAGAGTCTTTGCCCAGAAAGGATTAACTGGAAAGATGAAAAGGAGCCACAGAAGACAGAGAGAGCTCAGGAAGAAAATGAGACCAGCTCCAATTTTCTGCCCGGGTCCAGTTGTTTGTAAGAAAGCGTGTTTGTGCTCTGGAATACTCAGGTTTTGAATATTCCAGAATTTTTTAAAATTCACACAAAAAGAATGGAAAATATCTCATTAATGATTATATATTGTTTATACACAAAAAAGATAATATTGTGGATAATGAGTTAAATAAAACATGTTATTAAAATTAATTTCACCTTTTTAAATATGGCTACTAAAAATTTTTAAATTACATACAAAGTTCATATTATACTTCCGTTAGAAAGTGCTGGTTTAAGTCATTTGGAGTTAGGGTTTTCCGTGACCTGCAGACAAAGGAGTATCTTAATGGATACAGGTAACATCATTTTGATTTTACCTGTATCCTAAATATAATACAGGTATTATATTATATACCTGTATATATATATATATTTTACTGTTGGAAAAGCCGAAACTAAGAATTTCAATGACTTGCTCATGATGACACAATGTGGCAGTTGTTGAGAATCACAGCCAAGCGTCCTGACTAGCACTTTCACCTCTAAGAATATGAGAACTTCCCTTACAAGTTAAAAGTTCCAAAATTCTCACCCAAATCTCAGCTCTGAAGAAAGCATGACCATTTCGGAAATGCAAGTGCTATGGTTCAGATGTTTGTCCCCTCCAAACTTCATGTTGAAATGTTATCCTCAGTGTTGGAGGTGGGGACTAATGGGAGGTGTTTGGGTCGTGGGGGCAGATCCCTCATGAATAGATTAATGCCCTCCCTTGGGGGTGAGTGAGTTTCTGCTCTGTTAATTCCCACAAGAGCTGGTTGTTACAAAGAGCCTGGCACTTTTTCACTCTCACTCTTGCTTCCACTCTTGCCATGTGATCTCTGCACACACCGGCTCCCCTTCACCTTCTGCCATGAGTGGAAGCAGCCTGAGGCCCTCATCAGAGGTAGATGCTCCACCTTGAACTTTCCAGCCACCAGAATCGTTAGCCAAACAAATCTTTTTTCTTTGTAAATTACCTGGCCTTGGGTTTTTTTTTTTTTTTTTTGAGGTAGAGTCTTGCTCTGTTGCCCAGGCTGGAGTGCAGTAATGTGATCTTGCCTCACTGCAACCACCGCCTCCTGGGTTCAAGCAATTCTGCCTCAGCCTCCCAAGTAGCTGGGACTACAGGTTCCTGCCACCATGCCCAGCTAATTTTTTGTAGTTTTAGTAGAGACGGGGTTTTCCCCTGTATTGGCCAGGCTGGTCTCGAACTCCTGACCTCATGATCCACCTGCCTTGGCCTCCCAAAGTGCTGGGATTACAGGCATGAGCCACCACGCCTGGCCCTTAGGTATTCTTTTATAGCAACACAAAATTGACTAAGACACCAAGGAAGAGCTGGGAGATCCAGAATCCAGTTTGAGGCATCAAAGAGACATATGGGCCAGACCAGGATTCTGCCTCCAAATACAGAATGGACACTGAGAACACCACCCCATCTGGACAGCGACACCTTCCTATTTCTAGGGAACTGTCTGAGGTTGGAAGATCAGTGTGCCTGGGTGCTATGGTTGGAATGTTTGTCCCCCTAAAAAAACTCATATTGAAACTTAATCCCCAATGTGGCAGTATTGAGAGGTGGTGCCTTTAAGAGGTGATTAATCCACTCATGGATTCATGGTTTAATTGGTTATGGGAGTGGGGCTGGTGGCTTTATAAGAAGAGGAGGAAAGATCTGAGCTAGCACACTTGGCCCCCTCATCACATGACACCCTGTGCCACCTTGGGACTCTGCAGAGAGTCTCCACCAGTAAGAATGCCGCTCCTTGATATGACCCCTTGACCTTGGACTGCCTAGCCTCCAGAACTCTAGGAAATACACTTTGTTTCTTATAAACTACACAGTTTCAGGTATTCTGTTATAAGTAACAGAAAGCAGACTAACACACTGGAGAACTGAACAGAGACGGAGAGAAAGGAACGAGGACTAGCTCCTTTCTAGGAGTCCCCATTGCCTATAGAAGTCCTTACCTGATAGTCCAGTTCCTTCGTGACCTGGTTCCAAGTCACTTTCTCAGCCTTGTCTTCTCAAATCCTTAATAGCCCAGTTTCAAACCACCTCCTTCAGGGTACCACCTCCCTTCCTCCAAATTCTCATTGCCCAAGACATTTATCACTTCTTACTTCCCATGGCAGCTCTCTTGTCTTTATCTTGCCTGTTTTGTCTACCAGCCATCCCTGATCCTTCTCCAAGTCCTCTCACATAGTACCAGATGTTGACACAAGATCTTTGGGTGGCCCATAGAAGTGTCATCAGCAAATTTCAGACAGTGTTTAAGATGGAGCATGGCAGATATGGGGTGAGCATCAGGGAGTCCAGGGGTTAGTGGCTCTTTTCCAAGCATACCAAGATCAGACCAGGTGAACCAGAAATGCTCACTGTGGTCAGCACACATGCCCATGCCACAGACACCATACAGATGCTCCTGATTATAAGGGACTCATCCCAGCTTGGCTCTAACCCACCTTGATAAAGACTATGGACCCAGCATCCCAGAGAAAGTAAGTGAGAGCTAAGACATCTTTGGAGGTAGCAAAGAATAATGGAAATCACATGGCCTACAGATAGACCTGACTCTGAATTTCTCGTTAATTTTGCTTAATATATTGTTAAAATGAATAGATAAGAAAGTATCCTAACAGATACAGGTATCATCATTTCGATGTTACAATTGGAAAAACTGAAACTAAGACTTTAAATGACTTTCTCATGATGACGCACTGCGATACTCCTTAATTCTCTTGGTCTCTACCCTATCTGTCTAGTCCAAGCCACATCCTTTTCTCCCTTGATCATGACAGTAGTATCCTCCCTGCCCCCGACTTCAGTTGACCCTCTGCTGCTGCCACTCATCTTCTTCGTAAGATACAACTCTCAGCAGGTTACTCCCCCTCTTAAAACCCTGCAGTAACTTCCCAGTGCCTTGAGGATTGTCTCGGGTCAGGATCCCTAGGGAACAGATTCTGAAGCTGAGATGATGCGTGGGAGATTTAGTGGGGAGTGCTCTTAGGAAGAGCACGTGTAAGGAAGGAATCAGGATTTGGCAGTGGAAGGAGCTGAACATCTGCAACAGAATCTTCAACTGATCCCAGGGGGATTTAAGTTGGTATAGCCCTTCAGCGTTGCCCAAAATCCAAGCAAGGGGGCCAGGTCATTACAGTCATTGGATGTGAATGAGGCAGCTCCCTTTGTTGGAGAGAAATACCCAGCTAGGATCTGTCAGCTGCTAACACTCCTGGCAGCTCAGGGAATGTGTCCTTGGTCTTAAGGAGTGTCTGAAGGGGTAGCCTAGAATCTATTAGAAGGATGAAGTTCAAGTTCCTCACTGTGACCCACAAAACCCTCATGATCTGGGCTTTGCCAATCTCTCCAGCCTCATCCACCCCACTCTCCCTCTGAGTCTGTGCTCCAGCCTTTTCTGGAACACAGCATGCTCAGGTCCCACCTACAAGCCTTTGCATTTGCTGTCCCTTCTGCCTGCCTGTGTGGCCTTCCCTGTCACCCAGTTTAGCCCTATTCATCCTGCAGATCTCAGCTCAAACATCACTTCCTCAAGGAAGCCTTCTCTGATTATCAGACCAGACCAGGTTTCCCTGTTATCAGTTCATAAACTCTTCTATTTTCCCTTCAAAATATGTATCACATTTTGTATTTAAGTAACTGTTAGATGCCGGTCCCTGCTGTTAGGATACATGCACTTGGGGGCAGGGACAGGTCTGCCTTGCCCACCACAGCATCCCCAGCACTCCATGCACGAACTAACACATGGAAGACATTCAGCAGATACTGTCAAATGCATTAACAAGCACAGGCTTTGAATAAGGTCTCTTTGAGTCTGTCTCCTCTCAGTAAAGTGAGCATAGCAAGTTTCCTTTGCAAGGTTGCTGTATTACATGGTTTATCTAGCAAAGATCTCAGGCTCTCAACAAAGGTTGGCTCCCTTCACTTCATGGGAAAAGACTGTAGGGTGACCAGTCATCCCAGTTTGCCTATGTCTGAGAGGTTTCCTGGGATGTGGAAATTTCAATGCTAACACCGGGCAGTTTCAGGCAAATTGAGATGGCTGCTCACCCTAAATTGGGGTGAGAAGGAAAAAGGGGCATTTCATAGTAGTACAATAGTCAGGATATAGTAGCAAACCAGCTCTTTAGGAAAAACAAACCAACCAACCTCAGTTTGTATTATTAGTCAGTTTCCACTGTGTAAATATCCCCACCATGACTGCAAAGTTCCTGAGCTCTCATGAGCCAGTAGGAGCTGGCTCTAGTAACCTGTATCTGTGTATATATAAATATTTTTTGTCTTGTTTTGTTTTGTTTCGAGACAGAGTCTCGCTCTGTAATCCAAGCTGGAGTGCAGTGGCACAATCACAGCTCACTGCAGCCTCAACCTCCTGGGCTAAAGTGATCCTCCCACCTCAGCCTCCCAAGTAACTGGGACCACAGGTGCGTGCCATCACGCCTGGCTAATTTTATTTTTTGTAGAGATGTGGTCTCACTATGTTGCCCAGGCTGCTCTTGAACTCCTGGACTCAAGCAATCCTCCTGCCTCAACCTCCCAAAGTGCTGCAATCACAGGCAGGAGCCACCAAGCCCGGCTCAATAACCCATATTTAATATGAGCTCTCAGGTTTCTATTGCAAATGTGCCACACAGCCATAGACAACCTCAACTCTGGTGTAAGTGAGAATATTTCAATCCTGAGAAGGTCACAGCTGGAGTGGAGCTTGGAGATTAAAACCGCTTTTATAAAAATTATGACAGTGAAAACAATCTGACATAAAAATATTTAACAGTAAAAAAAATCGATATAACTGATTCCATCTTACTTCTAACCTCACAAGCTAACTGTCTTCATTCATGCCTGGACATAGACCAAACTAACTACTCAAAAATTGAGCTAATAGTTTAAGACAAAAATAGTTAACAGTCTTTTCCTGAAACTAACCCTCTCTTTACTCAGAGACCAAAACTGCCTTTATAAAATTATGACTCCAGAGAAATATAGCCAGAGGTTACAGAACTTGTAACCTCCCCAGTGACTCCTATAGATAACATCACTACTGTCAAAACCTAAAATTGGCCTTTAAAATATTTTTTGAACTTTTACATTCTGACGATTCTACCCAGACCTGTGACTCATAACAAAAAACTAATTCAACCAGTCCTATAACCCCCACCCTGAAACTGCCTCAGTACAAAAAAGCCAGCTTTGACTTCCTATAATTTCATCCCCAATCCAACCAATCAACATTTCCCTCTCCCTAGCCCCCTGCCCGCCAAACTATCCTTAAAAAACGCTACCTTCCAAACTTTCAGAGACATAAATTTAAATAATAAACCCCCATCTTCCCACTTGACTAGCCCTACATTTATTAAACTCTTCCTCTACTATAATACCATTGTCCTAATAAGTTAATTTTATCCATACAACAGACAAACAAAGGCCGGGCACTGTGGCTCACACCTGTAATCCTAGCACTTTGGGAGGCCAAGGTGGGTGGGTCACGAGGTCAGGAGTTCAAGACCACCCTGGCCAACATGGCAAAATCCCGTCTCTACTAAAAACACAAAAATTAGCCTGGCGTGGTGGCGCATGCCTGTAATCCCAGCTAATCAGGAGACTGAGGCAGAGAATTGCTTGAACCCGGGAGACGGAGGTTGCAGTGAGCCAAGATTGTACCACTGCACTCCAGCCTGGGCAACTGAGAGAGACTCTGTGTCAAAACAGACAAACAAACAATTCATCAGACGATGATAAGATCTTCTAGTCCAAGCCCATAAGTAATCCATCACATAGGCCACTTATTCCCCATCCCATGTCCACAACTGACATTGCTAATGGATCATGAGGCTGAGTAGCACTATAGCCTGCAGTCCCCCCTCACCACTTCCACAGGTAGCCACACCCAATTAGCCAGTGTTGTGCGTGAGAAAATCTGCTTACCTTCATGGGTAAGCGTAGTCTTATTCCTTCATTATACAGGGGAGGAAGCTTAGGCTCAGAGAGGTAGAGGGACCTACCCAAGGCCACACAGCCCAGGAGTAGCTCAGCTGGGACTGAAAAACAGGTCCCTTGCCTCAGTTGCTCTTTCAACCCTGCCTTGCATAGAAAAGCTGAGTACCCAGAGTGGGGAGAAACAGAGGGAGGCCATCCAGGATTCTGAGCCTACATTCTGGAAAACTGTGCTTAGACACCCCCACCCCCAACCCTTTTTGCATCCTGAGGTCTCCTTATTAGGTCTACATGTAAATACTGTTTGTATGGAGGAAGCATTTTTTTAAAATTGCAAAAGTTAGACCAGGTACAGTGGCTCACGCTTGTAATCCCAGCACTTTGGGAGGCCAAGGCAGGTAGATCACTTGAGGTCAGGAGTTCGTGACTAGCCTGTCCAACATGGTGAAAACCCCGTCTCTAAAAATACAAAAATTAGCCAGGTGTGGTGGCGCTTGCCTGTAATCCCAGCTACTCAGGAGGCTGAGGCAGGAGAATCGCTTGAACCCGAGAAGCGGAGGTTGCAGTGAGCCAGGTGTGGTGGCTCATGACTGTAATCCCAGCACTTTGGGAAGCTGAGGTGGGTGGATCTCTTGAGCTCAGGAGTTCAAGACCAGCCTGGTCAACCCGTCTCTACTGAAACTACAAAAACAGTAGCCGATTGTGGTGGTGCATGTCTGTGGTCCCAGCTACTCAGGAGGCTGACATGGGAGGATTGCTTGAGCCCCGTGCAGGGGTGGAGGTTGCGGTGGAGGCCAAGATCCCTCCTGCACTCCAGTCTGGGTAACAGAGTGAGACCCTGTCTCAAATTTAAAAAAAAGAAAACAAAATTTAAAAAGTCGTATGCTCATTGCAAAAAAATCCAAAAAACAGAAGAGTATATAAAAGAAAACACCTTTGTCCGGTCTCCCCAGGGTAACTTCTGTTAATGATTTAGATCCTTCCAGGCCTTTTTCTGCCAATTTGCAACCATATACTCATCACAAATAGACTAAAAGATTAGCTGTTCACCAGTCTACCACTGATCCCATCTCTGAGAACACTACATAGCACCTAGCAGGCACTCAATAAATATTTGCCAAATGGCTTTTGTTCACTTATAATGCCTTAGATTTCTTTCTGTATGAATATAGGTGGGTCCACCTCTGTCTTTTTAAAGGCCTGTTGTACTTCATCGCATGGTCTCATAATTAACAGTCCCTTTGGTGAGCATTTAGACTGCGTTACATTTTTCCCATAACAATCCCAAGGCCTTGCTCTCTGGCTCGCCTGCAAGGCTGGCACCAAAGTCCCTTCCCATGGCTTCCAAATGCTGCTGTCCATCAAATCTCCACAGTCTCTGGTTTCCTGGGATCACCAACAGACAACCCGAAGCGGAGGAGCTGGCGGCATTTGGGACCAGCTCCCAGGAACAGAGTCAGGTTGCAGCAGGTGGGTGACAAGTCCCTGAGCCGACAGGGCTCCACCACCCCTACATCCAGAGGCTGCTGCCCCAGATGATGCCCCGTAGCTCACCCCAGAAGCAGGGGATTAACCAGGAGGCATCGCCTGGGTGCTGACAGCCCTGGAGCCTGTGGCCTGAGGGAAAGGCCCATTTCCAGGCCTGGAGTCAGCTCAGCAACCCTAAGGGCCTTGGAGACCAGAAATGATTGTGTGTGCAGAAGGCAAGAACGGTCAAGGGGAGAGGGTCTAAAAGGAGCCCCACCTACCTGTGCACAGGCCTGCCCACAACCCCAATGCCCACGGACACTTTCAACAGGCATCTCTCACCCATGGTGTCCAGTACTGAACTCCTGACCTTCCCTCCTCAAACCCTCGCCCCATCTCAGTTCGTGGCAACACCATCCTTCCATGGTTCAGGCAAAAGCCTTGGGACCATCTTTAACTCCTCTTTCTCTCAATCCTATCCAGTCTATAAGCTTTTGCTTCAAAATGTGTCTTCTCACCACCTCTGCTGCTACAAGGTAGTGGTGCAAACCACCATCATCTCACCAGTAATAATTGTAATAAACTCACTAGTTGGTATCCATGCCACCTCCCCCTCACCTAATACCTGTCTTCCCAAAACAGCCTCTTCTCAACACAATAGCTAAAAGAATCTCAACAAATGAGTCAGACCCTGTCTGTCTTTTTTTTTTTTTTTAGAGACAGGGTCTCACTATATTGCCCAGGCTGGTCTTGAACTCCTGGGCTCAAGCAATCCTCCTGCCTTGGCCTCTTAAAGTGCTGGCCTTCTCCGTACATCCCATCAAGGGTACATACTGTAGGTTTGTCTGTCACTGATGATGTTAAATTTGATCACTTTGTTAAAAGGTAGCCATAGGCCGGGCACAGTGGCTCACACCTGTAATCCCGGCAATTTGGGAAGCTGAGGCAGGCGGATGGCTTGGGCTCAGGAGTTTGAGACCAGCCAGGGCAACAAGGAGAAACCCCATCTCTACAAAACAATTAGCCAGGCATGGTGATGTGCGCCTGTAATCCTAGGTACTCGCAAGCTGGGGTGGGAGGATTGCTTGAGCCCAGGAGGTCAAGGCTGCAGTGAGCCGTGATTGTACCATTGCACTCCAGCCTGGGTGACAGAGCAAGACCCTGTTAAAAAAAAAAAAAAAAAAAGTACCCATAAAGGATTCCAATTTAATTACAAATAGAAATAATAAAAACATGGTGCATGCCATCCAGAGTGTCCCCTGCAGGCTGCATGCAGCCGTCCAGCCTCCATGTGTGACTCCAACTCTACCCCATCCACAGCAATGGTCAGCCAGCATTGGCAGGAAGACCTCCAGGCATAAGGTGCTCATTCCTGGCCTGGAGCAGGGGTCACTCTGGAGTTCCTAGCACACCTGGGCTGCTCTGTGGATTCTGCCAGGCGCAGATCTGTGCCAGGCAACTCTCATCAGTTCCCTTTAAGCAGGAAATGAAAGTTACACGGGAGGGAGGTGTGCCAGCCCTAACTTCTCTCCTACTCTGTGGCTTCAGCTTGGGAAGGGATAGGTGAGAACAAGGATAACCCTCCAAGGCAGGAAATCTATGGCAGGAAGCAACCCTGTTCCCCTCGCCCCACACCCCACCCTCAACCAAGGCCCTCAGAAAATGAGACTCGGCATTCCTCATGAGGGTGTGGAGGGCAGGGCCTGCTCCGGGGAACAGCTGCTGGGCACGGAATTAGCAGGCCCTGGAAACAAGCAAGCTCGATGAATCCCAGAAGCCTGGCCTTGGACAGGGGCACGTCTGCAGATATTTGGCCAATCGGGCACATGAATCACTGAAAACAAGGCCGTGGAGAGGAAAGACTAATACAGTCCGCTTTTCTGTCCTGCTAAGGGTCTGCTGTGCTCTCCTGGGGTCTCCATAGAATGCCCAGAAGCTGCCAAGACAGCAGCTCAGCTGACTGTCACACTGATGCCTGGCTGTGAACTAGGACATGAGATTTCCAAGATGAGGTTAAATTATGCTGATTCTACATTCGAAATGGAATCGTGTCTGGCATGGATTCCATCTACACTGGCAGCACTCAAGGCAGAACTAAGCGAATCAGAGTCTTGTCTTATTTACTGTTCCAAAGTCAAAAACTCGTTTTTGTCCTCAAATATCTTCCCGAAGACAGGGACAGCTATGGTTCAGGCCATCCTGAATTAATTCACCCTTTGGAATGTGAAGGAAATACAGGAATATATATTTTGGCCTTTCCTATGTGCCAGGCATGATGCTAAGTGCTTCATATGTATTATCTTGTTTCATTGTCTCGACCATATTCTGAGGGCGATTTTAACACATCCCTAAAGGAAAAAAGGAAACAGAAGCTCAGGAAGGTTACATGGTGCACCCAGGTTCATATGGTTAAGAACCAGCACAGCTGGGATTTGAACCCAGATCTGGCTACTCTAAGTCTCAGATGCTTAAATATCACATGTCTTCCTTTAGTAATATCAGATTCTCTCAGGGCCTCTACACTTGGTTTTCAATAACAATCAAACTATTTTAAGTTAAAAGAGATTCCTTTTCATCTGAAAAACAAAAACAAAAAGATCCACTAGAACTAAGAAATTAACTGAGCAAGGTAAAATAATTCAAAGTCAATATACAAAAATAGTTGTATTTCTATAAACTAGCAGTGAACAATTGAAAAAATAAAATGTTAAATGCCATTTACAGTATCACAGAAAATAAAATATCTAGGGATAAAATTAACAAAAGATGTGTAAGACATTGAAATCTCTAAAACATTGCTGCGTGCAATTAAAGAAAACCTAAACAAATAGGGATATATACCATGTTCATGGGTTGGAAGACTCACTGATAATAAGATGTCCATTCTCTCAAACTGATCTATAGATTTAATACAATCTTCATCAAAATCCCAGCAGGCCTTTTTCAGAAATCAAGAAGCTGGTTTTCTTTCCTTTGTTTGTTTTGTTTTGTTTTTGTTTTTGAGACAGGGTCTCACTCTGCTGCCCAGGCTGAAGAAGCTGATTTTAAAATGGAAATGATCTAGAATAATCCAATTTTGAACAAGAAGAGCAAAGTTGAAGAATTTACTCTGATTTTATGACAATATAAAGCTACAGTAACCAAGGCAGCATGACATTGGCATAAAGATAGACAAACTGATCAGCAGAAAACATATTCTATTATGCAAATAAATAAATAAATATGGAAGTTAAGTTCCTTCAAGCTTATCTCTGCAAGGAACATGTGTCACAGGCCCAGAGAATGTGATACCAGGTACTTACTGCTCAGTCCTCCAGCCTGGCAAAATCACGTAGCTCCTGTGTTCAGAGTCAATTGGACTAAAATTAGCTTAAGTCATAAGCTTTGAACAGAAGAAAGAAAACTGGATCCAGAGCACAGAAGCTTGGGTTTTTGACCCAATCGTCATAATTAAACACAAAGTCTCAACTTTTCAGCATGTAATAATAATAATAGTAGTAGTAGTAATAAAAGCACTAACACATGCCATACCCTGTTCTAAGAGCTTTACATGGATCAGGGCCTCATTTAATTCTCTCAACAAAATAGAATAAAAGAGAAAATAGCAAGCATTGCACCTAGGAAGGGAAATCTTGTTTCGTGACGGTTTGTTTCAATTTTACATTCTTTTTAGATGTGTATAGGTATAGAATTACAATGTAAAATACATATTTTTTTTGCATTCACTGCCAGGGAAGGAATAAAACACATATCTTATAGTGGGATTGCAATTATAACAGTTTAAAAGCCACTAGGGTAGTAGATGAGAGGGTTTGAGGTAACCCAAGTGATATAATGCCCGTAAGACTCTTAGCCGGAGTCTGGTACATAGTAAAGGCATATTAACTAGTAGCCAGGCACAGTTATTACTATTGTCAAGGCCAGCTTCGTGGGTGCTGGAACCATGCAGTCTCCTAGGACCCAGCACTCAGAAGGGCCCTGCGCCTGGGTTAATGCTCTGTTGTCCCCATCTTAAGATTCTTAATGATTTTAAAGAAGGGGTCCACATTTTCATTTTGCACTGGGTCTCACGAATTATGAAGCATGTCCTATTCTGTATCATTGTTTACTGTTTATTATTTAAAATACTTATTTATAATACAAAATGTTTAATGATCACTTATTATTGTCAAATTGCATCTCTGCCTCTTATTAGCTAGACGACCTTGAGTGAGGTACTTGCATGATCTCCACGTCAGTTTCCTCATATGTAAAACAGGAGCCATAACTACTTCTCCATGAGATGGTTGTGTGACGGTTTAAACGATACAACAGGCTGGGTGCAGTGGCTCACCCCTGTAATCCCAGCACTTTGGGAGGCCAAAGCAGGGGGATCACCTGAGGTCAGGAGCTCGAGACTAGCCTGGCCAAAACGGTGAAATCCCGTCTCTACTAAAACAAAAAGTTAGCTGGGCATGGTGGCACACGCCTGTAGTCACAGCTACTGAGGAGGCTGAGGCAGGAGAATTGCTTGAATCCAAGAGGCAGAGGTTACAGTGAGCCAATATCGCGCCGTCGCACCCCAGCCTGGGCAACAAGAGTGGAATTCCGTCTCAAAAAATAAATAAATAAATAAATAACATAACATACCTCAAGTACCTCAAGTGCTAAGAACGGTGCCTGGGACTTAGTAAGCACTCCAAAAAGATTAACTATCATTATTATTATTATTATTATATATATATTTTTTGACACAGTGTCTCATTCTGTTGCGTAGCCTGGAGTGCAGTAGTGTGATCACGGCTCACTGCAGCCTCAACCTCCCGGGCTCAAGCGATCCTCCCACCTTAGCCTCTCAAGTAGTTGGGGCTATAGGCATGTGCCACCACGTCCAGCTAATTTTTGTATTTTTCTTTTTTGTAGAGATGGGGTTTCACCATGTTGCCCAGGCTGGTCTTGAACTCCTGGGCCCCAGCAATCTGTCCACCTTGGCCTTAGCATTATTATTTTTATTAGCTTTATGGAAAAAAGTCAACTTCTAGCTTCATTCTTCCAGTGCACATTTTGGGGAGGGGATTAATAAAGTCATCAGTGGTTCTGGAACTTATTTGAGCCAGAGATGACTTGGAGAATCTGAGACTATGTGAGAAAATGCCTCCCAGAAAAACACAGAGAGTCTTGCACGTATGTTCACATCATGCCTGAAGTTTCAGGGTATTTATGGGTCTCTGAGGCCAACGCAGGGGCCCCAGGACCAAGAACCTCAGAAAACAATAAGCACTAAGGACTCTAGGAGGTCTGGAGTCCGTGAGTGTCTTGGTGGGAACAGCCAGCCAGCCACGCAACAGGCACATAACTCTTTCAGGGCTGGGGCGTGTGCGTGTGCTTTAAGTCAGCAGCTGTTTTTAGCTTTGCTATATATGGCCAGGCGAGGAATGAGGGCTATAGGAGGGGGAGGGGTGCCAAGCAGCTCACAACAGGGTTTGGGAGGCCAGAGCTCCTGCACCAGCCCCACCTTCCCCTTCCCATGCGAGAGCTGGAGAGCTCATCCTCAGACCAAAGAGAAAGCCTAGACGACAGGGAGGGGTCTGCGAGATGGGAATGGCAGGGCTTTGAAGAAGACGCCAAGTCAAGTCACCTCAGAACAATGAGTGTCAAACTTTTTGGACCATGACTTGCAGTAAGAAACACGTTTTACATTGCAAAACATACATAAATGCAGACACTTTTAAACACACACACACACTCTCACACATTGTGTGTGTGTGCATATATATGTGTATCTCACCAACTGAATAAATATTTCAGAAAATAATACTTTATCTTATTCTCTGTGAAATACTCCGATACTTTTCTATTCTGTTCTGTTCTGTTCTTTCCTTTTGAAAAATGTAGGTCCTGACCCACTGAATTGACTTCACCATCCACTAATGCGTTGACATCTCCAGTTTGGAAAACTGCTGTTTCCTTTGTAGCATTTGATTGCAAGAAAAGGAGGGCAGTGGAGAAGACTTCTGAACCTTTGAGGATAAGATGCAAGTTTCAGCTTTATCTCCTAGCTGGATGGCTAGTTTTGGACCTCACAGTTTTTCATGCTCTGTCCTCTCATCCTGGAGTCTCCCTCCGCCCTTGTCACCTGGCTCACTCCTGCACGTATGTCGGGGCTCGGCTTGCAGCTGACTTCAGGAAGCCTCCCTGAATGCCTGCGTCTGGTCAGCTGCTCACTCTGGCTTTGTTACTCCCCTGTCTGTCCCTACCTAGCACCCAACACAGAACTGCAGGACGATTTCCTGTGAAGACAGGGAGCGTTTCCCTTCTGCTTATTTCTACACCACAGGTGTAGCATAGTGCTAGCTGCATTGTAGTCACTAAATAAATATTCACTGGATGAATTAATAATAGGTAATAGTAATAAGAGCAGCCACCATTTGCTGAGTACTCATTCATCCCATGAGAAGTCTTTTGAGACATTCGGATAGGTCCATTTTATAGACAAGGAAATTAAGGTTTGGTGAGTTTAAATAATGTGGCAGGGCCAGGGGAATGACCCAGGGCTGCCCGACTCCCAGCCGTGCCTAATCACAGGATCTTATTTGTCCATATTCCCCTCAGCCATACCCAGGTTGGGGCAAAGGGTGAGGGCAGATCCTTAACAAACCCTCGGGGGACTGATGACAGGTTGATTAAAGAGATTTTCCAAAGCAGTGGCCACGTCTAATTTTGGAGAGTTACACCTCGTGTGTGGCTTGGGAAAGAGAATCTGTGAGGTTTCCAGGGTCCCTGGATGTGGGGTCGTCTCTTCTGGGAGAAGTCTGGGGCTCTGACAAACCAAGGCAGCAGGGCTTCTGGTCACCTGGCCTGAAGAGCTCCTGGGCACACTTGGGATAAAATCCAGGGCCTGCAAAGCCTGTGTGATCCAGCCCAGGCCACGATGTCTGCACCCCTCACTCACTCTGGCATTCTTGCTGTTCCTCAAACCTGCCAAGCCCAGCCCTGCCTTGGGGCCTTTGCAACGGGATTCCCTCTGCCTGAGGGGACCTACTTCCTCTACAGGCTCCCCCACCCCGCTTCTGAGACGACTCCATGTAAGAACAGCTTCCTCTTCCGCCTCTGTTAGTTTTTTCCATAACACTTGTAACTTTTGGAGATTACATGTATGTTTGTTTTCTAGTTTATGTTTCTCCACTGGACAGGGAGCTCCTTGAGGACCTTGTCTTGCTCACTGCCCCCGCCCTAGAACTTGCTGTGAAGCAGTGCCTGGAACAGAGCAGGTGCTCAGTAGTACTGGTTGCATGAATGAATGAATGAATGAATGAATAGGTTTTCCTCTTTTAGACACATTGGGAGATGGGCCTATGGTTTCCTATGCTCATTTTGACCCAGAGATTTGTGTCCTGTGACTCACATCCAGACCCAAAACACACACATACACACACATACACACACACAGAGAGACACGTGCACACACAGACACACATGAACACACGCACACACACACCTTGGTTAGAAGAGAAGAGGGATGGGAACGGACATTCTACGCATGCCTACAGTACACCACTGTGTATAGGTAACTGACGCCGTATAAGCACTCAAGGATTATCTCCATTTTTAGCCAGAGAAACTGAGGCTTGCTCTCTGCTGTGTCTCCAGTGCCTAGCACTGTGCCTGGCATAAACGTCTGCTGAACTGAATTGCACTAGATTCAAGAGGCTCAGAAAACAGTTCAAGGTCACCCAACTAGCAAGTGGTGGAGCCATAATCTGTGCTCAGGGCTCTTCAGTTCCCAGCCAGTGCTGGGTAGCAGCCATAGGCACCTGCACAAACTCCAGGGACCTCGTTAACATCCAGACACGGTCTCGAGGGCAGGCCCTCACCCAGACACTCACCAACTGGCAGCTCAGATACAAATCTATCCTGCACCTGAGGCTGCTTTCAACATGCCCAAGGGCCTCGGCTTCAGCAAACCTTGCTCCCTGGGCTGGCTGATGCCTTTTCCTGCCCCAGCTGCCCTGATCCCAGCCCCATTCCCACACTTCCTGGCCACTGTCAAAAAGAAGAGACACTAGTGACGAATATAATGTCCTATGAATGCCTTCTGATGCCAAATGTCATTTGTAAAAATTAGCCAGTTTTGAGTTATCTGTGTCAGTTCCTCTTTCCAATGCAGCTCATTAGGAAGACTCCATAGAATTATCCTGCGTCAGAAAGAGTTTGAATGACCATTCAAAACTGCAGCCAGCAAACTTTCACTGTAAAGAGTCAGGTAGGGCGGAGTGTGACGGTTCACACCCGTAATCGCAGCACTTTGGGAAGCCAAGGCAGGTGGATCACTTGAGGTCAGGAGTTCAAGACCAACCTGGCCAACGTGGCAAAATCCCATTTCTACCAAAAAATACACACACACACACACACACAAAATTAGCGGGGTGTGGTGGCGGGTGCCTGTAGTCCCAGCTACTTGGGAGGCTGATGTAGGAGAATCACTTGAACCTGGGAGGCAGAGGTTGCAGTGAGCTGAGATTGTGCCACTGCACTCCAGCCTGGGCTACAGAGTAAGACCCTGTCTCAAAAAACAAACAAACAAAAAAAGTCAGATAGTAAATACTTTGGGTTTTGCAGGACAAGAAGCAAAATTGAGGATGTTACGTAGGGGCTTTACAAATAATTTCACATGTCAAAAAATATTGTTGTTGTTGTTCTTCTTCTTTTCCATCATTCTCAGCTTATAAGCTGTGCAGAACTGACAGCGAGCCAGTTCAGCCCATGCTTTATGGTTTACTAGGCCCTAATTTAAATCAATACTTTTTAAACTTTGATGTGTATAAAAATTGCCTGATACACTTGTGAAAGCGGTATTTGGGCCCACACTCAGAGATTCTGATGAGAAGGTCTGGGTGGGCCACTGAATTTGCATTTCCAACTGATGGATAGACGGTGCTGATGTTGCCCGTCCATCGACCACATTTTGAGCAGTACTGATATTTTAAAGTGTCCCTTTTCACAGATGAGGAAACTGGCTTAGCTAAGTGATATGTCCAATGTTACACCCCATGGACTAGGTAATGACGTCTGCTCTGCCACTCCACAGGGCTGTTTTGCCACAGAAAACTCCTCTCTGTTTCTTTAACCCACTGCTACTCTCATGCTTCTGAGCCTTTGTCCTCACTCCTCTCTCTGCCCCATGCCCACCCTCACAAATGTAACTTTCCTGTAGAGACCAAGCTCAGGCGTCGGCTCCACTTGAAGTATTTCCTGACCTCCTCAAATCTAAATTCTCCTTTCTACAACAGTCTGTACTTACTTGTGTATAATGTGTATAACTGTTTGTCTGCATGCCTATCTTTGTTTTTTTATTTTTCGTTTTGTAGAGATGGGGATCTTGCTAGATTGCCCAGGCTGATGTTGAACTCCTGGCCTCAAGTGATCCTCCCACCACGGCTTCCCAAATTGCTGAGATTACAAGCATGAGCCACGGAGTCCGAGAATTGCTTGAGCCCAGGAGTTTGAGACCAGCCTGGGCCACATAGTAAGACCCCATCTCTACCAAAAAACAATGAATTGGCTAGGCTTGGTGGCATGTGCCTGTAGTTCCAGCTACTCAGGAGGCCGAGATGGGAGGATTGCTTGAGCCCAGGAGTTCAAGGTTGCAGTGAGCTGTGATTGTGCCACTGCACTTCAGCCTGAGCAACAGAGCAAGAACTATCTTTAAAAAATTTAAAAAAGGAAACACAAAAGGAATGTAGGCCGGGCAGTGTCTCACACCTGTAATCCCAGCAATTTGGGAGGCCGAGACAGGCAGATTACTTGAGCTCAGAAGTTTGAGACCAGTCTGGGCAATATGGAAAAGCCCTGTCTCTACAAAAAAAAAAAAAAAAAATTAATCGTAATAATACAAAAATTAGCAGGTCATGGTGGTGCACACCCATAGTCCCAATTACTAGGGAAGCTGAGGTTGGTGGATCACTTGATCCTGGGAGGTCGAGGCTGCAGAGAGCCGAGATCATGCCACTACACTCCAGCCTGGGCAACAGAATGAGACCTTGTCTCAAAAAAAAAAGAAAAAAAAAAAAAAAGAATCCATGGATGGATCATAGGTGGATGGATGGATGGATGGATGGATGGATGGATGGATGGACAGATGGATGGATGGATGGAAAGAAGGATGGGTGGATGGGGAGGTAGATGTATGAATGTCTGGATGGGTAGATGAATGGTTGGGTGGAAGCATGAATGGGTGGGTGGGTAGATGGATGGATGGGCAGGCAGGTGGGTGGATGGATGGATGGATGGATGGATGGATGGATGGATGGATGGATGAATGGACGGACGGGTGGGTGGATTGGTGTGTGGATAGATGATGAGTGGATAGTTGGATGGGTGGATGGATGGGTGGGTGGGTGGATGAATACTCCTCATGATCTATTGCTTGAAAATCATTTTCATGGCACAGTTAAGACTAGATCCTAATTCTGCTAGAGTATATTCCACGGCTGTTTATGTAGGGGCATACCGAACATGCTAACGGTAGTAGTTACATTTTATTGTGTGTTGAGTGTGCACTTGTATGGCAGGCTTTGTACTAAGCACTCCCACTAATCCTCTCAATAACCCCTTTATTAGCTCCATCTTTACTACAAGAAAATGGATGCTCAGAAAGGTAGAGCAGCTTGCCCAAAGCCACACAGCAAATCACATCCTAGCCCATCTGATTCTGTGCCAATTGCCGGTCACCTTTCGCACCCTCCACCAGGGTTTCTCACCATCCCTGGCCCCGCCCCACCTCTGCAGGCCCCCAGCTGGCCTCACCTCCATCAGCATAGGTCTCGGTGCCATAGCCGTCTTGCAGGCCATTGTTCCAGGTGCCCTCGTACTTGGCACCGCTGCTTGAGCTCTGCCGGATTCCGTAGCGTCCCTTGAAGCCATGTGTCCACTCGCCCTTGTAGAGCCAGCGCCCCTTGGTCTCTATGCCCAGCCCATGCCGTTTACCCTGGCTCCAGTATCCCTCAAAGGTGTTTCCGCTGGGCCAGGTATAGACACCTGCCACCTCAAAGCCAAAGTTCCAGGAGCCAGAGTATTCGCCCTGGCCCTTGGGGCCGGTGCACAGTCCGTGCCCATGGGCCTTTCCCCCCTCCCAGCCCCCGCAGTACGCCCCACCATCATCAAAGTCGAAGCGGCCCCCGCTCATCTCATCATAGCCCCTGACAACCTCCCCGTCCTCCAGCGTGGGTGCAGAGGGCGTGGGTAATGCCTGCAACACTCCTCCAGTGCCCTCGGGGGCAGGCCCCCAGACTCACCACTGCACCCCAGGAGGGGGGAAGCAGGATGCCAGCAGAGGCTGAAAGAGCCCCGGCGCCAAGTCAGCACCAGGTAGGTTAGTCAGTGCCATGCCCGGGATCCCCGACTCCACCAGCCAGAGTAAGGCTGCCTGCTGGAAAGAAAGCAGGAAGGAAAGGTTCAAAGTCCCACAAAGCGTCCCAAATCTGCCTTCCAAAAGTCCAAGGGAAAACGGTGTGATCTCTTTAAGAAGCCCACTGAAAGGGTGGGGTGGAGGGGTCCCCAGCCTTTTCAAAGAGGGGAAATTCCCCTCGGTGACAGCCCCCGCTGGAGGCTGAATTCCCGCAGCCCGCTGGCCCCCTTCTCCACCCGAGTGGGTGTGCGGGGCTGTCGGTCTCCCTGCCGCTGCCCCGCCCCCTTTCTCCAATCCTGCCCTCCTCCTGGGACGGAAAGGTCAGTGTTGCCCTAACAAGGCCATTGGATCTCAGAAACTGCTCCCAAAATAACCCCCGGCCAGGCCAGCCTTCTTCAAAGCGGGAAGGAGGGGTATTTCAAATCGCGCCCGTGCTGCAGACCCGGGCAGTGGCTGGAGGGATAAGGAAGGAGGCTGAGAACTGAGTGCAGGCAGCCCAGGGAACCTGGCGTCTTTTCCTCCCGGGAATGACAGCTCCCTTCCATTCTCAGAGTCCCCTGGGTCTGCGGGCAGGGAGGGCGCCGGGGAATCGGGGAAGGGAGGGGAGAGGGAGACCAGCAGAACGCCCAGTCCTGGAACACTGAAAATCCCCCAGAGCGAGGAGGTTGGCAGACCTCAGCCCCATCACCACTCACATGCCCTAAGGGGACCTGGGGTTACAGCACTACTGCCAGCCCCATCAAGGAATCCGGTGACCTAAAGAGAAAGGAATGGAGACAGTTTCACATGTGCTTCCGAAAGCAGAGGAGGGAAGTCAGAAAGAGAGGGGAGGCTGTGGAAACAGAGTCTGGAAGATACACCGAATCTCAGTCCAGTGCTCACGCACCACCCTGAGCTCCCTCCACCTCTGGAAGCCGGGGAGAACTTGGTGCAAGAAGCAACCATCTGTTCCCTTTCTCTCTCCCCTGAAGGGCAAAGAGAAGGGAGAGGAGCCTGCCCTCCTCTCTCTGCCTGAGACACAGACTGGGCGTCCCGCTAGCTTCCTCTCCCCACCCCTTGATGCCTCCGCGCCCTCCCTGCCCCCTGCCGCAGACCCAGCCGATCCTGAGGGTCAAAGGAGTCCCCTTCCTGTCAACGCAGGTTGTGTTGTAATGAGGTCCTCCCAGAAATTCTCAAGGGTCATGATTTTTTAAAATTTCCCTTTCCGAGCTGTCTTTTGCTCTAGTGTCCTAGGAGCCTGTGAGGCCAGAGTTCAGAAAGCTCTTGGGGCAGGGCCAGGAGAGAAGGGCCTGGGTGGATTCCCAGCCACTCAGGTTCCCACCAAACTCCAGTAAAAAGAACAAATAAATCTCCACGGCAAGAAGCTGTGGCCAGAGCTAATGACTGCAAATCTCAGCTAAGCCCAAGGTTAATGGGAGTATAGAGGAATTCTGGGAAAGGTAAGAGCCACCAAGACTAGGAAGATCTGTGTGTGTCTGTGTGTGTGTGTGAACGTGTGAGTGTGTGTGAAAGTGTATGAGTGTCTGTGGTGAGAGTGTGTTGTGAGTGTGTGTGAGTGTGTGTGGTAAGAGTGTGTGTGTTTGTATGTGTGTGTGTGTGTGTGTGAGTGTGAAGATGGGGACGAAAGAGAAAGAGAGAACTAAGCACAGAAGGTACTAGAGAACATTAGACAATTATCTGACTTTAAACTTATTTGACATATTTCCAAACCCCATGAGAACTTAGGCCACGTGAAGTCACTGCGGAAGTCTTGTTCCTGTTCGGGAAGTGGGTAAAAAATGTTCCCTCCTTTCCTTCCAGCAGGTTACCTGTTCTTAGGACTTGGTTCCATCCTTGGTCACAGCCCCGACCTTAAAGAGCCCCTTCTGTATCTGTGTTTCACCACCAGGTAGAGGCACCCAGCCTCTTGGGCTCACTGTCACTGTCTGTTTGCCAAGCTGATAGGGAGCACATACTGGATAAAAACTGTGTCCTCTGGGTAGTTAGGTGTGAGCCCTGGCCAGGTTGACTGACAGCCTGCTTGCACGGTTCACTTCTAAGAACACCTCAGGGCTACTCCCAGGGAGTTCTGCTTTCGCCACTTCTCACTGAGGCCTTCGGAGAATCACAAACTTCTTTCTAGCTCTGCTGTCAAGGGAAGAGCATCTCAAACTGGAAGCTAGGGGAGTTTGAGCTGCGGATTCAATACTGTAATCATATGCTTAGGCCAGGCAGCCATTGCTACATCTTAGCAGGGCGTTCCACCTATGTGAATTTAACCACTGTTCATAGCGGCTCCCTAGGGTAGCTCTCTACCCAGGGTTACTACACATAAGAATCACCTATAGAACTTAAAAACATAAAGAGATCCGAGAACCCCACCGGAGACCTACGGAATTAGATTGTCCTGGGAGAAGACTTGGGCAGTCGAATTCTTTTAAAAGCTCCTCAGATGAATCTGATTTTCATCTCTGGTTAAAAACACTGTAAGTGCCTGGTATAGTGGCTCACACCTGTAATCCCAGCACTTTGGGAGGCCAAGGCTGGGAGATTGCTTGAGCCCAGGGGTTTGAGACCAGCCTGGACAACAAAGTGAGACCCCGCCTCTACAATTAAAAAAATTTTTTTAAAAATTAGCCAGGTGCGGTGATACACACCTGCGGTCCCAGCTACATGGGAAGCTGAGGCAGGAGGATCGCTGAGTCAAGGAGTTGGAGGCTGCAATGAGCCACATTTGTGCCACTGCACTCCAGCCTGGCAACCCTGTTTCAAAAAATCAATAAATAGATAGAAAACAACAACAACAAAACCATGGTAAAATTTCAAATTAAGAAACTGTTTAATAACATAAAAATTCATGAATCCATTCGCCGCAGGATGAGTAGTTTTGGAGTTAGATACGTCTTCAAATCCCAGTCCTGCCCCTCACAAGCTGTGTGACCTTGGACCAATTGTTAATTCCTCTAAACTGCAAATTCTTCATCTGTAAAAGTCCCTGCCTCAGAGGATTATTGGTATCAAGAATAACAGTATCTACCTTATATGACTGGGTGAGGATTACAGAGTTAATACTGTAAAAAGGCTTAGAACACATTACACATATAATCAGTGTTAGCTCTTATGAGTATTACTCTTACATACTAAATTACTTTTCAGGCTTAATAAAATATTCATCAAAGAGGGAAGAGAGAACCCCTCCTAAATACTAAATATCTTGACATCGAAGCACTCCTTATTCTCATGTTTTAAACTGCAAAACAAAGTTACTGGTAAAGGGATACTTTGACTTTGTAAAAGTTTAAGTAAGATTCTTTGCCAAATTTGGTACTGGCCTTACCTGCCCAGAGCTTTCTGATAAGCTACCATTTGTCCCGCCTTTTAAACCAGTGCATTTCAGGGAAAGGGTGACCTCTTGTGGCGTTATGTGCATTACAACGGACTTTCCTCAGAAAAACCAAGTTCTTCAAATCCAATGGAATTTACTAAACTTGAAATATTAGCTGGGCATGGTGGTGCATGCCTGTGGTCCCAGCTACTCAGAAAGCTGAGGCAGGAGGATCGCTTGAGCCTGGGAGGTTGAGGATGCAGGGAGCCATGATCGCACCACTGCACTCCAGCCTGAGTGATGGAGCAAGATCCTCTCTCTCAAAAAAACCAAATAAATAAATAATAATTTAAAAATAAATAGGCCTGGCACGGTGGCTCACACCTGTAATCCTAGCACTTCAAGAGGCCAAGGTAGGCGGATTATCTGAGGTCAGGGGTTTGAGACCAGCCTGGCCAACATGGCAAAACCCCGTCTCTACTAAAAATACAAAAATTAGACGGGCGTGGTGGCACCTGCCTGTAATCCCAGCTACTGGGGCGCTGAGGCAGGAGAATCACTTGAACCCAGGAGGCAGAGGTTGCAGTGAGCCGAGATTGTGCCACTGCACTCCAACCTAGGCGACAGAGTGAGACTCCATCTCAAAAATAAATAAATAAAAATAAAAAATAAAATAAACTTGAAATAATTATAAACTGGTTTTAAAGGTAGCTAGCCTATTCCCTCCCTTCATCCCAGATCTCTTCCTACTCCCTAGTTCTGTTCCCTGGTCACTTTCTCCCTCTATTTCCTGCTCAACTTCTCAAGCTTGACTGCTTCTCTGGGAGCCTCAAAGGGAGAGAACTGGAAATCCAGAACAAGGAGAAGGACTGCACCCAGAAACCCACTGGAGTTCTTCTCAGCCATGGAAGGCTCAGCACAGCGAGCCTCACTGCCCAGGAAGCCTTTCCAGGCAGGTTTCCCAGCTGGGCTAGTGCCCTTCCCACATGCTGGCTCCTCCCCCAGACTATGAGTTGTTTAAAGCAAAGATTTTCTTCTTTCCAAAAAAGAGTGAATAGTGCTGCAGTGAACATAGGTGTGCATGTATCTTTATAATAGAATGATTTATATTCCCAAAGGAATATAAATATATATTCCTTGGGCACTGCCAAGTGCCCAAGCCACCAAACCCATTCCCAAAGGAATATAAATCAGTAATGAGACTGCTGGGTCAAATGGTATTTCTGGTTCTAGGTCTTTGAGGAATCACCATAATGTCTGCCACAAGGGTTGAACTAACTTATATTCCCACCAAAAGTATAAGAGCATCCCTATTTCTCCACAGCCTTACCAGCATCTTTTGTTTCTTGACTTTTTAATAATTGCCATTCTGACTGGTATGAGGTGGTTTCTCATTTTGGTTTTGATTTGCATTTCTCTAATGATCAGTGAATCAACCCAAATGTCCATCAATGATAGACTGAGTAAAGAAAATGTGGCACATATACACCATGGAATACTATGCAGCCATAAAAAGGAATGAGATCATGTCCTTTGCAGGGACACGGATGAAGCTGAAAGTCATTATTCTCGGCAAACTAACACAGGAACAGAAAACCGAACACGTTCTTACTTATAAGTGGGAGCTGAACAATGGAAACACATGGACACAGACAGGGGAACAATGGGGCCTGTGGGTAGGGTGGGGGAGCAGGAAGAGAGAGAGCACCAGAATAAATCGCTAATGCATACGGGGCTTAATAGGCTTAATACCTAGGTGATGGGTTGATAGGTGCAGCAAACCACCACGGCACATGCTTACCTATGTAACAAACCTGCATGCCCTGAACATGTACCTCAGAACTTAAATTATTAAAAAACCTGAGCACCTGCTGTACAGTAGATATTGCAGCTCATCTGTGTCTACCCAGTGCCTGCACATAGTGGGTGCTCCTGGTCTTCCCAGCATCTAGCAGCTGATGATCCCCTTCTGAAATCCTTTTTCAATTGACTTCTAGAATCTCTCTCGGTTCTGCTCCTGCCTTACTGGTTCCTCCTCATCCCTGAGTTCTGTACCTTGGGAATGTCCCAAACCTTCGTTCTCTGGCTTCTTTATCTACATTCATTTCTGAGGAGGTCTCTAGTCACATGGCTTTGCATAACCTCCCTCTACCGATGACTTCGAAGTCTGCATCCCCAGTCTGCACCACTCTCCTGATCTTCAGTCAGACATCCAGCCACCTACTCAACATTTCTAAATATCTCACGAGCATCTCAGACTTGACAAGAACAAATGAAACTCTCAATTTCCACTTGCAAATGTGTCCCTCCAGCCGACTCCAAACTTATTAAAACCTTTGGAGTCAACCTTAATTCATCTTTCTCTCACACCTTAAATCCAGTCCATCGGCAAATCCCTGAAGGGATTTGGATTAAAATAATTCCAGAACAGGCTGGGTGCGGTGGCTCACACCTGTAATCCCAGCACTCTGGGAGGCAGAGGCAGGCAGATCATGAGCTCGGGAGTTCGAGACCAGCCTGGCCAACATGGTGAAACCCCATCTCTACTAAATATACAAAAATTAGCCGGGTGTGGCGGCATGCACCTGTAGTCCCAGTTACTCGGGAGGCTGAGGCAGGAGAATTGCTTGAACTGGGAGGCGGAGATTGCAGTGAGCTGAGATCACAACACTGCACTCTAGCCTGAGCAACAGAGTGAGTGAGACTCTGTCAAAACAAACAAAAAAAACCTTCCAGAACACATATTATCTCCTGCACTGCCAAGTGCCCAAGCCACCAAACCCATTGCCTGACTCACTGCAGTAGCTTCCTAACTGTCCTCCTTGCCTTCCCTTAGTCTGCACATAGTAGCCAGTGCTCTTTCAAAAGGTTAAGTCTCAGCTGGGCATGGTGGCTCATGCCTGTAATCCCAGCACTTTTGGAAGGCAAGGTGGGCAGATTGCCTGAGGTCAGGAGTTCGAGACCAGACTGGCAAAATGGCAAAACCCCATCTCTACTAAACATACAAAAAAATTAGCCAGACATGGTGGCACATACCTGTGATCCCAGCTACCTGGGAGGCTGAGACAGAAGAATTGCTTGAACCCGGGAGGTGGAGGTTGCAGTGAGCTGAGATTGTGCCACTGCACTCCAGCCTGGGTGACAGAGCAAGACTCTGTCTCAAAAAAAAAAAAAAAAAAAAAAGTTAAGACGTTGAGTCTGGTCATGTCTCTCTCCTCTGCTCCCCCAAATGGCTCCCTATCTCACTCACAGTAAGAGCTAACACCTTTAAAATGGCCTACCAGGCCCTCCATGATCTGGCCCTATCCATCTCTCTCTGACCCCACCGGCTCAAGCTGCATTGGCATCCTTGTGGTTCCTTCTGCCAAGAATGCCCCCTCCCTCAGATGCCCCCATGGCTCACTCTCTTACTTCCTTCAGGTCTCTGCTCAAATGTCACCTTATCACAGCATCTTCTCTGCCCACGCCAAATAGCAGCCCTATCCCTAGCCCACCCCTTCCTATCTCCTAATTCTTTTTATCTCCATACAACTTATATGTTCATCACCTTTCTCTACTGAGGACAAGGATATTGTTCTGCTTACTGTTCGATTCCCAGAATCTAGTACAGTGTCCCTGGTGTGTTGTAAGCACTTGATACTTATTGAATGAATGAATGAATGAATGAATGTTCAATGAAAAATTGTTAAATAAAGGCATGTGGAAATCAGGATATTACTTTTTTGGAACATCAGAGTGAGACTTAATCCCTCAATCCACAAACCAAATCCATTTTCCTAGATGTATCAAAGAAAGGAAATTAGTTTGGTACGTCACATTCACAAAAGAAAGTCAAATGTCCCAATAAGGGACCCTAAAGTTAAAGTTGGCCCAATTAGGTCTGAGCAGAGTAATTTTTAACTTCAAGATTCATGTTTTGAGGAAGATTTTGCGGAGAATGTAGATAACCTACAAGTTATTCCCACAAATCTGGAATGCCTAAACTTTCATGCAAGTTGGATTTTGAGTTACTAGGTCATTGGAACTTTGCTCTTTTCAATCCATACACCCTCCTAACACCTTCGTATGAAAAGAATACGTATCATCATTCTCTGGTGACTGCTGCACTAATACACAGCACTAAGTAAATAACCAGACTGCTGGCTTGAAAAACAAACTAAAAGGGATTTAAAGGCTTAAGAACTTGTCTTAATTCAAAGAACATGTTAAGCCCATGTTAAGCCCATTTAACATGAACTTGAATAGCTCACTACTTAATTACAATAGCTCCACTCCTCTACAGTTATTTTATTTTTGAGACGGAGTCTTGCTCTGTCACCCAGGCTAGAGTGCAGTGGCACCATCTCGGCTCACTGCAAGCTGCACCTCCCAGGTTCACGCCATTCTCCTGCCTCAGCCTCTGAGCAGCTGGGACTACAGGCGCCGGCCACGCCCGGCTAATTTTTTGTATTTTTAGTAGAGACGGGGTTTCACCGTTGTTAGCCAGGGCGGTCTCGATCTCCTGACCTTGTGATCTGCCTGCCTCCGCCTCCCAAAGTGGTGGGATTACAGGCGTGAGCCACCGTGCCCAGCCCCGTTTTTATTTTTTTAAAGGTGAGCCAAAACATTAGTTGTGGAGGTGAAAGTGGGGTGGTACCTTTACAACCAGAGCTTAAATTTTGGTCTGGGAATCCCTGGGAGTCCCTGAGGCCCTTTTAGGAAATCTAAGGTCAAAATTATTTTCATGGTACTAAAACATTACAGGTTGAGGGTCCCTAATCTGAAATGCTTCAAAATCTAGAACTTTTTGAGCACTGACATGAGGATCAAAGGACATGCTCACTGGAGCAGTTTGGCTTTTAGGATTACGGAAGCTGAACTGATAAGCATGTAATGCAAATCTTTCAAAATCTAAAAAAAATCTGAGACCTGAAACACTTCTGGTCCCAAGCATTTCATATAAGGAATATTCAACCTGTAGTGGCCTTTTTCACATTCATTCTCCCAAGTGTACAAAAGTTTGCCAGAGACCACACAATACGCGATATCCTAGAGACTGAATGCAGAAACATATGAGAATCTGTCTTCGAATTAAGCCAAACATTAAAAAAGATTTGCAAAAAGGTAGAATGCCACTCTTCTACTATTTTCTGTTTTGGAAAAGCTATTTTTCATTCAAAAATTTTGTTAGCTTGTAATGAGTTTTTAAATAAATATTTTTAAAATATCTTAGTTTTAATTTCTAATATGGTAAATATCTATATCCTTTTGGAGATTATAACAAAACCTTTTGGGTCCTGAATTTGTCAGTGTAAAGGAAGTGCTTGCAAAAAGTTTGACAATTTCTGCCTTAGATATACTAAATAGTGCACCTTCTGTCACCATTATTAGGAAATATCTGTCACAGCTTCTAGAGCTGTGATAAGGTGTTTTGCTCCCTTGCTTTAACCACAGCCTTCAGATGTCACTAAATCCACACCAAACCAATGACCAGCAGAGGACTCCCACTACTTAAGCTTAGGGTTTTTCTAGTAAACACCCTTCCCCTCTCCCCCAAGTACAAATCACCTATTTGTTGAAGCCCACATCCCATTATCATGAATCAACCACAGCCAGTGCGATGTTTTAGTAAATAGAATAAATGTATTTTGTAATTTAAACAAAAGCGTCTGTTAACATTATTGCTAACATGGCTAGACACTGTCACTAAATTTGGTGGCTCTGCTTAGGATGGTCTGAACACATCCAACATTCTTTTTGGAGCCACCTGAAAAACAAGGATTCATCATCCAGCTGAAACCGAAGACAGATTTTTTTTTTACCAAACTGGAGGGAATTTTGAAATGGTTGACCAAATCTGTGGGATACAGAATGTACAAAATTCTCTTTTGGGGTTGCTGGGGTGACACGGCAGCTCAAAGAGGTAACCATCTGTAACATCTGAAACTGAGGTATGAGACCAGTATTACAACTGATAACAAACAAAAAAAAAAACGCCATATATTTAAAATGCTGGAGATGGTGAAGACACACTCGTTTCAAATATTACACCCCCTCCCTCCAACTGAAGCAGCCCATTCCAAGCTGCTTACTTGAAACTGCACGTAACATGTCTCAGGATGAATAGCACCAGCAGGGGCTTATTTAGTGATGGTTAATAACTCTCTCAAACAATAGAGGGCAGGCCAGCTAGTTTATTCAAATTGAATCTAAACCTTAGATCTCTGGCTTAACAATAACAAGAGAAACCTTTATAGACACAATAAATCTTGCATTAAATCAGAGATGGTTTAAATCAGTCTTGTAACTTCTAATATTCTGGGCTGGCAACTATAGCATGACAAATTTTCAGTGCAGTTACAAAATCACATTTTACTTTCCTTGGCTACCAAACCTTAAACAAATCTGAAAAATGCACTGTTTTACAAAGGCTTTTACCATACACCCACTGCTGCCAGTCACAAGTAATTATGGTTTCTTCATCCCCCAGGAACATTTCTAAATAAGGGGGATTTTTCTTTGATCTGCTCACCTTGAAGTGTATGTAAGAACTCAGAGAGTAAGTTTAAAGAATGAAGATTAACTGAGATGCCAAGAAAAGTTTTTATTGCAAGCACAGTGAGCAGAAAGAGATGTCTTCTCACACAAAGTGGCCGCAAGGTCTGCCATTAACTAAATCTCTTTGACAAGCCTTCATTGGTTTAAAGCATATGAATTAGCTTCTTGCTATCAGGTGTACATCATTTCTGCCATGTGGGACATTTTCTTGGGAATATACAAGTAATACTCCATGTAGCCTGATAGGTCCTCAATGGTCACGTCATCCACAAAGACTCGAGCTTGCTCAGAACAGGATCGGGGAGAGCCAGACAGAGTTCTGGCGTGCAGCGACTGAGAGTAGTCCTCAAGTGTGGATCTTCGTTCTGGAGCCAAGGGAGGGACACTCTGCAGGCCTGAAAAGGAATACACTTCCATATCATGCCATCTCTTACACTGGCATTCCTTGCCTATGCATGTGCATGGCTTGCCCTGGTTTAGCTTGGAAACTGATTGAAAGTCAGAGAGATCACTAGCTTTGAGACTTGCTTGGGAGACTTGGGTAGCATCAGAGGAGTCTTCCTTCTTACTCTCTGATGGGAGCCTTGGAACAGAAGTTCTCAAAGGCTCAACGACTGCCCCTGTGTGATTAGCATCGAGAGAAGTAGAGCTTTCTCCTGCACTGAACTCTTTAGGGGATGAAATTCCCAGCCCACCGCTGCCATCAGGTGAGTCAGTCTGGCTTTTGTGCTTGAGTTGACTGCTGGAAGATGATGCTATTGTACTGCAATGTATAAACTTTGGAGGATGAAGGACAGGAGACTTAGAACGTCGACGACGCTGAGTTCTCACCGCTCCTCGTGAAGACTTCCTTGTAGACCTAAAGAGGAAAAAAAAATATACAAGAAGATGTTGGGATACAGAGCTGTCCTAAACAGATTCCTTATGATAGTAGGAAATTTACCTTCCCTCAGATTTATGAGTCTAAGCTCATAAATTTCCTGCAAGAGATGCACCTGCCTCCATTTTCATGCTGCCTAAATTTTTGTGTCTCAAAAACTTCAACATCATCTTATCAGCAAGCTATAGAACCAGGTGAGATAATGGTATTTTTTAACTGAATCACTTGGGCCAAACATTTGGGACAGAACACCTGCCCTGTTCCAACTCTAAGCTTGGGAGCCTTTGACTAGTGGGTCTGAGGGAAGCACCTCAAACAGACAACTGAAGCTGATCCTGTAAAGCCTAAATATTGTGCCCTAAACCTAAATATAGCAGCTTCAGAACCACTGTGAGGCTAACATTACAAATGACCATTATGCCATTACTATTAAACAGATTTCTGATTCATTTCTATCATTGGTAACAGCCAATCAATCAAAACCAAAAAACTAACAATATCTACAACCCCTGAGGTTTTCAGATACTGGGAACTACTGGACACACTATGTAAGATAACTATTTATAAAGTATTTAAATAGCCAGGCGCAGTGGCTCACGCCTGTAATCCCAGCACTTTGGGAGGCCAAGGCAGGCAGATCACGAGGTCAGGAGATTGAGACCATCCTGGCTAACACAGTGAAACCCTGTCTCTACTAAAATACAAAAAATTAGCCGGGCGTGGTGGTGGGCGCCTGTAGGCCCAGCTACTCGGGAGGCTGAGGCAGGAGAATGGCGTGAACCCGGGAGGCGGAACTTGCAGTGAGCCAAGATCACGCCACTGCACTCCAGCCTGGGCAACAGAGCGAGACTCCGTCTCAAAAAAAAAAAAAAAAAAAAAAAAAAATTTAAATAACTGAATGAAAAGAAAAGATACTCAAAAATGCTAAGTGAATTAGAGACAAGAACCAAACAGGACACTAAAAAACAAAAAATGTTTTATTTGAAATTAAACAAAATGAATGAGCTAAACAGAACACAGTAGTCCCATCTTATCCATGGTTTCGCTTTCTACAGTTTCAGTTACCTGCAGTCAACCATGGTCTGAAAATATTAAATAAAAAATTCCAGAAATAAACAATTCATTAAGTTTTACATTGCGCCCCACTGTGAGTGGCATGACGAAATCTTGCACCATCCTGCTCCATCCCATCTGGGATGTGAATCATCCCTTCGTCCAGGGTATCCACACCATATATGCTACCTAACCATTAGTCATTTAGTAGCCATCTTGGTTATTAGATCAACTATCATGGTACTGCAGTGCTTGTGTTCAAGTAACTCTTATTTTACTTAACAATGGCCCCAAAGTACAAGAGTAGTGATGCTAGCAGTTTGGGTATACCAAGAAAAGCCACGAAGTGCTTCTGCTGTGGTTAGAATGTGTCACCCAAAAGTTCATGCGTTGTAAACTTGGTCCCGAATGCATCAGTGCTGAGACCTTTGGGGGTGATTGGGTCACAAACACTCCGCCTTCAAGAATGGATTAATCCATCCACAGATTAATGAATTAAAGGGTTATTGAGGGAGAGGGATAGTTATCACAAGAATGGCTCTGTTATAAAAGCCTGTTTGGCTACTTCTCACAAGCCCCCTTGCCACGTGATATCCTTCCCCATGTTATGATGCAGCAATGATACACTCACTAGATGCTGGTGCCATGCTCTTACACTTCCCAGCCTCCAGAAATGTAAGAAATAAGTCTCTTTAAAAATTACCCAGTCTCAGGCATTCAGTTACAGCAATAGAAAATGAACTAAGACAGCTTTCTTTAAGTGAAAAGGTGAAAGTTCTTGACTTAATAAGGAAAGGAAAAAATAAATCATATACTGAGGTTGCTAAGATCTACGTTAAGAACGAATCTTCCATCTGAAAAATTGTGAAGAAGGAAAAACAAATTTGTTATAGACTTGCTGTTGCACTTCAAATGTGAAAGTTACAGCCACAGTGCATGTAAGCCCTTAGTTAAGATGGAAAGGCATTAAATGTGTGGGTGGAAGACATGAACAAAAACGTGTTCTGACTGATGGCAAATGGGTTTGATATTGTCTGCAGTTTCAGGCGTCCACTGGGGTTCCTGGAACATACCCCCTATGGATAGATAAGGGGGGACTTGTACACACAGCTAAAGAAAGAATGACTGACTGGAAAATAAATCTGAATTATTTGTAACAGGGGCCAGCAAATTACAGCCTGTGGGTCAAATCTGGCTCCCTGCCTGTTTTTGTACAGCTTGTGGACACTGCTCCAGTGGGCTAGCACTGTGAGCCACAGACCAGGCTAGGGGATCCTCCCCTGTCCCCATTCTCCCTGCCCGCCTTCCTGGCCAGTAGACACGCTGCACCACTGTCCAGCGCCCACACTGGCTAACATCTACATGTTGGGTCTCTACTGTTGGCAACTGCTGATCATTAAGAGGCAGAATCTCAGTTCAAGACTCCAACCAATGCTGGGATCTCTGGAGGAGAAAAGAGCATGCTGGGATCTGCGCCTCACTGGGACAGAGAGTAGAATTGGCACCACCTGCTACCCACCCATTCCACAAGGTCCTCCTTTCAGGCTAGTCAATCCTGCGACTGTCTCAGCAACTGAAGACAAAATGTGTCCACCAGCCAGGACGGCCAACCCCAGGCAAACAGGGTAGAGTAGGAGTTTTCTCTCTTATTTAAGCACTTATTAATATCCTTGGATTTTTCCTTCTTGGCCTCCAACGGCTAAAAAATTTACCATACAGTGCTTTACAAAAAAAGTTTTCCAACCCCTGACCTAAAAGGCAGTACAGAGACAAGGATTTGGAAAAAATGTAAAAGTTAAGAGAGATGACAGAGTAAGTCTGGAATTTCTGAAGAAACGAATACAGAGAACACAGGACAAGTGATTTTTTTATAGACATAATGACAGAAATTTTCTGAATTGATAAGAGAATCTATGAACACAGGAAATACACTGGAGCAGGATAAAAAGAAATCCACATAGAGACACTCTGTAGCAAAACTATAGAATAGCAAAGACAGCAGGAAGATCTTTTTTTTTTTTTTTGTGAGACGGAGTCTCGCTCTGTCGCCCAGGCTGGAGTGCAGTGGCGCGATCTTGGCTCACTGCAAGCTCCGCCTCCCGGGTTCACGCCATTCTCCTGCCTCAGCCTCCCGAGTAGCTGGGACTACAGGCGCCCACCACTACACCCGGCTAATTTTTTGTATTTTTAGGAGAGACGGGGTTTCACCACGTTAGCCAAGATGGTCTCGATCTCCTGACCTCGTGATCCGCCCGCCTCGGCCTCCCAAAGTGCTGGGATTACAGGCTTGAGCCACCACGCCCGGCCCAGCAGGAAGATCTTAAAAGCAGCCAGAGACTAGAAAGATTATTTCCAAATTAATAACAATTGGATTGAAGGTATGCTTTTCAGTATCAATGTAATGAAACCAGAAGACAATGAACTGTATCTAATTTAAGTGCTAAGAGAAAATAACTGTCAATCTAGAAATATAATATCGAGTATATCAACTCTATCTTTCAAAAACAAGGACGAAATAAAGACATTTTCAGATAAATGAAAGCAAAGTACAGTCGGTCTTCTGTATCCATGGATTCTACACCTGTGGATTCAACCAGCAGCAGACTGAAAATGTCGCTTCCACCAAGTTCCAAAAAGCAAACCCTGAATTTGCTGTGCTCTAAGCACTACGCTGAGTCTGTGTGAGTGAAGTGCTGTGTAAGCATTGTGGTAGGTATTATAAGTACTCTAGAGGTGGTTTAAAGTATACAGGAGAATGAGCATAGGTTGTATGCAAATACTATACCATTCTGTCTAACAGACATAAGCATCCTCAGATTTTGGTATTGAGAGGGGCGTGTGAGTGGGGAGGACCTGGAATTGATCCCCCATGGATACAGATGATTGTTATTTACCAATAGGACATGATGTTATTTAACATCAGGGGCCCTTTCAAATGTATTTATATGGAGTTATACAATGCAGAGGTCCTATTTACTAATAATAAACCTTCAGTAAAGAAACTACTTTAGGAAAAAAGTAAGTGATTGTATATGGGAGGTCTGAGGTGAAAGCATGGTGAGGAAAGAAGTTATAAACAAGTAGAAAAATCTAAATAAACACTGTCTGCTTAAATAATAATAATAAAACCTAGTTTGTGAGATTAAGTAACACAGCTAAAATACTGGGCAACTATATCATGGAAGTCAGGAGACCAGAAGAAAGGGGTTCTAAGGAGAAGGGCTAAAATACCATTAATTTTTGTCTTTGTTAAAAGCATGCATGGTAAAATCAAGGCTAACAACTACTGAAAGAATAGAAACAAAGTGTGCCATTTCCAAACCACTAGAGGAAAAGAACAAACAAAATCCTTGCAAACAATTGTGTTTAAACAATTGGAAAGTAAAGGAGGAGAGGTAAGGGGGGAAAAAAATAGAAAAAAGCAGGACAAATAAAGTAAAATGACAGAATCACTTCTGAAGATATCAATAATCAAATAATGTAAATGCACTAAACTCAGCAGTTAAAAAAACTGATCACATTGAATAAAACAGAAAAAAATAAAACCTAGTCATATGCTATTAATATGAAACACAGCTAAAATACAAGAACACAGAACGCTTGAAAGAATAGTAGGCTGGGTGTGGTGGCTCACGCCTGTAATCCTAGCACTTTGGGAGGCTGAGGTGGGCGGATCACCTGAGGTCAGGGGTTTGAGACCAGCCTGGCCAACATGATGAAATTCTGTCTCTACTAAAAATACAAAAATTACCCGGGCTTTGTGGCGGGCACCTGTGTAACCCTAGGTACCTGGGAGGCCAAGGCAGAAGAATTGCTTAAACCAGGGAGGCGGAGGGTGCAGTGAGCTGAGATTGTGACACTGCACTCCAGTCTGTGGGACAGAGCAAGAACAAGACTCCGTCTTAAAAAAAAAAAAAAAAAAAAAGAATAGAAAAAGACACACAAGCAAAACACTAACTAGAAGAAAACTTTAAGACAAAAGCCACTATGAGGGATTAAGAATGTCACTACATAATAAAAGTTTCAATTCACCAGGAGGAAAACATTCTAAACCTATGCTATATAAATCCAACAAAATAACCTCAAGATACATAAAGCAAAAACACAGAATTTAAAGGGAAAATAGACAAATTCACTTCCATGGGGTAGATTTCAACATACATCTCTATTATTTGTAAGTCAAGCTGACCAAATAATTGAAAAAAAGGTTCCAATAACACATTTAAAAGCCTGATTTAATGGATAGAGAACCCAAGAATAATTAGAGAAGTCCCAATCTTCTCAAATAGACATAGAATATTTGTAAAAATTGACTATGGACCAGGCCAAAAAAAAGTCTCAGCAAATTCAGCAAAAGAAGGAATAGGTCCTTATTTAATCATTGGGTCTTAGGTTCCACATCATAACCTAACTCTTTTCTGGACACTCAGAAAGGAAAATCCAATAATATTTTGTAATATTGGAATAAAAATCATTTCAATAAGAAGCTCTTACCCGTGCCAACTGTCTTTAGATGCACATGTGGTTTTAGGTTTGGTATCATCTGCTGCTGTTCTGACTGGTGCTCTGACACCTGTGCCTTCTCCAACAGACAGAGATGCTATGGACCTGAAGACAAGAACAAAGTTTACGGCTACAAAAAACTGTAAAATGAGGAGAACATATTGTTCTCACTAACTCAAATACAACTTTTATCAATACTTTTTTTTTTCTAGTTTGGGTTTCTCAAAAGTTGCTCAGCTTTTAATGTAAATTTTCCTTCAAAACCAAATCCAGAGGATCCCTAAAAGCCCATGGCTGCAAAATCATAAGCCAAAGAATGACTGGTAAGTGTACCCCGCAGCAGGATATAAATAGACTTTCAGGCTGTTTCCCTGGGGCAGATCAGGCCTTATGGCCAGAGAATGCTAATGACACTGACCATTTATCTTATGCAGGCAAACCAGAGTCATGGAACTAAGTTTAGAAGCAAAAACTTTAGGAGATTCCATCTAACTTAACACTGAATACATTTTCAAATATTATGCAACTTTTAGAAAAATATTCTAACTTTTGCAACTAATGAACTTGAAATATTACTCAGAGTTAAATCCTTATGGTTTAAAATTATACAGATAATATGGGTTCCCAGTAAAGAATGTGAAAAAATCTAAAAGCAAGAAAAACAGAATCATCCATAACCTCACAACCCAGAGACTACCAACATCGAACATTGGTGGAAATCCTTCCAGACTTTTTCAACACATACACACACACACACACACACACACGCACACACCCCTCCTACTATACATGTTATGGTGTTGACAAAAATTCTTTAGAAGGAGACATTAATCTACTAAAATGAAAGGATGTTCAACGAAACATAATTTAAAGTAAAAAGTAACTGGGAATAACCTCAATATCTAATAGAAAAAAATACTGTATTTCTAAATTATGGCATATCTATACAGTAAAATGTTGGGAATTTATTAGAAATTAAGTGTACAAATAACTTTTAATGATATGCGGGAATGCTTATAAGGAGAAAGCAGCATGGTTAAACACCTATACATATATTATGATCTCAACTATGTAAAATAAGTATAGGCTATCATGAACCAGTGGTCTAGATGTTAACAGTGGTTATGGTAAACTGTGATTTTTACTTCCGTTTTTATCCTGTTTTGTTTTTGTAAATTTTTCCATAATAAGCATGTATTATGTTACAGTCAGATAAATAGGATATTGTTTTGTAATAAATATATAGAGATTTGTCCTAATAAGACAAATACCACTAAGGAATCAAAACCTGTTGAACAGGATCATGCTAAATTCCTGGCAAGGCTTGGTTAGTTTATGAGTCAATCCTCAGATATCCCATTTGTAAATTGGCAACAATATAAAACAACTAGAATGTATGATACACTACTACACAAGTCTTATTCTGCTTAGTCATGCTAATGACTCACCCCTTCTCTTATTTTCTCAAACATTCTCCTTCCCTTCTTATAATTTTACTCAAGGCAGAATATATGCTACAAATATATAATTTTTTTCATTTCAGTTTTTACTTGAGATACAAGTGGTACATACGTAGGATTACTGGGTATTGTGCCCAGGTAGTGAGCACAGCACCCTACAGGTAGGTTTTCCACCCACATTCCGCTCCTGCCCTCCCCACTCCAGTAGTCAGCACGTGTCTATTGTTCCCATGTCCATGTGTGTTCAATGTTTAGCTCCCACTTCTAAGTGAGAACATCCAGCATTTGGTTTAACAAATATATAATTTTTGACCATATATTTTGAAAAATTTTTAAATAATGTTCCAAGTAATTTTTAGGGATACCAAAATGGCTTAATTTTACTTTTTTTTTTTTTTTTCTTTTTTTGAGACAGGGTCTTGCTCTGTTGCGCGGGCTGGAGTGCAGTGGCATGATCTCAGCTCACTCCAACGTCCAGCTCCTGGGCTCAAGTGATCCTCCCACCTCAGCCTACAGAGCAGCTGGGACTACAGGCACGCACCACCACGCCTAGCTAATTCTTTGGTTTTTTTTGCAGACAGGGTTTCGCCATGTTGCCGAGGCTGGTCTCAAACTCCTGAGCTCAAGCGATGTGCTCACCTTGGCCTCCCAAAGTGCTGGAATTACAGGCGTGAGCCATCATGCCCGGCCTGGCTTTATTTTACATTTCAACTTCTTAAAATATCAGGAAAGAAGTCTGTGTATCAAGAGTTACTTATACAAATTTACACTCTAAGAGATTTCTATGTATGGTTGTGTGTACACATTCCTAGTATTTTCCTGATTTAAAAAAATTATTCCTATATAAGAAATCACGGCCGGGCGCGGTGGCTCACGCTTGTAATCCCAGCACTTTGGGAGGCCGAGGCGGGCGGATCACAAGGTCAGGAGATCGAGACCACGGTGAAACCCCGTCTCTACTAAAAATACAAAAAATTAGCCGGGCGTGGTGGCGGGCGCCTGTAGTCCCAGCTACTCGGAGAGGCTGAGGCAGGAGAATGGCGGGAACCTGGGAGGCGGAGCTTGCAGTGAGCTGAGATCGCGCCACTGTACTCCAGCCTGGGCGACAGAGCGAGACTCTGTCTCAAAAAAAAAAAAAAAAGAAATCACAAAGGATACACTGTAGCCACAATCTGGAACTCTCTGCTTCTCTGCTTTGCTTCTGTTTCCCAAGACAATTTATCTAAGTACTGACATGAACTGGCAAGTTGACCATATTAGAAAACCATTAGGAGGACAGATATGTTTTTGAAGTATCATGGAAGCAAATATGAGCACCTATAACATCTACTGTGCAAATCTATCAGCATAAACCTTCTCATTTGATAGGCCAAAAATAGTACTAGCAATAGGCAGGTGGCCGTAACAACAACTAACATCTAGTTTTTACTTTGTGCTAGGTACTGCATGCATTTCTTCATATTGTCTTCAAGGTACCACATAAAGGATGGTTAAGAGCAGAGGTTCTGGGCCGAACGCAGTGGCTCTCGCCTGTATCCCCAGCACTTTGGGAGGCCGAGGCGGGTGGATCATGAGGTCAGGAGATCAAGACCATCCTGACTAACACGGTGAAACCCCGTCTCTACTAAAAATACAAAAAATCAGCTAGGCGTGGTCACGGGCGCCTGTAGTCCCAGCTACCTGGGAGGCTGAGGCAGGAGAATGGCATGTACCCGGGAGGCAGAGCTTGCAGTGAGCTGAGATCACGCCACTGCACTCCAGCCTGGGCGACAGGGCCAGACTCCATCTCAAAAAAAAAAAGAGCAGAGGTTCTGGAGATAGGCTGTCTAGGTTCAAATCCTGGCTCTGCAACTTCTTACCAATGTGACTTTTAGCAAGTATTTGTGTGAGTCTCATCTGTAAACTGAAATGACAGTAGTATCCATGTCCTAAGGTGTAGTGAGGATTAAATAATGTGCACAAAGTACTTAACCCAGTGTTGAGGGCACGGGAAGTGAATAATAAACTTTAATGATGATGATTATTACTTGTGGGTGTTCTACTCTGAGCTTCCAGTGTTTAGTTTCCATTCATGAAAAGAAATTCTTATATCCATTAAAAATGTTGATTTATTTTGGCCTGGGAGAAACAATTGGTGTGAGAAGAGTCTTACACAGAACATTATGCAAAGGGTGAAACATTAACATTCAGACAGCAGCTGGCATGCAGGTGCTCTAATTAGTTTGGCCAAAGGGTCCAAGGTTATTGATCTCAGTGACAGAACCCTACTGAATAGAGGTTTCCATAGTGATAGACTGAGCAATCACAGACCATGAAATCTACAATGTCTTCATAGATTTCCATTGAGCCAACCCACTTTCAGTGAAAAATACTGCGATTCCCTTGAGACGTATGATAAAATCCCTGGTGGGACACCGCTTGATAATCTTTGATTAAAAAGAGGTGGGGGGAAGCCCTCCTCAAAGTGAACGAAAACCAAAACACCCAACCTGGGAGGGCAAATGAACTGCTACTTTTCAAATTTAACCAAACAGTTTTTTTTTTTTTAAACTAAAACAATACTGTGCAGAATCTGGAAGAATGTCACACTATTAGCATTTATATCTTCTTTCAATAATGAGAAATATTAAAAGAGGAAGAAGTTTTTAGGGAAAAGGGAGTATTTAAAATGAGTAAATAATTCCAAATAATATATTACATATTTAATTACCCTGATGCATCCACTCTTAATTTCTTGAAAGCAGTCTGTAGACTCTCCTCCTCTCCATCCTTGGCTTCAGATTTCATTGTGCAAGTTTTTACACTACTTATCAATGTTCCTGTTAACACTAAAAAAGAAAATAAAGTGAGCAAAGTAAAAACAGGTGGGATCAAAAGTATACCTGTTACCACTGCTGTTAGGAAAAAAAAAGCAAATTTTTATTTCAAAAAGGAAGTTTCAGTGTAGATAACTGGAGACTATAGGTTTTATTTCTTAAAGGAAAACAAATGAAATGATACCAAAAATGGATATGTACTATGACAGAATATAAACTGTTCACATACATGATGCCAATATCCTATTATACAATTTTGGAAACTAGATGATCTAAAATCTATGTTTCAGTATACATACTTTTTAACAGGGGAATCTCCCCAGTTGGTCTAGAAACCTATGAACAAAATGACATCAGAAATAAAAGAGAATAGCTCTAATTATAGCACCCTGATTCTTTAAAATGACACTGAGTATTTGTTTGGCCTAACCCTAGTTAAGTATAACTTTCATGACACATGATAGCATTTCTCTAGAGCAATCCTGACCCAGACAGCTATGTTCACAGGAAGGCACGTTTTAGAGAACAAGACGTTACCACTGTGAAAGCAGAATTAGAAATGCACTCTACCAGTAAGGTTGATAACTTCTATTTGTGTTTTTCTTCATAGCCTGGAATAGTGTAATTAATTGTTAAACAAGAAAGAAAATAAATGAACTATATGCTTGCAAATCCCTAAAAAATCACTGTGCACATGAGTGGAAAAAGAAAAAAAAAACAAACTTTTCTTTAGCCTAAAGAAAGACTGAAAGTAAAGAAAAAAAATAGAAATGACTATTGTGTAGATGCACCACTAAATGATCTCTTAACTAGTTTGATTAACTAAAGTCCTCCATATTTTCCACCTGATTTTTATATTTAAACAGAGAAAAGGAGATGAAGAACCAACCGAAGCAACAAGAAACACAACAGAGAAGTCTGTTAATAAGCCCTTGAATCTAGTCTCCAAATTATTTTTTCACTCAGGGTTATTAGTACCAAATTTTGAATAAAAATTAAGCAAACCAGCATCTATGAACATATCAGAGAGAATCAGAAAGAAAGAAAAAAAAGTACCACAAAAAAAATAGAAATAGAGAATATTTGAAGCAAAAGATTCACTTCACCTCTTTATTTCTAAGCCTTTACCCGCCCCCCCCGCCCCGCCCCCCGCCCCCACCCCTCTTGGGCATTCTCAGAGGGAGCAGTCCCTCTCCACCGGCCCTTGGGTCCTCTCTGATTCATATCTGCTCGTTTCTCAGGGTGGCTCCGAAGTTATTGTGAGACCTCTAATATTCCAAAGGTCAAGGTGTCATAATGTTTGATATAATGTAACCACTATGTTATTGTAGTACCAGCGCAAAATAAAGAGGCAAGGAATCAGGACTTTTCACTTTACTTATTTGCGGAAGTTAAGGTATTTTAGGCAGAGCTCTCTGGGGAACACCGAAAACAGTCTTGAAAGAATTCAGCTACTAAAAAAAAAAAAAAAAAAAAATCAGCCAGCCTGCACCTCAACTTCTTAGGACAAAAAAAAATTTAAAGACATTCTCCACGTATATTTTGCTGGTTTATTTAAGTACATAAACATGAAGAAACATTATCCACACAATCCCATGCTTCTCTAGTCTCTAATTCTCAATTTAGGGTAGGATCCCTCAAATACACAATCAATTCCTATATACCTGGGGGGAGAGGTGAACAATCACTTATTTCAATATTTTCAAAGCTTCACATCATCTAAAAGAGTACTATTGTAGGTTGTAAACAAATTCTTCCTGCTGGTAGAACTAAATTGAAGTTTGACTTACAGTGTTCCTCAATTACCTTATGATCCGTTAGTCAATGTTCAGCCCTTACCGAGTTCGTAAATCATCTGAGCCAATCTCCCCAACCCGCAGACCCCCCACAAGTCCTCCTTAGCCCTCTCTGGAAATCAGTCAGCATTTACGTACACATCACATTTAAGTATACACTGCTGAACCCTAAAGGCATAAATTCATTTCTTTCACAAATATTTACAGAATTCCTACCACGTGCATGGCACTGGAATGAACGCTAGGGATAGAAGCCTAAACTCCATTTCCGTAAGGACTAGAATCTCATTCCTGCCCTCCAAGAGCTTACCATGTAACATTGTGCTAAGAGGCTCTGAACCTATATATGTAACTTTTAATTATACCATGCTGACTTAATAGCACGGCAGGTGATCATTCTAGATGTTAATACAAACTTTACATTCCTGTCGACACACTAAAATATCTATCATCTAAAAACCAAAACAGGCCAGAATTAAAATCTGGCTACAGACTAAAACTTCAGGAATGAAGTTCTGTCTAAACGATTTTCAGACTTCCAGCACTTTTTCACTACTCACTTTTTTTCTCAGTTATTTTAGCCAAGAGCAAAGATGAGCGTCAGGCATAACCTTAAGAGCTAGAGAAGAGCATGTTTGTAATTATAAAAGGCTCATTATGCTCCTCTGCATCCCCAGATCCCCATTCAAAGAAAGGGCTGTACAACTAAGTGTGGACAACAGATATAATTGGCTTGCCCTTCATTAATATTAAATTTGTGGGAGACGGTCTTGGCGTTTTCGCTGCAGTGAACTCGGAAGCTGAACAATCTCCAAAGAGATGAAACTTTAAAAAGCCTATTCGAAGTTTCTTTAAGTCAAATCACACCGGGCAATTTAACTTTGCCTCGGATTTTCCACAATCTTACAAAAATTATAAAGTTCTTCTAAGTTCCCCATCAAAAGGACAAATTCCTGGTTTTTTCTTTAAACGAAATGGATGCGTCACAATCTTATTCACATCTTGCCGTTTTAACCAAGACCTCCTTGAATCGCAAGTCTACGTCTACATTTCCAGGCCCCTGAGAAGACCTAAGAACGATCAAGAAGGGACGCGCGGGTAAGCGTTGTCATCACAACGTTAAAGATTTCGAAACTCCCAGACCACCAGGAAGCGTAGAGTATGGGGAAGAAAACCATGCCCAGCAACTTGAAGAGGCAAACAAGACCGGGAGGAAACAATCGGCCCCCAGGACAAAAAGCACATTCATACCTCTCCATGCAACCCACTCATCCCTTTATACTCGTAGTGCTGCAGCCAAAGCACAAAGTTCTTTCTTTTCACCCAGAGTCTGTGCCTGTCGCGGTTAAACATGAACGGAGGAAAATTCCTAGTCAGAACCCAGAGGAGTAGGACGGGGCTTGGAGTGTGGGGACAACGCCGGGCAGGGAGCTGTCCAGGGGCTCTGCCCGCCCGGGGTCTCCAGCTGGAAAGTTGCGCTCCTCGGGAGATGCCTGGGGTCAGAACGAGGCTGGAGTCGGAGCGAGGCACAGGGGATGCGGGAGAAGAAGTGGGGCCGAAGAGGTAGCCAACGAGAATGGGGCTCCGAGGAGAGAGGGAAAGGACTGGAAGGGGCAAAGAGCGGCCAAGGAGGGCGAAAAGGGGAAGCTGCCGCTGGGCGGGAGACGGCGGAGGAGCGGCACGGGGCGGGGACCGCGGGAGGACGCGAAGGCGGGAAGAGGAGACAGCGCGGAGCTTGGAGCTCCAGCAGGCACAGGCCGCGGCAAATAAGGGGGCACAGAGAGGCCCAGGCCCGGCCCAGGCAGGAGGCGTCGGGAGACGACGCGACCCAAGGCAGGTGGGCCCGGGGAAAACGGCCCGCGGCCAGACCGGCTGTGGAAGCCGAGACGCAGTGCTGCGGCCCCTCCCCGTCACGTCAGGGAACTTACCTCCTCGCAGCTGGGGCGCTCCGGTGATGCGGTGCAATCAGTTCAGAGCGTCTCTCCCGAATCTCGGCGCCCGACTGACCCGGATCCAAACCAGCCAAGGGGGCGGCCCGCGCCTCGGGAGTCGCATCGCGCCTGCGCACTCCGGCATGCACCCCCGCCCCCAACTCATGCTCCTCCCATCCCAGTGACTCGACAGCGCGGCAGGTGACGACTGCGCAGGCGCAGGGCGGCGGCCGCGCCTCTCGAACGCCCCGCACCCGCCCCCCTCAGAAGCACGTGCGCCTTACGTCATTTCCTGTTATTCTTCGGTTTGCCTCCTCCCAGTGGCGTGGATTTGCTCCCGACCCGCTTTTGGGGCGTGCCTGCTTCCTCCTCTCTGTCAGGTGAGTGAGTTAGGCGTCATTCTTCACAGTAGTCCTCTGCCTCCACCGCCCCGGGATCTCCTTGTGCTTGGTCCTCTACCTGGAGTCACCTATGCAGCGGAATTCCGCGGGGCGGGGGCGAGGACAGGGGGTCTTTATGGCAGCCAATCCCCGGCTGAGCGCTTGGCCAGAGTTTCTGTGATGCTAGAATCTGGACTGCCTGCGACTTCTCCTGGACTCGGACACCAGCCCTCGCCTCGTGGTGATCTTTTAGGGCCTGCAGAGAAGCGAAGAGGTACTGGACGTGGCCAGGGTCAATACTGTGAAGCTGGAATTAGAATTGAATTGAAATGCCTTCGGTTTTGATATCGCTGCTGTTTGTCTTGAGGCAACTGCTTTTCCTCCTCTGGGCCTCTCAGTTTTCCATCTAGTAAGTGAGGAAGTTGAACCTTATCGGTGAATCTCGTTTTTTCAGGCGTAGACTCCTTTGAGAATCTGGTAAGAACTGTAGATCCTCTTGCCAAAGAAATGCACCTACACACCAAATTTTGCAAAAAGGTTTAGGCAGTTCACCAAAGGAGATGAATTTTAGGGTTCTTTACATTTTTCTGATTCCGAATGTTGCTCAGATGGCAGGCGGGAAAAGGTGATCTGTGCAACAGCTGCCACCTGCTCCATCACCAGGACTGTCTGCTGATCTAGCTGTGCCTCTCCTCGCCTGCCAGTCTCCAGCTCCACGTCTGCACTTCTCAAAGCTTCGTGAGAACAGATGATTTTGCCCAATAGAGTTGGCTGGCGTTGATTGTGGCCCACCCCTAGAATGAGGGTTTTTCCCTGAACCAAAACTAGCCCCATCCACCATCATTCCCCAATACCTTAGTTGTAGTCAACTAACTAGATAGGCTGCCGAAGATGGTTTAACTGTGTCCAGCTTAACTACAGCCAGGCTTTGGAATGCCTGGCCTATGTCTGTAAATGAAATCTAACAATTTATTGTATAACGTTGTTAAACATGAAGTATGAAGTTGGCCCTGGATAAAACATTTTAAATTCTCGTCGTTCGTACCAGAGGCTCAGTAACTGACGGGATGAAAGAAAACTGTTCATTGTAACCTAATGATGCTAGTTAGATAGCATTAGATTATGTTAGAGATTAGATAACTTGTTGTAGCTGCCTTTATCCTGTCTCACAGTGCTAGTAAGTCAGGATTTAAACTGCCCTTCTCAACATCTCTTGGACAAGAAAAAGCGGGAAATATGATGCCTTTCTTTTCTCAGAACTTGCCAAGTGAAGTGTATCAAGACCAAATATGTCTTTTTAAGCTGCCACTTCAAAATATAACTTTAGATAAAATCTCATATATCCTTGAGAAGGCTGCCACGGTGGCTTATGCCTATAATCCCAGCACTTTGGGAGGCCGAGGCGGGTGGATCACTTGAGTTCAGGAGTTTGAGACCAGCCTGACCAACATGGTGAAACCCTGTCTCTACTAAAAATACGAAAAATTAGCCGGGCATGGTGGCGCATGCACCTATAATCCCAGCTACTCGCGACGCTGAGGCAGGAGAATCTCTTGAAGCCGGGAGGCGGAGGTTGCTGTGAGCCAAGATTGCGCCACAGCACTCCAGCCTGGGCCAACAGAGCAAGACTGTCTCAAAAAAAAAAAAAAAAAAAAAATTCTCATATATCCTTGAGGGGAAAGAATTGTCTGGATCATGATTGAATTCCCAGGGCTTAGCACACTTCCTGGGGGTTAGTAGATGCTCAATACAGTTTTGGTGAATTCTCATTTCACCTGCTTTCCATCCCTAATTATATTAAATACCAAAAACTAAAAAGTTACAGTATTTCGTTTTATGTAAGCACATCTCCATCATAAAGAGTTAGATGCTTTCCAAGAATGTGACTCATTACTCGGGGAGTACTTGGAAGGTGAGAACGTCTTGTGAATGCTGAAGCCTGTTAACTCACACACCTGACATGGCCTGAAGTTTTAAGTCATTATACATAGGACTGGCTCACGGTGTGGTACATCATGACTTGGAATGAGATAGAAAAGCTACAAAATGGGATGGATCTGAGTGAACAAAAAGCCAGATCGGTGTCCTATACCAGCAATTCCAAGTCTTTTTAACCATGGGAAAAAAAACCTGAATTTGTGCGTGGACTTCATATTCAAGAAATCAACTTTGTATTAATGCACATGGTAATGCCATTTAATTAAAAAGCTGTGGTAGATGTAAAATTCCTCTAACAGTGCTTCCTTCTTGTTACAAGTGTCTTGTACATGGTTTAGTAAGGGAGACTTAATTCCATGAATTTATACTGCAAGAACAATTTATATAGGAAGATAATAGTTTCTCTTAAAAAATAACTTTGGAGAAGCCAAGTCTAAAGTAATAAAGAAAATTATTTCCCTAACCATGTAGCTGCCATCCTACTAGTTGGTAATCTGGAAAATATTCTGTTCTTATGTTTTAAGACTCAAATTAATTTATTTCTTACCTCGATAAACTGTTTTTAATGACTTGGGGTAGGCTAGACGTGATGGCTCACGCCTGTAATCCCAACACTTTGGGAGGCTGAGGCAGGTGGATCACCTGAGGTCAAGAGCTTGAGACCAGCGTGGCTAACATAGTGAAACCCCATCTCTACTGAAATAAATAAATAAATAAAAATACAAAAATTAGCCTGGAGTGGTGGCACATGCCTGTAATCCTAGCTACTCTGGAGGCTGAGGCATGAGAAGCGCTTGAACCCAGGAGGTGGAGGTTGCAGTGAGCCAAGATCATGCCATGGCACTCCAGCCTGGGCTACAGAGCAAGACCTTGTCTCAAAAATAAATAAATAAATAAAATTAAAATGACTTTGGGATAGAAGATAGTGATAATGATTATTTGTCTTGATTTACAAGATGTTAGCTCATGTAATCTTCATAACCAATTTGTGAAATGTACTTTTATGATGTCTGTTTTACAGCTGAGGAAACTAGGCTCAGAATAGTTAGATAACTTGTCCAAGGTTACGTAGCTTGTAAATGGTAGAACGGGGATTCCAATCTAGGCAGTCTCACTATAGCACCCTGCTGATCGCTGAGTTACACTGCTTTTCTTAGCCTCCCCACCTTCACCTCCTGTATGTACCCAGCTAGACCAGGGATACCTGCTTTCACCTGGAAAATAACACTGGGTTTGAGGAAATTGGCTGCCCAGAGCCTAGGACTGTTCCAGCCACACTTTCTTTGCATATATTTGAACCCAGCAGGCATATTTCCCTCTCAGGTCTTTTGTATGTGTTTCCCCTCCTGGAGCATTGTTTACCCACCGTTCATCTCATCATTCAAAGTCTCTGCTCATATCAGCTCCCCAGGGGGGTCTTCCTTGGCTTCCCCAGCACCCCTTTCACTCTGTATCCCTTTACCCTGCTTTATCATAGCACTTGTCACTACCTGGCAATGTATAGTTATTTTTTGGTCCCCTCACTAGAATAGAAGCTACCCGAGGACAGGGACTTTGTGTCTTTTTTTTGTCACTTTTTTTTTTTTTAATCAAAGATGCACATTTTCCCACAATTTATTAATAGCGGTTAGAAAATCTGGATATGTCTTATAATCGCCAGTGTGTCCTGGTTTAATTGGTCGTATTTTTTTTCTTTCTTACTTGTACCTACAGTAAGTGGTGAGTCTTTAAAATGATGGTGTCTTAGAATTGATGAAAATACAGTGTATCCCCAAGGCCTGAACTCTATGTGGCACATAGTTGGCTCTCAGTAATTACTTGTTAAAGGAAGGCATTAAGTGTCGTGTGCCAGAAACTGTTGAAACTTTTTTTTTTTTTTTTGAGGTCTCGCTCTGTCACCCAGGCTGGAGTGAAATGGCACGATCTTGGCTCACTGTAACCTCCGCCTCCAGGTTCAACCGATTCTCATGCCTCAGCCTCCTCAGTAGCTGGGATTACAGGCGAGCACCACCATGCTCTGCTAATTTTTATATTTTTAGTAGCAATTTATATCATTCTAGCAGACTTAGAAAGTAGATGGGGAGGGTGGGGAATGTAAGATAGACCAGTTAGAAGATACTCGAAATAATCTGAGGGAGGACCAGAATGGGAACCATGGCTGAAGGATGGTGAGACCAGCAGGGCTTGGCGGCCTGCTGAGCAGAGATGTCTGGCCTGAGCCGCGCCAGTAGGTGGCCCCCTTCACTAAAGAAGGGAATCCAAGAAGACTAGGTTTGGGGAGTGTGGGAGGGTTTGGATTTGAACATAAAAGTTTCAAGTACAGATGAAAACAGACATCAGGTCCCAAAGGCTGTGGCAAGGGACTTATCCTGAGGTTTCTCCTTCTGAGAACTGTAGGAGCTATGGAAAGAAATGACCAAATTTATTTTAGAAAGATGACTGGTTTCAGCGTGAGCCGGCATGGTGATCCAGGCCTGAGATGATGGTGATCGAAGGGGCAGGTGGCCCTAAGTATGGAGAACAAGTGAGCCGATTGGAAAGTTGTGTAGATCAGGCCTCGGGGAGAGCTTGACTACGAACAGGATGGGCAGTGAGAGAAAGCTGACTATGATACGTTGCTTTCCAGTTTGAGCAACTGAATGGATATTGGTGCCCATCTCAATTAAACTCTGTTGAACCCAGCTGACAGTGAGCAGAGGAAGAACATTTAAATGGAGAATCATAGTAACAGCTAATACTTTTATTTCTTTTCTTTTCTTTTCTTTTTTTTGAGACAGAGTCTTGCTCTGTTGCCCAGGCTGGGGTGCAGTGGTGCAATCTTGGCTCACTGCAACCTCTGCTTCCCTAATTCAAGTGATTCTCCTGCCTCAGTCATCCACGTGTGCCACCATGCCTGGCTAAATTTTTTTTTTTTTTTTTTTTGGTGGAGACAGCATTTTGCCATGTTGGCCAGGCTGGTCTCGGACTCCTGGCCTTAAGTGATCTGCCTGCCTCGGCCTCCCAAAGTGCTGGGACTGCAGGCATGAGCTACCGTGCCCAACCTATGAGAGCTGATACTTTCATAGCTCTTCCTATGCATCAGAAGACTCATTTTAGTTCTCGCCACAATCCTATGAGAATACCATTATCACACTCATCTTCCAGATGAGGAAACCGAAGCAAAGAGAAGTTAAGTAACTCGCCAAGGTCACACAGCTAACAAGTGGCAGAGCTAGAATTTGAACCTAGGCAGCTTGGTAGAGTCTGTGCTGTCACTGCCTCTCTGTGCTGATGTATCTCTAAATTAGCTCAGTTTGGACAGAGTGAACCTGAGAGATCCGTGGGGCAGCTGCGTGGAGGTGTCTAGCAAGCATGAAGATATATGGTTCTGAAGCTCACATGGGAGGTGGGGACTGGAAATAAAGACTGTGGAGTCTGCATACAGGTGGCCATTGAAGCCACAGGAAAGGTCAGGACCCTTAAGGAGAGGGTGGGAAATAATCGGAGGAAAGAAACAAGGGAGCCCTGGAAGGCAAACACAAGCATTCCAGTTGCGGGAAGGACATAGTCCTTTCTGCAAACGAATACACTGCACCTGGCTTATAGATCTTCAGTCAACAGATAGTCCATCCCCCAGAATTTGTTTGGCTCTGGGTACCCTGACAAAATGGAGTTCCTGGACCCGCAACCCTAAGGATCTGCCTCAATGGTGGTGATCCTCCCCACTTTCTTCTACCATGAGAGTCCCCTGGGGGCCCGTTGGCTTCTCTGGGCATCTGTTTTTTTGCCCCTCCCCACAACTGAAGAGCCTCCAGCTCCTCTGTCTACCACGCATTGACTTTGTCAGCTCAGGTTCCCTCCCTGTCTCTAGGACCACAGTAACATTTCACCTGCAGCGTCTTCAGGTCCCTCCTGAACTTAATTTTCAGCCCTTTACCCATGCATTTCTTGTATCTCCTCCTAGATTCTAAATTTCTGGAGGGCAAGAAGAACCTATTACGTTGACCTTCCCTCCCTCAACCCCTGCTCCCCTATGTGGGTTAAATGGCCTGACGCCATTGTCCCATGGGACTTCGCATGCAGTCCACCAGAATAGGAGCTGCATTTTGTATCTCTGTACCTAGCACAGGAGCCAGTGAGTCCATCAGTCAGTCAGTCATATCAGCAAATAATTCCAGTTGTCTACTGGCTTTCTAGAAACATGACTGGGGACTGTTGATGCCTTTGACTGTTGATTCGAGCAGCAGGAACTTTCACAACAGCCTCCTGTTTTTGTGGGTGGGGAATAGGCAAGGGTTGGGAAGCGGGAATTCGCTGCTCTTTCTTGTCATTCTTTTCATAGCCCCCAAGCTACTGTGATCTATTGTTTTGATAGTTGCTTTCCTGAAATGTTGACAGGATGGAGAGTGAAGGAGGACTCTGATGCCTCAGCCATGCACCTGTGTGCCGATTCCCATTAAGCCTGCACCAGTTTGATTTCCAAGACTCCAGTCAATCCTCAGAGCTCCAGGAGGGGAGGGGCAGTTTTTCCTGGTAGCTGCTGATCACCAGCAGAGGGAGCCCTAGGACTGCAGGGCCTCTTTCCTTAGCGATGGTAAAGCCCTTCACTGTGGCTTCAAAACTGTGGAAGACCCGGGATTTGTGGATCACTTGCCTTTAGAATAGAATCAAGAAATAAAGCTGCAGAAGAAAGAATCTCCACGTGGTAAGGATTGGAAGGGAGTGTTGAGAGGGGCTGTTGGGGTGCTGGTAATATTGTTCCTTGATCGATGTTGGTTATAGGAGTGTGTGCTGTAATGTAGTATATGTACATTTTTCTGTGTGTATAACTAAACTTCAGTTAAAAGTTTTTAAAACTTAAACATCTCTATGTATACCACAAAATAGGTATCAGGTTAGGGTGAGCTGTTCTTTTCCCTACAATTCTTAACCTTAGATATCTGAGTCACAAGACAGCCCTCCCTCCCTTCCTCCCAGAAAGCCACAAACCACTGGTTAAGGACTTCTGCAGCAGCAGCCGAATAGAGAAAGTGAGCAAAGGACATGAACAGACGGTTCACAGCAAAAGAAATGCAAATAGCACTTAAACTTGTGAAAAGATGCTCAGTCTCAATCTTCAAAGAGAAGTGCTTATAAAAAGTATGCGGAGATACCATTTTTAACCTGTCAGATTGGCAGAAATCCCAAAGCTTGACAGCATGCCCTGTGGATGGGGCTGGAGGTGGGGGAGTCGGGAGAATAAATAGCAGGCCCTTTAATACATTACCAGTGGGATTGTGAAATTGACAGCCCTGTTGATTTGGGCAATATCTACCAAAATTACAAGTCCAAGAATCTACCCTGTAGATGACATTTGTACATATATGTAATAATTTATGTAAAAGGTGATCCATTGCAACATTGGCTGCAATAGCAAAAGATCGGAAACAACTGAAGTGTCTGTACAGGACTGGTGCATCCACAAAGCAAAATACTATATAACTGGGAAAAAGTTTAAGGAAGCTCTGTGTGTGCTGAGGAAAGATCTCTAAGATATAGGTGAAAAAAAGCATGATGTACAGCTAAGAATATATGTTTGTATTGCTTCTGTCTTCATAAAGAAAAACTGATAAGCTAGACAAGAAACTAAGAGAAGTGTTTCCGGAAGTGGTTGGGGGCCAGCAGGAGGGGCCGGGCTTCTGAGTGTGTACCTCGTGTTCTGATTTTTGAATCGTGTCAGTGTATAACCTGTGCAAAACAAAACAAAGTTTGGAGTTCCTGCTCTAAAGCTGCTGAGCTAAGCCTTTAGGAATTCATAAATTATTATATCTGCCCAATTGTAGAATAGCTGGGTTTGGTTTTTCAGTTTGAACTAAGCTGTGTCGTGGTGAGAGTCTTCAGCTTACTCCACATTTGAACACAGTTCAGGAAAGTGTATTGCAGTTTCCTGGCTCAGCCTAACTCAAGAATTCTTTCTTTACCCTCCATATGCTCAAAACCAATCTTGCCCCTCAAGTGTTGACACTCAGCTAGCTATCATTTTTCAAAGTATTTCATTTTCAGCTTATGTATTCATGAGCATCTAACTCTGCCTGAGGGGAAGAAGAAAAGTTTTCACCAGAAAAGTCCATCTGTGTTTTCAGAAACCAATAGATATGAAATCTTGCTCTCCGTCCCTTATCTTTGCCTGTCTCTATAGCTATCCTTTCTCCTTTCCCTCCTCCTAGCTAAAACCAATCCCAGCTCTCCTCCCTTCTCAGGAAACTCACTTTCTTCTGTATATGCAAACACACATCATGTCTTCTGTCATAGTAAAACCAAAAACAAAAAAGCAAACCCCAAACCCACAAAGCCCCCTTCTACCCAGCTTGCCCACAGAGCTCCTGCCCTTTTCTTCCTGTTGGAGCCTTAGCCAGTGGCTCTACTTCTTCCCCTCTCCACCCACCCCCTTCTCTCTCTCTCTGGGTCTCTCTCTCTCTCTCTCTCTCCCTCAGTGGCTGTATTTCTTCCCCTCTCCACCCACCCCCCTTCTCTCTCTCTCTGTGTGTGTCTCTGTCTCACCACCCTCTCTTCAATCTACTGCAACCAGACTTCTATCCCACTAAAATATTCCTTGCCAAGGTCATGGATAACCTCCTTGTTGCTGAATTCAATGGCCCTAGTCTCGTTCTCATGTTGCTTGAGTTTTGAGCCCTGCCTGACACTGAACACAGCCGCCTCCTCCACTCGCTCTCCTTTCAGCCCCTGTGGCCACTGCTCACAGGGGCACCCTCTCAGCCTCACCTTTTCTATCTCCTCTGCAGGCTCCTCTTTTCTCGCTGGTCTGCTGACCCTCAGGGGCCATGCCTTGGCTCTCTTCTCATCTCACATTCACTTCCAGGATGATCCCGGGTTGGAGAATATGGAAAACAAATCTGACTTGCTCGAGTGAAAAAGGAATCCACTGGAAGAATGTCAGAAAGCTCACTCAACAAAAGGAAAAGCTGAACAGCTAGGCCTTATCAGCCTGGGAGCCAGACCAAGCCTTTCCCAGGTGCCAGGAATCGCTGAGCATTGCCTCCAGGTGATTCAGTTCCACACATCTTTGTTCCTGATACATCTCTCCATACAAGATTCAAATTCCCAGGAAAGAAGCTGATTGGCTTTCATGGCGGGGTCATATTTGACCCACCCCTACTCACAGGGGCAAAAACTGCAACTTCCTGTGTATTTTTTCTTTTTCTTTTTTTTTTTTTTTGAGATGGAGTCTCGCTCTATCACCCAGGCTGGAGTGCAGTGGCATGATCTCGGCTCACTGTAATTTCCACCTCCCAGGTTCAAGCTATCCTCCTGCCTCAGCCTCCCGAGTAACCAGGACTGCAGGCATGTGCCACCATTCCTGGCTAATTTTTGTATTTTTAGCAGAGATGGCCGTTTTACTACGTTGGCCAGGCTGGTCTCGAACTCCTGACCTCAAGTGATCTGCCCGCCTGGACCTCCCAAAGTGCTAGGATTACAGGCATGAGCCACCACACCCAGCCCTGTATTTTCATCTAATCTCATTTTCATCTCAAACTTTCATTCTCCCAACTTGAGGGGATATTTCCTTCTCTTCTGGTTTACAGCGCTGTGTTTTGCACAGATATTCAGTATTCAGGATCCTCCTCTCTACTGTGTGCTCCCATCCTCCCGGGGTGGCATCTGGGTATAAGGGGGCAGTGGGTGAGCTTTATGGCTCAGATGCCATTCCCTACCCTTTGCTGGTCTTCACTCCCACGTGGTCGCTCGGAATTTGTCCCTGGGTATTATGGATTATGGTGGAAACTACCAAAATGGGGTGAACCTGATTTAGTTCCTTAGCAGTACACGGACCTGCTTAGAAAATTGCCTGTCTGTAGCCATGAGGTCCTCATGTGCCACAACCCTCGCAGCTTGTCACCTGACCTCTCTCTGTCCATCAGTCCACTTAGCACATCACTGGGACATGTGGACATACCTGGATCACCACCTACATGGCACCCACAGGTTAAGGGGACACAGGCTGCTGTTACAGCTTTGGTGCCAGCTCAGTGCTGTGGTGTGGTCAGTGGGGGGCATCTCTCCCTGGGCTGTGCTTGGGAAAGTGGGATCCTAGTGTCCCCCAAACCTGTCCAGATGCTTCTTAGTCCTACATAGGAGTTTTCCTTCGAGGAGGGTGGACACTTGCACCTGAACGCTTGTCCTCCTTTTTTTCTCCTTGGCAGCACCAGAAGGCTTTTGCCCCTCTTGCTGTACAGGAACTTGTCTGAACCTTAGACTGTGTCATCTCCACACTGTGGCCTATAGAAAATCTCTATCCTCTCATCCTCAAGTTGTCCTCTTGCTCTGTAAAGGGAAGATTTTGGAAGTTAGGAAAAAATGAAGTCACATTTTAACACTAATGTCTCACACTGTGGACTCAAGAAATCTAATGTAAAACAGAGCCAGGCAACGGCTCCCATTGACTGAACGGCTGGAGGGAGCTGTAGGCTAACTAGGAATTAGGAATTAGCCACAACAGAGTGCATTTGGTTTTATCTCAAGAAATATCCTCCTTTACACCTGTCTTGGCAGACGTGCCCACTGCTTGGGTGGCAGGACACTTTGATTGTCTCACCAAGACTGTGTGGAAAGGTGTGGGGTGCTTCTCCAAAAGGAAAAGTGGGCTGCTGTCACCCATAAAAGGGGTAGAGGGAAAGGGCAGGCGGAAACAGTAAATGTCTTCCATAGCTTCAGGTCACGTTTGCCTGCTGCTGATACCACATTCATTTCTGCAGCCCATGTGTCTCCTCGATGCCACACCTCTGTGTCCACTGTCTTCCTAGTCAGTCGCCTATGTGGATGTCCCTCTGACACCTGGTGAAACATGATGTGTTTCTAATTGAGCAGGTTATCTTTCCCCCTAAGCCTGGTCTCCTGGCCTTTCCCCAGTCCCTTCCAGTTTAATTGAATCAAATTGAATGCGATTCACCTCCTCCCATCCGTCTGGCTCCTGGGTTATTTAATAACCACCCCCAAACTTTGGAAATATTTTAATGTGTTAATATATTATTTTTTAATAAAAAATAATTTTAACAAAAGAAAAATATACCTTTATGGAAAATTTAGAAAATATAAAGACTCAGGCACCTTATCTTTTTTATCCCTTGGTTAGCCCTGGGAGGCAGGTACTATTATTTATCCCCATTTTACAGATGAGGAAACTGAGGCTCAGAGAGGAAAATGGCTTCGTGCTTTCACACAGGTCAGAAGGATCTATGCCGGATTTAAGCCCAGGTCTTTCTGGTTGCGAGCTGGAGGCGGTCTTGTCTTTGGGATACTCAGTTGAGGGGCTTGGCCTTTGCCTCAGAAGCACTCGACTTGGCCCCTACCCTTGAGGATGTCCCCTGGCAGCATTTGGTAAAGGTGTCACGGAGCGCCTAGGAGCCACACTGCCTCTGAGAAGCCCTGCCTCACACGCCCACCCCTCTGCATGGCCTTGGGCACACTGCCTAAGCCCCATGTGCCCAGTTTACTCCTCTGAAAAATGGGGATGATGATAGTAATCATAGGACTTCCCTTAGAGGGCTAGGAGAGGATGAAATGACTAATGTGGTAGAACACTGCGCGGCTCATAGCATCTGACATGGCTTAGATATTTGTCCCCTCCAAATCGCAGGTCACCCCCAGTGACCCCCAGTGTTGGAGGTGGGGCCTGATGGGAGGTGTTTGGGTCATGGGGGTGGATCCCTCAGGAATGACGTGGTGCCCTCCCATGGTAATGAGTTCACCCCAGGCCCATTTGTTAGAAAGAGCCTGGTACCTCCTGCCTCCTCTCTCTTGCTTCCCTCTCTGGCCGTGTTATTTGTGCAGGCCAGCTCTGCTTCACCTCCTGCCATGAGTGGAAGCAGCCTGAGACTCACTAGAAGCCAAGCAGATGCTGGTGCCATGCAGAACTGTGACCCAAGCAAACTTCTTTCCTGTGTACATTACCCAGTCTCAGCTATTGCTTTATAGCATCGCAAAACAGACTAATACAGCATCCAACAACATTAGCCACTGCTACTATTGTCATTAGTATTTTAAGTGTGTGCATTTTAATTGCTAGTACACTGGGTGAGCTGGCTTGGATGTTTGTCCCCTCCAAATCTCATGTCAGACTGTAATCTCCAGTGTTGGAGGTGGGGCCTGGTGGGAGGTGTTTGGATCATGGGGGCATATTCCTCATGCTTGGCTTAGCGCCATCCCTGTGGTGATGAGTGAGCTAATGGGAGATCTGGTTGTTTAAAGGTGTGTGGCACCTCCCCCCTCTCTTGTTCCTGCTCTTGCCATGTGACACACGGGCTCCCCTTTGCCTTCCACCATGACTGTAAATTCCCTATGGCCTCACCAGAAGCAGATGCCAGCACCCCACTTCCTGTACAGCTTGCAGAACCAAGAACAAATTAAACTTGTTTTCTTTATAAAGACAGACTCAGGCATTTATTTATATCAGTGCACAAACAGCCTCATACACTGGGCATACATGTTATATCCTGCTTTCCTTCAATTTACTATTAGCATTTTTATGTCACAAAATATTCCTCAAAACATTATTTTAATGACTGTATAATAGTCCATCATTTAAATATATTCATAACTTATTCTGTAGTTAACCATTCACCTGTTTCTGGACAATTAGGGGTGTGTGTGGGTGTTTGTTGTAATAAAAAACTCTAAACCAAAAATTCTTGTCTGATTATTTTCTTAGAATAGAATTTTACACCTGGAACTCCTAGGTGGGAGGGTGTAAACAGTTTAAAGTCTCCGGCAACACACTAATAAATTGCTTCAAAGGAAAGTTCTCAACCGTTTACTCTCAGCAGTGTGTGTATTAGGGCTGTCCTCACCACACCCTTTCAGGCAGAGAGGTGAGCTTTTTCAAAGTGCACCTTTGTTGCTATTTCTTTACAAGGCAGGTTTTACTACATGTCCCTGGGTTGGTGGGGGTTGGTCCCATGCCCAAGGTGCTTCCACCTATGCTGCCTGTTATAATCTTCTTAAATTAGCTAACAGTCCCATAAACCCTGAGTGGAGATAGTCACATATTTCCTGCCTGGTCTGTTTTCCTGCGGGTGGAAATATAATTTTCAGTGCTGGAAATTTTTTTTTTTTTTGAGATGGAGTCTTGCTGTGTCACTCAAGCTGGAGTGCAGTGGCACCATCTCGGCTCACTGCAACCTCTGCCTCCAGGGTTCAAGCGAGTCTCCTGCCTCAGCGCCCTGAGTAGCTGGAATTACAGGCTCACACCACCACGTCCAGCTAATCTTTTTTGTATTTTTTATAGAGACAGGGTTTCACCATGTTGACCAGGCTGGTATCAAACTCCTGACCTCGAGTGATCCACCCGCCATGGCCTCCGAAAGTGTTGGGATTACAGGTATGAGCCACCATGCCTAGCCAATTCACTGGTTTTTCTGTTTCTCTGTTGCCCCTGCTTTAAGATGTTTAGCATGTGGCCTCCCTCCCTGGTGACAGCACAGTCCCAAAGTCCAGTAATAGATTTTAAAGAAATCTGACTCGGGTAAGGTACGAGCTTAGCTGGACGGACTCATTATCTGAAATCTGTGTGTGGCCTTCCCAACTTATATTGCCAATACTTGTGCCTGTTTCAACTTCAGATTCCCGTTCAGTGTACTCTCCCTTTAAGTTACCCTACTGCTGGTATCCTAACCTCCTAGAAAGAGAGCTAGAGTTTTATTTTGTTAAAATAAAATCAGTATTCCCCAGTGCTCTGTATTTTACAAAATGCATTCACATATGACTGCCTTGATCCTCAGAATGATTCTGGGAGTTACTATGTTTATCTCCATTTTGCAGATGAGGCCCAGAGAGGCGAAGCCACTTGAGCTCGTGAGTGACAGTCAGATCTCAAGCCCTGCTCTTTCTAAAGTGTGCTGCCTTCAGAAAAGAAGAGCCAGAAGGATGGAAATTACTTTAGAAAGATGAATACCAGCTTTGAAGGAATAAAAGCTGATGAGGAATTGAAGGAGTTGAGGCACAAGCTTGAACAGGGTTGCATGTTTGGCCCTTGATTGTAAACGCCCATTGCTGCACCTGTTCCTGTTACTTGGGGAGTTGCAGCAGAAGGAACAGCGGCCTGGGACTCCAGAGAACTGGGTTCCCTCATCCCTCCAGGGCGACCACTTCTTGTGGGCCCTTGGGCAAGTCACTGTACTGAGTCTCAGTTTCCCCATTTGCAGAATAAAAATAACTACCCCACTCTACCAACTTAGAGGAATTGCTTTGAGGATCTGATAAGGTGGTGTGGATGATGCTGCCTTGGGGGCTTTACAGTCTGGAGCTCAAGGGACCCCTTAAGTTGGGCTTACTTAGTAATTCCAGGGGTGGGCAGAACAGGACTCCAATGAGGGTTTTTTTCTTTTTCCCTTTTTTTTTCTTTTCCTATCTCTTTTTTTAACCTTTATTTTAGAATTGGGGTACATGTGCAGCTTTGTTACACAGGTATAGTGTGGGCTGCTGAGGTTTGGAGTACGAATGAATTATTCACCCCAGTGGTGAGCATAGTGCCTGATAAGTAGTTTTTTCAGCCCTTACTCCCATCCCTCTCCATTCTTGTGTTCCCCAGTGTCTGCTGTTCCCGTTTTTATGACCATGTGTACTCAATGTTTAGCTCCCACTTAGAAGTAAGAACATGCCCAGCACTTTAGGAGGCCGAGGTGGGTGGATCATGAGGTCAAGAGATCGAGACCATCTTGGCTAACACAGTGAAACCCCCATCTCTACTAAAAACATAAAAAATTAGCCAGGTGTGGTGGTGGGCACCTGTAGTCCCAGCTACTCGGGAGGCTGAGACAGGAGAATCGCTTGAACCGAGGAGGTAGAGGTTGCAGTGAGCTGAGATTGTGCCACTGCACTCCAGCCTGGGTGACAGAGTGAGACTCCATCTCAAAAAAATAAAAATAATAAAAAGAACGTGGTGTATGATTTTGTTTTCTGTTTCTATGTTAATCCACTTAGGATAATGGCCTCCAGCTGCATCCACGTTGCTATAAAAGACACGATTTCATTCTTTTATATGGCTGCCTAATATTCCGTGGTGTGTAGGTACCATATTTTCTTTATGAAATCCACTGTTGATCCACACCTGGGTTGATTCCATGTCTGTGCTATTGTGAATAGCACTGCAGTGAACATGTGGGTGCGTGTGGCTTTGTGGTAGAACGATTTCTTTTCGTTTGAGTATAATATATCCATTAATGGGATGGGGCTGAAATACTTAAAGTAGAAATGAAAATTGTCTTGTGCTCCCCCATGCCCCTCCATTCTACTCTGCAGAGAGACAGCTGCCTGCTGTTTGTGGTTTAGTACACCTCCTTCCAGGCTTTAAATAAACTAAACCCATGCATATTTCTCTGTGTATACTTTTTCAGTACATGTACACATGCACTTGTTCATACAGTTTGTTCTTTAAATTTTATAAAAATGTCTATACTGCATCTCGATTTATCCCCCTCATAATTTTAAGACCTTGCTACATCAGAGCTACTTTTCTATTCTAGAAAGAAAGACATGGCCAGGTGTGGTGGCTCACGCCTGTAATCCCAGCACTTTGGGAGGCCGAGGCAGGTGGATCACCTGAGGTCAGGAGTTCGAGACCAGCCTGGCCAACATAGTGAAATCCCGTCTCTACTAAAAATACAAAAATTAGCCGGGCGTGGTGGTACGTGCCTTTAATCCCAGCTACTCAGGAGGCTGAGGCAGGAGAATCGCTTGAATCTGGGAGGCGGAGGTTGCAGTGAGCAGAGATCTCACCATTGCATTCCAGCCTGGGCAACAAGAGTGAAATTCTGTCTCAAAAAAAAAAAAAAAAAAAAAGACAGACATAGAAACTCTTTTCAATGTCTGGGCATTTTACAGGTGTGTATATTTAATGTCATTTAATTTGGGTTATTACCAATTTTTATTATTTTATTTATTTATTTATTTTGAGACAGAGCCTCACTGTCACTCAGGCTGGAGTGCAGTGGTGCGATCTCGACTCACTGCAACTTCCGCCTCCTGGGTTCAAGTGATTCTCCTGCCTCAGCCTCCCGAGTAGCTGGGATTACAGGCATGCGCCACCATACCTGGCTGATTTTTGTATTTTTAGTAAAGATGGGTTTTCAACATGTTGGCCAGGCTGGTCTCAAACCCCTGACTTCCGGTGATCCACCTGCTCCAGCTTCCCAAAGTGCTGGGATTACAGGTGTGAGCTACCACACCTGGCTGGTTATTACCAATGTTTAAAATATTACCAATGGTGCTGCATCAAAATGCTTGTCAAACAAGTTTGTACTCTTGTAAATGTATTTTGAAGTGAAGTTGCTAGTAACACAGATTGTAATATTTGATGAACAGGCAGAATTCCTGGATTCCACTCCCACCAGTGGTGTTTGGGGCACCCATTGGCCTATGGTGGTTCTCAGCAAGAGATGCTTCTTCCTCTGAGGTTCTGCCCCTAAGGGGACATTTGGCAATGACTGGAGATATTTTTGGCTGTCACAACTTGGGGGATGGTGACAGAGATGCTACTGATATCTAGTGGACAGAAGCCAGGGATGCTGCTTGACACCTTACAATAAACAGGAGAGTCCCCCACAACAAATAATTATGTAAATAGTTCCAAGGATGAGAAACCCTGGCCTCCACCAAGATTGCCAGTGTTAGACAGTGTCATTCTTTTCAATCTTGCCAATCTGGTAGTTTGCAGAATAATAATTTATTCTGTACCTCTTCAGAATAATATAGATATCTTTATTTCTTCCTTTATATATTACTTGAATTTGATATAATGAACATGTATGATTTCTATAATTCTTTGGAAAAGCCATTAAGGATTATTTATTTATTTATTTATTTTTGAGATGGAGTATCTCTCTGTTGCTCATGCTTGAGTGCAATGGCACAATCTCGGTTCACTGCAACCTCCACCTCCCGGGTTCAAGCAACTCTCCTGCCTCAGCCTCCCGAGTAGCTGGGACTACAGGCACCCGCCACCACGACTGGCTAATTTTTGTATTTTTAGTAGAGACGGGGTTTCACCATGTTGGCCAGGCTGGTCTGGAACTCCTGACCTCGTGATCCATCCACCTCATCCTCCCAAAGTGCTGGGATTACAGGCGTAAGTCAGTGCACTTGGCGCCATTAAGGGGTTTTTTTAAAGATCTCTACCTCTTGGACCATTAACTGTTGACTGACTTTGCAGTGTGTTCCTAAGACTTAATTGTGTACGTGCCTGCTTGTTTTTCCTTGAGAAGGTATAGAAAGAAGTCCTCAGTGCGGGCCTTGAGAATCCATCCGTGCTTCAGGTTCCAGTCTCCCATCCTCTGGCCTTCGGAATTCCTCTATTGCTCTTCCAAACCATTTTCACTTGGTGGACACCCAGGCCCAGGGGCTGTCGCCAAGAATCATCTTGGCCCAGAGAGACTCCTTACCACTGAGCAGACCTCCAAAACAAAATGTACCTTGCGGCTGACCCTGGGAAACCCAGCACATACACCATGGACTCATCTGCCCAGGGGCACATTTCATACTCACGTTAATTTCCCAGCTTTGAAACCTGAGATCTATTTGCCCAGTGAACTTCCAGGGCTGTCAGAGCTGAGCCAAGCCCCCTGGTGCTGTTGCGGAGTTGGAGCTGGAGCTGCTGGCATAGGCTCTGGTGGGGCTCACATTCCCTCCTCATCTCCGCTACGTCCCGTCAGAGTGGAAATGGAGTTGAGCCCAGTCTCACCCACTCCCACCCCCTCACCCCCCCACCCGGCATGGCAAAGACTCCTGGAGCAGTGCCGCGCTCCTTCCACTTGGTGCAGAGTCAGCCAGAGTCAGCCTGGAGGAAGTGTCCACGGGGAACTTGTTGGTATCACTTGGATATTCCCAAGAAAATGTCCCACGTGGTGGAAGTAGCGTAAACTTGCCTGCAGCCCTTGTGAATTGTGTGGAGTGGGCTCCTCCAATAGCCAACGTTCAGAGTGGGCAGACAGCTCCTGGCCCTGGTGCCGGGCACAGGACTTCTGCCAGCAGTTCTGTGTGTTTGATCTGCAGCCCAGGGTGGTTTTGCAGTAAAGCAAAGGCATATGTGGAGGTTGCATGGTCTAACGTCTCTACTCTAGAATCCACACCAGTCATGTCAGGGGCATGGAGTGTCCAAGCTGCAAGGCCATGAATGCCTGAGACACCTGGGCATTGCTGACTCGGAGAGATGGCAGTAATCGGGAGGGAAGGAGAGGACATAAGGAGATGGGCCTGAGTTCTCAGCCTGCCCTGCTGCCCGCCGTGGGCAGATAAATCACTGGACCTCTTGGGCCTCAGCTTCCTCATCAACTGGTTATTGGAAGCATTCACCCTTTTTCAATCTGAAGTTTCCTCAAAAACACTGCCAATTAGAGAAAGCTGGCTAAAATGAACTAGAGATTTAAAGTAGAGTTTAGAGTAAGTCCAGCTCCTGTCTCTTATTCAAAAGTAACCAATGCTCAGAACAGGAAGGAAAAAAAAAGATACAGTCAAGCAAAAAGTAGCTCCTAAAGAACACCCATGATTCCACCCACCCAAAGGCCGTGGCATCTTGGTGGAAGCCTTCTAGATATGTGGTTCTTTTTCGTTTGTTTTATTGAAATGTAGCCTCTCTCTGTCGCCTAGGCTGGAGTGCTGTGGTGAAATCTGGGCTCACTGCAACCGCCGCCTCCCCTGTTCAAGCAATTCTCCTGCCTCAGCCTCCTGGGTAGCTGGGATTACAGGAGCCCCCGACCATATCCGGCTAATTTTTTGTATTTTTAGTAGAAATGGAGTTTCACCATGTTGGCCAGGGTGGTCTCGAACTCCTGACCTCACGTGATCAGCCGGCCTCGGCCTCCCAGGGTGCTGGAATTACAGGCATGAGTCACAACACCTGGTCGATATGTGATTCTTAACCCGGATTAGTAGTCTGCTTTTGGGGAAGGGAGCCCCTGAATTCACTAAAGTTGTGTGTTTGGGTTCGAGTTTCTACCTCTCATTCAATTCACAGAGAGTTTCCTGACTCATTGAAACAAGAACCAGTGTTTTAAGTATTTTCTTTGCATATATATAAAAAATACCTTCAATGAGATCTGACCACACAGGCTATTTTGCAATTTGCTGTTGTCCCTTACTAATATACTGAGCTTAATTTAACAAACCGTCTTTTATGGGCCCTTTAGGATACTCTAGTTGTGTTGCTGTTACAACGAGTGCAGTGCACATATAAGTTGGGTGAAGAAGAATTACAGCATAAAGAGAAATCAAGGGAAAAAACCCATAAAATTTGAACAGCTGACAAAAGTGCTCAAAAGGGCACGAAAGGATGTCAAATTATCCTACAGTGATAAAAATTATCAATAAGAAACATGCAAGGGGCCGGGTGCAGTGGCTCATGCCTGTAATCCCAGCACTTTGGGAGGCTGAGGTGGGCGGATCACCTGAAGTTAGGAATTTGAGACCAGCCTGGCCAACACGGTGAAACCCTGTCTCTATTAAAAATATAAAAATTTGGCAGGTGTGGCAGACGCCTGTAATCCCAGCTACTGGGGAGGCTATGGCAGGAGAGTTGCTTGAACCTAGGAGGCAAAGGTTGCAGTGAGCCGAGATCCTGGCATTGCACTCCAGCCTGGGTGACAAGAGCAAAACTCCGTCTCAAAAACACACACACACACACACAAGGGGCCGGGAGTGGTGGCTCACGCCTGTAATCCTAGCACTTTGGGAGGCTGAGGCAGGCAGATCACTTGAGGTCAGGAGTTCAAGACCAGCCTGGCCAACATGGTGAAACCCTGTCTCTACTAAAAATACAAAAATTAGCCAGATGTGGTGGCATGCACCTGTAGTCCCAGCTACTTGGGAGGTTGAGGCGGGAGAGTCACTTGAACCCAAGAGGCAGAGGTTGCAGTCAACTGAGATCGCGCCACTGCACTCCAGCCCGGGCAACAGAGTGAGACTGTCTTAAAAAACAAACAAACAAGGGACTAATATTTTCAACCAATTATATTTAAGTCAACAAATATTTATTGGGCAGATGCTATGAATATTATCTGCTGGACTCTCTGCCAGTGCTGCAGACTCAGCAGGTAGCCACCACTGACCTTACTGAGCTTACAAACTAGCAGAGACCAACACGGAAGTTATTTCACACTCGGACAGTTTGTGTTTAACCAAACTGCCTTCATGCCCCATGACCTCTGCCACAGCTCCCTCATTATGGAAACTGTCAGGAGGTCTGGGCATAGGCGCGGTTTGATGAATCAACGTTGGCAGGGAGAGACACAGAGGAACCCCGAATCATCTCGCTCCCCGTGCTCTTCTCGTGCCATGACCTGGCCTCCCTGCCTTTGAGGAGGCTGCATGTTCCAGCCCTGAGTGGAGGCCCCCTCCAAGCTCACACCCAACCCACAGGTTCTCCCTGAAAGAAGATCATTCAACCCCTGCATGTTCTTTTCAGAAATAGGATGTTCACTGCCCTCTGCCTCAGCCCCTTCCTGCTTGTTTGAACCTTTTCCTTATATTGAACTGCAACAGCCCTCCCTATAACTTCCTCTGATTGGTCCCAGAACCTCACAGAACAAGTCTGTCATTTTCTCCAATCTGCAGATCTAAAGACCTTTAGATCTTCCTTGGGTGAAGCATGCAATCCCATGGTCTGCTCCTTGAGTGGATGCCCAGGGTCTGTGATACCCTTCCCTGGCAGGAAGGGCCTGCAAACCCCTGCTGATTGACCAAACTGCACATGCCCAGACCTTCCGACAGAGTATTCATGAGCAGATGGCCACAGCAGGGGACAGCAAGAGCCAGACACCTGGGGGCCAGCTATGCTGATGACACTGAAAAAACTTTTGCAGCTTCATGAGCTGGGTGGGGAAGGAAGAGAAGATGGGCCAGCCCTGATTGGAGGATCTAATCTGCTGTCCTCCCAAAAGGAGCCTGTGTGCCTTACAACAGAACTTCTCACAATTAAAGTGCATGCCAATCTCCTGGGAGTCTGCTAAACTGTGGGCTTAGGGTAGAGCCTGAGACTCTGCATTTCTTATGAGCTCCCAGTGATGTGCTGATGCTTTAGACTATGCTTTGAGTAGCAAGACCCTGGGGCAGAGGGGAGGATCACAGTCCTCTAGGAGAGCTTTAAAAATAGAGAAAGTGGCTGGGCGCGGTGGCTCATGCCTATAATCCCAGCACTTTGGGAGGCTGAGGCGGGCAAATGATCTGAGGTCAGGAGTTTGAGACCAGCCTGGCCAACATGGTGAAACCCTATCTCTACTAAAAATACAAAAATTAGCTGGTGGTGGTGGGTGCCTGTAGTCCCAGCTACTTGGGAGCCTGAGACAGGAGAATCGCTTGAACCCAGGAGGCAGAGGTTGCAGACAACCAAGATTATGCCATTGCACTCCAGCCTGGTGACACAGCGAGACTCCATCTCAAAAATAAATAAATAGGCTGGGCACCTAATTATTTATTTATATTTATATTTTATATTTTTTGTATTTACATTTTATTTATTTATATTTTTAAAATAAATTTATTTTATAAATAAATAGGCCAGGCACCTATTTATTTTTTATTTATGTATTTTTTATTTATTTATATTTATATTTTATTTTATTTATATTCATATTTATTATTTATTTATTTTATTACAGGCTCACGCCTGTAATCCCAACACTTTGGGAAGCCAAGGCAGGCGGATCACTTGAGGTCAGGAGTTTGAGACCAACCTGGCTAACATGGTGAAACCCTGTCTCTACTAAAAATACAAAAATTAACTGGTTGTTGTGGCAGGCATAAGCCCAGCTACTCGGGGAGGCTGAGGCAGGAGAATCACTTAAACCCGAGAGGCAGAGGTTGCAGTGAGCTGAGATCATGCCACTGCACTCCAGTCTTGGCAACAGAGTGAGACTCCATCTTAAAAATAAATAAATAAATAATAAATAAATAAATAAATAAATAAATGTGGATTCCCAGGCCATACCATAAACCAATTAAATCAGAATCTCTAGGGCTGGATTCCTGGCATTGCTACTTTATAAAAGGCCTTAGTTCTAATGTGCACACAGGGTAGAAAATCACTGATTGACACCCCTCTACTCCTCTACTTCTACTTCTCTTTCACTGCTTTAGCTTGAAATCTTTACTGGGTGAGACTGATGACCAGCCTAGTTTGGTTTGGAGCAGAAGCAGTGGTTCTCAGGATCACCTGGGAGCTTTATAAAATGTCCGTGTCAGGGCCCCTGCCCCAGACCAACTGAATCAGAATTGCTAGGTGTCAGGGCCAAGAGATTCTTGTTTCATAAAGCTACCCAGATGGTGCTAAGGTTCAGCCACCAGTGTACAGCCTAATATAAGAACCATCTAGGATTAGCACGTTCTTCCACTGAACATTCAGATTCAAAGTCTGGGGTGAGGACCAGGAACCTGTATGTTTAACAAGTGCCATAGGTGATTCTCATGAGATGCAAGGTTGAGAAACACAGATGGAGGAAAGATCCCTGGATTGGAGTCAGTAAGACAGAGCTCCTGGCTGTGTGACTTCTCACAGGTCACTTACCCTCTCTGAGATTCATCTCTTCATCTGTAAAATAGAGATGATGATAATAACTGCATGAGGCAGAAATGGATCTCTGCCCCCAGAGACCTGTGTTCTCAGTCCATAGGACACAGTAGGTGTTGGAAAGAGGCTGCCACTCACCAGGGACTGCATTTCCCAGCTCCACTTTGCATTGAGATGGGGCGACCACATGACTGACTTGTGGCCAATGAATGTGGGCAGAAGTGAGGAATACTGCTGCCCATAAAACTCCCATGATCCTCCACTCTCTCTTCCCATCTGCCCATTGGATATCAATGCCTGGCGTAGCTTGAAAGCCCCAAGGGAAAGTTGATAGAACTCTGTTCCTCCCCACACCGCTGCCAACTGGACTTTATATTAGTGAAAAATAAACTTCCACGTGTTTATACACTGAGATTTGTATCTGTTAAAGTAACGAGCGCTATGTTACCAAACATACTGCCTCTGGGAGTGTGGCAAAAATTAAATGCTCTAATGCAGAGGTTGCAAACTGACAATGTGTGGGCTTGGATCCACCCTGTAGATATGTTCTGTTATGCTTGCCCCAGTGTTCTTTTTTATATAAATTTATCAATAAATTTTTATTTTTATTTTTTTGAGATGGAGTCTCGCTCTGTTACCCAGGCTGGAGTGCAGTGGCGCCATCTTGGCTCACTGCAACCTCCGCCTCCCAGGTTCAAGCGATTCTCCTGCCTCAGCCTCCCAAGTGGCTGGGATTACAGCCGCACAGCACCATGCCCAGCTAATTTTGTATTAAGAGACGGGGCTTCTCCATATTGGCCAGGCTTGTATCGAACTCCTGACCTCAGGTGATCCACCCGCCTTGGTCTCCCAAAGTGCTGGGATTACAGGAGGGAGCCACTGCACCCAGTCGAATTTATTAATAAATTTTTAAATGAGCAAATTCACACAAAAATCCGGATTTCCAGGTTCGTGAAAACCCAGAATCACTGGCACCTGGGTTTGCATTCTAGTGGCTGGACGAGGAGCAGCTGTCCTGTTGAGCAGAGCTCGTGCTCTCCAGTTTGCCACAGTCTCCACCACACAGCATTGCTTTATGCCTGGCTTGCCTCACATTTATGACACTTCTCTCATATGCCTACAGCTTCTTGAGTCAGTGAACCCTGATGCAATATTTGTAGAAGTTACGCGTTAGCTGTTAAGATTTTTCACAGCAAAATTCGAGTGACTTCTTACTCTCAAGAAAGCCATTGTTGCCCAGAATTTGGAAGCAAAATCTTCTGAATACTCCTTACAGGCTGAAAGATGTTCCCCACCCCGAACCTACCCATATCTGTGGCCATTTCAGCATCTGCTATACGGAGGCAGAGGTAAGAGATGGGACAAGCTCAACTGGATTTGGGGGTCAGATAGACCTGGGTCCCAACGCCAGCTATGCTTGCTTCCTAGCTGGGGATTTGGGGCCAGGCATTTCTTGTTTTCTTGTTTTCTTTCTTTCTCTCTCCCTTTCTTTCTCTCTTTCTTTTTTTTGAGACGCAATTTAGCTCTTGTCACCCAGGCTGGAGTGTAATGGCACAATCTCAGCTCACTGTAACCTCTGCCTCCCAGGTTCAAGCAATTCTTCTGCCTCAGCCTCCCAAGTAGCTGGAATTACAGGCACCCACAACCACGCCCAGCTAATTTTTGTATTTTTAGTAGAGACAGGGTTTCACCGTGTTGGTCAGGATGGTCTTGGCCTCCTGACCTCTGGTGATTCGCCCGCCTTGGCCTCCTAAAGTGCTGGGATTACAGGTGTGAGTCACAGCCCTGGTCAGCATTTATTGTTTTCTGAGTCTCTGTTTCCATCTGTCAAATGTGGACATTAATGCCCTTTCCATGAGATTTTGGTAAGAGGTATAGCTCGGAAGGACACTCAGACCATGTGAATTCCCTTCCCTTTTCCTGCAATGTGAGGACCAGGACTGGCTTGCCCTCAGTGGCCACAGGGAAATCAAGCAGTATCTTTTTTTTTTTTTTCCTAAACAACTTGGATTTTAAAAATTAAAAAAGATGGAATAATGCATGTCTACAATGTCAGCTTGGGCTGCCATAACAAAATATCACACCCCAGGTGGCTTACACATCAGAAACTAAATGAAAGAAGTAGACAAAAAAAAAAAAAAATCAGAAACTCATTTTCTCACCATTGTGGAAGCTGCAAGTCCAAGATCAAGGTGCCAGCAGGGTTGGTTTCTGTTGAGGCCTCCCTTGCTGACTTGCAGACGGCAACCTTCTCACTGTGTCCTCACGGGGCCTTTCTTCTGTGAGCACTCCTGTGTCTCTTCCTCTTAGAAGAACAAGAGTCTTGTTGAATTAGGGCTTCACCCTTATGACCTAATCTAACCTTTATGATGTCCTCAAAGGCCCTATTTTAACCACATTAGGGATTAAACCTAATCCCATATATAACCACATTAGGGATTACTTCATCATATCAATTTTGAGATGCACAATTTAGTCCATAACAGAAGGAAAACCAGAAACTCCAATTAAGAAAAATAAACAACAGGCCAGGTGCAGTGGCTCATGCCTGTAATCCCAGCACTTTTGAAGGCCAAGGAAGGTGGGTCATTTGAGGTCAGGAGTTCAAGACCAGCCTGGCCAACATGGTGAAACCCTGTCTCTACTAAAAATACAAAAATTAGTCAGGTGTGGTGACACGTGCTTGTAATCCCAGCTACTTGGGAGGCTGAGGCAGGAGAATTGCTTGAACCTAGGAGGTGGAGGTTGCAGTGAGCCGAGATTGTGCCACTGTACTCCAGCCTGGGTGACAGACTAAGACTCCATCTCAAAAAAAAAAAAGAAAGAAAGAGAGAGAAAGAAAGAAAGAAAGAAAAACAGTAACAAAAAAAATCCACTCATGATATCTTCTTACCCTTGTCTCCACCCATCTCAATATAACCACATGACTACTATTAAATTTTCATTGACTGCCCTTCTATAATTTAGACATCTTAAAAAATTGAATTGTACATACTTTTTTGGTAACCTGCTTTTTTTTCCTGTTTACATTTTAAAGATTATAATAACCTAAGCTAAATAGAATTTTTAAAACACCTTACATAATCAATACCTGTTCTTAAAATTTAAACGTATCAGGAACTCCTTCCTCATATTTAATGGATATAAATTATTCCATGGCCAGGCATGGAATCCTGGCCTATAATCCCAACAATTTGGGACACCTAGATGGGCAGATTGCTTGAGCTCAGGAGTTCAAGACCAGCCTGGGCAACATGGTAAAACCCCATCTCTATGAAAAGTACAAAAGTTAGCTGGGCATGGTGGCACAAGCCTGTTGTCCCAGCTACTCAGGAGGCTGAAGTGGGAGGATCACCTGAGCTTGTGGAGGTCGAGGCTATAGTGAGCCATTATTGCATCACTGCACTCCAGCCTAGGCAACAGAGTGAGACCCTGTCTCAATCGATCAATTCATCCAACCATGTTATAGATATACTCTAATTTTTAAGTCAAATCTCCTATTGTCTGGACACTTCAAAGTCCATTTTCTATGGACTTAGTGTTCATTAGCTCTTGACTTTAGGCTACTAACATTCATATCCAGATGAGTGTCAGTTTCCCGATGTATATTATTAGGATAATAACAATAGATACCTCAATTAAGATAACATCTATAAAGTGCTTAGCACACTGTCTGACACATGGAAACCCTCATCGCTGTTATTATGATTATTATAAATCTGTACAACCTTGTATACCTAGCCAATGGTTTCTATAGGATAAAGTCCTAACAGGTAAGTACATTTGATAGATTTTTGTTAAATTTCACCAAATTTTCTTCCTGAAAGGCTAAGCAAATCCACAATCTCTTATCTGAAATGAATTTTTGAATTTGGCTTTTGTGGGATTTTAGAAAGGTAATGTAGTGCTATACTATATATTATGTGAAATTCCCAGTAGGGGCTGGGGCAGCACCTCATAATCAAATACATTAATGTTTCTTTAGAGAGAGATAAATAAAGATCATAGTCTCATATCAGTTTAGTGCAGACGTTGCCACTAAATGAGTTTGTTTTAAACTTGTAACTTGTAGTCGGGACAGAGAGAGAAAACTTTTGATTTTATAACGTTGGACTTTAAAATTGCAGTTAGGGAATTATTGGCTTTCATAATTGGCAAGTTTAGTAGGCTGGAGCAGTAGGGTTGCTTAAGATAGCAACTCAGTTATTTCATCCAGAGGCCATTTGCTTCCGCCTCAGCACCCTGTCACTTGGTGTCTGCTTCATTCAAGTCTGGCTCCCTCAAGAATGGCTGCCGGGAGCAGTGGAAGCTACAGGCTTCCTGGCTGATGTCTAGCAGCCACATCTCATGGCCAGGCGCCGTGGCCCACGCCTGTAATCCCAGCACTTTGGGAGGCCAAGGTGGGCAGATCACCTGAGGTCAGGAGTTCAAAACTAGCCTGGCCAACATGGTGTAACACCGTCTCTACTAAAAATACAAAAGTTAGCCAGGTGTGGTGGTGCGTGCCTGTAATCCCAGACACTTGGAGACTGAGGCAGGAGAAACACTTGAACCCAGGAGGCGGAGGTTGCAGTGAGTCAAGATCACACCTCTGCACTCTAGCCTGGGCAACAGAGTGAGACTCTGTCTCAAAAAAAAAAAAAAAAAAAAGAAAAAGAAAAGAAAAAAGAGCAGACGCATCCCACAAGCACTGCACAAAAACCTGAGCTTTGCATTAACAGGACCACCCCTGGACCACCAGCGAAAAGCTCTGGGCTGACTGGCTCACATATTAGAAACAATCACTGGAACAAGGGAGGCTGGGATTAACCTGACTGGCTTTGACCACTGGGACAGGAGTCAAGGTAAGCCCCACCCCACTCCCTTGGCAGCAACATGATGGAGTGGGGTGAAGCGAGGTAGATGTGTGTAGAATGGATGTTGGACAGATAATCACAGTGTCCACTGCAGATTTTAGTATGAATTGCTTGTTTCTAATTTTCACTACTACTTATTGATTTGTAGGAGCTCTTTATATATGATGAATATTACGCCTTGATATGGTTTGGCTGTGTCCCCACCCAACTCTCTTCTTGAATTGTAGCTCCCATAATCCCTACATGTTGTGGGAGGGACCTGGTGGGAGGTCATGGGGGGGGGTTTCATGTGCTGTTCTCATGAAAATGAATAAGGCTCATGAGATCTGATGGTTTTATAAAGCGCAGTTTCCCTGCACACACTCTTTTGCCTGCTGCCAAGAGAGTACATGTGAGACATGTCCTTGCTCCTCCTTCACCTTCCACCGTGATTGTGAGGCCTCCTGAGCCATTAAACCTCTTTTTCTTTATAAATTATCCGGTCGCAGGTATTTCTTCATAGCAGTATGGAAATGGACTAATACATGTTTTCATGTAAATTGTGAATATTTCTCCCAGTCTATTGCTTATCCTTTAACTTTATTTTATAACTTTCGTGGTACAAAATTTGTTAAGCTTTGTGTATCAAATCTGTCAGCCCTTCCTGTACTCTTTTAGTCCAAGCAGGATTTGAAGTGTTTGGGGCAGAAGGGAAAATGATGGGGAGCAGCAGTGCCCTTCAAGACCTTGGAAATAATGTCATCTCTGGGAATTAAAATGACACTGAGTTAATGTGATTAGTGTTCTGGAAAAGAGAATTGAGAGACTGTGCAAAAATGTGGAACGGAGACTTCAGGGTCACGGCAAACTTCCGTCAGGCTGACCAGAGGTCATCACCAGGGGCAGGCCAAGGGTCATTCATTGATTGACTTGTTTATTTAATACTGGACACCTACTCTGTGTCGTGCTCTAGGCTGGGAGCTGAAGGCAGAGGTGAACATTACCAATTCCCTACTCTCATGGAGCTTATATCCCTATCAGAGAGATAAATAATAACTGCATGGCAGGACAGGTGTGGTGGCTCACATTTGCAATCCCAGCACTTTGTGAGGCCGAGGTGGGTGGATCACTTGAGGTCAGGAGTTTGCGACCAGCCTGACCAACATGGAGAAACCCATCTCTACTAAAAATACAAAATTAGCCAGGCAAGGTGGCACACACCTGTAATCCCAGCTACTTGGGAGGCTGAGGCAGGAGAATCGTTTGATCCCGGGAGGCGGAGGTTGCAGTGAGCCGAGATTGAGCCATTGCGCTCCAGCCTGGGTGACAAGAGTGAAACTCTGTCTCAAAACAAACAAACAAAAAAACCCTGCATGGCAGACTCCGTGTTGGTAAGTGCTATGGAGAAAAATAAAGTCATATAAAGGAGTGCAGGGTCCGAGTAGCTACCTCTTTTACATGGGCAGTCAGGAAAGGTTTAGCTAATTCTAAGGTGGCATTCACAAGAGCAGAGATATGAAGGTGGTGAGGGAGAGAGCTTGGGGAAAAAAAAATGAAGAAGAAGAGCATGGCAGGCAGTGGGAACAGCAAGTGAAGAGACCCTCAGCAAAGTTCGGGGCGGCACCCACTGCCTCTATGGAAGAGTCGGGAGGCCGATGGGCTGGGGCAGCCGGCAAGGGAGGGCGGAAGGAGATGGGGAGGTGTGATGGGGACCAGACGAGGCCAGATCGGGTAGCACCTTTAAGTCATTAGGACTTTGGCTTTCCTCTGCGTGAGATGAGACACCACTGGAGGATTGACTGTGAGTCACTAAACACCCCTGAGATCTTTGTATTAAACCCTGCCTGGAGAAAGACAGGAGACAGAGACAGTCAGTAAAAAAACTTGGAAAGGCGGCCCCAGAGAGCCAGAAGTCAGCCGTGTGTCCTAGCCGTGTTCAGGGAGGAGAGACACTGGCTGGGAAATCCCAGAATGGGCCAACTGAACCATCCATCCCCACATCAAGGTGATAACAGTATCCACCTCATTGAGATAATGACAGTGTGGTGCTTAGCGAGGTATGGAGCACATGGAACATCCTCCTGGCTGTTTTATGTCATGATAACATACGATCATATGTGTAATCAGACATTTTTAATATACAGTCTGCCAGTATAGCTCTGGGCGAGATGTTCCCCAGGCGCCCCATCTCATTGTGCCCTGGGTTCACATTCAATGGCAACCACTTGGTGGCTGAGTCCATTTCTAGGTGTCACGGAAGGAGGGGAGGAGTAGTCCCACCCTGTGAGGAATACGTACTTCAGGCCTTTTCGGATTTCTGACACCCAAACTGGACAATAATTTCACCACTTAAAACTCTCCAGGGGGCCGGGCATGGTGGCTCACACCTGTAATCCCAGCACTTTGGGAGGCCAAGACAGGCGGATCACCTGAGGTCAGGAGTTTAAGACCAGCCTGGCCAACATGGTGAAACCCCATCTCTACTAAAAATGCAAAATTAGCCAGGCATGGTGGAGCACGCCTGTAATCCCAGCTATTCGGGAGGTTGAAGCAGGAGAATTGCTTGAACCCAGGAGGTGGAGGTTGCAGTGAACTGAGATGGCACCACTGCACTCCAGCCTAGGTGACAGAGTGAGACTCCTTCTCAAAAAAAAAAAAAAAAAAAAAAACAACAACAACAACAACAAAAACCACTCTTCAGGGACTCCCCAGTGCCCTCGGCACAATGTGATGACTCCTGCAGGTGGCCTAAGTGGCCTGGCAGTACCATTCGGCCTCACGTCTCCACTCTGCCTCCAGCAGATGAGTGGGCATCAGCCCGTCAAGCACTCCACTCTTGTCCCACCTCTGGGCCTGTGTCTCCACCTGAAGCATGCATCCATTCCACCTCCTTCTCCCCAGCTGGCTATGTCCCCCTCATCTGACAAGCCTCTGCTTCAAGTCCCTGAGCAGACGCTGATGATGCCTGCCTGTACGCCCCACTCTTCCCACTCAGTGCACATCAGCTGACCCCTAGCTGGCAACACCCATGTTTATTGCCCGAGGGCTTTCTGTGCCACTGGGACCCACTCTGCCAACTGCAGAGCAGGCCTGAAGGGCCAGGGAATTAAAACCTGTCTCAAGAAGCAGCCCTCAAACAACAACTGACAGGATTTGGTGTATAAATACCCCAGCTGTCTCCCTCTTTGGGCAGGGTAATGCTGAGGGCCTTCATGCAGCTCTCAGAATTTCCCTTTGGGATTAAGCCCTGGTCACCCACAGTAGTAACTTGATTGGCAATACACCTTATTTGGCTGTCTTTCCTGTCTTCCCCACTTGCCTCCCAGGATGTCCTTTTTTCTCCAAAGTTAATTATGTGCTCTTGAATACTTGTCTCAGGGTCTGCTTGGCAGGAACCCATACTGAGAGCCATTGCCTCTGAAAAGCCTTCCCTGGCATCACCAGTGCTTAGACAGGGGATCCAGATGTCCCCTTCTGGCTCTACCACACCCCTTTCCCATCCCAGTCATAGCACGTATCACACAGTCCTATCATTGTACAGGTCCCCATGGAAACACAGATGATTCACTAGGAAAGAAGTTAAGTTGGCTTTTATTTGTTTGTTTGTTTGTTTGTTTGTTTTGAGACAGGGTCTTACTCCAGTTGCCCAAGCTGGAGTGCAGTAGCACGATCTCAGCTCACTGCAATCCTCCCATCTCAGCCTCCCGAGTAGCTGGGACTACAGGTGCATGACACAACACCCGGCTAATATTTTGTATTTTTACTAGAGACGGGGTTTTGCTATGTTTCCCAGGCTGGTCTTGAACTCCTGGTCTAGAAGAATCCACCCACCTCAGCCTCCAGAGGTGCCGGGATTACAGGTGTGAGCCACCACACCCGGCCTGGTTTTTAAACAGTTAAAGGAATGGTGAACTTCACTCATAAATAATGGAATTCACATAAAGAATGTCAGCTGACAAATGCAAACAAAAGGACAAAATTAGAAAATAACCATTTTCTAACGATAGTAACTGTTTCAGTCAAGGACCATCAATGAATGAGGAACTGGACACCCACAAGCTGCTGGTCAGAAGAGGAGAAATGAATATTTACCTAGAGAGGTGTAGTCACCACCTGAACCCCATGATCAAGCTTGGCATTATTAGTAGTGGGACAGTTAGACATGAAGTGAGGTGAAATGGAGCACATAGCACCACTTGTGAAATATAATTACTTTCTCATCCCCAGAATGTTCCACCTAAATCTAATCCATCCATTGGATCTAAATACTAGTTTTGGGGAAATATAGGAGAGAGTACAGGAAGTTAAAGGACACCACAGTGAAGCAACGTGACAGAACATTGTCCAAAACAACTGGCCCAGTCTCTTCATGAGTCAATGCCATTGGGGGTCAAAAAAAAAAAAAAAAGAGTGAGGACCATATTAGATTGAAATAGACTTAAGACTGCAGGAACAAAATCCATTACATGGTCCTTGATTGGATCCTGGTTGAAACTACTTGTAAAGACATTTCTGGCAAAACTGGAGAAATTTGAATATAAATATATTTTTTGAGACAGGGTCTCACTCTGTTGCCCAGGCTGGAGTGCCGTGGCACGATCTCAGCTCACTACAACCTCCACCTCCCAGGCTCAAACGATTCCCCCCGCCTCAACCTCCTGAGTAGCTGGGACTACAGGCACATGCTACCCCACCTGGCTAATTTTTGTATTTTTTGCAGAGATGGGGCTTCATCATGTCACCCAGGGTGGCCTCAAACTCCTGGACTCAAGTGATACACCTGCCTTGGCCTCCCAATGTGCTGGGATTACAGGCGTGAGCCACCATGCCTGGCCTTCATATTGTTAATTTATTAATATGAAAATTGTATTTTATGTAAGAAAATAATCTATGTTAGATACAAATTATGTTGATACTTTATAAATACTACTGATGTATTTAGTTGGAGAAATATCATGATGCCTATAGTTTATTTCAAAATACTTCACTCCCCAATTAAACGAATATGGCAAATTTTTCACAATGCTTATATCTAGGTGATAGATATATAGATGTTCATTGAGCTATTTTCATATGTTTGAAATTGTTTTGTAATAAGAAGAAAAAAATGAAAACAAACTAAAGACATACCATTTTCTACCCAAAGATTCATAAAGAAAAATTTTAAAATAGGCTGCATTGGCAAGGGTGTAGGGAAATGGGCACTTTGGTACAACCTCTTTGAAGTGATGTTTAGCAAAGCCATGCCCTTCAATCCAACAATTCCGCCTCTAGGAATTTAGCATACAGAGTATATAGAAATATGGGCAAATATGTATAAATAAGGATATTCACTGCAGCTTTATCTTTATTATAAAAGATTAGAAACAACATATATGTCCATCAATAGAAGTTGTTAAATAAATTTTTTGTGATCTATTCATATAGTACAGAGTCCTACAAAATATAGGGTAGACCTGTTGTGCTGATAGGAAACTCTTTCCAAGATGTCTTGCTAAGTGAACAAGCCAAAGAGCAGGCCAGTGTCTGTCTGTCTGTCTGTCTGTCTGTCTTATTGCTGTATCTCTGGTGCACACACCTGGCACACAGTGGGTCCACAATTAGTTGAGGGAATGAACACACATCTGAGCATGACTGCTGTGAGTCAGGCACCCTGAATGCCACCAGTTTCAAGACACTGATAAGGGCCAGATTTTCCACCGCCATCAAATTTCCACCCAACAGGACAGCCGCTCCTCGTCCAGCTGCTGGCATGCAAACCCAGGTGCCAGCTATTCTGGGTTTTCTTGAACCTGGAAATCGAGATGTTTGTGTGAAATTGCTCATTTTAAAATTTGTCAATAAAATAACACTGGGTCAGGCACAACAGAACATATCTGCAGGGTGGGTCCAAGCCAACACATTGTCAGTTTGCAACTTCTGCATTAGCGCATTTAATTTTTGCCACACTCCTGGAGGCAGTATGTTCAGTAACATAGCGCTTGTTGCTATAACAGATACAAACCTCAGTGGCTTCACACAATAGAAGTTTATTTTTCACTCGTATGAAGTCCAGTTCGCAGCAGGTGTGGGGAGGAACAAGGAGTTTTATCAACCTTCCCTTGGGGCTTTCAAGTTCCTCCAGGCATTGATATTCAATAAGCAGATGGGAAGAGAGAGTGAAGAATCATGGAGGTTTTATGGGCAGCAGCATTCCTCACTTCTGCCCACATTCATTGGCCACAAGTCAGCCATGTGGTCGCCCCACCTCAATGCAAAGTGGAGCAGTCCCTGGTGAGTGGCAGCCACTTTCCAACAACTACTGTGTCCTATGGACTGAAGACACAGATCTCTGGGTGACAGTGATCCATCTCTGCCTCGTGCAGTTATCATCATCTCTATTTCACAGATGATGAGCCAAATCTCAGAGAGGGTAAGTGACTTGTGAGAAGTCGCACAGCCAGGAGCCCTATCTTACTGCCTCCAATCCAGGGATCTTTCCTCTAGCTCAGTGTTTCCCAACTGGGTTAGACCATTCTCACATTGCAACAAAGAAATACCCGAGACTGGGTAATTTATAAAGAAAAGAGGTTTAATTGGCTCGTGGTTCTGCAGGCTGTACAGGAAGCATGGCACTGGCACCTGCTTGGCTTCTGGTGAGGCCTCAGAAAGCTTCCAATCATGGTGGAAGGCAAAGGGGAAGCCAGCATATCACATGATGAGAGAGGAAGCAAGACAGAGTAGGGGAAGATGTGCCACATACTCATTTTTTTATTGTTTTTTATTTTTTTGCTTTCTTAATCTGTTCCCTATCACATACTTTTAAACAACCAGCTCTCACAAGAACTCACTGACTATTGCAAGGACAGCACCAAGCCAAGAGGGGTCCACCTCCATGATCCAATCACCTCCTACCAGGCCCCACCTCCAGCACTGTGGACTACATTTCAACATGAAATTTGGTGGAGACACAGATGCAAACAGTATCACCAACCTTGCATCTCATGAGAATCACCTATGGCACTTGTTAAGCCTACAAGATGTGACCCTGGGAGCATACAGGATTGAATTTTCCTTCAAGACATACCATGCCATTTTTGCAAAATCGAACAGTGAACAACAACAAAAATTTCACAAAAGAGAGACAAAAAAAAGTATGCTGAACCAGAGAGGCTAATGTAGCAACTGAGACTTGATAGAAAATGTAGCTACAGGTTTTGTGGCAGCCAAGGCAAAAAGGGAAACCCAGGGACCACAGAGCATCTGTTACCTGGTAGAAGAAGGTTCACTGGTTCCTTATGAGCCAGTCTTACAGCCTGGGGGATGAGGTACCCAGGAGTCCTTAGCAGCATGATGGATGGGGGTGGGCAGTTGGGGGTGAGAGGCAGGACTGAGCTTATCTTCCTAGTATATCTATTTGCATCTGTTGTCCCAGGGTCTGCTTCTGTATTTCCTCAATGGTAAATAAATTAAAACACAGTATTTATAGTAACGGAAGTATAGGTGTATTAAGGAACTTTGCTGAAGTTCTTATGAATGTTTAGGGCAGACTTTGTGACAGCAAAGGCATTATGGGCTTTCTTTGGGCTCATCTGGTTGTGCCTTGGTAGAAGATGCAACCTTGAACCAATGACTTGACATTTCTGAGCCTCGCCTTCCTCATCTGTGAAAAATGATTATTGTGCAGATGAAATGAGATGATGCATGTAAGGGGCTCAGGTTGATAAATGGTTGCTGTGCCATTGTTTATATTCTTACCATATTATCATGACCTTATGGCTAGGAGCATAGACTCTGGAGCCAGACTGCCTGTGTTCACATCAGCTCCACCACCTACCAGCTTGATGACCTTGGGCAAGGTCACTTAGCCTCTCTGTGCCTCAGTTTCCTTCTCTGTAAAATGAAGCTAATAGGACTATTGTGAGAGCTAAATGGGCTGATAGTTGTAAAGCTCTTAGAACAGTGCCTGGGCATACAGTAAGTGCTATGAAAGTGTCTGTTAAATAAATCATAGTCTGTTCCCTCTGCCCTTCGAGGCCCTTCAGGGGAAAAGTTAGAAGATAACAGCTTCAAAGCGAGACAAGTAATTTCCAGACACTAATTTCTAAAGGAATAGATCTCTAGAATCTCAGTTAAGAAATACTTGCCTCTTAGAAGACTGAGAGGCAGGAAAGCGTTGATGAGGGTGGAATCTTTGGCAGGTGCCTGGCCCAGTACACTGTGCGGTTTGGGGGGCACGACCCACTTCCTCGGGCTCCTTCCACCCTTGCAGGGAGCCTGACACTGAGGGCTGGCGGCTTTTCTGGCACGGGCCAGGGGGAGGAGGAGGAAGGAGCTCCCGGGATCCCCTCGCCCCCTCCCCCAACTGCCCGGTGAGTAATGACATTCACGGAGCAGGGAGGGAGGGAGGAGAGGGGCAGGCTCGCGAGGCCATGTGATGCTGGGCGAGAGAGAGCCGCCGCGCCGGAGCCTCCTTCTTTCCTGCCTCTGATTCCGGGCTGTCATGGCGACCCCCAACAATCTGACCCCCACCAACTGCAGCTGGTGGCCCATCTCCGCACTGGAGAGCGATGCGGCCAAGCCGGCCGAGGCCTCCGACGCTCCCGAGGCGGCCAGCCCCGCCCATTGGCCCAGGGAGAGCCTGGTTCTGTACCACTGGACCCAGTCCTTCAGCTCGCAGAAGGTAGAGCCGAGCCGGGAGCCGCCTGCGCCGGTGGCCAGGAGGCTTGGGGAGGGGAGCCCCAGGGCTTGAGGGATCTGAGGGCGGCGAAAGACTGGAGGGGGGAACCTGGGGTTTGGGGGTCCCGGAGGTCGGGGGACGCGGGGGTTCCTTCCAGGGCTGCTCACCTGGGAAGCGACAGGCCCTGTCTGGGCCCCAGGAGCACAGTTCTCAATTGTAGGAACATCCATTCTGCCTCTTTCCCTCCCAGAAACAGCCGGTCTGTTGGGGTGCGGGGCGGGTGGGGGGGCTGAGAAAAGAGACAAAGGCGAGGGGAAGGGAATGGGCACTGCTGGGAAGGCGACTTGGTGGGGTGGGAGGTGCTGCTGTTGCGAGGAGGGAGAAGAAGCCCTTCTTGGGGTCCAGCCTCGGTAGCCCCCTCTCAGTTCCTCCCTGCACGCTGCCGTCCCGTACACTGCAGGCCCCCAGGTCACAGCTCCTTTGCCCCTCTGTCTCTGGGCCTTCTTCTGGCTGGGGCTTGGAGGGTCTGTCCCCAGTCGTCGCCCACCCCCCACTCCGTGTCTTGAGCTGAGAAGGAAGGAGTTAAACCATCCCCTCACACCAGCTTGGCTCAGCCCATCAGGTCTGTTTTGCTCTTAAAGGCACAGAGTGGCCCCAGCCCCTAAAATGCTTCTAGGACCTAGGGGAGCTAAGGGGCAGTTGGAAATCCAACTAGATTCTCAGGGTTCCCGCTTCCTGGGGGTGAAGCTGTGAACTGCACCCCTCAGACAGGGGCGCCTCTAGGGGCGCAATCTCCCACCCTGGGCGGTTGTCCCGTCTCTGGGCCACGGATTCAGCACCATGGCCAGGGCCCAGAGGCAGGTCCTGCAGGGGCCAAAGCGGCACCACTACCTGACCCTCTGACTCCTTGTCTTCCTGGAAGATCCTTTTGTTCCATTTGTTCATTTTCCAGATGGGAAAACAGATTCCATGAAGAGAAAGGGCCTTGGAACCCAAAGACATAGATTTAAGTCTTGGTCCAGGCTCATTTCATCATCTGGAAAGCGGGATAGTGATATAACAATAGCTACTTCCAATCCCAACCCCTTCTCAGGGTTGCTGATACGGTTGTTGAAGAAGGGGTATAACTTAGGAACTTAATGTTATAGACTGGGACTACTCAAACTTGAGCGTGTATTAGAATCCATGGATGATCCTGGTTAAAACCCAGACTGCTGGATTCTACCCCAAGGATACTGATTCAGTGGGTCTGGAATGGGGTCCAAGATGCTGCTTTTCCAACAAGCGACCAGGTGATGCTGATGAAGCTGGTCCACCAATCATATTGCCCACTGACTCTCTGTGGAGCTGTGGACAGGTCCCTTTGCCTGTCCAAAGCCTCAGCTTTATAATCTGTAAAATGGGGTGAATTCAGTAACTTCCTCGGAGGGCTATTGTGAGAGTGAAATGTGATATGATGCACAAAAAGTACTGATGATGGCAGTGCCTGGCGAGGGGTCAAGACTCTGTTGATAATGAGTGTTACGATTTTTTTTTTTGAGACAGAGTCTTGCTCTGTTGCCCAGGCTGGAGGGCAGTGGCATGATCTCAGCTCACTGCAACCTCCGCCTCCTGGGTTCAAGTGATTCTCCTGTCTCAGCCTCCTGAGTAGCTGGGACTACAGGCATATGCCACCACACCTGGCTAATTTTTTTATATTTTTGGTAGAGACAGGGTTTCACCATGTTTGCCAGGCTTGTGTTGAACTCCTGATCTCAACTGATCCACCCACTTTGGCTTCCCAAAGTGCTAGTATTACAGGTGTGAGCCACCACACGTGGCCGTTATGATGTTATTAAGGCACTAGGTAAAGGAGGGGCCAGAGTTAATCAAGGTCATACTGGAGTCATCCACAAATTCTGCACATGCTTGCACATGCCAGGCCTCCTTCAAGGAACCTGGGGATGGGGGCTTTGGAGATGAATCAGACTGCCCTTTAGATTCTAGAACCTCCTCCCCGCTAGAACCTCAGGAAGTGGGCCCCAGCAGCTGGGACCAGACAGGGTGCAGGGAGGTGGCATCTCCCATAACCACATCATGAAGGAGCCTCCTGTTCTTTGCCTCATGAAATATTTCCTATGTAGCCTGAGCTCAGGGCTGAGGTGGCCCCTGAGTCAGGATAAGACCATCTGCTGCAGCCCCACTTTTGACCAAGTCTCTGGCCAAGCTAACCTGGGCATCCTTCTGTCTCCCATACCAGGGCCTTCCCCCTACCCAGGGGCCCATGGTGGATTCTAGAAGCAGTGTAGCTTGGCAGAAAGGGCATGGGCTCTGCAGTCATATAGTCCTGGGTTCTATTCTCTTCTTGGCTACTTACTGGCTGAGTGACCTTGGACAAGTCTCTTTACCTCTCTGTGCCTCAATGTCCTTATCTGGAAAAGGGGATTTTACATCCTACCCTGCAGAATTCCTTTAAAAGACATAGGCATATGTTAACTGCCTGGCATGTAGTAGGAGCTTAGCAGGTGAGTTTCCTTCCTTCTCTCCAATCCTGAAGGGCCTTAATTATATAAAGAGGGCAGTCCCCCATTGTCAAGCATCTAAATAGCCTGTCTTTAATGGCACATGAAATATTAATGGAAAAAAATAGCCCACCTCTAGGAGTGATGGTGGCTCCATTGGGCATCTGGAGATCATTCCAGACCCAGAGGGCAACAGGAAAGTGTGTGGGTCCAGGGCCCAGACTCTATGACCAGACTGCCTGGGCTTCCATCTCAGCTCTACCACTGACCAGCTGGGTAATCCCGTGCAAGCTGCTTAACCTCTCATGCCCCAGTTATCCACACCTGTAAATTGAGAATCTTAATGGTGCCTCCCCAACAGGGTCGTCGTAAGGATTCAGCAAATGTATCCATGTCAATCACCTAGAATAGCACGTGGCACATAGAAAGTGCTCAGTTAAGTGCTGGGTGCTGTTATAAAGGCATGGATTTTGGAATCAGCCAGACATGCAGTCAAACCCCAACTCTGCCATTCCCAGCTATGTGACTTTGTGCAAGTGTCTTCTTTACCTCTCTAAGGCAGCTTTCTCATATATTTGGGGGAGAGGGTTGAGGAGATTGAGTGATATCATGCATGTTCACACACTTAGCACAATGCCTTAAACAATTGCCTGTTAATAGTGAGCTTTCAAGCAGTATCATAGGTCACGGTTTGGGGCCACAGGGTTTGAAGGAGGCTCTAAATGCCTAAGGTCAATGTAAGGATACTTCTGAGGCCGCTCCTGCCCCCAGCCTCCTCCTCCTTTGTGGGGAAGAGTGAGGCCAGGAGGGGCAAAAATGCAGGGAGTCAGGAGACCAAGGTTCTAGTGCTGCCAGTCCCACCAACTGGCTGTGTGACCTGACCCTCTCTGGTCCTCAGTTTTCTCAACAGGGAAATGAACCAGATGTTTGATACAACCTGCCTCTCTCCTCCTTCCCCAGCCAGGAAGAACTGCCCTACCTCTCAGTGCCCCCTGCCTTTGGGGCATCCATCTGTCCTCACACCTGCCACTTTTCAAAAACCAAGATTGCTACTTCCTAGCTGTGTGACTGGGCAAGTTACTTACAATCTCTGTGCCTGCTTCCTCTTCTTAAAAGTGAGGGTACTGGGAAGTACTAGTACCAATCTCATTGGAATTCATAGGGATTAAGATCTAATGCATGTAAAGCTCTACAACAGTGCCTGGAACAGAGGAGGTGCTAATAAGAGTTGGCTGTTGTTACTGCTGTTATTTCCACCAGAGTGAGTCTCTGAGGGTCGTCTCTGGCTCCCTGCAGCAAGCCTCGTTCATGGTTCCCTTACTGCCTCCTCTCAGGGTCTGCCCTGTCTTGGATGTACCTCTGGAGGGCCCTTGGCCCAGTCTTCAGATCCCAGAGGCAAGAGACCCAAGTCTGGGGCCTGCCAGAGGCCTGTTCAGACACCCAGGCATAGCAGGAGAGAAGCAAGGGGTGAAGGATGAGCTCTCTCTCCCACCCTGCCCTTGCCTTTCAAACTCTTAGGGCTGACCCTCCAACTTGTCCATGCTGCACTTTACCGTGTACCGCCTCCCTTCACCTAAGAGGAGCCCCACACAGGAGAGCTGATGGGGGTAGCAACGAGATGCGTCTCCCCACTTCTCTGCTCAGAAGCCTGCAGTGGCTCCCCAGGTCCCTCCAGGAAAACTCCAGAGTCCTCGCAATGGCCTCAGGCCCTCCTGCAGGGTCCTAACCTTGCTTGAGTCAAGACCTAAGTTGGGGGAAGCGTATGGGCCCTTCTCAGAATAATATTTTTAATTGAATAAAATAAAATATATAGGATTTTTAGATTAGAATGAAAACCAATCGTATTGAAGTACAGCGTTATATAATAATATTTATGTTTCTGTATTAACCCCTTATATAACACGGTCTGGTGGCTGGTCTTATAACAACTGTCATGTTGGAGTCGTGATGAGTGCGCATGATATTTTGAGGCAACTGCAACAACTGTGAAGTGATGAAAATATCTGATTCCTAGTGGTGACAATATTGCAGGCACTGCTAAACGCTACCCTACTTTATCGCCTACATTCATAATTGAAGAAAATGCTAACTGTCAGTTTGAGATTACTGAAAATAAACATGTAATTTTCCCATCCTAGTTCAAGGAGTCCCTGAATTAATTCATGGACCTCTTAGCCTGGGAGTGTGGATTAAAAGATCCTGTGCACAAGCCGGCCAGGTGTGGTGGCTCACACCTGTAATCCCAGCACTGTGGGAGGCCAAGGCGGGTGGATCACCTGAGGTTAGGAGGTTGAGACCAGCCTGACCAACATGATGAAATCCCGTCTCTACTAAAAATACAAAAATTAGTTGGGCGTGGTGGTGCACACCTGTGATCCCAGCTACTTGGGAGGCGGAGACAAGAGAATCACTTGAACCCGGGAGGCGGAGGTTGCATTGAGCGGAGATTGAACCACTGCACTCCAGCTTGGGTAACAAGAGTGAAACTCCAGCTCAAAACAAACAAACAAACAAACAAACAAAAAACAAAAATTAGCTAGGCATGGTGGCGCATGCCTGTAGTCCCAGCTACTCGGGAGGCTGAGGCAGGAAAATCGCTTGAATCCAGGAGGTAGAGGTTGCAGTGAGCTGAGATTGCACCATTGAACTCCAGCCTGGACAACTGAGTGAGACTCTGTCTCAAAAAAAAAAAAAAAAAAAAAAGATCCTATGAACAACCTTTTCTGCTCCTACCCTCCTCGTCTATTCCTGACTGCCGTGCTCCAGACACACTGGCTCCCTTGCTGTCTTTTGAGTATGTCCAACATGCTTAGAACCTTAGCACTGGCTATTCTCTCTGACTGAAGCTCTCTTCCCCAGGTCCCTGTGTGGACAACTCCCTCAACTTCTTTCAAGCCTTTGCTCAACTGCCACCTTCTCGAGAGGCCTGCCCTGATAGATCCCCTTAATTAAAATTGCTACCTCTCTCCCTGACACCCTGGTACCCCGATTCCCCTTCCCTGCTCTATTTTCTTTTTTCTGTAGCACTCACCATCTTTTGACAGACCAAATTGCTTGTCATCTGCCTGCCCCCACTGACATGTCAGTTCCCTGAGGGCAGGGATCATTGTTTTGTTCACTGCTGAGTTTCCAGCAAGACCTGGCACATAGTAGGCACTCAATAAACAAGTGGTGAAAAGTGATGGATTTGCAAGCTGTAAGGTGTTATGTTAAAAAGCCATTTGACTCTGTAAATCTAAAACTGCTCTAAAAATAAGGCCTACTAATTTTTTTAAAAAAAGAATTTGAAATAAACTGAGGTCAGAGATGCTAAGTGTCTTTTACAAAGTCACACTGCAACTAAATGACTAGGCAGAGATACCAACCCTGCCCATCACATAAACAAGGAACCGGGTGAGGAGAGGTAGTGTCTGACCCATGACAATGAGGCACCGTGGGTGATTTTCAGGCACCCACAGGGAAGTTCGTTTACCCAGAGATGGTTGATGTCTGATCACACTAAGTGGTGACCACCTAGGTCTGGTCCAGCCTCCAGGGGGCAGAGATGGCAGATGGCCTTGGTAGCTGAATGCCCTTCCCTTAGGCTTGGCTTCCTCTCTGGGTCCCCCTCCCCCACAGGGTGACACATGGCTCTGGCCTGTAGCTCAGCTAAAGGTAAAAGTATCCTTGGCCGCCTGCCAGGGTGACCCCAAAACAGCTCCAAGCAGGATTATCATGCCTCTAAAGATAGTCCCCTCCCCAAATAGCAGCCCTGACACTTTCACGGGAGACCCAGGGTAGGGCATGGGAGCGGCCCCTGGAGGCAGGTGCCCTGCCAAGATGGAAGGCCAACTGTCTGGCCCTACCAAGGGCAAAGGCCTAGTTTGGGCTCTGTATCCACCCATTCAGAGGTCCCAGCTTGGCCTGGAGGATGGAGGGCCAGGTAAAGACAAGAGAAGGGGGCTTTCTGCTCCAGCCAAACTCCAGTCTCCACTACTCTGGGCTTCCCCAGGGCACAGGCCGCCCATGAGCTCAAATATACACATGCATACATGCTCCCACTCATGCACACTCACACTGACACAGGCACACACAAGGCACACACTCACATGTGCACACATACACACTCTCACATCCATACTCACACAGTCCTTGAATACTCACACTTACTCATACACTCTTCCATGCACACCCACACTCACACACACGCAGACACGCACACACATTTGCTCACTCATACACATGCACTGACACACTCAGACCCAAACAGATGCTGCCCCCAGGCTGCTCACTCTCTGCAACAGTTTTTCCCCCTCTCTCAGACAGAACCAGAAGCTCCCTCCCACTGCCAAGGAGGGAGGCAGAGCCAGCCCTGTCTCCTGCCTCCTGCAAGGTTGTGAATGTAGTGGTGTCAGCTTGCAGCAGGGCTGTGGGGCACTCTGTGAACACTGAATCCAGCCCCCTTGTTTTGCTGATGAGAAAAAGGAGGCTCAGAAAGGGGCAGTGATAGCTCTAAGGTCACACAGCATTGCTATGGCACATCCAAGATGAGGACTTGAGTCCCTGCCTCCTAGCCCAGGGTCTCTACCTGCATCATGCGCCCCACCTATAGGACCTGCTCTTGGCTAATGGAGCAAATAAGTCTGTGAATGAATGTTGGGTGTTTCAGGGTAAGTTACCTTTCCCTTTCCATGATCCACCAAACAGGAAGAGGTGTTCATGTTCATTGTGAGGGTGGGGCATGAAGTACTCTAGGACACACCAGGGTGTGTGCGTGGTATGTGTGTGTAATAAGTGATGCTAGAACTCATGTATTAACCTTCTATGCTGGGGCTGTCTCAACAGCCCATTTCAACCTCACACTTGCATTCTTCACTTCACGGAAGCTAGAAATCAGAGAGAGCAAGTGACTTGTTCAAGGTCACACAGCAAATAAGCAGTAGAGCTAGGCTTCCAAGTCAAAGTCTGTCTGCCTCCAAAACCTGCCCTCATACCAGCGGCTAAGACACATTACCCCTACTGTGTTCCAGGCACCATTCCACAGGGACTAATGCATTTCATCCTCACAGCGGGCCTCCGAGGCAATTACTATAGGACTCCCACTGGATAAGAGGGGAAACTGAGGCACAAAGAAGTAAAGCTGCCTGGGCATGGTGGCTCACGCCTGTAATCCCAGCACTTTGGGAGGTCGAGGCAGGTGGATCACTTGAGGTCAGGAGTTCAAGACCAGCCTGGCCAATATGGTGAAACCGCATATCTACTAAAAATACAAAAATTAGCCGAGCATGGTGGCATGCTCCTGTAATCCCAGCTACTCCAGAGGCTGAGGTAGGAGAATCGCTTGAACCCAGGAGGTGGAGGTTGCAGTGAGCTGAGATCGCACCACTGCACTCCAGCCTGAGCAACAGAGCAAGACTCTGTCTCAAAAAAAAAAAAAAAAAGTAAAGCTACTTGTAAAGCCAAGTCATCCAGCAAATAAGTGTAAAGCTGGGATTTGAAACAACACCATGCAGGTTCTGCCCATGACACCGCATTGCCTCTTCTGGATGCTTAACTTGTCCCAGGAGCCACCATCTCAGCTGTGGGTGCAGACATTGATGCTCAAGGGGAATGGGCCTTTCCTCTTTTGGGGATACCCTCCCTCTCCCCTGGACCAGAGTGGAAGGTGGGGAGGAAAGCGTAAGAATGGGGCCACTTGTCATCTTGCCAGGGGAACTTGGACAAGCCCATCCTTCCTTCTGAGTCTCAGTCCACGGGCAGGGGGCAATAGGACTAGGTGATCTCTAACCATCTTCTAGCTCAGAAATATTGGGCTGGGTCAGGAGCATGCTCCAGCCTCAAAGCTCTCTGGCAGCTTCTACCAGCTCAAATGTTTGGGAGCCCCTAGAAATATAAAGAAACACTCAGGCAGGAGCAGGCCCAGAACTCCCTGGAAGGAGCCCTCAGGGCAGAGAGCACTAGTTTGGGAGTCAAGAACCTTGCTTCCAGTTTTAAGTCTGCTGCTGAATTGCTGTGTGACTCTGGGTAGATTACTTGCCCTCTCTGGGCTTTAGTTTTCTCATCAAGAAAAATGGGGAGATACTCACTGTTCTACCCTCCTCTAGAGGCTGTTGTGAGTTTCCAACCAGGCAACCAGATGAGGTGTTTGGAGGAAATAAAGGGCTCGACTAATGTTGGCAAGTTACTTTTCCCCTCACTTGGTACCCCAAATAATTTGAGAAATTTAGCTATTGATTATGATAATGAGTTTCTGACCAGGCACGGTGGCTAATACCTGTAATCCCAGCAGTTTGGGAGGCTGAGGTGGCCAGATCACTTGAGATCAGGAGTTCAAGACCAGCCTGACCAACATGGCAAAACCCCATCTCTACTAATAATACAAAAATTAGCTGGGCATAGTGGTGAGAGCCTGTGGTTGGGAGGCTGAGGCAGGAGAATCGCTTGAGCCCAGGAGGCAGAGGTTGCAGAGAGCTGAGATTGTGCCACTGCACTCCAGCCTGGGCAATAGAGCAAGACTCTGTCTTAAAAAAAAAAAAAAAAAAAGAGTTTCTGTGAATTTCCTGGCCAGATCCACTCCTAGAGCCCCAGGCTGAGTGTTCAACTGTGATAACGACGATCACAAATTGAGTGCCAACAATTTGTCCCAGACACTGGGTTGGTACTGTTAATACTCTCATTTTTAAAATAAGGAAACTGAGGCTCAGAAAGTTTAAGGACTTTGCCCACACTCACACAGCCAGGAATCCTATCCCAGGTGTGTCCAGCTGTCAAATTCAGCCCCTTAGCCACCAGGCAGCACTGCCCTTTGTCCCCCAAGCAGAACTGCGCTCCTCCCTCCACCAGGCACACGCCCCTGGGAGATATCCCCCCAAACCCAGGTTCCCAAGAACGGGCTGAAAGCAATCAATCGTGTCCCCTCCTGTGTGTGACCTCTGACCTCCCTCCCCGCACACCCCCGCCCCACCTGGGCAGAGTGTCCCCTGTGTCCGCCCGCCTTCCCCGCTCTGACCCTGGCGCCTGCAGGTGCGGCTGGTGATCGCCGAGAAGGGCCTGGCGTGTGAGGAGCGGGACGTGAGCCTGCCGCAGAGTGAGCACAAAGAGCCGTGGTTCATGCGGCTCAACCTGGGTGAGGAGGTGCCCGTCATCATCCACCGCGACAACATCATCAGTGACTATGACCAGATCATTGACTATGTGGAGCGCACCTTCACAGGAGGTACGGCCTCCCCACCCAGGGCCCCACTCCATACCACAGATCCTCAGGGGCCCCCACGGGTTCAGACAGGGTCCCAGAACTTTGGGAAGTCTGGGAAATTCACTGGAGCCATGGGCAAGGCCCAATCTCCCCAAAAAGGAGCCACAGAGCCACAGGCAGGGTTCAGATGCCCCCAAGAGCCCCAGAGCCACAGGCATGGTTACTGATCCGTACAGAGACCTCCCCTCCCCTGGTACTGTAAGGGCACGACCCAGACACCCCCCCACCAGGAGCAGTGGGGCTATAGCCCTTTCCCCCGAGCTCTGGAGTCACAGGCATGGCCCCTTCAGCATGAGTGGCCCCAGACCACCCTCTAGGTCCCCACAGACAGGGTCCAGATCTCCCAGGGGTTCCAGAGCAAGGGCAGGGCCCAGCTCCCTCCGGATCATAGATTCCCTAGGAACCCCTAGGAACCTGAAGACATGGTCCCAGACACCCCAGAACCCCATGGACAGGGGAGGGCCCAGATACCCCAGAACCCCGCAGGCAGGGGAGGGCCCAGGTACCCCCAGAACCTCGCAGAGCCCCCCGTCCTCTCCCCCCTTAGGCCCTCCTCAGGCTCTGGAACTTACTGCCCATTGCAGAGGCTCAGACACCCATTGGGAGGGCATCAGGGCCCAGACATGCACTGTTTTAAAAGAATGTGAATTGGTTGTCAACGTTTAAAAGTCAAGGGGACCCAAGCATTGAACACCCAGGTTGCAGCTTCTCTTGAATCTCGCAACACTGGGCCTAGGCCCTCACCTGGCAGCAAGTCTGGAGCTGAGAAGAGCTAACCCTCGGGGACAGCTTGGCAGAGCCCAGTGAGGAGAGATGGCTGGGCCATCACTAGGATCCCCTGTCCGCCAGCAGCCGAGCCCGAGCATGGGGGGGCCCTGGGGCTCTGGGCAGAGACATCTTGGGGCTCAGGGATGCTGGGGGCAGGTGGCCAGGGCAGGTGCCCCTCTGGCTGCCCTGCCCAGCCCCTGGCGGTGCCCACAGAGCACGTGGTGGCCCTGATGCCCGAGGTGGGCAGCCCGCAGCATGCGCGGGTGCTGCAGTACCGGGAGCTGCTGGACGCGCTGCCCATGGATGCCTACACGCACGGCTGCATCCTGCACCCCGAGCTCACCACCGACTCCATGATCCCCAAGTACGCCACGGCAGAGATCCGCAGTGAGTGCCAGGGTGGCGAGACAGCCCCTCTGCTTTCCCCCTTCGCTGCCACTCTTTTGTTCCAAAGGAAGTCCTCCCTCTCCTGGGCCTCTCTCTGTCCTCCCCTTCCTCCTCCTGCTCTCCCTCTTGCATTCTTCATTTGTCCCTGACTCTCTCTGAGTGCTCGGGGTTGGTTTCTGACTCTGCTGGTCTCTCTCTCTCACTCTTGCTCTTTCTCTCTGTGCCTCTTGCTTGCCATCCCCTTCACCCCCGACTTCCTGGCCTCCATCTCATTCACCCAGTTTCTAACAGAATATGTCTCTCTCCTTCTCTACCAGTCTCGCCCCCTCCCCATCCCCTGCTCCCTACTCTTGTCCTGCCCTCCCATACAGAGACTATGGGGCTGTCTGTCCCCACAAGGTTTGTTCTCCCCGCACGAGTTTCAGTCTTAGACAGTCAGGGCTGTTCTTGGCCAAGGGCACTGAGTGACCTCAGGGTTAGGATTACCAAGGAAGGCTGTCCAGATGTGGCAAGGCCCCCAGTGGGGTCTCGGATTGAAGGCCACCCATGAGCATGTCCTGTCCTAATGGCCAGCCTGGACATGCTTACAGCCTACTTCATCCTTTTGTATCTGACATCCAGTGAATGGGTGTCGGATTAAATCAGATAATCCCTCAGCAGCTGTTTACAGACTACAATCTAGGCTTTGAACAAACACCATGGGGTCCTACAGCCAAAAGACACCTGAAGATTCCTAGTAGATAATAGGTGCTCAGTAAATGGTCATGTCGTCCCCCTCAAAGGAACGTGGCTAATGTTCAAAGGCAGGGTTAGGGCGGTGTTAAGTTGTAGAACTCAACCCTGTCCCTTGAGAACCATTGTCACTGAACAAGACTCAGAATTTTTTTTTTTTTTTTTTTTTGTGAGACAGGGTCTCCCTCTGTCATCCAGGCTGGAGTGCAGTAGTGCAATCTTGACTCACTGCAACCTCCTCCTCCCAGTCTCAAGCGATTCTCCCACCTCAGCCTCCCAAGTAGCTGGGACCACAGGCACATGCTGCCACGCCTGGCTAATTTTTTGTATTTTTGGTAGAGATGAGGTTTTGCCATATTGCCCAGGCTGGTCTTGAACTCCTGACCTCAGGTGATCTGCCTGCCTCAGCCTCCCAAAGTGCTGAGATTACAGGCATGAGCCACCATATGTGGCCAAGACTCAGGCTTTACCTATACATCCGGCTCCCAGCAACAGCCCCCTCAACAACATTTATGAGGCCCTGGGCAGGGGACTGGGGACAAACAGGAATAGACACAGCTTCTGCCATCCCAGGGTCAAGTTCCATGGAAGGAAAGACAAGTCACCAGGCAATTACAGCACAGGACTAAGTGAGTTTGAACAAGCTCTCAGGAGGGCAGCCTGGCACTCTATGTCAAACATGAAAAAGCCCACATCTTGGAGATTACCCTGCAGTTACACTTGAACATATGCACCAAGAAGTATGAACAAAGGTATTCACTGCAGCATAGTTGGCAAGAGCAAGAATATCGCTGGAAATTACCCAGCTGTCATGAATTGGGAACTAGGTAAATAAGTTATGGGTACTTCCATACAATGGAATACTGTGCAGATGTTTTTAAAAATTAATAGGTGTATGGAATGCTCCCTAAGATATATTAGTGAGTGGAAAAAAGTGAAGGGCAAAAAAAAAAAAAAAAACACCATCTAGTGTGCTCTCATTACTACTCAGAAGGGGGTTAAATGGACACACAGGTGCTTGCTCTGCAAGGAGTATTTTTGGAAGGACGCACAGAAGCTGCCAATAGTTTGTGTCTTTGGGGAGCAGAACTAAGAGACTGCAGCTGCAGAGGACAGAGATTTACTTTTACAGTACATTCTTCAATGTTGTTTGAATTTCAACAATATACATGTATATCCTGCTCAAAAATAAATTCATTTAAAAATGTTTAATCTGGGGCATAAGTGTTACGAGCAGGAGATCAGGGAGGGTGTGGGCACACACGATGTCCACCCCAGCCTCCGGGGCCACAGAAGCCTTCCAAAATGCAGCAGTGACCGAGGATGTGTAGCAGGTAGAAGGGGAGGAAGAGGGAAAATTATTTCATGTTCTGGAGTAGGACAGGGTGTATGGTGTTTGGGGAATGCAGGAAATTCAGTGTGGTGCAAGTGTAGCCCAAGGTGGGGTGGAAATGGTTGTGGTGCGTGTCTGGGGAGGAGGGTCTAGCAGAATTTGGGTTTTGTCCAAAGAGCAGTGGAGAAACGGTGATGGGAAGTGACGTGATCAGATCTGCATTTTACAAAGATCTCTCCTCTGAGGGAAGAATGAACCGGGCAGGCCCCAGCTGTTGGTAGGCAGGGGCATGGCCAAGGGCTAGGGGCAGTCCCCAGGGGCTTCTGGGAATTAGGGGCACTCTCCCTCAATCTTGCCCTGAGCCATTTGACGGTGCCTAGAAGGCACTGGGAGTCCAGAGCAGACCCAGCCCACCCCCTCTCTCCCCATCTTTCTCTGAGGAGGCAGAGAGGATCTCAGGGCTCCAGCCCAGCTGGGGGATGAGGGGAAGGAGGTCCCAGAGTGCAGAAGGAGTCGAAGCCAGCCTGCAGTGACACCTTAATCAGTCTCAAGTCTTCTCTTGAGCTGGCCTGCCCTCCTGGAGTCTAAAGCCACCACATGGGCAGCACTGGGTGACAGGCAAGAAAGAAGATGCTGTCCTTGACCTTCACATTCATAAAACATCAATGAGACTTAATATAGCCCTGAAGCTGAATGATCTGGGAGTGTGTTTACTGAGATTTGTGTCAGGACAGGAGATGGGGCAGTGGGTGGTGAAATCTCAGAGGACAGAAGCTAAACAACCTAAGTCACTCACTCATTTCATTCATTCATTCATTCATTCAACACTCACTGAGCTCCTGCTCTGTGCCAGGCCTGTGTTGAGTTTTAAGGGAACAAAGATGAATCTGACATAGCCACTGCTGTCCAGAAGCTCAAGTGTTAGAGGGAGACATACACATTCAGCGATAACTACGTTAGCACCAAAATCTCCATGTACAGCAAGCAGGCAGGTTGTGGACTCACAAGCCCAGGAGGGCTCTTTTCATATAGACAGGAAGATTAATGGAGTTGTGAATGGCAGCTCTGATTAGTGTGTTTGCGTTCCCTGGCAGAAGTCTGTAGGGCGTAAACTGGGGAGCAAAGACATTGAGCGGGCAGAACTCCTAGAGGATCAGGAAGGGCTTCAGGGAGGAGGAAATCTTTAGCTGAATCTAGAAGGAGGCTTTCAGGAAAGGAGGATAAGGCTATTTTAGGAAGAAGTAGTAGTATGAGCAGAAGCCTGGAGGTGTGGAGTGGTCTGGTACATTCAGGGAACAGCAAGCATGTAGAGTGGCCGAAATGTACACATTGCGACAGGAACAGTTGGGAAAACTCAGTGAAAGATGGAGTAGGTGAGAGGGAGGGCAAGTGGATCCTGAAGGCTCTTTGAAGGCAAGTTGAGGAGCTCGGATGTTATCTGAGGGTAGTGAGGAGCCAGGGATAGGTTTTAAACAGAGTGACATGGTCAAGTGTGTGAAGAAGATATCTCTGGCAGGGGTGGGGAGAAGGGCTTGTAAGGGAGAGAGGGGAGGTGACAGAGGGTGGGTGAAATCATCTAGGTGAGACATTAATGGGGTCTGAACTAAGAGATAGTCAGCTAAATGGAGGAGGTTAAATGTGAGAAAATATGAGAAAGATGGAGGAGGAAGAATCAACAGGACCTGGGAATGACTTGATGTGGGGTGAGGTAGTGGGAGGAGCTGAGGGCAAATCCAGGAATCTGGCTGGGCTTTGTGTCAGGGAGGGGATGCTGCAATTTGGGAAGAATGCAGGGGGAGAAGCAGTGAGGCAGGGAAGATGACCAGGTCTAGGGTTGGGTCTATCAGTTTCTGGCATCTCCTACTCATCCTCAAGGGTACAGTCTCCTCCTCTGTGAGGTCTCTCAGTCCCTTGGGCCCCAGGCAGGCAGCCCCTGGGTCCCTCTGCCTTGTGTTCATTCTTCCCTACAGATTAATCATGCTGTACCATAGAGTTTATTTTTATTTTTTTAAATGTGTATTTTATAATATTGCTGATGTGTATTATTTATTTATTTTTGTATTTTTTTAGAGTAAGCATCTTACTCTGTCGCCCAGGCTGGAGTGCAGTGGTGCAATCATAGCTCACTGCAGCCTCGACCTCCCAGGCTCAAGTGATCCTCCTGCCTCAACCTCCTGAGTAGCTGGGACTATGGTGTGCGCCACTACACCTAGCTAACTTTTTTTTTAAAGATGGGTTCTTGCTATGTTGCCCAAGCTGGTCTTGAACTCCTGGGCTCAAGTGATCCTCTCACCTCAGCCTCCCAAAGTGTTAGGATTACAGGGGTGAGCCATTGACCGAGATTTCTTTATGTGCCTATCTCTCCCACCAGCCTGAGCTCAGGGCAGGATGGCATCTCATCCATCACTACGGCACAGCCTGCAGTGCTCCCTAAGTGTTGGCTGTTGACAGTATTACTCCTATGACCAGTGTTTGGATGGGGCCTACTTCAAGTTGTGTAAGGGAGGTGATGGGGGAGCAACTGAGGTATCAGAGGGATGGGACCTTTCCTATTATCTCCCCAGGACATTTAGCCAATGCCACCACGGACCTCATGAAACTGGACCATGAAGAGGAGCCCCAGCTCTCCGAGCCCTACCTTTCTAAACAGAAGAAGCTCATGGTGAGTACCTCCCAGCCTGCTGAGTCCCCTTCCCTACCAGCTCTTCCATGGAAATGAACAATAGGAGAAGCTAAGTAGAAGATCAGCTGATGATGTGAAATGGAAAAGCCCCTGGCTTGCTTTTCCAATCCTGTCCCCTACCATTTACTAGCTGTTAGACCTTGGGTAAGCCACTGCTGCCCTGGGGCCTCAGTTTCCTCATGTGTTAGGTTGTGTCTTTAAAAGCAGAGCATTGGCCAGGCATGGTGGCTCACTCCTGTAATCCCAGCACTTTGGGAGGCCGAGGCAAGTGGATCACTTGAGGTCAGGAGTTCGAGACCAGCCTGGCCAACATGGTGAAACCCAGTCTCTACTACAAATACAAAAATTAGCCGGGCATCATGGCGGATGCCTGTAGTCCCAGCTACTTGGGAGGCTGAGGCAGGAGAATTGCCTGAACCTGGGAAGCGGAGGTTGCAGTGAGCTGAGATCGGGCCACTACACTCTAGCCTGGGCAACAGAGTGAGACTCTGTCTCAAATAATAATAATTACAATAAACATATAAATAAATAAAAATAAATGCAGAGCACTGAACAGGGGTTCTTGGGAAAGAAGGTATTGAAGGATTGCTCTGAGGGGGACCCCAGAGGGATGGGAGGGATAAGGAAGAGGAAGCTGCTAAGCCTCAATTGATTCCACAGGAAGCTCTGGAGCACAAATGGCACCACAAAGGTGATCAGCCTTGAAGTAAGGGGCCAGCCTTTTATCCCCTCATATCAGTGGGACATTGGCTACAGATTGTTGGAGGGAGGGGTGCAGGCAGGTAACCTCCCAAGTATTTGTGGGCAATGCAGTTCCTTATTGGCTGAGAGAAGGGGCAGCTGTGAGCCACTAGCAGCCAGCCCTCCCAGCATCTGGGTGTAAGAACGTACCAGGGATCTAGGCAGGGCAGCCAAGCTCACAGGACAGTTGTAGGCACCAGATGAGGGTGCTTCATAACAGGGGGGCATCCTATACACTTGGGGGGCATTTGGAGGCTGGGTTTGCGGAAGAAGTTCAGCAAAGCTCCTTCCATCCCTGAACATCTGGGCTCTATTGAGGCCAACTCAGCTTCTCTTGGCCCTGTCCTTCCCCCAGGCCAAGATCTTGGAGCACGATGATGTGAGCTACCTGAAGAAGATCCTCGGGGAGCTGGCCATGGTGCTGGACCAGATCGAGGCCGAGCTGGAGAAGAGGAAGCTGGAGAACGAGGGTGGGTGCCAGCCCTGGGGGAGGTGGGGGCTGCAGCCCACCCAGCCTACTCTGCCCCTGACCATTCTCAGCCTCTTTTTTTCCCAAAAGTCTCAGAGGACCTCCCAGGTGGTTAAGAGGATGGGCTATGGAGTCAGACTAAGGTTCAAGTCATAACTTGGCCACTTCCTAGCTTAGTAAATATGGTCAGGTTCTCCCCTCTCTGAACTTCAGTTTCCCATCTATAAAATGGGGATAATAGTAGGACCTGCCTCAAAGAGCTGTTGAGACATTGTATGAAATAATACATATAAAGTGCTTAGATTAGGGCTTAGCAGATAGTAGGTGTTTAATAAAGGTAGGTGAAGATGATGATAAGAGTGGTGATGGCCACTACCCACCACACCATCCCACTTGCCCTGCCCAAGAATGCATTATGGCTCCTTCGTGCTCCAGCCAGACATCCAAGCTCACCCAGACTCTCCTCGACCTTGACTCTTCCTGCTCCCAGCTGGGCATCTAGACTTGGACATGCCAGCTTCATTCTACCTCCACGCTTTTGCTCCCACAGCCCCTCCCTCCTGGAGCACCCTTCCTACACCACTCCATTCCATTTTGCCTGTTACACACCACCTTTGCCGCAGCCCTTCTTCAAATCTCATTCTGAGCTTCCCATCTTGCTCCGTTTAAGACCTGTGAGTCTTGTCTCCTGAACAATGCAAATTTATGGTGCATTTGCAACAGCCTCCTGCACATGCATGGCTATGTGTATGGGAAGGCCGTAGAGCCCAGGGCCTAAACAGATGGAGTTAGAGTAAGAACAACTTGAATTAGAGTTCCAGCTTTGCTGCCTCAAATATGTAACCTTAGACAAGTTGTTTTCCCTATTGAAGCCTCAGTTTCCTCATCTATAAAATGGGATGGTAATAACACAACTTAACCCTGTCTTACTGGACTCTTGTGAAAATTCAATATACTCAGCACACTGCCTGTCCTATTACTAGTTTAATACATATGGCAGCTAAAGGCACACACATTCTCCAGATGAGAAAACTGAGGCTCAGAGAGATGAAGTGAGTTGCTCAAGGTCAGGCAGCTCATAGATGTCATGGTTAGGGCCAGAACTTGTTCCCTCTCGATGGGTCCAGTGTTGTTTCCAGCATCTCACAACTGATGCCACAAGCACAAGACCTTATGTCCCGAACAGAGACATCATCATGCATACTGAAGCCAGCTGCCTTAAATCCTTTCTGGAAACAAAGCCTGGTATGACTAAGTGAGTGAAAAAAATAACACACCTCAAAGGGGAACTTTTGGCTGCGCACAATGGCTCACACCTGTAATCCCAGCACTTTGGGTGGCCAAGGCGGGTGGATCACCTGAGGTCAGGAGTTCGAGACCAGCCTAACCAACATGGCGAAACCCCGTCTCTACTAAAAATACAAAAATTAGCTAGGTGGAGTGCTGGGTTCCTCTAATCCCAGCTACTTGAGAGGCTGAGGTAGGAGAATCACTTGAATCTGGGAGGTGGAGGTTGCAGTGAACCCAGATTGTGCCATTGCACTCCAGCCTGGGGGACAGAGAGAGACTCCATCCCTTGCCCCCCAACCAAAAAAAAAAAAAAGGAACTTTCCTGTTTCTATCCTAATGGTAGCTAAGGGGAGCTGTTGCAGAGTTAATGGCTCTCAGGGGCCAAAAGGCTTGGTAGTTCAGAGATGGGCCTTTAGGGGACAGAGTCCCAGCTCTGCCATGCTCTCGGTAGGTGACCTTGGACATCAGGTATATGTTATTCACTTATGCATTAGTTTCTTAGGACTTCCATAACAAAATACTACAGACTGAGGGGCTTAAACAGCAGAAACCTATTGTCGCACAGAGCTGGAGGCTAGACCAAGGTGCCTGTGGGGTGGGTTTCTCCCGAGGCCTCTCTCCTTGGCTTGCAAGTGGCCGCCTTCTTGCTGTGTCCTTACATGGCCCTTCCCCTGTGCTGCACATGCCTGGTGTCTTTGAGTCCAAATTTCCTCCTATAAATACTTTAGTCTGATGGAATGAGGACCCACCTTAAGCTCTTCATTTTAAGGTAATCATCTCTTTAAAAGCCCTGTTTCCAAATACAGTCACATTCTGAGATTTTAGGGGGTGTCCAATCTTTTGGCTCCCTTGGGCTACATTGGAAGAAGAGTAATTGTCTTGGGCCACACATAAAATATGCTAACACTGACAATAGCTGATGAGCTTAAAAAAATCGCAAAAAAATCTCAGAATGTTTTAAGAAAGTTTATGAATTAGTTTTGGGCCACATTCAAAGCCATCCTGGGCTGCACACGGCCCGCGGGCTGCAGGTTGGACAAGCTTGTTCTAGGGCTTAGGGCTTCAACATGTGAATTTTGTGAGGGTCACAATCCAGCCCAGAAAAATCTATATATTTAATAGACCTTACTGTGTGTCAGGCACTGTTCTAGGTGTTTCACAGATTTAAACTCACTTAATCCCCATAACCACCCCAGGAGGTGGGTAATATCAGCGATCCTGTTTAACAGATGAGGATCCTGTTTAACAGATGAGGAAGCACTAGCTCTGGGCTCTTTCCTATTCTATAAAAGGGTGATAGGTTGGGCATGGTGGCTCACGCCTGTAACCCCAACACTTTGGGAGGCTGAGGCAGATGGATCACTTGAGGTCAGGAGTTCGAGACAAGCCTGGCCAACATGGTGAAACCCTATCTCTACTAAAAATGCAAAAGATTAGCTGGGCATGGTGGTGGGCACGTGTAATCCCAGTTATGTGGGAGGCTGAGGCAGGAGAATCACTTGAACCCAGGAGGCAGAGGTTGCAGTGAGCCGAGATCGCACCACTGCATTCCAGCCTAGGCACCAGAGCGAGACTCTGTCTCAAAGAGGAAAAAAGAAAAAGGCAAGGGGTGATAACATGAGTGCCTACGTCCCAGGGCTGCTGTGAGGATCAATGAGCAAATGCATGTAATGGGCTTAGCACAGTGCCCGGCACACAGTGCAGAAGTGTCCATATATACTGTGATCCAGAGAGACCTAGGGTCTGACCTGGACGGAGGCTAGGGTGGATGGTTCTGGAGAATAGCCTCAGACATGCATTCCTTGTGGGATTCCTAGGCTGGGACCCTACTGCTGACCCCTGTCCTGAGGTCTTCTGAGAGGAGACAGCATTGCACTGTCCCATGGTGAGATAAGTGGGGTTGTTCAAGATGGAGAGGTGTCGACAGTCCTTGCATCCCTCTGAGGCTGGGGGAGGTAGCAGAAGCCCCACGGAAGTGGTTATGGATTTTAAAGGTCTGACTGGCTAGGCCCACATGGCCTCTGTTGCTCATCCAGGTTCCCTGAACCTGACTGGGTGAAACACTTTTATGCCTTCCATTTCTTCCCTCGTGGGCAGACCCCAGTGTTGGAAAGGATTTTAATGTCACAGTTGAGACCCCTTGCATAGAGCCAGATGGCTTTGATGCAGATTCCTGATCAACCACCTCCTAGCTCTGTGACCTTGTGGAATTCACTTCATCTCTCTGAGCTCATCTGCAAAATGTTGATAATAATAGAATCAAATCGTAGCAGGGTTGCTGGTGGAAGATTTGTTAAGATAGTAAGTATTGAGTACTTTGCACAGTGCCTGGCTCAAGGTAAAATGTTCTAAAAACAATCATTATTACCATTCTTTTTCATTCATTTATTCAAATATTTATTGAACACCTACTAAATGGTAGGTCCTAGGATAAACTAATGAGTAAAACTCAGACCTCATTCTTGGTTTCATGGAGTCTGCAGTCTTACAGAGGAAAAAGACATTAGTCAAATAATCCCATAAGTAAACACAGAATTGCACACAGCGATAAGTGTTAAGATTAAGAGTAAATGAGCAGGATAAAGTGGATAAAGTTTCCCTGAGAAGGTGATATTCAAAGTGAGACCTGAAGGATGAGAAGGAGCCTAGAGAAGAATCAGGGCAGATATGACCCAGACTGAGGGATGCCATGGAGTGGGAGAGAACTGGGAACTCTTCAGGAACGGGCTGCTGTGTGGGGAGTCCTGGGGAAAGTGGTGGGAATGAGGGGAGAGCTGGAGTGGGTGAGGTGAGATCATGGGCCTCAGAGCCTACATTTACAAGTTTGGGTTTTATGCTAAGTACAATGGGAAGTCCCTGGAGGGCTTTGAGGAGAGGATTGTATCAGTTAGTTTCTGCTGTATAACAAACCATTGCAAATCTGAGTGACATAAAAGAAGGGCCATTTATTTGTTCATGATATGTGGCTTGGCAGTGTGGGCTGGGCTCAGCTGGGACAGCTTGCCTCTCACACGTGGGTAGTGGCTGACCTCATTCCTGCATTTGGGGCCAGCAAATTTAAGACAGTAAATGTGATTACTTTGCACAGTGCCCAGCTCAAGATGAAATTATTATTATCACCATTCTTTTTCATTCATTTATTCAAATATTTATTGAACATCTCCTAGATGCTAGGTCCTGGGGATAAATTAATGAGCAAAATCTAGACGTCATTCTTGCTCTCATGGAGTTTGCAGTCTTAGAAAAAAAAAAACCATGAGTCTTAGATGGCAGGAGGAGCAAAGCCATGAAGACGCACACATTGCAAAGTGGCACGCGTACAGGAATGGGAGGAACTAATGGCCCTGTTTGCAGTCTCCATGGGGCTGAGTTGTTCTGGTTTTATATTTGAGAGAATTCCAACTGCTGTGTGAAAATGGATTTCAAGGGAGACAGAGGGGAGGCTGGTGCAGCAGCTCAGGTGAGAGATGATGTTGGCGTGGACTGAGATGGTTGCAGTGGAGATGGTGAGGTGTGAATGGGCTTGAGAGGTATTTTGAAGATAAGATGAGCAGGAATTTACATGGGGGTTGGGAGTGAGGTAAAGAGAATCAAAGATAACTCCTGGGCTGGGCACGGTGGCTGACACCTGTAATCCCAGCACTTTGGGAGGCCAAGGCAGGTGAATCACGAGGTCAGGAGATCAAGACCATCCTGGCTAACATGGTGAAACCCCATCTCTACTAAAAATACAAAGAATTAGCTGGGCGTGGTGGCACGTGCCTGTAATCCCAGCTACTTGGGAGACTGAGGCAGGAAAATTGCTTGAACCTGGGAGGCAGAGGTTGCAGTGAGCCAAGATTGTGCCACTGCCCTCCAGCTTGGGTGTTTGGGAGACAGTGAATTTGTGACACCCAAGAGAGGTGTCACAGAAGCCATTAGATATTCTAGCCTGACTCTCAAAGGAGAGGTCAGAATTTGGAGATTCAGGAGTCCTCAGCCAATACATGGTGTTTAAAGATATAGAATTGGATGTTTTCATCCAGGAAGAGAGCAGAGAGAGACAAAAAGAGAAATCAGGACCTGCTGTATTAGTTATCTGTTGTGGCATAAGAAATTTCTGTCAACCCCAGTGTCTTAAATTTTAAAATAATTTATTATGTCGCACATTTTCTCTGGATCTGGAGTTCTGGAGCAGCTGAGCTGGGCAGCTCTGAGTCAGGGTTGCCTAATGCAGGTTGCCTTCAAGCTGTCAGCTAGGGCTGCAATAATTTGAAGGCTTGACTGGGGCCGGAGGATCCACTTCCAAGCTGCCTTACTCATGTGGTTCTTAGCTAGCGGCCTCTATTCCCTGCTGGCTGTTGGCAGGAGACTTTAGTTCCTTACCATGTGGGCCTCTCAATAGGCTGCTTGGGTTTCTTTACAGCATGGCTGCTGGCTTTCCCTGAGCAAGTTATTCCAGAGAAAGAGAAGACGCAGAAGGCACAATGTCTTTTATGATCTAATGCTGGAAGTCACTCTGCCCCATCATTCATTAGAAGTCACGAAATACAGCTGCTATTCAAGGGGAGGAGAATTGGGCTCCGCTGAAGGGAGGAGTATATCAAGTAATTTGTGGGTGTACTTTAAAACTGTCTTGCCTGGGCCAGGCATGGTCATGTGCACTTGTAATTCCAGCTAGTTGGGAGGCTGAGGCAGGAGAATCACTTGAGCCCCAGGAGTTCAAGACCAGTCTGGGCAACATGGTGAGACTCTGTCTCTACAAGAAAGTACAAAAATTAGCTGGGTGTGGTAGTACATGCCTGTAGACCCAGCTACTCAGGAGGCTGAGGCAGGAGGATTGCCTGAGCCTGGGAGGTTGAGGCTGCAGTGAGTCATCTTCTGGGGGACAGAGTGAGACCCTGTCTCAAATAATGATAATAATTAAAACGTAACTACCACATCTATGCAGAGGTTCTCCCACACTAAGCGGGTATCAGCGCAGAGGAGTCAGCAAAGCCCACCGAGGAGTGGCCAGTGAAGTAGGAAGACCCTCATGTTAGGAGGAACCGTGGGAGGATTGGGTTTTAAGGAGACAGAATGGTGTCAGTGCTGCTGGGAGCTTGAGCAAGCCAGGATAGGAAAGCGTGCCCTCGGCTTTCTACCATGGATGTCGGCGGTGACCTCGCCAGAAGCATTTCACTGCAACCTGGGGCAAAAGCCAGATTGGAATGGACTGAAGAGTGCATGGGAGGTGAGGAATGAAGGTGGTGAGTGTAGATACCTCTTTTGAGAAGGGTAGAGGTGAACAAAGAAGGTGGTGGTGGCTGAAGAAGGACGTGCGGTGACAGGAGGAATTGTTTTTGGACAGGAGATGTACAAATGTGTTCTCATGCTGGTGGAAACAGTGCAGTGGAAAGGGGGAATCGGAGGTTCAGGACGGTGATGCAGAGGCCACGAAGACAGGGGGGCGTGGTTCAGGCAGGGGTCCTATAGAAAACAGAGGACATCTTCAAACGGGGGAAATGGAAGACGGCTCAATAAAGGGACTCTTTATCAAGGCACAGGCAGGATGCAGGGACATCCCAAGGCAGAGAGGAGTACCCCAGGCCTGAAGTCTTGAGATCACAGGGTCATGAGAGCAGATTCAGGAACCTGGACAGAGGTGGTCACTGCCAGCCGTGGTGACTCGCAGAGAGGAGCTGAGGGAAGTCAGTCCGACATCACTGTTGCTCTCCCTCATCTCCCACCCCTGCTTCCTACTTGCCTAACTTTCCGAAACCAGAGGGCATGAGCCCTGGGGGGTGGAGCCAGCAAGTGAGCTTCCTGGGGTGCAGAACAACATGGAGAAGGGGGAGGAGGACCTAGAAAGACAACCCGAAGAGATGTGGAGACACAGCATGGAGCAGGTGCAGAGGGCTCATGGAGGGCTTGGCCTTGGGGTTAGGACACGCCCTGCATTGTGTCCGCATCAGCAGCATGGAGCGGTTTTGCAGCATCGAGGTGGGGAGTGTGGGCTTTCATCTTTGAAAGCTGCTATCTTCTGAATGAAGCATGAGGTGATGTCATTGGCTGAGAGGGAACTGGGGAAAGGATGTGAGAAGTGTGAGAAGAGAGGATGAAAAGATGCAATTGTCTCCACAGGGAGCAGGACACACTCAAGAAATATAATAGGACCCTAGGCAGCACGGAGTGCCCTCCTGGGCTTTGTGGTCCTGAAATTAAAGTGTAACCAGTTGGCCTCATTGTGAGATCACCTCCAGCTGGCAGACCCAGAGAAGTGCAGAAGGGGCTCATCCAGGCCTGGGGTTTGCAAAGGGAACACACAAGTGGAGGAGAAGAGAGGAGAACAGGGAAGGGGTCAGATACCAGATTGCTGCCCAGGCACACACACAAACATGGACACACATAGAAGGCCATCAGCATTTGCCTACAAACATAAACATAGGCATGAACATAACAGTGAGCATGTCTGAGGCAAACATCCAGATTCACCTGGGCTTAAACTGCACTCACATGTGTGGTAATCCCACACCACGTGGACACAGATGCCCAGGAGAGTGGATATCCACGTACATATAAACAATCGGCTGCATGGATTTGTGCAGGCAGACACAGGCAAACGTGCAGTCTATGCAGGTTACAGATGCATGAAGAGATCTGCACACAGACCTGGGTAAAGAACTCACGTATTAAAAGGGGCCTGAGTGGACGTGGAGAAACCTGCTGTGTCTATGCTCATTTGCATGTGGAAATAAGTAGCTTAACAGAGTGGTTACAACCACAGAATCTGGAACCAGATGGCCTAAGTTCAAATCTAGGCTCTGCTCTGACACATATTAGCTGAGGTTTGACTAAGTTACTTAACCTCTCTGTGCCTCAATTGCCTCATCTGTAAAGTCAGGATAATAACATCACCTACTTTATACAGTTGTTGGAAGATCCAGGGAATTACACCACACTTTCCTGGTTCGCCTCCTATCTCTTGGGCTGCTCCTTCTCATGTCCCTTGCTGGTTTCTCCATGTTGCCCAGTATCTAAACCTAGTCCCTGGGCCGGTTCTCTGATCTGTCTACCCACACTCCCTTGCTGGTATCATGCAGTCTGCAGCTGGGGACTTATGTCACTTGATCCTTTCACTGTCCCTCACTCCCATCACAATGGTACCTCCCTCCATATCTAGTGGTGATTCCCTGGTTCATCATTAGAACTTTCGTGCCTGCACATTCAACGCCCTGGCCCTCCATACTTGCTTTGCAAAACCTCAAACCTTGTTGAACCCAGCTCTCCACCTACTCAGCGCCTTCACCTGTGAACCTATATGTGGCTGGAGAAACACACAGGATGCTGGTGGGACTCACTTTGTATTTACAACTGCAAGGCTTAGGTGACCTCAATGCTGCCCCAGACCTCCCCGCTTCACTCCCTAAATGACTCCTTTATGCCTTCTCCTTCCTCCTCAGCCCTCCAGCCACCTCCCCCACATTCTCACTCAGAACTGATCACTTTAGGTTAGTGCAAAAATAATTGTGGTTTTGGCCATTAAAAGTAATGGCAATATATCACTGAGAAAATCGAAGCATTAGAAAGAGATCTTCACAGCTCTCATCCCCACAACGACCCACCCACTGTATCTCATCAATTCTAAGATGCATCTTTGTTAGACCACATCTTAGCATCTCTGAAACTGGAATGTTTATTCCAGTCAATAGTTTAATTCTCCTTTCTTACTTTTGGATAGGTGTCTTATATTTAATAGTAACTTAGATTTGATGAAATACGGTAGCACATATGCCCTCTTGTTACCAAGGATGGACTGTTCTTGTCCTTGTCCAAGGATGGAAGGGATTGTCCTTTAAAACCAATCCCTTCCCTAGTGCATCAGATCCCATCCACTCTCATCCCTGTAAGAACACCACATCCGTAATTCTATCCACTCTTCCCCATAGAATCTTTCCCTTCTCTGTGGCATCATCCACAAACACATGCTATTTTATTCCTCCCAACTTATGAAAATGCTCTTGACTTGTCTCTCACTACTGGCCCATCCTCCCCATTCTAGCAAAATTCCATGGCAGAATGATCTTTGTTCACCATCTCCAATTCCTCTCCTCCCTTTCTCTTTGAACTCCCTCCAAACCAGCTTTTAAGTCAGCATTCTACTCCAGCTGCTCTTGCCAGGGTCGCCAGTTGGTAAACACAGTCACCAGTTCTCAGGCCTCCTATTTGACCTCAACACAGCGTTTGGACACAGCTGAGCACTGTCTCCTCCTCAGAACCCTGTCCTAAGTTGGCTTGCTGGACACCACCCTCTCCTGGTTCTTCTCCTACCTCAAAGGCAGCTCCTTCTTATCATCTTTGCTGGTTTCTCTTGGTGTCAATATTTAAAGTTTGCAGGGGGACCCCGGGTTCAGTCCCTTGCCCTATTTTCAAGTCTGGCTACACTGATACTGTCCACTCTCCTGGCTTTAAATACCACCTCCACATTGACAGTGCTTCTCTGAGCCTGGAACCTGCATCACTAACTCCCAACCCATTATTGCCCCTCGGGGGCCCATCAGGTGTCTTGTTTGTTTGTTTGTTTGTTTTTAAGATAGGGTCTCACTCTGTCACCCAGGCTGGAGTGCAGTGGTGTGAAAAAGGCTCACTGCAACCTCGACCTTCTGGGCTCGAGCCATCCTCCTGCCTCAGCCTCCCTAGTAGCTGGGACCACAGGCGCACATGCTACTGATTCAGCTATTTTTAAACTTTTTTATAGAAAGGAGAGTCTCGCCCTGTTGCCCGGGCTGGTCTCAAACTTCTGTGCTCAAGCAGTCCTCCTGCCTTAGCCTCCTAAAGTAAGGGAGAGAGATGTGAGCCACTGCGCCCAGCCTCATCAGGTGCCTTGAAGATTACCTATTCAAGGATAACCTTCTGATGAGAGCCGTCATTACACTTTACCCCTTTCCCTGTGACTGTGAGCCTCTTGAGGGGAGACATTGTATTGTGTTGTGTCTTCATGCCTAGCACATACTGCCAGGTAACCACTTGCTGAATGAATGAATCCATGACCAAGAAGATGCAGAGCGGAAGGAGGGGGCTCAGGTTTTGACGGTAGGGAGCATTGGACTCATGGAATTCCTGAACTGAAAGGAACAACCTGTTCAAAGGTGCAGAGGCAAGCCTCCCAGGAAAGCAGCCCTCACAGGAAGGGAAGGGAGAGGGGAGAGAATTCCGGGCATGGGGTACAGCAGGGACAAAGTCCTGGAGGCTGAAGTGGGCAGCTTGTTGGGGAAGACAGTGGACCAATGGGCAATTCATGAGACGTCAAGATTAGAGACACATACTAAAGCTAAACTAACTCTTGAAAGGGCTTAACGGCTAGGCACAGGAACTTGGACCTTAAGGTGTAGTCAGTGGGGAGAATTAAAGATTTTTGAGCAAAGAGGAGATGTAAGGGACCAAAGAAACTCCAGAATTTCAGGTCAAAACAACTAGGAGAAAATATTGCACAAACAAGTGTTTTCTAAAAACGCAGGCTAATTTTTTCTTTCTTAATCCCAAATGCGATAGTCAAGCTAAATTTAGATGACACAAAAACATGGTGATAAATAATGTAAAACCACGTTGTGTGAGTTATCCTCTTTTGATTACATCAAAGAAAATTAGTAAGATGTTAGTGCTTAACCCCTTTATGTGTTTAACATCTGCCCTTTCTTAAAAACAAAATGAGGCCAGGTGTGGTGGCTCACACCTGTAATCCCAGCACTTTGGGATGCCGAGGCAGGCAGATCGTCTAAGGTCAGGATTTCGAGACCAGCCTGGCCAACGTGGCAAAACCCCATCTCTAGTAAAACATACCAAAAAAAAAAAAAATTAGCCAGGCATGGTGGTGCATACCTGTAGTCCCAGCTATTTGGGAGGCTGAGGCAGAATTGTTTGAACCCTGGAGGTGGAGGTTGCAGTGAGCTGAGATTGCGCCACTGCACTCCAGCCTGGGTGACAGAGTGAGACTTTGTCGAAAGAGAGAAATAAAAGAAAGAAAGAAAGAAAGAAAGAAAGAAAGAAAGAAAGAAAGGAAGAAAGAAAGAAAGAGAGAGGGAGAGAGAAAGAAAGAAGAAAGAAAGAGACAGAAAGAAATGAAAAGAAAGAAATGAAAAGACAGAAAGAAAAGAAAGAGAAAGAAAAGAAAGAGAAAGAAAGAAAGAAAAGAAAGAGAAAGAAAGAAAGAAGAAAGAAAGAAGAAAGAAAGAAAGAAAGAAAGAAAGAAAGAAAGAAAGAAAGAAAGAAAGAAAGAAAGAAAGAAAGAAAGAAAGGCAGAAAGCAAGCAAGCAGGGAGGGAAGGAAGAAAGAAAGAAGCCAGTCTTGGGAGCAGATACTTTGACGGGCAGTAGTATCCAGCTGGAATTTAATTGCATTTGTTTTGTTTTTGTTGTGTTTACTTTTACCATTGCAGATAGTTTATAGCGAATCATTTAATACTACCGTTAATGATACAGTTTATTTTTTCATTCATCAATCATTCAGTAAAGATTTACTGAGCACCTATTGTATGCCAGGCGCAGTTCTAGATGCAGAGGATACAGCCACAGACAAGACAGACCAAACTCCCTGCCCTCATTGAGTTTCCACTCTAGTAGAGGACAACAGACAATAAACAAAATGAGAATGTCAAGTAGATGGTGCAATGTGGCGCTACATTCTACGGAGGAAAACAAAGCAGGAGAGGGGAGAGTGACTGCTGGGTAAGGTCTTCCTCCACCTCCTTCGCAACTTTGCTCCCGTGCCAGCTTCTCCTGGGCTTCACAGACTATCAATTTATAATTTCCATTTAAAACTTCCATTTTATTTTTTTATTTTTATTTATTTATTTCGAGATGGGGTTTCGCTCTTGTTGCCCAGGCTAGAGTGCAGTGGCACAATCTTGGCTCACTGCAACTTCCGCCTCCCAGGTTCAAGTGATTCTCGTGCCTCAGCCTCCTGAGAAGCTGGGATTACAGGTGCCCGCCACCATGCCTGGCTAATTTTTGTATTTTTAGTAGAGCCACCTCGACCTCCCAAAGTGCTGGGATTACAGGCGTGAGCCACGGCACCCAGCCAAAACTTCCGTTTTAAATTGGCGGTCTGGGAAGCCCAGGAGAAAACGGCATGTGAGCAAAGATGTGAAGGAGGCAGAGGAATGAGCTCTGCGGCTATGCAGGAGAAGACTGAGGCAGCGGGAACAGCAAGGGCAAAGGCCCTGTGGTAGGAATGTCCCTGATGTGAGGAGTTGCAGGAGTCCAATGTGGCTGGAGAAGAGTGAGGAAGGGAGAGAAAAGCAGACTCTGAGGTCTGAAAGGTACCTGGGGGCTAGATCACAGAGGGCCTTACAGGGCTTGGGAGGGTTTCCGCTTTTACTCTGGCCACAACAGTGCATCATCATTAGAGGGTTTTGAGAAGGGAGAAGTGACATTATCAGACATTTAAATTTTAACATGACCACTTTGGCTGCTGTGCTAAAAATAGACTCTAGGGGATAAGGGCAGAAACAGGGAGACCTTTTAAAAGGACATTGTGATAACTTAGAAGATAATGGTCGTTTGGACAAGGACGGTACAAGTAGAGGCGGTATCAGATTCTGGAAGATATCTGAAGTTATCTGAAGATAACGCTGATGGAAATTGCTGACAAATTGTATGTTGGGGTGAAAGAGAATTCATGGTGGGGCCGGGCGCAGTGGCTCATGCCTGTAATCCCAGCACTTTGGGAGGCCGAGGTGGGCAGATCACCTGAGGTCAGGAGTTCAAGACCAGCCTGGCCAACATGGTGAAATCCTGTCTCTACTAAAAATACAAAAATTAGCCGGGCATGGTGGTGCACACCTGTAATCCCAGCTATTAGGGAGGCTGAAGCAGGAGAATTGCTTGAACCTGGGAGGTAGAGGTTGCAGTGAGCTGAGATTGTGCCACTGCACTCCAGCCTGGGCAATGGAGTGAGACTCCATCTCAAAAAAAAAAAAAAAAAAAAAAAAAAAAAAGAAATGAAAAAGAATTAATGGTGGCTCCAAGGCTTTTGGGCAGAGCAACTGCAAGGGTGGAGGTTCCATTACTGAGATGGGGATGAGCATGGTGGCTCTGGGGGGAATTCCATTTTGAATTTGAAATGCAGAGCAGACACCAAGTGGAGCTGTCAAAGGAGTAGTTGTATATGTGTCTGGAATTTCATGACACATATTTGCACTTTATTTATTTATTTGAGACAGATTCTCACTCTCACCCAGGCTAGAGTGCAGTGGCACTGTCTTGGCTCACTGCAGCCTCCATCTCCCAGGTTGAAGCAATTCTCCTGCCTCAGCCTCCTGAGTAGCTGGGATTACAGGTGTACACCACCACACCCAGCTAATTTTTATATTCTTTGTAGAGATGGGGTTTCACCATAGTGGCCAGGCTGGTCTTGAACTCCTGACCTCAAATGATCTTCTCACCTTGGCTTCCCAAAGTGCTGGGATTACAGGTGTGAACCACTATGCCTGGCCACGTATTTGCACTTTAAAAGTCAGCTGATGTATCAGCTGTAAAATGAGGATAAGAAAACAAAAGAGAAAAAAGTCGATTTAAAGAAAAAAATAATAATAGAAGTAGCATGAGGATATGGCAAAAATCACTGAAATTGTACAGGAATGAATAACCCTCAGGAAATACTGGGGCAGGCATGCAGAAGCCAGAGGAGCTCATGGAGAGAAGTGAGTCTGTGTGTTAGGGGAGATTGATCCCCTTGCCTCCTCTTTCTTCCACTCTAGGGCAGAAATGCGAGCTGTGGCTCTGTGGCTGTGCCTTCACCCTCGCTGATGTCCTCCTGGGAGCCACCCTGCACCGCCTCAAGTTCCTGGGACTGTCCAAGAAATACTGGGAAGATGGCAGCCGGCCCAACCTGCAGTCCTTCTTTGAGAGGGTCCAGAGACGCTTTGCCTTCCGGAAAGTCCTGGGTGACATCCACACCACTCTGCTGTCGGCCGTCATCCCCAATGCTTTCCGGCTGGTCAAGAGGAAACCCCCATCCTTCTTTGGGGCGTCCTTCCTCATGGGCTCCCTGGGCGGGATGGGCTACTTTGCCTACTGGTACCTCAAGAAAAAATACATCTAGGGCCAGGCCTGGGGCTTGGTGTCTGACTGTCGGTGTCTCTGTGCTGTGTGTTTCCCCGTGAGCTCTCAGTAACTCACTGTCTCATGAACACTTGGACAGCCCTCCCCGCCCTTCATTCTGAGTACTAATATCGTCAGTGTGAAAACATTCCATAGTTTAGAAGTAGACGTTGCCAATGCCGTGACTCAAGGCCACGGCTCTACTAAAAGAGAGAGAGGAAGCGAGAAAGAGAGAGAAAACAAAACACAGAAACAAAACACGAATGCCTTTTCTATCGATTCAAGGTCTCAAGATGGAACTGTGGGGACTGGTTAGGATCTGAGGTGAGTCCCAGGATGTTTCATCCACCAGGGCCCAGATTCTGGGAGGTGCTGGGGACTCAGAGGGCCTTACCCCTCGCCCCCCCTTCCCTCTTGCCCAGGGAACTCTTCCACAGGACAAAGCCAACATCAAGACTCGACTCCTCTAACCCGTACCTCTGAATGGGGCTGGATAACCGGAGACCCCATGGGAGGTCCCTGAAGATCAGAAGGGGCTTCACGCTTCTCCTGGACATGGACTAGCTTGAGCCAAGGCAGTGGCACGCAAAAATCAGGCTTCGGTGGGGACGGACACCATGAGCACACCCTCTCATTGTCCTTCTGATTTTGCCCATGTGTTGGGTTTGGCTTTAATAGAAATCTCTGAAGGCAGCAGCCATCATCCTCTTCCTACCTTGAGTTTTTCTACCCTGTGAGGTGGGACTTTCCGTAAAAGCCATGTTGACCCTCTCTCAGAAGGTCAGTCCAGCCCAAGTGCAGGGGCGGATCTGGAGGTGGACAAAACTAGGTCCCCCTCCTAGCCTCTGTCCAAGCCATCTCCTTCAATACCCCCCCTTCCTGCCACTCCCGGGGCTGCCCCCGTGCTACACCGTTTCATGGAGCCGGGGGCAGGGGGGAAGTCTCTGCATCCACGCCACCCACCCCAGTCGGGTCTCACTTTCCTGTGCCTTTTGCATGTTGGGAAAGGGTCTTGGTGTCACTGCCGCTCATGCATAGAAACCACCAAAAGCCCCAATAAAGCATCCAGGAGGAGCAGTTGCTTTTCATTTCTAAACCTGTGTTGTCCATCTAGTTCTCATTGCCAAGCGCTGGAGCCAGAAGGGTAGAGATGTGAGGTTTCAGTCTCAGTTCTTCACAAGAGCAAGCAAGAGTTGACTCCCGGTCTCAAGTTGCTGAGTCTGGGGCTGGCTTCCAGATTGACTTTCCAGGGCTCTGACCTTAACATCAACCCAGCTCATTTAGGCTCAGCCCTTTACAGGTTACAAGGCATATTTACAACCTTTTGTTCTCATTAACCTGTGCAAGGGCCAGGTGTAGTGACTCACATTTATAATCCCAGTGCTTTGGGAGGCCAAGGTGGGAGAATTGCTCCAGGCCAGGAGTTCAAGACAAGCCTGGGCAACATAGCCAGACCCTATCTCTAGAAAATAAAATCAAATAAACCTATATATGGATTTCAGGGGCACCCGGGGCACATGCCCCCCACCCCAGTTTCCCAGAGGGAAAACTATTTAAAATGCCCAAAGAACATTAAATCAGGAGTATAATATATAGAATATAAAGCATAGTTTTACTTATTTTGCAAAAAAAAAAAAAAAGTATTAAGAATTTGCACATCTTTTTCCATCAAGGTAAAAAGAAAGCTTAGTCATCCAGGGCCAAGACAGGGCAAAGGTGGAACTTAGAGACCACGAACACTGTCTGGCACCATCCATCCCCTTGGCTAATCAAACATTCACACAGGCCGGGTGTGGTGGCTCACGCCTGTGATCCCAACACTTTGGGAGACCAAGGCGGGTGGATCACGAAGTCAGGAGTTCAAGACCAGCCTGGCCAACATGGTGAAACCTCGTCTCTACTAAAAATACAAAAATTAGCTGGGTGTGGTGGTGCGTGCCTGTAATCCCAGCTACTCAGGAGGCTGAGGCACAAGAATTGCTTGAACCCAGGAGGCAGAGGTTGCAGCAAGCCAAGATGGCACCACTGCATTCCAGCCTGGCAACAGAGCGAGACTCCACCTCAAAAAAAAAAAAAAAAAAATCAAACATCCACACAGACTCTCCCCATTCTTCATTTAACTTCCACTCAAGAACAACAGTATAATACTCAATCCTCACAGGATTTACTGCCTCCTGCAATGAGGACGTGCTAAACCTCTCTCCAAAAATGAGACTCACAAAGCCCCATCAGTCAGTAACATCACTCTGGATAATGGTAGATTCTCTTCTCATTCCTCCTCTAGCTCTAGAGATCACACCCATACCTCAATCTACTATAATATTCAGATGAAAACATAAATTTGACCATCACTAGCATTCGTTATATTCAATTACACACACACACACACACCCTCCAAGCAAAGAAGAAAATACTCAGAATTGCTATAGGTTTCATTTCTGTAATTGATTCCAAGGCCACTGTTGATATCTACAATTTCTCTTTTTTCACTAGCTATTCTAGTGAAAAAGAGCACCTCAGTTAGTTAGCGTATTTTACCTGGTGACATGACTCAGACTCTGGTGGTCCTTAGATTGCTATGGTCTTCCATTAGTATTGGATGTGGAAGTATTATGGGGCACTGCAGACAATCCCCTATTCTTCCATGCTATCGTTGTGCAGGAGCAACCCAGTTTAGCCCTGGTAATCAGCTCAATCATCCTAGCCTGTAGAGAAACACACTATTTTGCCTGTAGTTTCGAGGGTATGAGGAGCTCAAAATGGCCAAGTGGCAGTCTCAACTCCTAACTTAATCGAACCATTGAATTATTCCTCAATAGATGTACTCCTCCCTTAGGAGCTATAATTTCTAAGCTATCAAAATCCACAGTCTCAGGGATGGGAAGCAACAGTTCTATGAATGGGTTATTTGTATAATAGTGAGAGTCACTTCCACTTCCACCTTGGCATTGTTAGACCTGTGTTCTCTGGCAGTGGGAGAAACAGCACTGTGGTTGGTTCAAAGTACATACCGTATCCTGTAGGACAGCACTCCACATTGCAGTGTCTCCTGGCTGCCACTGTAACAGTCTTCAAGAGGCCATTTCAGTGTTCGATAAGACTAGCTGCTTCTAGATAAGAGAGTACTTTCTTCTAGATAAGAGAGTACATGGTAAGGCCACAATACACCATGGGTATAACCACATTGCTGAATTTTTTTTGCAATAATATCAACTTTTTGGTCAGAAGCAATGTTATGTGCAATACCAACACTGGGACCAAGGCATTCATAAGTCCATGAATATAGTGGTCGGAGAAGGCAAACCCATACAGAGAATAAATGAGTAGAAACTGCTGCTTCCTCTGTGATGGAAGGGGTTCAATGTGATCTATCTGCCCTCAGATAGCTGGTTCCTATGGCAAATGGTGTCATATTAGGAACTGTGCACACTGGGCACTCTGCAGTGGCATTCACTAAATCAGTCTTAATGAGAGGAAGTCTGTGTTGTTGTATCCATCTATAACCTCTAGCTCAATTACCACGGCCCTTTTGTACATCAGCCTATTGAGCAAGCACTAGAGTGGCTGGGGAAAGAGAATGACAGACAGCTGCAGAACAAGGCATCTTGTCCATTGGTTTATTGAACAATGGTTTCCTCTGCAGTGGGTACTGTTTGGGGGAACATGTGCATAGGACACAAACATCCTCCCATTCTGTGTCCATTGTTAGGGGCCCATCCACATTCCTTCTCCCACAGAGCTCCTGGTTACCAATCTTCCAATCTTCTTTCCATGTTCATAAGCATCCGGCCAAACCATCCGTCCCATGAATATGTACAGATTTGTATTCCTGGACTTCTGTCTCTATCTTGATAAGGCAGACAAGGAGACATACTGCTTGAAATTCTGTTCACTGCGAGGATTTGCCTTCCGCAATGTCTTTCGGGGAATTCCTGTAGTGCTGTAACCATCCACTTCCAGGTGGTGCCAAGCCTGAGTTTTTTTCTTCCTCCATCAACTGATTATAGGGCATTTGCCAAGAGGCCTCTGGTGTTGATTGAGGAAGAGGCAGCAATGTGGTGAAATAGATGCCATTGTCTGAGCTATGTAACTTTCTCTTGATGATAGAATGATGCTGCTGTGTATGCCTAGCTTATGGCTTGATGGATCAGATGATACCCAGTTCATGATGGGGAGATCAGGTTGCATAGTCACCTGGTGTCTCCTGGTCAGGTGTGTAGTCTCTACCAGGGCCCAGTAGAAAGCCAGATGTTATTTCTCAAAAGGACCATTATTGTTTGCAGAAGAGGACATGACTTTGTTCCAAGCCCTAGGGATGTGCACTGAGATTTTCCTATTAGGGCTTGCTGGAAGCTCCATACCGGATGCCTATGTCACAGGTAATTTAAATACCACTGGATCTGCTGGGTCATAAGGCTGAACTCGCAAAGCATCTTACACTGTAGCCTGAATTTGCTTTGGGATCCATTCAAAACTGTCAGTCTTATGGGTTACTCAGTAAATGGTTTGGAGCAGTGTACACAAATGGATGTATTGCCAGGTACAGTGGCACATGCCTGTAATCCCAGCTACTTGAGAGGCTGAGGCAGGAGGATCACTTAAGCTCAGGAGTTTGAGACCAGACTGGGCAATTTAGTGAGACCCTCATCAAAAACAAAGACAAAAATAAAAACAAATGGGTGTATGTTGCCTCCCAAATCCAAAGAGGGCCACCAATTGTGCCTTTTTCTTAGTAGGAGGTGCAGCAACTTATCTTTCACTTGGAGGGGATATCCTGACATTTCCTAGATCCCTGGGTTGCTAAAAACTTTACCAAGTTTCCAGAACTCTGAATGTTCATGGGGTTTACATACCACCCTCTGGCATGCCTGGATCTTAGTGAATCATCTGGTGTACTTGACGCATCCTGCTCATTAGTTACAGTATGATATCATCAATGTAGTGGATCAATGTTTTTTACAGATGATCAAGATAATCAAGGTCTCTACACACTAGATTATGACAGAAAAAGAAAAGCTGACATAGTCCCATGGAAAAGTGATATGCTACTGCCCTGCCAATTAAGGCAAATGAGCATGGGCACGGTGGCTCACACCTGTAATCCCAGCACTTCGGGAGGCCAAGGCGGGTGGATCACCTGAGGTCAGGAGTTCAAGACCAGCCTGACAAATATGGTAAAACCCCATCTCTACTAAAAATACAAAAATTAGCTGGGCGTGGTGGCGTGTGCCTGTAATCCCAGCTACTCGAGAGGCTGAGATAGGAGAACTGCTTGAACTCGGGAGGTGGAGGTTGCAGTGAGCCAAGATTGCACCACTGCACTCCAGCCTCAGTGACAGGGCAAAACTCCATCTCAAAAAAAAAAAAAAAAATTACTTTTGGTGATTCTTATTAATTTGATATATAGAATAAACGTTTTCTAGACCAAGAGCTGGATACAAAGTGCTAAAGACTGTGTCGATTTGCATTAATAAAGAAACCACATCTGAAAAAACTGCAGTTTGAATTACCACCTGAGGGGGTTCACAGTAAAACCTTATCCTTCTTCTGGACCCATCCCTTTTACAGTATTGCTTTTAGTTTACTAGTCTAGTGTGTGAGGTGGTGGTGGTGTGAGGTTCCAGGGGCTTTGTCTTGGTCCTTTTACCTAAGTAGTCCTCATTCCATGGGTCAAGGAGGCCTGTGTAGGCTCCGCTAGCTGTTAAATTTGTTTGTTCCAATAACATATTCAGGACGTGGGGTAAAAATCACAGATGGGTCCACAGAGCCACTGGTCCAGTCACTATGAGATGTTTTCAAACCAAAACTCCATTTATCACCTAATCCCAATAAGCCTCATTAAAAATTATTTGTTAATTTATTTACTTTTACATTTCTGTGGTATATATGGGGTATATGAGACACTTTGATACAGGAATACAATGCATAATAATCATAACTGGGTAAATGGGGTATCTATCACCTCAAGAATTTATCCTTTCTTTGTGTTACAAACAATCCAATTATACTCTTTAGTTTTTTGTTTGCTTGAGATGGAGTCTCGCTTTGTTACCCAGGCTGGAGTGCAGTGACACGATCTCAGCTCACTCTGCCTCCCAGGTTCAAGTGATTCTCCTGCCTCAGCCTCCCAAGTAGCTGGACTACAGGCACGTGCCACCACGCCTGGCTAATTTTTTGTATTTTCAGTAGAGACGGGTTTCACCACATTGGCCAGGCTGGTCTTGAACTTCTGACCTCAAGTGATCTCCCCACCTCATCCTCCCAAGTGCTGGGAGGCACAGGCATGAGACACTGTGCCTGGCCTCTTTAGTATTTTTGTTTTAAAATTTTGTTTGTAGAGACAAAGTCTCACTATATTGCCCCAGCTGGTCTCAAACTCCTACACTCAAGCAATCCTCCTGCCTTGGCTCCCCCAAATTTTGGGATTACAGGCATGAGCCACCATGCCCAGTCTTTTAGTGTTGACACCCTTGTTGAAAATTAGTTCGGTGTAGATGTACTGATTTAATTCTGGGTTCTCTATTCTTTCCCATTGGTCTATTTGTCTGTTTTTATGCCAGTACTATGCTGTTTTGGTTACAGTATAATTTGAAGCCAGGTAATGTGATTTCTCCAGTTTTATTCTTTAGCTTTGGCTATTCTGGATCTTTTGTGGTTCCATATAAATTTTAGGATTATTTTTTCTATTTCTGTGAAGGATGTCATTGGTATTTTGATAGGGATTGCACTGAATCTGTAGATTGCTTTGGGTAGTATGGACATTTAAACAGTATTAATTCTTCCAATCCATGAACATGGAATATCTTTCCCTTTTTTTGGTATGTCCTCTTCAACTTCTTACATCAATGTTTTGTAGTTTTCATTATACAGCGCTTTCACTTCTTTGGTTAAATTAATTTTTAGGTATTTTATTTGACTTGTAGCTATTGTAAATGAGATTATTTTCTTGATTTCTTTTGCAGATTGTTTGCTGTTGGCATACAGAAATGCCAATGATTTTTGTATGTTGATTTTGCATCCTGCAACTTATCAGTTCTAAATTTATCAATTCTAATAGTTTTTTGGTGGAGTCTTTTGTTTTTTCCAAATATAAGGTCATATTATCTGCAAACAAGGATAATTTGACTTCTTCCTTTCCAATTTGGATGCTCATTATGTCTTTCTTTTGTCTAATTGCTCTAGCTAGGACTTCCAGTACTATGTTGTATAACAATGGTGAAAGTGGGCACCCTTGTCTTGTTCTAGATCTTAAAGGAAAGGCTTTCAGTTTTTCCCCATTCAGTATGATACTGGCTGTGCATCTGCCATACATGGCTTTTATTGTGTTGAGATATGTTCCTTCTATCCTGTTTTTTGAGGTTTTTTTATCATGAAGGGTTGTTGGAAGTTTTCAAATGCTGTTTCAGCATGAATTGAAATTATCATGTGGTTTTTGTCCTTCATTCTATTGATATAATGTATCACACTGATTGATTTGCATATGCTGAACTATCCTTGCATCCCTGGGATAAATCCCACTTGGTCATGATTAATGATCTTTTTAATGTGTTGTTGGATTCTTCTTGCTAGTATTTTGTTGAGGATTTTTACATCAATGTTCATCAGGGATATTGACCTGTAGTTTTCTTTCTTTCTTTCTTTTTTAATGTGTCTTTGTCTGGTTTTGGTATCAGGGTAATACTAACCTCATAGAATGAGTTTGGAAATAAGCCCTGCTTTTGATTACAGTAGCATTTAGGGTCCCCAGGGAGTAGCTTCAAATCAGAGCCAGTGTAGAATATACCTTGAAAGCTCTGTGTATTTCCCTCTTTCTTGAAATTTCTTCCTTTTCTCTGGGATAGACCCAGGTAAGTGTCAGGCTCCTCTGAAGAGCTTAAAGGAAAACAGTTTATACTTGTGACAGTCACAGGAACTTTTCTCAAGGAGATCTAGCCTTCCCTACATTTCATGGGCCCCAGGACACTGAACTGGGTAAGAGATTACTTCTGCAGGACAGTTCTGTGGGTGTCCTTGGACTGACCCAGTTCTCCCCACTTTCTTGTTTACAATTCTCTAACATAACAGTAGAATGTGCTGGAAGGTAGTATCTTGACATAGGAGGGGACTAGCCAGAACTTCCTGGGCTCTGTTCCAATCCCCCCAAAGCTCACCCAGAACAGGATGTCCTTCAGTGCTTTAGCCCAGTGATCACATTGCCCTGGGGCATAAAACCCAAGCCAAGCTACTTCCGGGGTCCCACTGCTGCAGTGCAAGTGAGGCATACACAGTCAAGGCATTATCCACCTTGGGCAGCATTCCTGAGCCTTGGGGGACCAGGCTTCTGTTGTCCTTTGCTGCCTATCTGTAAGTAGTAAATCTGCTTCAAGTAACTTGTGAATATGAGTGTTCTGTCCCACCAGACTCAGACAAGTTGGTAGCCAGTGCATGGTGAGCCTGTTTCACCACTTTATTAGTCTGTTTTCACATTGCTGATAAAGACATAGCCAAGACTGGGCAATTTACAAAGGAAAGAGGTTTAGTTGGACTAACAGTTCCACGTGGCTGGAGAAACCTCACAACCATGGTGGAAGGCAAGGAGGAGCAAGTCATGTCTTACATGGATGGCAGCAGGCAAAGAGAGAGCTTGTGCAGGGAGACACCAGTTTTTCAAAACTGTCAAATCTTGTAAGACTTACTGTCACAAGAATAGCATGGGAAGGACCTGCCTCCATGATTCAATTACCTCCCACCAGGTCCCTCCCACAACACGTGGGAATTCAAAATGAGATTTTGGTGGGGACACAGCCAAACCATATCTCCACTTAAAGTTAGGTCTCTGCTCACTGGACTCAAAGTTTTTCTGACTATACAGAGCAAGTAAGACTTTAGTAAACTGCTCAAATGTTTGATTTCTAGGGACAATATGATGAATTTACCTCCAGTAAAAGTCTCTGTGGGTCAGAATATTCCAGTGGTTGCTATGGCTCTGCTGCCATGATGGAGTTTGCACCCAACTCATCTCTGGCAGTAAGTGCTGCCACTTAGACTCTGCCACTCCTCATTAAAACCAGGAAGCCCATTTCAGCAGCAGCACTTCCCACTGTCACACCTAGGCTATAGAGGAAAGTACTCCAGGTCTTTTGAATGGTACTAGTGCTTTCTCTGCCAGTGCTTGCTCAATGCGTTAGTGAAAGGAGTGTCCTCTGGGCCCTCCTGGTGGACTTGTGATAGGGTCAGGGTCAAGCCATACATAACAACTGGGTGTGGTGGGGTGCCTGTAATCCTAGCTACTTGGGAAGCTGAGATGGGAGGACCAATTGAGCCCAGAAGTTTCAGACCAGCCTGGGCAACATAGTGAGACCCTGTCTCAAAAAAAATTTAAATTAAAATTAAAAAAGAAAGATGTCACTCCATGATATTTTTAAAAACCGTACATAGTAAATCCATCCCAACATTTCTATTTCCTTAAAACTTTGAATTCCTCCCTTAACAGTATCTTAGGGAAATTCTGGCATGTCAACTTCAATGAACGTAGACCACCACTAAGTCCAGGTTTCAGTCAATCAATCCAGGAAACCATTAGAATCACTTGCAAATGCTGAGATAACATATTAAATATAGACTTTCCAGAAAATGCATGAATATCCATACATTTAACCCAGCCTAACATGGTTTGTTCTTCTTGGTCTGGCATCTTCATGTTCCATTGCCACACATACTCTCCCAGGTCTCTGTCGACATACATCAACAAAACATTTTTATTCTTTGGTGTCATAGACTCTCTTCTGGGTCAGACTCTGAACTTGCTCTCCTGGGGCATGTATGGGTCTGGAAGCAATGAAGGGTGCTGCAGTTGGCCTTGAGATGAGGCACCCCCTTGCAAGGAAACTGTCTTGGATGAGGTCATTACAAGTCTTCAAGCAAGAGAATGATCTTCTCAGAAGAGGAGAAGGGCTGCTTCCACCGTTAAAGGGGACCTGGGTTGATTTGGAGGTTCAAGGTTGGCAGATTCATCTGATTTCACCCACAGGGGTCCAAACTGTATCTGAATAATGGAATGGAGCCCATTAGCCTGCCATTGCTACTGAATGACTGGGGGCACTGCTGTTGCTACTGAAGCTCACGGAACTTCACCGCTGCTGCTGAAAAAAAAAAAAAAAAACCAGAAACCCCCGCTCCTGCTGAATGCTAAAATGCTTTTCATGTTGTTAGAGCCCAGGATCATCTATAGTCAACTTCAGTCACCCACTGCCACTGTCAGAGCCCATTTCTAGAATGAGAGAAAAAATTAAAAATGTCCTCATTTCCTCTACCTCCCAATCTCCACCAGTGTCTTCCACTGGCAGAGCCCAAAGGAAAGCAGGATGAGAAATGCACAATGCAGGCTTCCCATCCTGGGGATACAGAGGAGCATGCAGAGGGGAAGGGTGGAGGTCAGAGGCAATGGGCATCGCCCAGGACACTAACCCTGCTGAACTTCAGGTCCCTCGCCTCAAATACAAAGTTAAAAATTCACCCCCTACTTACCTCAGCAGATTATGTGAGATTACTTTATAAATTAATCAAGCGCTGTACATTTGCAATAGAATGTTATTATTCCAGTTATTATTACAGTTGCATGGGTTATTAATATTGTTGTTGTAATAGGTACTGGGACTGCCACCCTTGTTCCCCCAGTGGCTGGGAGGATTGGCTGTTAATGACTCACAGCTGAGTCCCTCTTGGGGCACTGCCTCAGCTGAAGGGAGCTGTCTCATTCAAGGTTACTCTACTTCCCTAAGGGTAGCTTAAATCCAACGGCTGGTAGGTACAGAGATAGAAAGGTCTGATCCTCCTTACTTCAATTTAGGACATCTCTGAAGGGCCATCTGAGACCCACAACTCTCCACAGGATCAGCTAAGGTTCTGGAACAACTGCATCATAGTTCAACTTCTCTCTCTGCCCTTCCCTGCTTGTCTCACTCCCTTGCAGGTGATGTTTCCAAGAGCACTTCCCAATAAACCTTCTAAATATAAATCTCATCTCAGAGTCTGTTTCTGAGGAAACCATGCTAAAGCAATTATCATGGTGCTTTCAAGCACCATCACAAACATTTGACCCTTAAGACCACCCTAAGATGCGGAAAGGGCACAGAGTGTTACACACACTCCTTGTTCAGATGAAGAAGTTGAGGCTCAGAGAGATTAAGTAGCTCACCCAAGGTTGCACAAAAAGTCAGGGTGGAGTCAGATCTGAGCACAGCTCTCTTGACTCTCTGACAGGTGTTTTGACCACTTCATTTCCAGGGAGAAAGCACAAATGCCTGTTTGGGGGGGCCCAAGGATTAGAGCTGGGAGGATGCTTCTAGAGTCAGCCTCTTCTGTCTGCTGGAGCAGAAGCAGATTAGTGTTGCCCTGGGCTCGGTATCCCTAGCAGGATGAGGAGGAGAATCCATTCACAAATACTCCTGAAGCACCTACCCTGGGCCAGAGTCATTAAATAGGACCCAGTCCCCACCCCCAGGGAGCCTCCAGCTTTGGGGCTGAAGAAGAGAGCAATATTGCTTGAAGGTAAGGGGAACTCTGGAAGCAGGATGGAAAGCAATTTTGGCCAGGACAATAAGTGAAAGACTGATCAGCAGGAAGAGGGGGAGGTTGGTTTGGTCCTGCTGAGATTTGGGGATGACTGCCCACAGCAAAGACAGAGAAACTCCCATCTCGGTTTGGAGACAGGGAGGGTCTTCAGTTGTTAGAAGAGCTGGCAACTCTTCCTAGAACCTATGGAAAGACTGTTGCCCAACTGAACTGTCTCCACTAAACGGCCAACACACTGTAGCTTTTCTAAGGATATCTGCATGAAGAGAATAGGAACCCTAGCCTGGAGAAGTGGGAATAAAGGAGATGGAATACAGGGGCTGGGAAGTGCAGAATCATTAGTGTGAATGCTGAGCTGTTTTAACAAGAGGGAAGAAACACCTGGAGCTTAAGAGAGTAAAAGTTCAGGGCAGGTGTGGTGGCTCACGCCTGTAATCCCAGCAATTTGGGAGGCCGAGATAGGCAGATCATGAGGTCAGGAGCTGAGACCAGCCAACATGGTGAAACTCTGTCTCTACCAAAAATACAACAATTAGCTGGGCGTGGTGGGAGGCACCTGTAATCCCAGCTACTCGGGAGGCTGAGGCAGAAGAACTGCTTAAACCTGGGAGGCGGAGGTTGCAGTGAGCTGAGATGGCGCCCCTGTACTCCAGCCTGGGCAACAGAGCAAGACTCCATCTCAAAAAAAAAAAAAAAAAAGAGAGAGAGAGTAAAAGTTCAGTTATCTTGGGGAGGCTGAGGCAGGAGGATCACTTGAGCCCAGGAGTTCAAATCCAGCCTGGGCAACAAAGTGACACCCCATCACTAAAATCTTTAAAAGGGGTAGGGGAAGTTCAGTTATCTCCCATTAACAAGCTCAGTGGTGCAGACTGGCCGGTGTCTCTGTTCACTGCCTGTTACTCCACCTTCCAGTGCATTGCCTTCATCTGCATGGTCAAAACTCGGTCATGAGAAGCCAGGTTTTATGTGATAGGACAGGAAAGAGAGGATGGAGGAACATATGCCCAATAGTTTAAGGCCTAGACTTGAAAGAGCAACATCTCACTTCTGCTCACATTCCAATGGTAAGAATGGAGGGCCTCACCCAGCTGCAAAGGATGCTGGGAAATGTAGTCTCTGGCTGGGTAGTCTATTGCTAAGGAAGAAGAGAACAGATTTTCCTGGACAGCTAGCAGCCTCTGGCATAAGGAATAACTGAATGAGAAGAAGATCAGGTAGACTGCTGGAGAAAATGGCAGACTCTGGCTGGGCACGGTGGTTCACACCTGTAATCCCAGCACTTTGGGAGGCCAAGGTGGGTGGATCACCTGAGGTAAGGAGTTTGAGACCAACCTGGCCAACATAGTAAAACCTTGTCTCTACTAAAAATACAAAAGTTAGCCAGGCATGGTGGTGCACGCCTGTAATCCCAGCTACTAGGGGGAGGCTGAAGCAGGAGAATTGCTTGAACTGGGAGGCAGAGGTTGCAGTGAGCCAAGATTGCGCCACTGCACTCCAGCCTGGGCAACAAGAGGGAGACTTTGTCTTGAAAGAAAGAAAGAGAGAGAGAGAGAAAGGAAGGAAGGAAGGAAGGAAGGAAGGAAGGAAGGAAGGAAGGAAGAAGGAGAAAGACAGAAACAGAGAGAGAAGGGAGGGAGGGAGGGAGGAAGGAAGGAAGGAAGGAGGGAGGGGGAGAGAGAGAGAGAAAAGAGGACAGGAGAGGAGAGGATGAGAAAGAAAGAAAATGGCAGACTCAGTATGGGCTGGAAGATATTGGAAACCCCTCACCCACCTGTTCGACATATGGGACACCAAGGCCCTGTATGGGGTGATGTCTGGTTTGGTCAGGATCCCACTGTAAGAGGGCTAGAGCCCCAGGAGTCCTTTCCCCGGTCCCATTATTTTTATTTTTACTTTTTAGAGGCAGAGTCTCACTCTGTTGTTGCCTAGGCTGGAGTGCAGTGGTGAGATCCTAGCTCACTGCAGCCTCAAACTCCTGGGCTCAAGTGATCCTCCCACCTCAGCCTACTTAGATGCTGGAACTACAGGCATGCACCACCATGCCTGGCTCCTGGTCCCATTCTGTCTCTCAGAACATCATGGAGAAAATCTAGAGTAGGAGACAGGAAGTGTCAATACATAGGCATTTACTCAGAAATCCGTCAGCTGCCTAGCCTTCTATGAGTTGCCATCAGGTGCTTCAGAAATGAAGAGGACAGGGGCCATCAGAGTTCAGTAGTCAGGAAGATGGACAACACTGCCAAGACTGTGGTAATAGGTGTCCCCAAAGTTTAGACTGTTAAGAAAGGTCTCTCCGTCATTACAGGATTTCTGCTAGGGAGGACAGTAAGGGCTTCTAAAGGGCATATTTTCTTTAGCTTATTGGTTCCTCACTGCCAAAGTCACAGACTCAATTGCTCAGATCACATCGGCCTATCTCCAAAAACCTGTTTGGTTCCTTTCTAGCAACCTACATTACCTAAAGGCCTTAGTTTTCTCATCTCTGAAATGGAGCTGATAATAATAGCTTCCATTCATTGACTACTAACTATGCACTCTGAAATTTACATAAATTATTTCTAACCCTGAGATTTTATTAACTCTAGCTTTTATGTTTCATGGGTGAGAAAACTGAGGCTCAGAGAGTTCAAGTACTGAAGGTAAAGGCAGTAGATTAGACTATTCGTCTTCGCCAGTTGGATTATACATTCTTGGCCTCTGACATGAAATTTTGCAGGACCTCCCACTGTCAGTAAGTTTATTCCCTGCCCCATTGATGGGGTGCTTGTTCATGTGACCTTCTTGGGCCCACAGAAGGTTAGAGGAAGGATGTGTCAGGAGCAGAGGCCTTATTTTATTTATGTATGTATGTATTTATTGAGACGGAGTTTTGCTCTTGTTGCCTAGGCTGGAGTGCGGTGGCACGATCTTGGCTCACTGCAGCCTCTGCCTCCTAGGTTCAAGCCACTCTCCTACCTCAGCATCCCCAGTAGCTGGGATTACAGGCACGCACCACCACGACCAGCTAATTTTTTGTATTTTTAGTAGAGATGAGGTTTCACCAATGTTCACCAGGCTGGTTTCAAACTCCTGGCCTCAGGTGATCTGCCCACCTTGGCCTCCCAAAGTGCTGGGATTACAGGCGTGAGCCAGCACGTCCAGCTGAGCAGAGGCTTTAAACGTGCTGTATGGTTTGGCCAAGGCTTGGGTGCCCCAGTGGTCATCATGAGAAGAGCATGCCCCTATATATTTGCTGCCCTTTAAGCCTGGACACCAGAATGAAACAAGTGGAACAGCAGAGCCCAGCTGTGGCCTGGAGCCAAGTGTAGCCGATGGGCAGCCTGATGCAGAACTCACCAGCTGAGGCCAGCCCATACCAGCAGAGCTGCGGTTGATCTGTGAGCAGTTGTAAGCCCGTGAGTTTGGAGGTGGCTTGTTGTAAAGCATTATCGTAACCACCCAGTGGGTTCACCTTACCCACTACCTAGACACAACCGATGTATCAGGACAGAGGAATTGCAATGGAGAGAGAGTAATTCACCCAGAGCCAGCTGTGCAGGAGACCGGAGTTTTATTATTACTCAAATCAGTCTCTCCAAGTATTCAGGGATCAGAGTTTTTAAAAATAATTTGGGTTGCCGGGTGCAGTGGCTCACATCTATAATCCTAGCATTTTGGCAGGCTGAGGTGGGTGGATCACCTGAGGTCAGGAGTTCGAGACCAGCCTGGTCAACATGGTGAAACCCCATCTCTACTAAAAATACAAAAATTAGTCTGGTGTGGTGGCAGATGCCTGTACTCCCAGCTACATGGGAGGCTGAGACAGAAGAATCGCTTGAACCCAGGAGGCGGAGGCTGCAGTGAGCTGAGATCATACCATTGCACTCCAGCCTGAGTGACAGAGTGAGATTCCATCTCAAAAAAATAAAGTGAAAAATAAAAATAATTTGGCAGGCAGGGACTTGGGAAGTGGTGAGTGCTGATGGGTCAGGTTGGAGATGGAATCATAGGGGGTTGAAGTAAGGTTTTCTTGCGGTCTTCTGTTCCTGGGTTGAATGGCAGAACTGGTTGAGCCCAATTACCGGTCTGGTTAGTGTCAGCTGATCCACGGAGTGCAGGATTTGCAAAATATCTCAAGCACTGATCTTAGGTTTTACAACAGTGTTGTTATCCCCAGGAGCAATTTGGAGGTGTTCAGATTCTTGGAGCCAGGGACTGCATGACCCCTAAAGTGTAATTTCTAATCTTGTAGCTAATTTGTTAGTCCTGCAAAGGCAGACTGGTCCTCAGGCAAGAAGAGGGTCTTTTTGGGAAAGGGCTATTATCAGTTTTGTTTCCGAGTCAAACCATGAACTGAATTCCTTTCCAAAGTTAGTTTGGCCTATACCCAGGAATGAACAAGGACAGCTTAAAGGTTAGATGCAAGATGGAGTCGGTTAGGTCTGATTTCTTTCACTGTCATAATTTCCTACTAAAATTTTGCAAAGGCGGTTTCATTATTACAGCAATCTCTGACTACTACAATGGCAGAGCTGGGATATGAAGCATCGGATGTGTTAGGAGCCAAAACCTTTGCTATTTTCTATATGGTCTAGGTTGTTGGTAACTACAGGTGAGAAAATACAGTAAAAATGTCAGACACTAAATTAAAAAAATCAAGAACAAATGCTTGTTATTAATGTTATTCATTGTTGCTTTATTATTATATTGATGATACTAAGTCATTTCAGGGTTGTTAGGGGATATTTAGGAACTATAGTGCCCAGGCTTCTGAGAGAGACATCCTTAGGCAAAAATATAATTTTATGTAGCCCCCATAAGTGCCTGACATTTTAAAACTTATATTTTCCAACCCATGACTTCATTAAGACAATTAAAGATGGCCGGGCACGGTGGCTCATGCCTGTAATCCCAGCAATTTGGGAGGCCAAGGCGGGTGGATCACTTGAGGTCAGGAGTTTGAGATTAGCCCAACCAAAATGGAGAAACCCTGTCTCTACTAAAAATACAAAATTACTCAGGCGTGGTGGTGCATGCCTGTAATCCCAGCTACTCAGGAGGCTGAGGCAGGAGAATTGCTTGAACCCAGGAGGCAGAGGTTGCGGTGAGCCAAGATCGCACCATTGCACTCTAGCCTGGGCAACAAGAGCAAAACCAAAACTCCGTCTCAAAAAAAAAAAAAAAAAAAAAAAGACAATTAAAGACTAGTGTGACATAAAGTATTATCCTCACTTCGTAGTTGAGTAACCAGCTCAGAAAAACTAAGTGATTTGCCCAAGATCAGCTGAATAGCTGATCGGCAGAACTGGAACACGGTCTGCTTGGCTCCAGGTCGAGTGCTTCTAATAACTCCAGATGAGAGTCCACTTATGTCCCCATCCATTCACCCCATACCACTCCTATCAGCACGGTGGGTGGTGCCTGGCAGATGGAGCATGATCAGGAAACGCAGCCAGAAGGCAGGAAGGGCTGAGAGGAGTGGAGGGTGAGAAATTAACTACGGCAGCTTGTTAGGGCAGGGCCCCAGTAACTTTTTCTTTTTCTTTTTTTTTGAGATGGAGTCTCACTCTGTCACCCAGGCTACAGTGCAGTGGCGCCATCTCTGGTCACTGCAATCTCCGCCTCCCGGGTTCAAGCGATTCTCCTGCCTCAGCCTCCTGAGTAGCTGGGATTACAGGCATGTACCACTGTGCCTGGCTAATTTTTGTATTTTTAGTAGAGATGGGGTTTCACCATGTTGGCCAGGCTGGTCTCGAACTCCTGACCTCAAGTAATCCGCCCACTTCGGCCTCCCAAAGTACTGGGATTACAGGTGTGAGCCACTGCACCCGACCCCCAATAACTTTAGAAATTAACAGACTAACCAGAGGTGGCTCCCAGGCTCCCACCCACCTACCTCCTAGGCACTCCCACACCCCAGATGCACATGCCCTGCGCAGCCACACCCTGACAGAGAAGATATGGCAAGTGGCAGGGCTCAGTGAGAAGGAACCCAGCCTGGTCCCCAAAACTAAGCAGCCCAGGAACCAGCGCCAGGCAGCCCTTAGCTCACCTTTGGGCAGATAGCACCTCAAACAAGATGGGGACCTACTTAACCTTGGTCAAAAGGACACCGCAGACACAATGTGCCCTTTCCTTTTACAGCTTTCCTTAAAAACAGTTCTTATTCTCCCTCATCCCCTAGTGAACCCCGAAACCAGATTGCAGAGTCTCGGAGACTCCATTCCCATGCTGGAGCACTGGGACCCAGCCTTCCACATTCGCTAACTGCACTTTTTCCCTTTTTTGAGACAGGGTCTCGCTCTGTCACCCAGGCTGGAGTGCAGTGGTGCAATCTTGGCTCCCTGCAACCTCCACTCCCTGGGCTTAAGTGATCTTCCCACCACGGTCTCCCGAGTAACTGGGACCACAGGCGCATACCACCATGTCCGGCTAATTTTTTTTTGTATTTTTAGTAGAGACAGGGTTATCCCATGTTGCCCAGGTTGGTCTCAAACTCCTGAGCTCAAGCAATCCGCCCTCCTTGGCCTCCCAAAGTGCTGGGATTATAGGCATGAGCCACTGAGCCTACCCTGATGGTACATTTTGACTACCCATGAATCAATAAAAATTTAAAAGTCACATGCATGGGTTTTTTTCCCGATTTTAAAGTAAGTTATGGTTCTGGTGGCATATCAGAGACTTATTGTGCACTTGAAAGACATTTATATAGTACCTCCCATGCACTAGTTCCTGTTCTTTTTATTTTATTTTATTTTATTTTATTTTATTTATTTATTTATTGAGACTGAGTCTCACCCTGTTGCCCAGGCTGCAGTGCAGTGGTGTAATCTTGGCTCACTGTAACCTCTGCCTCCTGGGTTCAAGTGATTCTCCTGCCTCAGCCTGCTGAGTAGCTGGGACTAAAGGCACCCCCAACCATGCCCGGCTATTTTTTTTTTTTTTGTATTTTTAGTAAAAATGGGGTTTCTCCATGTTGGCCAGGCTGGTCTCAAACTCCTGACCTCAAATGATCCGCCCACCTCGGCCTCCAAAAGTGCTGGGATTACAGGCATGAGCCACCATGCCCCGCCTCACTAGTTTCTGTTCTGAGTACAAGTGTTAATTCATTTAGTTCTCACAACCTTTAAGGTAAGTTCTTATACCCATTTTACAGATGAGGAAACTGTGGCCCAGAGAGGTCAAGGAACTTGTTAAAGAACAGCCAGAGTGTGACAGAGTAAGGATTTAAACTAACGCAGTCCATGATAATCTCTCCATTCCTTTGCTTTTCTAAATGCTTTATATAAACCATCTCTGCCTGAGTTGGTGACAGTGTCAGGGTAGACTTGGAAAACACCCTGCTTTTGACCCTCAGCACACTTTGGGGACTCTCCTTCCACTGTCTATGCCCAGCTAGACTGTAGACCTGCTGAGGGCAGGTCTGTGTCTCTCTGAGTTAATGGTGCATCCCCCCTGGTATACCTGGTGCTCCTCAGCTGTTGGGGCAGTGAACACTGAGTAAGTTGAGGCACTATTAACCCCACCACATGCTTCAGAAACTGACACTCAGAGACATTGACTTGGTCGAGGACACACGGCTGTGAGTTATAGCCAACATGAGCCCGGGGCTTTCAACCTCCAGGTTCTACGCTAGACATATACCACTTATTCTTTTTATTCTTCCTCACCTTCTTGGTGGTGGTGAGATCACTTATTCTTTGCAGTGACTGCATATGTCACTAAAATGGAGTTGCTATAATTTATCTAACCGATTGGCATTTAGGTTCTTGATAATCTTTGACTCTTACAGACAGCTGTAATGAAAACTTTGTCCTTAGCTTTGCTCACTTCCTGAAGCATTTCTAAAGCCCAAATCCCTAGATTGAAATCACTGGGTCTACACATTTTAAGTGTTTTTTGTTTTGTTTTGTTTTGTTTTTGAGAGGGAGTCTCACTCTATCTCTCAGGCTGGAGTGCAGTGGCACGATCTCGGCTCACTGCCACCTCTGCCTCCTGGGTTCAAGTGATTCTCCTGCCTCAGCCTCCCAAGTAGCTGGGATTACAGGTGCACACCACCACACCTGGCTAATTTTTGTATTTTTAGTAGAGACAGGGCTTCACCATATTGGCCAGGCTGGTCTCAAACTCCTGACCTCAAGTGATCTGCCCACCTCGGCCTCCCAAAGTGCTGGGATTACAGGCATGAGCCACCGCGTCTGGCCTACTACTAGGTTGCCATCTAAACAGGTGGGACCTGCTTACCTCCCCTTCTCCTAAGGTATGAGAATCCCTGTTTTCTGCACTGTGTGTGTTCAACTTTAAAACTCCCCAGAGACTGTATTCGAGGTTTCTGGGACAGTTTCTAAAGGTGTTTAAACTGTAAAGGATTTCTCCTAACAGAATCTACCTTCTTGACAGCTATCAAAAATGTTTTTATTTTTGAGACTTTTTAAAAGAGCTGGCCAGGCACAGTAGCACACTCCTGTAATCCCAGCACTTTGGGAGGCCGAGGTGGGTGGATCACCTGAGGTCAGGAGTTCAAGACCAGCCTGGCCAACATGGTGAAATCCCGTCTCTACTAAAAATACAAAAATTAGCCGGGCATGGTGATGCACGCCTGTAATCCTACCTACTTGGGAGGCTGAGGCACAAGCACTCGGGAGGCTTGAAGCCAGAAGGCGGACATTGCAGTGACCCGAGATGGCGCCACTGCACTCTAGCCTGGGTAAGACAAGACTCTGTCTCAAATAAATAAATAAATATTACAAATAAATAAATAAATATTACAAATAAATAAGACCTCTGCAGTTTATTCCTCTGGGAATTAGGTCCAGCTCCCCATGTCCATTAAACCTATGTGAACATGTGCAACCAGGCCTGAACTACATTTGTGTGTTGATGCAGAGAAAAAGGAGGCAGGGCTGCAGCAAAGTCCACCCAGAGGTCTGCTCCCCCATCATTCACGAAGAAACCAGCTGCCACAACAGCTCTGAGTGGGAGTTTCTTTTCATGTTGTTTCCAAAAATAAAAGCCATAGTCATCTTGGGAAGAACTTTTCATCAAGCAGAACAGAGAAACAGGGTAGAAAAGATTCAAAGAGTTGGTGAGATTATCCAGTCCACCCCCATCGTTTATTACAGGAGGAAATTGAAACCCAGAGATGTTGAGTGACTAGTTCAAGGTCACACAAAAGAGTGGAAAAACCAGCAGCAGAACCCAGCTCAAAGCCAGGTGCTCTAACTTCCAGCTGAGCATCTTAGTCCATTTTGTGCTGCTATAACAGAAGACCACAGACTGGGTAACTTATAAAGAACAGTGACTTCTTACAGTTCTGGAGGCTGGGAAGTCCAAGATCAAAGGGCTGGCATCTTGCTAGGGCCTTCTTGCTATATCATCCTATAGTGGAAGGCAAAAGGGCTAAAGATTTTGGGGGCTAGGGAACAAACTCATCCTTTATAAAGATGCTCCTCTCATGGTAACAAACCCACTCCCCAAATAATGGCATTAATCCATTCATGAGGCCAGAGGCCTCATAACCTGATTACCTCTTAACGGTCCCACCTCTCAATGCTGTTGCATTGGGGATTAAGTTTCCAAGACATGAACTTTGGAAAATATGTTCAAACCACAGCACTGAGTGCTCTTTATGTTATAGCAGGGAGTATCTATGATCTCCACTCACAGTCCTTTAAGGCTAACTTTCTTCCAATCTCAGTTGCTTTTAAAAATGAGAGGAAAGTGAGGCTTCTTGAAAATGGATGTCCACATAAAAATCATGGTAACATATCTATGTGCCTTTGTGTGTGCTGTCCCCACTGCCTTGGATTTCCTTCTCTGCCTAACTGCTTGAACTCCTCCTCATCCATCAAAACCCAAAGAATTGCTGCCTTCTTTGAAAATATTCCCTGACTCTCCAGGGCCTCTGGTTGTTCCCTGCTTTATGTTCTTGGCCCTGACCTTGCCCCAGCACTCACAACACTTTATGGCAGGACTGGTTCTTCTCCATGAGAGTGAAAACTCTTCCAAGGCAGAGATGGACCAAATTCATCTTTGCAACACCAGCACACAGCTTAAGCTACAAAAGGATGGACTTTGAACCACAATCTCCACGAGGAGGGGAGTTTATCATTCCACCCCAGCTCCCAGCTCACAGTGTGAGCCCAAGAAGGGTTTGTTGCTGCCGAAGGAATCTGAACAGGGAAGTTCTGCAATGGGAGGGGATTCTGATCCTGGAGCCACCGAGCTTTCGACAGACACTTCCTGGACGTGCCAAGCAGGTCAGGCTGACAAATGAGTGGGCACTAAAAGGCACAAGAAGCTCTCACATGTGTACAGGCCTCCAGGGCTACAAAGCACTTGCAAAGGTGACCTCATCTGAGTAAACTTTGAGAGTGCTCTTCAGTGTTGCTTCTGTGAGGCCTACTTCACCGTTTACCAAGAGAATTGCTCCCAAGTCTGGCTGATCCTGACCTCAGGACTGTAAGACACGAAGGTGGCACACAGGGAAGGAGTAAGTCAAGCTAAGAAATACATGACTGAACACGCATTTATATTACAAGACCTAGGGGGAAAAACAGGAGCAACTCTAGCCATAAAATAGCCTGTATATGACAAGTTAAATTGAGAAAGAATTACCTACTTTCACAAAGTGGGCTGAGGTTTACTGGGCTCTGCACTTCCTTAAGAGTATTAGAAAAGAACACACAAAATGCTGAAATGTGGGATTTCATTATCTCAGTTTACTTTAATTTGCTTGTTTACACACATGATCTGTGTGTATGTAACAGTAGCAAGAGCCATCCTCTAAATACAGTCTGGTACCCAGACTATGACAGATGCACGTGGAAAATGAGGCGTCAGTGAATTAATCTCAACATAGAGAGGCAAAATAAGCATGGCAGTATTCTATGATCACAGATGCCCCCAGAGCCTGGGGGTGACCGACACTTTTCAACATAATACAAGACAATTTTAACAAAAGACCCAGACTCCAAATGGCACCCAAAATATATTCGTTTCTCTGCCTTCTCTAAAGGAGTCAGAAAGTTCTAAAGGCTTACTCAAGAAAAAGGAGGCAGGGAGACTACGGCCTGCTAAGCACAGATGCTGAGCACTTTACACGCACCATTTCCCTTCATCTCCACCTGACAGACGATGAAAACGAGGTTTGCCATGATCACACAGCTATCAGGAGTGGTGCCAAGATGTGAACCCACACCTCATGTTTGCTTGAGCCCAAATCCTTTCACTTATGTCAGGCTGTCTCACATAGGAATAGAAAGCATGCTCCCAAGGAAAAGGCAAGGGGGCTAAGCATGGACAAGTGGTGGAAGCCTCATGGATACAGAAGGCTCTGCAATTGACACTTTCTACATAGAGTTAATTTAGTGCTGAGCCTGAATCAGACCCACATGGGATAAATATCTGGAGATTTAAGTATCACAAATGAACTTCTGGGGTCACCCTGTGCCTATTCCCTTTTGGTGCTGAACATGACACTTTGGAGAGCCTTTTTTTTTTTGAGACGGAGTCTCACTCTGTCGCTCAGGCTGGAGTGCAGTGGCGTGATCCTAGCTCACTGCAACCTCCGCCTCCTGGGTTCAAGCAATTCTCGTGTCTCAGCCTCCTGAGTAGCTGGGATTACAGGCGTGTACCACCACACCTGGCTAACTTCTGTATTTTTAGTGAGACGGGGTTTCACCATGTTGGCCAGGCTGGCCCAGCCTCAAGTGATCCTCCCATCTCGGCCTCCCAAAGTGCTGGGATTACAGGTGTGAGCCACCGTGCCTGCCCTAGGAGAGCTTTCAATCCCTTCAACAAGCCCCTGCCATCTACTCCATGGCCACTCCCCCCACTGGTTTATGGGCATAGGCAACAGAGGGTCACATCTTGCCAACCCCTCCAAAGCACCATGGCACCACCTCTCATATCTCATCACCTGTGTTTCTGCTCCTTTTGGGTGCAACAAATCATGACTCATTGTGATTGATAAAGTTAACCTGCAACTTGATGGGATATGAAATATATAAAATATATCTTTATAGTAAAAGATTTCACACCGAAGATTCACCCTCAACCCCCTAAGCTTGAGTGAAGCCAGTCAGGTGTAGTGCTTCTCAGTTAATGCTACTATTGGGCTTGACTGGAGAGAGGGGCATCAAGGCGGCTTTAAGGGTGTTACCCCAACAGCAAGGGGCTCAGTTTGAAAGCCTTAATGAGACAGTCAGGGAGAGAAGAGGGGACATCTTATCACAGGGCGTGGAACTGTGCCTTTGTGGATGGAGGTGACAGGATTTCTAACCCTTCCCAGCATTGTCACAGCAAAGGCCACAGAATGACAAAGCTGGAAACTAAGCAGTGCTGCAAAGGGGAAAGAAAAAGGAAACTGATTTCAAGTCTAGCTGAACAGGCGCAGGTATGGTTTGGTTTAGTTTGGTTGGTGATGCAAGTAACAGGAGGGAGGGACCACAGCCACGCCACCCTTCAATAAGGGTGATTTTGCAAACAGGTTGGCTTTTTGCCATCAGAGGGAGGCATTTTACTTCACTTCTGAATTATCATAATCTTGTCCAAAAGGTACAGATGCCCTGGGCCACAGCGGAGTGATCAGTGCACTCAGCACATGACCCTGAAGCACACTGTTCAGTCTATACCACTGATATGTGGTCAGGGACATTTCGGTGCAAGAACGCATTCTGCAAAATTACCTTGATTCACCTTAAAGTTCATCAGGTTGTTACTAAAATGCCTGCTTTCTGATTTGATTATCTTATTTATTTATAGAAACCAGGGTCTCACTATGTTGCCCAGGCTGGTCTCAAACTCCTGGGCTCCAGTAATCCTCCCACCTCAGCCTCCCAAAGTGCCAGGATTATAGGTGTGAGCCACTACACCTGGACCAGGTTTCATTGCTAACAGAGAAAACAGCCCCATGAGGTGGAATTTAAGACTGTAAGCCCAGAGTTTGGTTTATAACAAGTACATTAGTGTTCTAAACCAACCAACCAATCAACCAGCCAACCAACCAACCAACAAACCCTCAAAACAACCTACATGTGCCAGAGTGCAGCACTGGCCTTGTGAGTTATTTTCAGGAGTTTTATCAACAAAGAACAAATGCCATAGTTCTTATCAAAAACTGTAAAGGATTCGCTCAAAATAGAACAGAAAAAAAGTAATCTTATTGCTCCAAAAAAACCAGCATATAGTAATAGAAAACATGGACAGAAAATGATCATAGTCCATTACGTATGAATCATCTAATACTTGGTCGGAGAGGCACTGCATCTAAAAGGGCCTGTTTTGGTGGCTAATCGCAAGTCAGTTGCAATATTTAAACATTTCATGGATAAAACAAATATTACAACCAGAGAGTGTCTTTCAGGCATGAGCGTGTTTTTATAAAGAACCCTGCCTGAGCTGGGCGTGGTGGCTCACGCCTATAATCCCAGCACTTTGGGAGGCCGAGGCAGGCGGATCACCTGAGGTCAGGAGTTTGAGACCAGCCTGACCAACATGGAGAAACCCCGTCTCTACTAAAAATACAAAATTAGCTGGGCGTGGTGACGCATGCCTGTAATCCCAGCTACTCGGGAGGCTGAGGCAGGAGAATCGCTTGAACCTGGGAGGCGGAGGTTGCAGTGAGCCGAGATCGGGCCATTGCACCCCCGCCTGGGCAACAAGAACAAAACTCCATCTCGAAAAAAAGAAAAAAATAGAACGCGGCCTGAAATAGATGCCTATGCAAAACTGACCAGTGGGAAATACTGTTTTGCTTTGTTTTTTCTTTTTTGAGATGGAGTCTGCTCTGTCACCCAGGCTGGAGTGCAGTGGTGCGATCTCGGCTCACTGCAACCTCCATCTCCTAGGTCCAAGCAATTCTCCTACCTCAGCCTTCTGAGTAGCTGGGATTACAGGCGTCTGCCACCACATCCAGCTAATTTTTGTATTTTTAGAAGAGACGAGGTTCGCCACATTGGACAGGATGGTCTTGAACTCCTGATCTCAGGTGATCCGCCAGCCTTGGCCTCCCAAAGTGCAGGGATTACAGGTGTGAACCACCATGCCCGGCCGGAAAATACTGCTAAGTAACAGCAGTAAGAGCCGTGAAAATCTAAAGATGACTAGAACCAGGGAGAAGGCAGCAAAGGAGTCCCAAGGCTCTGGCCTCTCCTTTAGCCACACCATAGAGGCTTTCCTGATTCTGCCCTTTTGCTGAGCCTTAGTTCCTCACTCTAGGGACAAAAGGAGTGTTCCAGATAAACGTCAAGTCTTACCAGGGACAAAAAGTGCCTAACTGGGAATGGTGGTGCTTGCAACACTGGTGATGTCGCCAAGAATAGTCTGAAGACTAAACTCACTCACCAGACTTCAGCACCACCCACCAAAACTGCCTGGTACACTTTCCCTCTGAAGTAGGATCAATAATTTAGCCAAATAACTAAGCAAAATATATTTTTGAAAAATAGATTAGCCATTGTCCTTCTGTGCCCCCTCTGTTACTCTTTTATTTCTTGTAACTATCTTGCTTCAAATTCAAACTACAGCTCTGGGGAGGAAGTCCTGGGGAAAAGGCTTTCGGATACCAAAACCCGTATGTCCCGTACCAGCTCAGCAAACCGAACAAGGTGCCAAACACCTTCTGGGACAAGTTGTGGAAATAAACAGCTGTGCACAGAAACATCAACACCCAGATGAAAGTCAGAATGCCCAGGGCCACAACCAGGGTGGTGATGGCGGTGTGGAGGCAGTGGCTTCGGTCTGTCTTCACCTCGTGCAGCACAGACATCTCTTCTACAATCATGAGGGCGCAGAAGGTCAGCAGGAAGGAGTGACCTGAGATGTCAAAGCCATGCCAAAAGCCTCCTTCCTGGTGGCATTGCTGCTTGCTCTGGTGTTCCTTTCTGACCCCCTCCAGGGCCGGGGACTGGTAGCAGCTGCCCGTGTAGTGTTCGATGTTGGAGAAGATGGAGGTGCAGATGTACCAGATGGCCGTGCCCACAAGCAGGGTGCTCAGCCGCCGCAGGACCAGGCCAGCCTTGCCGGTCAGATGGTAGTTGGTGAGGGCAATGAAAGGCAGGAGGAGACAGAACGTCCAAGCCCAGGCCACTTTGACAAAATACCTGACAGAGGAGGAAAGTGGAAATGAAGAGAGGGAACACGGCGGAGAGGACACCATGTCAGGACTCAAGTCTCTACACTGTCAGGGGAGGGAAAATGAGAAAACTGATCAAAGCTACAGCTCATAGCAACTATCATGTTTTAAGTACTTACCATATACTTCACTTACTAAGTACTTTATTTATTTATTTATTTATTTTTGAGACAGAGTCTTGCTCTGTCACTCAGGCTGGAGTGCAGTGGTGCAATCTCAGCTCACTGCGACCTCCGCCTCCCGGGTTCAAGCAATCCTCCTGCCTCAGCCTCCGGAGTAGCTGGGATTACAGGTGAGCATCACCCCACCTGGTTAATTTTTGTATTTTTAGTAGAGAGGGGGTTTCACCATGTTGGCCAGGCTGGTCTCGAACTCCTGGCCTCAAATGCTCCGGCCACCTTGGCCTCCCAAAGTCCTGGGATTACAGGCATGAGCCACTGTGCCCAGCTCTCCCCTCCTCCCCTACCCCACCCCTGTGTAAGTACTTTAAATGTATTAACCAGGTAATCCATTAACAACTCTATGAGTTGGCCGGGCGCGGTGGCTCACACCTGTAATCCCAGCAGTTTGGGAGGCCAAGGCGGGCAGATCACGAGGTCAGGAGATTGAGACCATCCTGGCTAACACGGTGAAACCCTGTCTCTACTAAAAATACAAAAACTTAGCCAGGCGTGGTGGCGGGCACCTGTAGTCCCTGCTACTTGGGAGGCTGAGGCAGGAGAATGGCATGAACCCAGGAGGTGGAGCTTGCAGTGAGCTGAGACTGTGCCACTGCACTCTAGCCTGGGCGACAGAGCGAGACTCCGTCTCAAAAACAAAACAAAACAAAAAAACAACCCTATGAGTTAAGTACTGTTATTATCTGCCTTTAACAGAGAAGAAAACTGAGACAGAGGGAAGTGCCACGCCAAAAGTGGAGGCCAGAAGTGGAGGAGCTGGGATTCAAATCCAGGATCTGTGGTCTTAAGCACTTGTTAATTACTTACGAAAATAATAAAAATAAATAATAATAATTGAGCATTTACCAAATGCCAGGAGCTTTCACACACATTCACTTTCCCACAGAGCACTCACATTTACCCTGGGAGGAAGATGCCATTGTTCCATTTTATAGACAAGAAATCTAAGGCTCAGAAAAGTTCAGTGCCTTGCCAGGGTCACACTCACACAACCGGCATGCACAGATTAAACCACAGTTTGGACAGCCCCCAGGCTCATGCTGTTTCTCCCATACCATATGTGGTTTTTTATTTTTTATTTTTATTTTTCTGAGACAGGATCTCACTCTGTCCCCCAGGCTTGCGTGCAGTGGCACAATCACACCTCACTGCAGCCTCAAACTCCTGGGCTCAAGCAATCCTCCTGCCTCAGCCTCACAAATAGCTGGGATTACAGGTGTGTACCAATGTGCCTGGCTAATTTTTTTTTATTATTATTTTTGTGGAGATGGGGCCTTGCTATGTTGCCCACACTGGTCTTGAACTCCAGGCCTCAAGCAATTATCCTGCCTCAGCCTCCCAAAGTGCTGGGATTACAGGTATGAGCCATGCACCCAGCCTGGTTCTTTCCTAATGGCAGAAACAGTCTTACAACAATGAGCTTTACTTTAAGCCAAAGACACGGTTCAAATCTTGACGCTGACTTAACTTACTATACCTCCTACCTCTCCAGCCCTCAGTTTCTTCAGCTATTAAACAGAGCTGAGGGGATCAAATGATTTTTTTTTTTGAGACAGAGTTTTCACTCTTGTTACCCAGGAGTGCAGTGGCACGATCTTGGCTCACTGCAACCTCCGCCTCCCGGGTTCAAGCAATTCTCTTGCCTCAGCCTCCGGAGTAGCTGGGATTACAGGCACCTACCACCACACCCGGCTAATTTTTGTATTTTTATTTTTATTTATTTATTTATTTTGAGACGAAGTCTCACTCTGCCATCCAGGCTGGAGTGCAGTGGCACGATCTCAGCTCACTGCAACCTCCGCCTCCCAGGTTCAAGTGATTCTCTTGCCTTCAGCCTCCTCAGTAGTTGGGATTACAGGCATGCACCACCACGCCCGGCTAATTTTTGTATTTTTAGTAGAGATGGGGTTTCACCATGTTGGCCAGGCTGGTCTTGAACTCCTGACCTCAAGTGATCCACCTGCTTTGGCCTCCCAAAGTGCTTGGATTACAGGTATAAGCCACCATGCCCAGCCTGGTTCTTTCCTAATGGCAGAAACAGTCTTGCAACAAGGTTTTACTTTAAGCCAAAAGACCCGGGTTCAAATCTTGACTCTGACTTAACTTACTATCCCTCCTACCTCTCCAGGCCTCAGTTTCTTCAGCTATCAAACAGAGCTGGGAGGACCAAATGATTTTTAAGATCCCTTCTATATCCCAGGATTCACTAGTTCCCTCTCATTAATCAGCACAGAAGCTTGGAACAAAACTCCAGGATCCATGGCTACCTTCAAACAACAGGGGCGTGTTGTCAGCCAGGCCACTTGGCTCCCAGCTCACCTAGGCCAGAGGAAGCAGCAGCTGCCTTGTCTGCCTCCCCAGTGCTCACGAAGGGTGGCTGACCTAAACCCAGGACAGAGACTTGGGGCCACTACCACTCTCATGATCTATTCTTAGCCCAGCTTCTCAGGGTGGGTGAGGAAGGAAGGTGGACCAAGGACAGAAGGACTCTTTTCTAGGTTCCAGTGGCGTCTCAGGCACCACCCCCAGGCCTGTCACTAAAATCTTCACTGGGACTGATAAGGAAGATCTTGCCAGAGCCAAGACCCGTCAGGCATTTGAGGAAGCTGACTGTGAAAGGAACCAGGGTTTTAAGCAGATAACGAAAGTTGGGCTGACTTTCAGGACACGCTGGAGACACTTATTCTGGAAAACACTTAGGCTCACATCAAGGGAGCAGTTTTATCTTTCAGAGTTTCCCTTTATGACTGCAACAGAGTTTTTGTGCAATAAACCTGCTAACGGGGAGTTTTGAAAAAAGCAAGCAAGAAAGCAAAGGAGTGGATGGGTGGAGTTAAGGAGATGTCTCAAAGCGCCCAGCTGTGATTGCTTTTCTGGGCCTCTGCCATGCATTCTGAGTGGCTGAGATGATCCAAGGAGATCTAGGGGAAAGGGCACAGACTAGGGGGTTCCACTCCTCTGTGAGTATCTCACAGGCGGGGGCTCTGCCTGTCACAGGCTAGGGCCAGGCTCTTCCACAGGTCGTAAAGGGATTCTGTCACGCGCTGGAGGGATCTGATCTGACGCAGGGTGGGGTCTGTGCGGGGTCTGACACAGGCAGGCAGGACAGAGGTGAGGTGGCATCTCCCAAACAGGGCAGGGGTCAGCTCCTAACTCCAAGGGGAGGCGAGGGAGTGGTGACATGGGCTGGTTCATCCCCACCCCATTCCACACCCCTACATTCAAAGACACACACGACCCCGCTTGTCACCACCTGCCCAGTCAAGCTCAGGCTGCCCAAAGTGGGTCTGCAAACACGAACTGCTAGTGACACCAGCTACCCCGGGGCCTCCCAGGCGTGACACGCGTGCAGATGCTGCTGTCACGGCTAGGAGGAGGACCTCCCCTCCAATGACTCGTCCACCACGGCAGCTAGCACCGGCTTCTCTGGGCGAGGCGACAGCGGGCCGGCTCTGGCGGGGACAGCAGAGGACCGGGGTGCACTCACATGTTGAGGACGTTGCGCTTGTTGCTGAGGTAGCTCTCCGGCAGCGGAGACAACTCCTTGAGGAGGGAGCCCGCCAGCATGGAGGCCACCAGGGCCCAGGGCAGGTAGCGCCGAACGGCCGCCCGCACCAGCGTCCCCCGCAACAACCACTCGCAGCGCTCCAGATGCTCCATGCCGGATCTCGTCAGCCACCGTCCTCCTCCTCTCCGTGCCCTCTCGGCCACCGTATCGCCCTTCGCCCGGACCGGCGCCTCCGCCCCCCCGCTCCGAGCGCATGCGCACTGCCCAGGAGTCCCACCCCTTGAGGCGTGCTTGGGCTCCGGAGCCCGCGCGCTCCCCCTCGTGGCCGCTGCTGCCTCTGGCGCGTGCCGGTCCCCGAACTCCTGCTCCTCTCCACTGCGTTCTCCTGGCCGCCCCCCTCCCCAGCCTCCGCGTCTTGCTCTGGTCTGGGAAAAAGCGCTTGTGAAAAAGTATTTGCTGGAGGCTGAAGGAGGATAAATGTAGCCCTGGAGAATTGGAGCAGCAGTCACAGCATCATTTGGTCTTTCTTGGAGCCTCGGAGACACCTCTGCCATCTGAGCCTTAGTTTTCTCATCTGTAAAATGCGGGAGACAAGAGGAGATCAATCTTTCCCAAAAGCTAGTTTATGAGCTCAGGGGTTCATTACGTTGACAGGTAGAGGGACATGAGATGAAGTTTCCTTAGGAATAATTATTGTATTTATTGATTAGTTGGGGGGGGGGGTCCCTCTCTGTCGCCCAGGCTGGAGTGCAATGGCACCGTCACAGCTCACCGCAACCTCAAATTTCTGGTCTCAAGCAATACTCCCACCTCAGCCTCCCGAGTAGCTGGGACCACAGGCGGGCACCACCACACCTGGCTAATTTTTTTTATTTTTATTTCTGTAGAGACAGGGTTTTGCTTCGTTGTCGAGGCTGGTCTCAAACTCCTGGGCTCAAGCGATCCTCCTGCCTCGGCTTCCTAAAAATGCTGCAATTACAAGTGTGAGCCACCACGCTCTGCAGTTATTAAATTAATTAATTAATATAATTTATTTATTTATTTAGAGACATAGTCTCGCTCTGTTGCCCAGGCTGGAATGCAGTGGCGCGATCTCAGCTCACTGCAGGCCTCTGCCCGCTGGGTTCAAGCGATTCTCTGCCTCAGCCTCCCGAGTAGCTAGGATTACAGGCATGCGCCACCACGCCTGGCTAATTTTTGTATTTTTAGTAGAAATGGGTTTTCACCATGTTGGCTAGGCTGACCAACTCCTGACCTCAAGTGGTCTGACCTCTCCAAATCTTGACCTCAAGTGATCTGCCAGCCTTCACCTCCCAAAGTGCTGAGATTACAGGCGTGAGCCATTTCACCCAGTGCAATTATTACATTTAAAGTTTAAATTTCTAAATTTATTTTCACCTGGGCAACACAGTGAGACTCGGTATCTACAAGAAATAATTTTAAAAACTAGCTGACGTGGTGGCTCAGGCCTGTGGTCCCAGCTACTCACGAGGCTGAGGTGGGAGGATTGCTTGAGCCCAGGAATTTGAGGTTGCAGTGAGCTGTGATGATGCCATTGCACTCCAGCCTGGGCCACGGAGCGAGACCCTGTCTTAAAAAACACACAAAGAAACACAAAACAGCTATCTATGCATGTTGGATGCAAATGATGGATGCTGGGGGTTAATGGGGAGATCACATGAAGGTATTGGAGACTCAGTTGCTCAGTTTATCACAAAGCTAACCCCTCACCCCTGGTTAGGGCTGGGTGTCTATTTCAGTTTCCCAACCTTGGACTCATTCCCTTACCCCAATGTTAGTTTCCTGTGGCAGCTCTAATAAATTACTATAAACTCAGTTTATTTTTATTCCCTTTTTTTCTTTAGTTTTAAATAGAGATGGGGTCTCACTATGTTGCCCAGGCTGATCTCGAACTCCTGGGCTCCAGTGATCCTCCTGCCTCGGCCTCCCAAAGTGCTAGGATTACAGGCATGAGCCACCATGCCCAACCCTGAACTCGATTTTAAACAACAGAAATTTATTCCAAAAGCCACAAACCCAGCCAATACACACATATATAGTCATATGAAGAGATGGGCATTTTAGGCCAGGCATGGTGGCTCATGCCTGTAATCCCAACACTTTGGGAGGCCAAGATATTTCGATCTAGGCTCACTGTAACCTCTGCCTCCCGGGTTCAAGGAAGTCTCCTGCCTCACCCTCCCAAGCAGCTGGGACTACAGGCACGTGCCACCACACCTGGCTAATTTTTTGTATTTTTAGCAGAGACAGGGTTTTGCCATGTTGACCAGGCTGGTCTCCAACTCCTAGCCTCAAGTGATCTTCCTGCCTCTGCCTCCGAAAGTGCTGGGATTACAGGCGTGAGCCATCACACCACCACACCCAGCCCAAAGAAAACATTTCTGTTGAAATATTTATCATCACTAGCTGCCCAAAATAATTTCATGTCTCTATGCCAAGGATAGCTACCACACGGGGAAATGTTAGCCTGATTTATGCCTACAATGGACTAATGTTTATACTCTCATGCAGAGAATCAACAAATTAATGCAAGTAATAATTCCTTAAAGCCATCTTAAGATGACCTTCATATCTGTAAATTGCAATTATCTGATTAGAGTTCTTATATAGCAAGATGCTTCCAGGCCTTCAGAATGCTTGGTTTAAAAAATAAAATATAGTGATAATTATACCAATTTGGCATTTCATGATTGGGAATAAAAACTACATAGCCAGAAAGGTGTTATTTGTGAAGGCAGCTTGTAAATAGTATCTGATACCATCTCTGTCTCCTTGAGTTTGTCAGGTGCTCAATTACTGTGGCTTTCCTTAGCAAACAGCATAACAATTAAGAGCAGGGAGGCTGGGTTTGAGTGCCGGTTCTCCTCCTTACTAGCTGTGTGGTTCCTCCAAAGAAAATCCAGATACGTCCCCCAACCCAAGAAGGAGGGAAAGACTGCTTGGTAAATATAAACACTAAATATCACCCCAAGGGACTGTCCAAAGAGTACCTTCTGAAAGGTTCAGGATTTGTATTTTTGAGAAAGGAAATGGGTTTGTTTCATCTGAAACTGCAGTTTCATTCCTGGAGAGTTTTCTTTTCCTTCCTTCCTTTCCTTCCTTTCTTCCTTCCTTCCTTCCTTCCTTCCTTCCTTTTTCTTTTTTATTTTTTTCTTTTTCTTTTTTATTGTTTTTTTTTGAGACAGGATCTTGCTCTGCACTCCCAGGCTGGAGTGCAGTGGTGCGATCGTAGCTCACTGTAGCCTTGAACTCCTGGCCTCAAGCAATCCTCCTGCCTCAGCATCCCAAGTGCTGGGATTACAGGCATGAGCCACCACGCTTGGCCACCATGGTTGGAGATTTTTGAAGACTGGGTTAAACTCAGCCTGAAAAAATTGTTGCAGGTCTCTAGAGAAGTTTTTGTATTAAAAAAATTGAACCAATATTGGGAAATACATATTTATGTTGTGAGTGAAATGATGTGCTGTAGTCAACTCATACTAGCCTACAAGAGCTGATGATTACATTTTCAGAACTTTTGCGGGCTGATTGTCAAACACGGCCATATTAAGAACTGCATTATAGGGCCTGGGCCTGTTGGCTCACCCCTGTAATCCCAGCACTTTGGGAGGCCAAGACAGGTGAATTGCCTGAGCCCAGGAGTTCCAGACCAGCCTGGGTAAAATAGGGAGATCCCATCTCTACAAAAAATACAAAAATTAGCCAAGCGTGGTGGTGTGTGCCTGCAGTCCCAGCTACTCAGGAGGCTGAGGTGGGAGGATGGCTTGAGCCCAGGAGACTGAGGCTGCAGTAAGCTGTGATCATGCCACTGCTAGAGAGCGTGCTGAGTAACAGAGCAAAATCCTCTCAAAAAAAAAAAGTTACAAATATAAAAAAGAAATGAAAATACTCAAAACTCATTAGTTACTAATTATTTTACTCTGTTTTATTATTATCTATGCTCTTGGGGTAACTTACATCTATTTTTCCTGTATGGTAAGCTCCCGCACAACTCTTCCCAAATCTATTCAGTGATGTTACATTGGGAGCTTGAAATCAGCCACGGGGGTAGTATTTACACTATGGAAATTGGCAAGTGCTACAAATCAGGGATTTATTTGGTTTGTCTACATTGAGAGTCAAGTCCATTTGTCAAAATATAGTTGAATTGAAACCATAGGTTGCCTATGGTTACAAGAATCCAACAAAAATCAATGAAAGCATTCTGTGAGAATCAATTAGCTATAGTTATAACAAAAAGTATTTATATATTTCTTTTCTTTCTGTTTTTTTTTTTTTTTTTTTTTTTTTTTTTTTTTTTTGAGACAAGTTCTCACTCTGTTGCCCAGGCTGGAGTGCAGTGGCATGATTATGGTTCACTGTAGCCTTAACCTCCTGGGCTCAAGTGATCCTCCCACCTCAGCATCCCGAGTAGCTAGGACTACAGGCGGACTAAATCAGCCATCACCTCTGGCTAATTTTTGTACATTTTTTTGTGCAGATGGGGTTTCGCCATGTTGCCCAGGCTGGTCTCAAACTCCTGGGCTCAAGCAATCTGCACATCTCAGCCTCCCAAAGTGCTGGGATTACAGGTGTAAGCCACCAAGCCTGGCCATATATTTTATTATTTGTAAATAATGTGCTACACATTATTTTATATTAAGAAACATTTATAATAAACATAGGTAGGTATATGCTTATACATGTTTCCCTAGAGAGCCAATAGTTAAACCTTTTTTATTTTTATTTTTTTTTTTTGAGACAGAGTCTTGCTTTGTCTCCCAGGCTGGAGTGCAGTGGCACGATCTCGGCTCACCGCAACCTCCACCTCCCAGGTTCAAGCGATTCTCCTGCCTCAGCCACCTGAGTAGCAGGGATTACAGACGTGCACCACCACACCCGGCTAATTTTTGTATTTTTAGTACGGATGTGGTTTTACCATGTTGGCAGGTGTGAGCCACCACGCCTGGCCCTAATAGTTAAACTTTTTTTTTTTTTTTTTTTGAGACGGAGTCTTGCTTTGTTGCCCAGGCTGGAGTGGAGTGGGGTGATCTCCGCTCTCTGTGATCTCCGCCTCCCGGGTTCACGCCATTCTCCTGCCTCAGCCTCCCGAGTAGCTGGGACTACAGGTGCCCGCCACCACGCCCGGCTAATTTTTTGTATTTTTAGTAGAGACAGGGTTTCACCGTGTTAGCCAGGATGGTCTCGATCTCCTGACCTCGTGATCTGCCCGCCTCAGCCTCCCAAAGTGCTGGGATTATAGGCGTGAGCCACCGCTCCTGGCCAATAGTTAAACTTTTATCAACAAATCACTTGTGGCCTAGTACACATATAAAAATTTATATAGTGTATAAGCAAATATATATGCTAATAGGAATATAGAAATAGTTTTATGGCTAGGCGCAGTGGCTCACGCCTGTAATCCCAGCACTTTGAGAGGCGGAGGCGGGTGGATCACCTGAGGTCAGGAGTTTGAGACCAGCCTGGCCAACATGGTAAAACCCTGACTCTACTAAAAATACAAAAATGAGCTGGGTGTGGTGGCACGCGCCTGTAGTCCCAGCTACTCAGGAAGCTGAGGCAGGAGAATCACTTGAACCTGGGAGGTGGAGGTTGCAGTGAGCTGAGATTGCGCCACTGTACTCCAGCCTGGGTGACAGGGTGAGACTCCGTCTCAAAAAAAAAAAGAAAAAAGAAGAAAAGAAATGACAATTTATGACAGATTATGGCAGAATTTGCCTCTACCATGTGTGAAGCACTCTGATGTTTTCTACTCAGAAATTTAATTCAATTTTTTAAAATGCTGGTCATGACCCACCGAAATGATTTTATAACTCACTAATGAGTAAGAACCTGTAGTTTGGAAAACACTGCATTAGGAGAGTTTGAGGCATTAGAAAATAATGCTCCTGCACTGTCCACCAGAGGGTAATAGAAGACCACAAGTTTCAGGGTTCTGCCCTGCCTGAGACTTCAGTGGGACCACCTAATTGTTGGTTTTCACCTTTCATTTGTCTATTCTACAAATACTTATTACAAGTGTATGGTATCTGCACAAATAAATGAAAAGATATCCAGTGTTCATGGACTGGAAGAATTAATATTGTTAAAGTGCCCATACTGCCCAAAGCAAGCTATAGATTCAATGCAATCCCTACCAAAGTTCCAATGTCCTTTTTCATAGAAATAGAAAAATACCTTCCTAAAATTCATATGGAACCACAAAAAAACCAAATAGCTAAGGCAATAATGAGTAAAAAAAACAAAGCTGGAGACATCTTACTACTTGATTTACAACTATACCATGAAACAGCAGTAATTAAAACAGCATAGTAATGTCATAAAAATAGACATATCAACCAATGGAACAGAGTAGAGAGCCCAGAAATGAACCCATACATATATGGTCAATTGACTTTTGACAAAGATGCCACGGATACACAACAGGAAAAGGACAGTCTCTTCAATAAATGATGTTGGGGAAAACTGGATATCCACATGCAGAAGAATGAAACTGGACCCTTATCTCACACTATGGACAAAAATCAACTGAAAATGGAATAGAGACTTAATATAATACAAGAAATTATAGAACTACTAGAAGAAAACATATGGGAAAAGCTACGCAACATTGGTTTAGGCAAAGATAATTTGACCCTGAAAGTACAGGCAAGAAAAGCAAAAACAGACAAAGGGGATTACATAAAAATAAAAAGCAGGCCGGGCACGGTGGCTCATGCCTGTAATCCCAGCACTTTGGGAGGCCAACGCAGGTGGATCACCTGAGGTCAGGAGTTTGAGACCAGCCAGGCCAACATGGTGAAACCCTGTCTCTACTAAAAATACAAAAATTAGCTGGGCATGGTGACGGGCACCTGTAATCCTGGCTACTCAGGAGGCCAAGGCAGGAAAATCACTTGAACCTGGGAGGCAGAGGTTGCAGTGAATCGAGATTGCGCCACAGCACTCCAGCCTGGGTGACAGAATGAAACTCTGTATAAATAAATAAATAGCTTGTGCACAACAAAGGAAATAATTAACAGAGTAAAGAGACAATGTACATATTGGGAGAAAATATTTGCAAACCATACGTCTTATAAGGGATTAATGTCCAAAATATAGAAAGAACTTAAACAACTTTATAGAAAGAAAACAAATAATCTTATTTTAAAATGGGCAACTGGCTGGGTGTGCGTTAGCTTCCACCTATAGTCTCAGCTACTTGGAAGGCTAAGGTGGGGAGATGGCTTGAGCCAAGGAGTTCGAGGCTGTAGTGAGCTATGATCACTCCACTACACTCCATCCTGGGCAACAGAGTGAAACCCTGTCTCTAAAAAAAAAGAGAAAAAAGAAAAGGCAAAGGATCTGAATAGCTATTGTTCAAAACAAGACAACATAGAAATGGCCAGCAGATATATGAAAAAATGCTCATCAACATCACTAATCATTAGGAAAATGCAAATTAAAACCACAATGCAATATCACCTTATAGCTGTTAGAATGGCAATTAGGCTATTATAAAAAAGACAAAAGTGTTGGTGAGGATGTGAAGAAAAGACAGCACTTGTACACTGTTGGTGGGAATATAAATTAGTACCAGCGTTATGAAAAACTGTATGGAGGTTCCTCAAAAACTAAAAACAGGATTACCATATAATCCAGCAATCCCACTCCGGGTATTCACCCACAAGAGTTGAAATCAGTATGTCAAAGAGATGCCTGCACTCCTAAGTACATTGTAGCACTGTTCACAACAGCCAAGTTACAGAATCAGCCTGTGTCCATCACTGAGTGGATGGATGGATAAAGAAAATGTATGTATATATACCCACTGAAATACTATTCAGCCTTTAAAAAAGGAAAGAAATTTTGTCATTTGTGGCAATGCAGGTGGAATTGGAGAACATTATACATATTTAAATAAGCTAGGCACACAAAGACAAATACCATGTGGACAAAGACAATACTTATATGTGGAATCTAAAACAATCCAACATGGCCGGGCACGGTGGCTCACGCCTGTAATCCCAACACTTTGGGAGGCCGAGGCAGGCGGATTACCAAAGATCAGGAGGTCAAGACCAGCCTGACCAACATGGCGAAACCCCGTCTCTACTAAAAATACAAAAATTAGCCCAGCGTGGTGGCAGGTGCCTGTAATCCCAGCTACTCCGGAGGCTGAGGCAGAAGAATCACTTGAACCTGGGAGGTGGAGGTTGCAGTGAGCTGAGATCATGCCACTGCACTCCAGCCTGGGTGACAGAGCGAGACTCCGCCTCCAAAAAAATAAATAAATAAATAAAACAATCGAACACATAAAAGAAAAGAACAGAATGATGGTTACCAAAGGCTAGGCGGTGAAGCAGGAATGGGGAGATGATGGTAAAAGGGTACAAAGCCTTAGATGGACAGAAGGAATAAGCTGATTTTTTTTTTGAGGGCTATTGCATGGCATGGTGAATATAGCTCATAATGGTGTACTGTACATTTCAAAATCATTAGGTGTACTGTACATTTCAAAATCATTAAAAGTAAATTTCAAATGTTCTTGCTATGAAAGATAAGTATTTGAGTTAATGAATATGTAAATTCGCTTGATTTAATTATTCCATACTGCATTCATAAATCATAACACCACTTTGTATCCTATAAATATATACAACTATAATTTGTCAATTTACAATAAATTTTTTTTTAAAAAAAGAGGTACATGGTCTCTGACCTCAAGGAACTTAAAATCTAGTGAAAGTCATAATCATTAAGTTATCCAATCAACTAACATTTATTAGCTACTTACTCTGCATCAAGCATTAGGCTAGATATTGGGACTTCTAATGTCTTAGATAGCTGAGTTTCTTTAATAACTGCAGATTTACCACCCTTTAGGAACATAGTTTCCCAGGTTTGAGGCAGAATATTCAAGATGAGGCTGGATCATCTTGTCAACCAAAAGCAAGGAAATGTTAAAGCAAATAAGGAGATCATTAGGCTGAGGTTGTCTCTGTGCCCAGAGCTCTTATGTAAACAAACCAAAACTTAACTGGGAGGCATTTCTTGTAACTGACATAAAACCAAAATAAAACAAAACATCCTCAGTCAATCACAAACAGCCAACCAGCTGACTGGCTGTGTAACTAGGGTCTTCCCATCACACCATACCCAAATAAGACAAATGCCTAGTTGTAGCCAATTAGATGATTTCTGTTTTTTTGCTTCTGTGGTCAGCCTATAAAAGCTTGCTGCTCACATAGCTAGTAGAATGAAGCTCTCTGAACCTCTTCCAGTTTTGAGTGCTGCCCGTTTCATGAAGCATTCTTTGCCCAAAGAAAGCCTGTTAAATTTATTTTGTCTAAAGTTTTTCTTTTAACAGTTGCCATAGGCTCTCTAAGACTGCCAAGGTCAGGAGAACACAGGAATCAATAGAAAACACTCCCACAGGCCAAAGATGGGCAACTTGAGCATAAATAATAACCGTAATGAATGGAAACACACAAATAGATTTAAATTCATGGGTTCATAATGGTACTTGAAAAACTAATGCCCACTTTCAGAGGAACCAACTCATTATTTTGAAAACTAGTAAACAAAAGTAAGGAATCAAGCAATTTTTGTCTTTCCTATGTGAACTGAACCACTGAGCAGCCAAACAGTAGGTGAGCTTCTTTTTATAGAAATATTTCAATAAATGGCTGGGCATGGTGGCTTATGCCTGTAATCCCAGCACTTTGGGAGGCCGAGGCGGGCGGATCGCAAGGTCAGGAGTTCAAGATCAGCCTGGCCAACATGATGAAACCCCATCTCTAGTAAGAATACAAAAATCAGCCAAGCCTGCTGGCACGTGCCTGTAATCCCAGCTACTTGGGAGGCTGAGGCAGGAGAATCACTTGAACCTGGGAGGCAGAGGTTGCAGTGAGCCAAGATAGCACCACTGCACTCCAGCCTGGGTGACAGAGCAAGACTCCGTCGGGAAAAAAAAAGAAAAGAAAAGAAAAAAAGGAATATCTCAATAAATGAAGAAGGAATGATAGAATTAGAATATCACCATATGTAATATGCAAGTAAAAATTTAAGTTTGCAATAGTGGTGAGTCACATTCACTAAAGAAGAGTGAGTTGCAGATACTCATAAACAGAAAAATCTTTTTTTGTTTTGTGGGGTTTTTTTTTGTTTTGTTTTGAGACAGGGTCTTGCTCTGTCACCTAGGCTGGAGTACAGTGATGAGATCTTGGCTTACTGAAACCTCCACCTCCTGGGCTCAAATGATCCTCCCACCACCGTGTGCCACCATGCTTGGCTAATTTTTAAAGCTTTTTGTTTTTCTTTTGTAGAGACAAGGTCTCACTGTGTTGTCCAGGCTGGTCTGGAACTCCTAGGCTCAAGCAATCCTCTTGCCCAGCCTCCCAAAATATTGGGATTATAGGGACAAGCCATTGCACCTGGCTGAGAAAAATTAATAAAATAAATATCAGCAGCACTTTAAATCTCTAAAAATTCACCTTATAAGTTTTAAATTTTAAAAATCAAATCATCGGAATTTTGATCTTTGCTCAGAATTTTATATTTTAGGCTTCTTAGAGTCGGATTTTGCAGGAGCACATGGCTTCACATTTACTGCGGAAATGAACTATAACCAAAAATACGTCTGCCTCAAAAAAGCAACATTTTCTTATTGCCAACTATAATTTCAAACTCCATATATATGTCACTATTTTGGCAAGAGTAGACTCCGAGTCTCTCTTAGGCAAATAAAACTTTTTGAGTTTTTAAAAAATCACTTTTACTTATCTTTTTATTTTGATGGCAGTTTGACTTTTTGAAAAACATAAAATCACTAAATTTGTGGAATTGTTACATGAAAATCATCTGAGGTTATGATTGTGCTTTGGCCAGGTTGGACATTTATATATATATATAAAAAATTATGTATTATTAATATATTAATATGTATTATATATTAATTAGTAGGTGTATATATAAAGATTAAAGTAAAAGGAAATTTAAGTTTAAAAATGCTTCTCATAAAGAATTTTTCTCTTTTTTTCCCTTAACCCAAAGGAGTATATCATAAAGAATTTTTGGGCTGGGTGTGGTGGCTCACACCAGTACCCCAGCACTTTGGGAGGCCAAAGTGAAAGGACTGCTTGAGCCTAGAAATTCGAGACCAGCCTGGGCAACACAGCTAGACCTCATCTCTTAAAACAAACAAACAAACAAAAATTAGGCCAGGTTCAGTAGCTCACACCTGTAATACCAACACTTTGGGAGGCTGAGGCAGCAGATCACTTGAGGTCAGGAGTTCGAGACCAGCATGGCCAACTTGGTGAAACCCCATCTTCACTAAAAATACAAAAATTAGCTGGGCATGGTGGGGCACGCCTATAGGCCCAGCTACTCGGGAGGCTGAGGCACGAGAATCGCTTGAACCTGGGAGGCAGAGGTTGCAGTGAGCTGAGATAGCACCACTGTACTCCATCCTGGGCGACAGAGCAAGATTTTGTCTCAAAAACAAAACAAAACAAGACAACAACAACAAAAAAATTTGTCAAAGTGGTGTCATATGCCTAGCCATTTGGGAGGCTGAGGCCGGAGGATCACTTGAGCCTGGGCGGTCCAGGCTGCAGTGAGCTGTGATTGTGCCACTGAACTCTTGCGTGGATGACAAAGTGAGACCCTGTCTTAAAAAAAAAAACTGTTCTTTATAACCATATTAAGTTAAAATGCCAGTGATTCATAAGGGGATTAAATTCTGCTGGGGTAGAATACTAAAAAATGAGAGTGTTTATTTCAATTTTAAAGTAAATTGGTGGCCGAGCAAGGTGCTTACGCCTGTAATCCCAGCACTTTGGGAGGCTGAGGTGGGCAGATCACTTGAGGTGAGGAGTTCGAGACCAGCCTGGCCAACATAGTGAAACCTGATCTCTACTAAAAATACAAAAATTAGCCGGGAGTGGTGGCGTGTGCTTGTAGTCCCAGCTACTTGGGGGGCTGAGGCACGAGAATCACTTGAAACCGGGAGGCAGAGTTTGCAGTGAGCTGAGATTGCACCACTGCACTCCAGCCTGGGTGACAGAGCGAGGTTCTTGTCTCAAGAATAAAAAATCTAGTAAGTTGGTTACAGGGAGCTATGATTTCACCACTGCACTCCTGCCTGGGCAACAGGGCAAGACCCTGTCTCTAAAATACATAAATAAACACATAAATAAATAAACAGGCTTGTGTCACTTGGTTAAATGGCAAAATGCAGGAGGTCTTTATGGGTTAGGAGTATCCATCAAAGATTCCATTTAGAATATACTTTATAATTTACTTATTTGTGTGTTTATTTTCTGTCTCCCCTGGAATGTCAGCTCCAGAGGGTAGCTAACTTTATCTGTCTTGCTCATTCATGCATCCCAAGTGTCTAGAATGGTGTTCTAGAAGTTTGTGGTTAAATAAATTAAACAATCATTATTAACACAGTGATCTAAAGGACATCATTTTTTTTTGAGACAGAGTCTTGCTCTGTTGCCCAGGCTGAAGTGCAGTGGCGCAATCTCGGCTCACTGCAAGCTCTGCCTCCCGGGTTCACGCCATTCTCCTACCTCAGCCTCCCGAGTAGCTGGGACTACAGGCGTCTGCCACCACGCCTGGCTAATTTTTTGTATTTTTAGTAGAGACGGGGTTTCACCATGTTAGCCAGGATAGTCTTGATCTCCTGACCTTGTGATCCACCCGCCTAGGCCTCCCAAAGTGCTGGGATTACAGGCGTGAGCCACCATGCCCAGCCATTTGAGATCAGCCAGGAAATCATTTTTAAATTAAAATTGCTTCTTTACAACCAGAAGAGAAACAATGGAAAATAATAAAAATTATGAAATTATTATTTTGGAGTGATGCAAAGAAAAAAAAAAGAAATTATCATTGTTTTAATCTTAAGGAGTTCCCAAGATTATACATCTCTGTGAAAGGGATTTTCTGGTCTATCAAGTCTGAAAGATGCTGTGATAAAATGACAATGGTTTAAGTAGAGGGTGCTTGGGCTCAGGGAAGAGTTCTTGGAAGGGATGATTTCTATCTAAGTCGAGATCTGAAGGATTGGCCAGAGGAACAGTGGGAAGCAGTCATTCCAGGAAAAGCAACCAGCAGGTGCCCTTGTGTTGGCTGGTGTGCATGAAATAATTACTCTGGGTTGGGAGTCTGGCAGCAGCCCAGTAATTCTCCCAGTGGGAGGCCCTCTTTGTCCACAACTACTGGTCAGTGAGCAGGAGGATTCATTTCCAGCACCAGCTCCTTCCTTCTGAGGTCTCCTCTGCAATGCCTCCCCCCATTACTAACATCTAGCCACCTCTTCTTCTGCCAGGAAGGCACGACTAGCCACTCCCTGGGGTGAGGCAGCTGAGCAAAGCTGGTGTCTGCCAGAGGCCAGGCTGCCTGACTGTCCAACTGGGAAGGGCTTGTCTCCACTGACTGTTCCCTGAAACCCACACAAGCCCAGGCTACCCATCACCTGGGCCCATCTGGGACACAGGGTCAGCAGGGCTGGCGGCTTTACTCAGTTGCAGGCTGAGTAGCAGGGGGCTTCCTGGGACCCTACACATCCCTGGCAGCCTTGAAGACCCTCCAGCTTCCTCCTCTGGTCACTGTCTCCTGCAGACTCCAGTACCTCCTATCTTAGACAGGTCATGGCCAGGGAGGAGAGGGAAGTTTTGTTACCTGAAAGACCAATGGTAGGTCAGGCGAGGTGGCTTATGCTTATAACCCAGCACTTTGGGAGGCTGAGGTGGGAGGATCACTTGAGCCCAGGAGTTCCAGACCAACCTCAGCAACAGAAAGACCCTATCTCTACAAAAAAAATTTTTTTAATTAGCTGGGCTCAGCCAGGTGTAGTGGCTCACGCCTGTAATCCCAGCACTTTGGGAGGCTGAGGCAGGTGGATGTCTTGAAGTCAGGAGTTTGAGACCAGCCTGGCCAACTTGGCAAAACTCAGTCTCTACTAAAAATACAAAAATTAGCCAGGTGTGGTGGTGTGTGCCTGTAATCCGAGCTACTTGGGAGGCTGAGGCACAAGAATTGCTTGAACCTGGGAGGCAGAAGTTGCAATGAGCCAAGATCATGCCACTACACTCCAGCCTGGGCAACAGAGTAAGATGCTGTCTCAAAAATAAAATAAAATAAAAAATAAACTGGGCATGCTGATGCACTCCTGTAATCCCAGCTACTTGGGAGATTGAGGGAGGAGGATCTCTTGAGCCCCAGAGCTTGAGGCTGCAGTGAGCCGTTACCATGCCACTGCACTCTAGCCTGGGCAACAGAGTGAGGTGGCTCAGGCCTGTAATCTAGCACTTTGGGAGGCCGAGACGGGTGGATTGGTTGAGTCCAGGAGTTTGAGACCCGCCTGGGCAATATGCAAAATCTCGTCTCTACCAAAAAATACAAAAATTAGCCAGGCATGGTGGCATGCGCTTGTAGTCTCAGCTACTCAGGAGACTGAGGTGGGAGGATGGCTTGAGGCCAGGGGTTCCAGGCTGCAGTGAGCTGTTATGGCACCACTGCACTCCTGCCTGGGTGACAGAGTAAGACTCTGTCTCAAAAATAAATATAGTTTTGGCTGGGCACAGTGGTTCACACCTATAATCCCAGCGCTTTGGGAAGCCAAGGCGGGTGAATCACTCGAGGCCAGGAGTTTGAGAACAGCCTGGCCAACATGGTGAAACCTCGTCTCTACTAAAAATACAAAAATTAGCCAGGCGTGGTGGCAGGTGCCTGTAATCCCAGCTACTTGGGAGGCTGAGGCAGGAGAATCACTTGAACCTGGGGGCGGCAGAGGCTGAAGTCAGTGGAGATCGCACCTGTGCAATCCAGCCTGTGCAACAGAGCAAGACTCTGTCTCAAAAAAACAAAAAATAAAATAAAATTACAAAAAATAAATAAATAAATTTTTTAAATAAAAGGAAATAGGCTGGGCATGGTGGCTCACACCTGTAATCCCAACACTTTGAGAGACCGAGGCAGGATGACTTGAGCTCAGGAGTTCTGACCAGCCTGGGCAACATAGTGAGACCCCTGTCTCAACAAAAAGTAAATTTTTAAAAATTAGCCCGAAGTGGTGGTGTGGCTGTAGTCCCAGATATTGAGGAGGCTGAGGCGGGAGGATCGCAGGAGTTCCAGGCTGCAGTGAGCAGGATTGCGCCACTGCACTCCAGCCTGGGTGACAAGGTGAGAGAGACCCTGACACAAAACAAAACAAAACAAAACAAAACAAAATAAAATAAAAAAGAAATCTTTAGCTGCTCCTAGTAGCTTGAGAGATACGTCAGGCAGTGTCACCATCCCCATTTAACAGATGGGAAGGCTGGCTCAGTTTTGAGGCCACAGAAGAGCAAGGAGGCCCTGAGGGTCTCACAAGTCGCTTCCCGCCCTGGCCCTGTTGAATTCTTAGGGTCTGGCGCCAGGACATTGGCCGCGGGGCCCTAACTCCTGGCCTGCTCAGGAATATGGCACGGGCCGGTGGCAAGGCGCGGGTGCGGTGGGGAGGGGCGCTGACGCCGAGGCTTTTCCGCTCCAGCTGCGCGGGCCGGCGACACAGCAAATTCCGAGGGCACACCTGGCTGTGCAGCTGTCCCGGGACGACGATTTCCCATTCCTCCGGTCACCAGCCCCCCAGGGCACGGCCTTGACCCCGGGACTGCGGGGCCCCGCGCGGCACAGGAGCTGGGGGCGCCCTTTGGGGTTAAGCGCGCTAGGCCAGCCCTCGCCCTCCCCGCTGCCAACCCCAACCCCCTGGCACTGGGTGTGGAGGCAGCTCTGCCTCTGAAGGTGGTCCCGGCCCGCGTGGCCTTGCCAGCTCCACCTTCCAGGAATCTCCTCCCCACCTTTTCAAAGGGTGCTAGTCCTTTCCAGCACCCAGGAGGGTGAGGGGCTCCCTGACTCAGCCCTTGATAACTCCTTACTTAATGGGAGGGCAAGAATGAGGAGGGGCAGCTCGGTGGCCCTCTTCGGTTCTGCGTTCTGGGGGTCCATGGGAAATCGGTCCTAGGAGGATGGACTGGGATGAGGGGCCCCCCTTCCCTGAAGGAAGCTCTCCCTACCTCCTTCCTACCCCCATCCCCCATGCCCCATAAGTCTCCAGGACCCGGCACAGGGCAAGGCCTCCAGCCCTGCAAAAACTGGCTTCTGTTTACCTCTGAGCCCATCTCTCCATCCACCTCTTACACTCTTGACCCTGTAGGTCCTCCCTAACCTGACCTTCTTCAGTTCTTTTTTGTTGTTTTTGTTTGTTTTAGGGGTTTTTTTGTTTTTGTTTTCATTTTGAGACAGGGTCTTGCCCTATTACCCAGGCTGGAGTGCAGTGGGGTGATCTCAGCTCACTGCAACCTCTGCCACCCAGGTTCAAGCCATACTCGTGCCTCAGACTCCTGAGTAGCTGGAATCACAGGTGCGCACCACCACTACTGGCTAATTTTTTTGTATTTTTGGTAGAGACAGGGTTTCCCCATGTTGGCCAGGCTGGTCTTGAACTCCTGAGCTCAGGCAATCCGCACACCTTGGCCTCCCAAAGTGCTGACCTTCTTCAGTTCTTTTTTTTTTTGGACACAGAGTCTCACTCTATCACCCAGGCTGGAATGCAGCAGTGCCATCTCGGCTCACTGCAACCTCCACCTCCTGGATTTAAGCGATTCTCCTGCCTCAGCCTCCCAGGTAGTTGGGATTACAGGTGCAGGCACCACCATGCCTGGCTAATTTTTGTATTTTCAGTAGAGATGGGGTTTCACCATGTTGCCCAGGCTGGCTGGTTGCCAGGTGATCCACCTGCCTCGGCCTCTTAAAGTGCTGGGATTACAGGGGTGAGCCACGGCGCCAGGCCCTTCTTCAGTTTTTAAAATGAACCCGATTCCCTCTAGCCTCAGAGGGTGGACCCAGGTGGTTCCCTCTCCTTGCTCTGCCGTCTTCCCCCCTCCTCCACATTCCAGCTTCCAGTTTTCTTCATCTGACCTCCACTTATTTTTCTGTTTTCTGCTTAGTCATCACCTGTGACTAACATTGTGATGAACGAAGTGTTTTGAAAATCTTGAACCATAGATCTTCTACAGGAAGTTTAGAATCAGCCCTCCAGCTTCCTCTTGAAACCTTGTTGGAATTTTGATTGGGATTGTATCGAATCTATAGATTAATCTGGAGTGAACTGACAACACATAGGTTTACCAAAACAATGACATGAGTCAGTGATGATACAAATTAGACACAGCTCCTTCCTTCAAAGAGCTTATTTATACTCTTCCTATTTTATTTTACTTTATTTTATTTTGTAAGAGAAGATCTTATTGGGTCCATTTTACAGATGAAGAAACTGAGGCTTGTGAGTTGATATGACTGGCTCTGGGTCCTATGGTAAGGAACAGGTGGGGCCAAGACCCCACCTATGTCTGTTTGGCTCAAGAATCTGCCTATTCAGTCGATTCAGTCCATGGGTTTGGTTTGTGTGTGTGTCTGTGTGTTTGCAGGTAGGGTATGTTTCCATGTACCCAGAGTGGAAAAGCATCTCCTTTTAAAGATAGATGGGGTTGAGGGACAGTGTAGGCATGTCTGCTTTATTGGAAGGTAGCTTCTATTTGCGTTGGTGTCAGGGTCATTAGCAATGTGTGTAGTGTTGGGGGGCTAGTGGTTATGTTGGGGAGGGTATTTATGTGTATTGGGTGGAAGTATGTGTTAGGAGGACAAGAACAGGATATTTCTGTTGGTGTGTCTGTTTTTTCTTCTATACGATTTTACTTTTATACCTGTTGAAAGTGCTCTTTTAAATTGAACAAATGGCTAGGAGCAGTGGCTTATGCTTGTAATCCCAGCACTTTGGGAGGCCAAGGCAGGAGGATTGCTTGAGCCTAGGAGTTAAATAAGCCTGGGCAACATGGCAAAATCCCATCTCTAAAAAAAAAAAAAAAAAAAAAACAAAAACAACAACAGCAACAACAACAAAAAAACAGATATAAAACATGTAAAACACCCCTGTAGGGACTCCCTCATGCCTCCTCTGAGCCAGTACCCCCCAACTCCTCACGAAAGCAGCCACTGTTCTGACTTCCATTACTCTAAATTAGGTTTGCCCGATCTTGAGTATCTTGTCAATGGAATCACACAGCATTTCTCTTTGGGGAGGTTAATAGCTGATATTGAACTAACTTTGCTTTGTGTGCTAAAAACTTTCCATATCTCACTGAATTTCTCATAGTAGCCAAATCAGCTAGCACCTGTTTATTTATTTATTTATTTATTAGAGACAGGCCTCTCTCTGTCACCCAGGCTGGAGTGCAGTGGCATGATCACAGCTCACTGTACCCTCAGCCTCCTGGGCTCAAGCAATCCTCCCTCTTCAGCCTCCTGAGTAGCTAGAACTACAGGCACATACCACGAGGCCTGGCTAATTTTTGTACCTTTTTTTTTTTTTTTTTAAGATGGAGCCTGACAATGTTGCCCAGGCTGCTCTCAATCTCTTAGGCTCAAGTGATACTCCTGCCTCGGCCTCCCAAAGTGCTGGGATTATAGGTGTAAGCCACCATGCCTGGCCAGCACCTATTAATTGTTCCCATTTTACAGATGAGCAAATGCTCAGAGAAGGCCCATGACTTGTTCCAGGTCACTCAAGAGTTATCAGAATCCACAGCTCTGGTCCATGCTCATTAGACGATCCTGCCTCCCTTGGGGTATTCTGCAGAAGAGGGGCACTGCTATCTGAGTGCAGAGAGCAGAAGACAGAGCCTGGAGCTCAGAGATGCTTCTGTGTGTGATTTATTCCCCAAGTCAGTTTCTCAGAATCTATTGTGAGGCCTCTCCAACCCCACCTTGCTGGGTCAGGGACTCAGCAGCCCAACCACCGTTATGCTGTGGAGACTCATCAAGCTATGGGGGTCGAGTCCCAGCTCCCAGACTTATTTGTTGTACAACTTTGGGCAAGTTGCCTCTGTCTTTGAACCTCCGTGTCCTCAACTGTTAAAAGGAGTTTAAATTTCTCCTGCTTGGTTAAGGGGTAACAGATGGAAGGTGTCACTGTATAAATTGCTACTGTTGTTATTTTCTTTAAAAAAAAAACCTCTATTTTTAATTAAAACACAAATATTGAAAGTCACATAAAACAAACATGGAACCTACTAGGTTATTATGAGGTAAACAGCTTGTAACCACAGGCCAGATCAAGAAATAGAAGCCCCGCCGGGCGCAGTGGCTCACGCGTGTAATCCCAGTACTTTGGGAGGATAGGTGCTGGGATGGGTGGCGAGGCGGGTGGATCACATGAGGTCAGGAGTTTGAGACCAGCCTGGCCGACATGGTGAAACCCCGTCTCTATTAAAAATACAAAAAATTAGCTGAGCATGGTGGCGGGCACCTGTAATCCCAGCTACTCAGGAGGCTGAGGCAGGAAAGAGTTGCAGTGAGCCTAGTGCCTTTGATCCAGCCTCAAAAAAAAACATAAATCACTCAAAAATTATATATATATATATATTATATATATTTTATATATATATTATTATTATATATATTTATTATATAATATATATTATATATATGTTATATATATATTTATTATATAATATATATATTATATATGTTATATATATTTATTATATAATATATATATATGCCCCTCAAATGCCCCACACCAGCCTGACTTTATAGTATTTGTTTCTTTTCGGTTTTACACCCAAATGTATAGCATTTAAGTTTATAGTAATTTGCCTCCCATCACCTTTGTTCCCTTACAGTTTGTCTTTTGAAGAACCTGGGGCATTGAATTTTAAGAGTTTCCGCAGGGCTGGGCATGGTGGCTCATGCCTGTAATCCCAGCACTTTGGGAGCCCGAGGCAGGTGGATCACCTGAGGTCAGGAGTTCAAGACCAAGCTGACCAACATGGAGAAACCCTGTCTCTACTAAAAATACAAAAAATTAGCCGGGTGTGGTGGCGCATGCCTGTAATCTCAGCTACTCGGGAAGCTGAGGCAGGAGGATCACTTGAACCCAGGAGGCAGAGGTTGTGGTGAGCCGAGATCGCACCATTGCACTCCAGCCTGGGCAACAAGAGCGAAACTCCGTCTCAAAAAAAAAATTTTTAAAAAAAGTTTCCTCAGAGCCCAAATCCTCACTGCTCTTTTCCACTCATGCACCCTTCTCCTGGCTTCCTCCCTCCTCCTGCTTGGATTTGGAGTAACGTAGATCTGGGTTGCAGTCCTGAGTCTACCCTTTCCTGTGTGACTTTGGACAAATCACTTAACCTCTCTGAACCTCTTTCCTCAACTGACAAATGGGTACATGACCTAGATCATCTCTAAGGGCCTTCCCGCTTTCTCAGTCTCCTCTCTCAAGCACCAGGCTCTTGCCCCACAGTCTCTTCTCAAAAACAACTTTTTTGTTTGTTTGTTTTGAGACAGAGTCTTGCTCTGTCACCCAGGCTGGTGTGCAGTGGCACAATCTCGGCTCATTGCAACCTCCGCCTCCTGGGTTCAAGCAATTCTCGTGCTTCAGCCTCCCGAGTAGCTGGGACTACAGATGTGCGCCACCACACCCAGCTAATTTCTTGTATTTTTTGGCAGAGGTGGAGTTTCGCCATGTTGGTCAGGCTGGTCTCGAACTCCTGACCTCAAGTGATCCACTCCCTTAGCCTCCCAAAATGCTGGGATTACAGGTGTGAGCTACCACACCCGGCCAAAAACAACTTGACTGGGTGAAAAGAACACTGGGTAGGAGTCAGAGAGACCTGGCCTTGGAATCTAGTTTCCACTGGAACTAGCTGTGTGAACTTGAGCAAGTTACTTAACCTCTCTGAGTTTCCACTTCCTTGTCTATAGAATGGGGATCCTGACACCCAACCCATGAAACTGGAATGAGGCTTACCTGAAGTCATGTCCCTAAGACATTTAGTGTCTGGCATCTGGTATGTGCTACAGAAATGTTGACTGTTATTGTTTTTTTTGTTTGTTTGTTTGTTTGAGACGGAGTCTTGCTCTGTCCCCCAGGCTGGAGTGCAGTGGCGCGATCTTGGCTCACTGCAAGCTCCGTCTCCCGGGTTCACGCCATTCTCCTGCCTCAGCCTCTCCGAGTAGCTGGGACTACAGCCGCCTGCCACTAAGCCCGGCTAACTTTTTTTTTTTGTATTTTTAGTAGAGACGGGGTTTCACCGTGTTAGCCAGGATGGTCTCGATCTCCTGACCTCGTGATCCGCCCGCCTCGGCCTCCCAAAGTGCTGGGATTACAGGCTTGAGCCATCGCGCCCGGCCGACTGTTATTGTTATTAGCTATTATTTATTATTTATTGACTGCTTGCTCTGTGCCAGGCATTGTGTCAAGTGTCTTAAGATGTACTAACTCATTTAATCCTCACAGCCATGCTATGAGATAGCCCCATCTTATAGATGAGGAAACTGAGGCACGGAAGGGTTAAGTAAATTGCTGAAGGTCACACAGGTAAAAAGCCATGGAATTGATCCATGAACCCAGGCTGTCTGGATGCAGAGCCTGCCCTATTACCCACCAAGCTGCACTCAAATACTACTACTTTCTGGAAGAATGTTCTCTTTGCTTGTCCAAGCCCAGAGAGAATTCTAGTAGGGGTGAGGATGGAGCAGTAGCTGAATCCAGTTGGTCAAATCCAAGGGTGAGAAAGACTTTCTTACCCTAACGCGAGATAAATGTCCAGGGCATTAACTTGAGCTGGCCCAAGTGCAGTGGCCCACACAGGTAATCCCAGCACTTTGGGGGGCCAAGGTAAGAGGATTGTTTGAGCTTAGGAGTTCTAGACCAGCCTAGTCAACAGAGTGAGACCTTGTCTCTACTAAACATTTTAAAAATCAGCCACATGGTAGCACGTGCCTATAGTCCCAGCTGCTCGGGGAAGCTGAGGCGAGAGGACCATTTAAACCTGGGAGATCGAGGCTGCACTGAGTCATAATCGCGCCACTGCACCCCAGCCTGGCCAACAGAGCAAGACCCTGTCTCAAAACTAAAATAAAAAGAAAAATAGGCCGGGTGCAGTGGCCCATACCTGTAATCCCAACACTTTGGGGGGGAGTTTGAGACCAGCCTGGCCAACATGGTGAAACCCCATCTCTACTAAAAACACAAAAATTAGCCAGGCCATGGTCGTGGGTGCCTGTAATCTCAGCTACTTGGGAGCTGAGGAAGGAGAATTGCTTGAACCTGGGAGGCAGAGGTTTCAGTGAGCCGAGATTGTGCCACGGCACTCCAGCCTAGGCAACAAGAGTGAAACTCTATCTCAAAATAAAATAAAATAAAATAAAATAAAAATAAATAAAAATAAGTTGGGCCACCCCTGATTATTTCCTGGCCCCACCCCTAATATTTTACCCATTGAAAACCTGCCAAAGTGCAACTGGGACCAGCTTTCTTCAATGGGGGCAGCAGAGAGGGTCTGACTGGGAAGTTGCTGTGTGTTTGCTACCAGAGTGAGTTTCTGGGTTTCTGTGGATGCATGAATGTGTGGAGTAGGCGATGATGGTCTTGTCTGCATGGCTGGACTGCGGGGTCTTCCTCGATGTCTGTCTCTCAACACTGTGGAGAGGCAGTATGGGGGTGCCTGTCCCACCTCTCCCACCCACAGGATGTGTGACCCGGGGCAAATGACTCACCTTTTTGTGCCTTAGTTTCTTCATGTATATAAAAATGTGGATGATGATAATAATAGGGTTATTCTGAAGATTAAATGAGATTGCCCATGTAATGTGCTTAAAACATGCTGGCCACTTATGAGAAAGTAGCTAATACCATCAGCTTATATGTAGTAGACATGCTTAAGTGTGTAACCTGTGGGTTTCTGTATATTTATTCAGGACACCTGTGGTGTACAATGGAGAGGATATTAGGGCCTGGCGCGGATGAGCTCTGTGATTTGTGGGAGGGAATGTGCTTATTTGAGTGTGTGCACAAACGTGTGTGTGTGTGCACATACATGTTGTGTGTGTTCTGCGTACAGCAGATGCATGCGCCTTCTGCACATGTGCGAGGACGTTCACTGCCAGGACCCAGGTTACCACACAAACAGTCTCCATCCCTAGGACAAGTCACTGAGGCTCACGTGTGCCTTGGTATCTTCATCTGTACAATGGGTGGAGTCACTACCCCAAAGGCAGCTATGAGGCCCAAGTGAATTGAGGATGTGAAGTTCTGAGCCAGTGCAAAGTGCTAGTTACATAGGAGTGGCTTGTGCTATGCGTTCTGAGAGAGCCGGGCTTACTTGTTGACACTCCTGGGTTCCTAAGTGCCAAGGCTGTTTGTATCTGCCTTCCCTGGCCTGCAGAATTTGCCCTAGTGTATCGAAGATCCCAGCCTGTTGTAGTCAGAAGAGCCAGAATTGGAAACCTACCAAAGCGAAACTGGGAACAGCCTTCTTCAATGGGGGCAGCAGCTTCAATTCAGCTTCTTCAGTGGGGCATCCAAGGCCCAAAGAAGGATAAGAACTTGCCTCAAGACACCCAGCACACTGGAGGCAGAGAGGGGGCTAGATCGAACCAGTCTCTCTTGTCCTTCTGGCACAGTGGGAGAGCCCCCATAGGGGTCAGGGATCGCAGCCCTCACCCCTCACTGCTCTGCCCTCCCCACCTTCCCCAGCATCCAGCCATCACTGCTCCAGCAGGAAGGTGTGTGCTTTGGCAGCCGCACTGTCTGGGCTGCCTGTGGTGGGAATTCCACGTGTCTGGAAAGGACCCGTCTGAAGTAGCCCAGTCCCAGCCCCCAGCCCTGCTTCGCCAGCTGGCCCGGGGTTTGGCCTGCTGCCCCGAGACTAGGTTCAGCCTGGGAATCCTCAGAGCTTGCTAGAAGAATAGTCTGAGGATTGCAAATTCTTCACCTGTGTTTTTTATATAACACCTTTCTTTTGTAAGTCTATCCCCTTCGATTACAAAAGTAATGCTTGTTATTTTGGGGGAATACAAGTAATGAAAGAGGAGAAAATTGAACTCTTTCTTAACCTAGGACTTCAGCAACTCAGAGACCAACAAGACTTTAAACACACACACACACACACACACACACACACACTCGTCCATTATCTACATACTCATACATTCACCTGGGGACACATGTGACCCAAGAACACTCAAACACACACGTGTGTAAGTATACTTGCACACACATACACCAGTGCATACATACTCTCACAAGTACACACATGTACACACAAATACCTTCACACACACATTCCTGGAGTGCATACTGTGTGCCAGCCACTGTACTAAGGCTCCACAAATGTTCACTCATTTCATCTTCGCGGCAGTGCTACAAGGTAGGCACCATTATTTCTCCCATTTTACAGATGAAGCACACAATGGTTGAGTAATGTGCCCAACACCTAGTTAGTGAGGGGGTGGGATAATGGAGATTTGAACCCAGATTCGTGGGCTTAATTCATTTGCTAATGAATAGGCTGTGTTTGAGTGGCATCATGACGAACATCACCCTAGGCTTTTTTTCCTTATGCATCTACATTTGGTTTGGTTAGAAAATGGCATCTTTGGCTCATACAAAAAAATTAGCCAAGTGTGGTGGTGCATGCCCGTGGTCCCAGCTATTCAGGAGGCTGAGATGGGAGGATCACCTGAGCCTGGGAGGTGGAGGTTGCAGTGAGCCGAGATTGTGCCACTGCACTCCAGCCTGGACGACACAGCAAGACTCTGTCTCAAAAGAAAAAAAAGGAAAGACAGCCTGTCCAATATCGTGAAACCCCATCCCTACTAAAAAATACAAAAATTAGCCAGGTGTGGTGGTGTGCACCTGTAGTCCCAGCTACTTAGGAGGCTGAGGCAGGAGAATTGAGGTTGCAGTGAGCCGAGATTGTGCCACTGCACTCCAGCCTGGGTGACAAAGTGAGGCAAAAAACAAAAAGAAAGAAAAAAAGAAGGAAAGGAAAGGAAAAGCAAAAGGAAAAGGAGAAGGAAAAGGCATCCTTTTTAGATACTAACCAGGCCTGGGGTCAGATCTGGATTTAAATCCTGGCGTGATTGCAGACTGGCTGGCTTGACTTTGGGCTTGTTCTTTCTCCTCTCTGGGGCTCAGTTTCCTCATCTGTGAAATGGGGAGCTATAGTACCTGCTTCTGAGGGTTGGCTGAGCTTGTTTGTAAAGCACTCAACCCTGGGCTTGGCACATAGCAGGGGCTCACTAGATGGGCCATATTAACTGTGTACTCCAAGGCTGGAGGGTGTTGTAGGGAAAAGTCAAAAAATACTCTCCAGATGCAAGGTGGCCTTAATATGTCAGGATGTGGAAGGCAGAGAGAAGCCTCGGGGTCTGGGATCTCCCGTAGGGGATGAGCATTTTTTCCTAGAATCCCTGCCCTATTGCCACATCACTACCCTGACCATTCGCCCAGCCCAGCCCTACACGCTTCAGGTGAAAGCAGAGAGAGAGGGGCAGGACAGAAAAGCCCATCAAGCAGAAGGTGGAGCCTCCCTGCAGGAGTCTGGCCTGGCTGGAAGGGGAGGGGGCCGTGGGGCCAGGGACATCAGATGCCAACAGCGCCCAGGGGACTGTTAAAGTCGCTGCGCCGCCAGGTGGGCCAGGGTGTCTGCGGAGGTCCCCAGCCTCCTGGGCTGCCGCCTGCCGCCATTTGTGCTGCCCGTCCTGGGTATACACCGTTGGAGCCTCCTGCCTGGTCTCTCATGCTTCTCTGTCTCTAAGTCTCTTGCTCCTTCTTCTGTTTCTGCCTCTCTCTCTGTCTATTTCTGTCCTCCCCCAGCCACATCGTTGCCTCTCTCTCATTCTCTCTTATCTCTTTACCTTTCTATTTCTCATTCTTTTTTCTCTGTAACTCTTTTTTTCTGTCCCCTTTTTGGTCTATCTTTTTTCTCTGCCTCTTTCATTCTCTGCCATTGGGTTTTCTCTGTGTCTCATTCTCAATTCCTAAATTGCAGCAAAGCAGGGACAAAAGGACCGTGCAATATGCCCTGGGGTAAAGTGGGCCCTGCCCTCCGAGGGCACTGACTAAGCCCGCTCAAGCAGGATTGGTGAAGAGGATGTCTAGGCTGGAGAGGGCTGCTGTCTGTCTCCTGGGCTGGAGGGACAGAGCCCTGGCTTTGAAGTGGTGGCACCATCTCACCCCAGGGCCATGTCTGGATTAGCCACTGTCTGGGCATTTCTTCCCCTTGCCCAACCCACTCAGTCCCCTGGGGTGGAAAGGAAGGGGTGCTGGGCATCTGGACCAGAGCTGCATCTGGAGGTCTTTGCCAAGTTCCCAGGAGGCAGCATCCTCTGGGTCGGCACTGCTGGAGAACGCTCAGGGTCTGGTGCTCTCGTGCCTGCCCCTTCCAGGCAGCCGGCTCTGATTGCACAAGGCAGACCTGTGACTCCTCCATCCAGCTATGCCCCTGCTGCCCAGCACCGTGGGCCTGGCAGGCCTCCTCTTCTGGGCTGGCCAGGCAGTGAATGCCTTGATAATGCCTAATGCTACCCCAGCCCTGGCCCAGCCCGAGAGCACAGCTGTGCGGCTCCTGAGTGGCCTGGAGGTGCCCAGGTACCGCCGGAAGCGCCACATCTCTGTGAGAGACATGAATGCCTTACTGGATTATCACAACCACATCCGGGCCAGCGTGTACCCACCTGCCGCCAACATGGAATACATGGTGAGTCACTGTACCTGCCCCCAACCCCCCACAGTGTCCCTTCCGGCAAACACAGCCGATTCATCTTGGCCTAGAATGACTGGCTTTGAAGAGCTGGACCACTTGCCTGCCTGGCCCCACTAGCCAGTATCTGGGTGTCGACCTGTAGAAAGGGCAGGAGTTAATCTGCCCATTTTACAGATGAGGAAACCAAGAAGGTTGCACAGCTCTTCCAGTGAGTCAGGCATGGGACTACTGTGTAAGGAGCGGCTCTGTGCGCCAGGCACTGCACGTGAGTATCATCTCCATTTTCCAGAGGAAGAAACTGAGACTCAGAGAATTAATTTGCCCAAGGTCACCCAGCCAGGATTTCAATCCAGGTCTGCCTGCTGCCACCTGGCATCATCACAACTGTAACCATCACAATCCCCTACCCAAGAATTTTGGCTCCCCACACTGGGGACCTGCAGGGGGTGCGTGGCTGGTGCTTTCTATGTTATTGTCTCTTTACCCTAAGGGTTTGACTGACACACCCACACCATCCTCCGCAAGCCCCTGGAGGCAGGCTTGGAGCAGTGGGGACAGGTACTGGGGAAACTCAGGCTGAGGAAAACCAGCAGCTGACTAGCAGAGGAAGCTGGGATGTCTCCCCTCAAAGAGGCAGGGCTGGTGGCTCTCACTCCAGCCCCCAAGAAGTCAGAGGAGGGCACCAACCTTTTGCTTACAGCTTCTCCCCCAGGGCCACTGTCCAAAACCAGCCTAGAGGGATGGGTTTCCAGCCCACCCAGAGATGTCTTTAGGGAAAGAGTTTGCCAGTCTGCCCCCTGAAAGACCAACACATGCCACTCGATAGCCTGAAAACTTAACTTTTTCATCGTATCCATTGACTTATATTTGGAGTACACTTGGAACCAGGCACCGTGCTAAGCCTTGTGGATACTGCTGGGAACTGAATGGACAAGGCCCCTTCCTTCATGGAGCTGACATTTTAGTGGGAATAAGAGAAAACAAGCATGAACAACAAGATATTAATATATATGATAATGTGAGGAGGCAATACGGTGTTGGGAGGGACGGGAATAGGAGCTGGGACGGCAGGCAGCTAGAGCGCAGGGGAGTCATTGACTCACTCATTCATTCGTTAGCACCTGGAATGCCCTCCATTTTTCAAACAAATGGCACATTTATTGAGCACCCGTTGTGTGTGTGTGTGGCACCTGCCTCAACAGGTGTTTAATGATTGCAGGCGACATGGAGCGGAGAGGGTTAGATGTCTCACCAGAGACTCCAGGGAGGGCCTGAACATGTAGGTTTGATGTTTAGCCTGCTCCTTCCCTCAGTTTACCCCTTTGTGGCATGAAGGAAGCATTCCTCTGCTCTCTCTAAAAGACTGAGCCAGACAGCTGGGCGCAGTGGCTCACGCCAGTAATCCCAGCACTTTGGGAGGCCGAGGTGGGTGGATCACCTGAGGTCAGGAGTTCCAGACCAGCCTGGCCAACATAGTGAAACCCAGTCTGTACTAAAAATACAAAAATTAGCTGGGTGTGGTGATGGGCGCCTGTAATCCCAAGCTACTTGAGAGGCAGAGGCAGGAGAATCACTTGAACCTGGGAGGCAGAGGTTGCAGTGAGCCGAGATCCTGCCAGCCTGGATGACAAGAGCGAAACTCCATCTAAAAATAAAAAAAAAAAATTGGGCCAGACAACCCTGGGAAGATACCTGGACCCCTCTTTGGATGCCCCATTTCTCCCTCTCTAGCTGACTTCTACTCACAGAATAGGCCCTAGCAGCCCTTCTCTCACTGCCCCAAGAAAGTTTGGCTCCCATTTCTCACTCTCACACTGACCAGGAATGTAATGGTCAATGACTTCTTGAAGGCCTTGTTGCCTTGCTACCCTGAGTCCCCAGTGCCTAGAGATGTTGTTTGATATTTGATGAATGAACAAATCCTATCTCAGAGAATCCCAGGAAGTCAGAGATGGAAGGAAACTAGTATTTTATTGACATATTTTCTGGTTATAAAACTTGGGGAAATCACACGTTGGAAAATTACAAAACTGTTAGGATGAGGAGGGCATTCACCATATAGTGACGGGGACTAATCACTAAGACAAAAGAGCAAGGTGCAGAATAGAATGCTGCCATTTGCCAAAGTATATATAGGTGTGTGTGTGTGTGTGTGTGTGTCTATATAGAGAGAGCTGCTTGTACAGGTATAGAATATATACCTGTATACAGAGGACAGAAGAAGCAGTGGTGACTGCCTCTTGGGACGGCGTGCAGGGTGGTGGGGTTGGGGGAGAAGTATAGGAGAGAGATGAGACTTTCTACTGTTCCTCCTTGGTTATCTATTTTTATTGTTGTTGACGTGGAATCTCCCTCTGTTGCCCAAGCTGGAGTGTAGTGGCACAATCTTAGCTCACTACAACCTCTGCCTCCTGAGTTCAAGCAATTTTCGTGCCTCACCCTCCCAAGTAGCTGGGACCACAGGTACATGCCACCACGCCTGACTGATTTTTGTATTATTATTATTATTATTATCATTGAAGACAGAGTTTCACTGTTGTTACCCAGGATGGAGTACAATGGTGTGGTCTCGGCTCACTGCAACCTTGGTCTCCCAGGTTCAAGCGATTCTCCTGCCTCAGCCTCCCAAGTAGCTGGGATTATAGGTGCCCGCCACCACACCCGGCTAATTTTTATATTTTTAGTAGAGACAGGGTTTCACCATGTTGGCCAGGCTAGTCTCGAACTCCTGACCTCAGATGATCCGCCCACCTCGGCCTCCCAAAGTGCTGGGATTACAGATGTGAGCCACCATGCCCAGCCTAATTTTTGTATTTTTAGTAGAGAGGGGGTTTCTCCATGTTGGCCAGGATGGTCTCAAACTCCTGACCTCAAGTGATCTGCCTGCCTCAGCCTCCCAAAAGTGCTGAGACTACAGGCGTGAGCCACTGTGCCCAGGCGAATATCTTACATATTAAAATTATGCATATTTTCACGATTTAAAAAAGCTTTTGAATTAAACATTTTTAATGTTAAAATAAACACATTTAGAAAATGTGGATTGCCAGACGCAATCCACCTGCTTCAGCCTCCCAAAGTGCCCTGTAATCCCAGCACTTTGGGATGCTGAGGCAGGTGAATTGTTTGAGGCCAGGAGTTGGAGACCAGCCTGGGCAACATGGCAAAACCCCGTCTCTACAAAAATTAGCCAGGTGTGGTGGCACGCGCCTGCAGTCCCAGCTACTCAGGAGGCTGAGGTGGGAGGATCGCTTGAACCAGGAGGCAGAGGTTGCAGTGAGCTGTGATCGCGCCACTGCACTCCAGCTTGGGTGACAGAGTGAGATCCTGTCTCAAAAAAGAAAAGAAAAGAAAAAAAGAAAGAAAGAAAAAGAAAATACTATAAGTACAATTTAAGAATTAGTTATTTTCTCATCCTTCTGGGTTTGGTCACTTCTAGGGACTGCTGAGAACTCCTGTACGAACACCCTGGGACCTGCTCAGAGCAGAGCCCAAGCTCAGAGTCAAGAGATCTGGGTGTGGACCCCAGCTCTGGTGTGGACTCATGGTTGCCCTTCAAGTCATCAGCGAGCTAAGCCTTAGTCTTCTACTTTGTCATGTGGGTTTGTTGTAGGGTTCCAGGGAGATGGGATAGAAACGGCACCAGGTAAATGTGCATCTCTGGACACGGTTGTGACGATGGTGGCTGTTCCCCTGGGGAATTTCATTGCCTTTCTTTCCCCAGGTCTGGGACAAGAGGCTGGCCAGGGCTGCCGAGGCCTGGGCCACCCAGTGCTTCTGGGCACATGGGCCTTCACAGCTGATGAGATACGTGGGCCAGAACCTCTCCATCCATTCTGGCCAGTGAGTGACCTTCTGCCCTTCCTTCACTCAGTCATTCAACAAACACTCATTGAACACTTACTCTGTACAAGCTGCTGCACTTGACACTGGGATACAGTGGTGAGCAAGGCAGACAAGCTCTTCACCTGCAGGGAGCCTGCATTCTAGTTAGGAGGGGCAGGCAAAACCCTAACAAAGTTGTGTATACATTGAATTGAGGCAAGTCTTGTTTTGTTTTGAGAACAAACAAGTGCACAGATTGTGGTGGAACGTGAGGAGGGATTGAAAGACTCAGAAAATAGGATAAGGGGGCTGGGCACGGTGGCTCACACCTGTAATCCCGGCACTTTGGGAGGCTGAGGCGGGCAGATCACTTCAGGTCAGTAGTTCAAGACCAGTCTGGCCAGCATGGTGAAACCCTGTCTCTACTAAAAATACAAAAATTAGCTCAGCATGGTGGCGCATGCCTGTAATCCCAGCTACTCGGGAGGCTGAGACAGGAAAATCGCTTGAACCCGGGAGGTGGAGGTTGCAGTGAGCTGAGATTGCGCCACTGCACTCTAGCCTGAGTGACAGAGTGAGACTGTGTCTCAAAAATAATAAGTCAATAAAATAGAATAAAGATAAGAGGATAAAATAAAATAAAGATAAGTCTGAGAATGGCAAACCCATCCTTCTGGCCTGACCTTCTCACCGCCATTCTGACTCTCAAGTCAGAATCCGGGGACCTTCTGATCTGGGTGGCCTTGGGAAGTTATTTCCACTTTCTAAACTTTCTAAACCTTGGTGTCCCTGTTTGTAAAACAAAATTGTTAGCCTACCTCAGTTCTTTCCAGACTTGCGGATTTCACAGGCCTATAAAATTGCAAAAAGAAATCTGTGAGACTGCCACACAATTGTCAGATTTTTATTTTGCCAAATAAGGATGTTAGAAAAACAACTACCTTCCCATCCTCACCATTCTGACATCACCCCAGGGAGAGTGGGAAGGAATTAAGGCCAGTCCTTTCAAGTGAGCTTAGTGGAAATTCAGGGCCCTGTCTGCGTTTTTTCATGTCCTTCACTGGTCACAACCAGCACCAGCCTCTGAGAGCCATCAATGGTCACTCAGAGCCCTACAGAGCAGACATCGGGTGATTCAGTCCTGCCTCCATTTCACTTCCCCTCTCCCCTGCCACTGAACTCTTCCTGCCAGACTCCACCCCTACCCATGGCCACCATTTGAGAGGCTCACAGAGAGGAAGAAAGCAGTGTTAGAGACGAAGCTATGCTGTCGTAAATTATGAATGTGCATTCTTCCAGATTTTCTCCCTCTTTAGTCATTTATGTACATTTTTATATATTTGTGCCCCTGTCAAATATGTGTGATAGAAAAAGCCCTCAAAGGCCGGGTGCGGTGGCTCATGCCTGTAATCCCAGCACTTTGGGAGGCAGAAGCGAGTGGATCACCTGAGGTCAGGAGTTCGAGACCAGCCTGGCAAACATAGTGAAATCTCATCTGTACTAAAAATACAAAAATTAGCCAGGCGTGGTGGTGCATACCTGCAGTCCCAGCCACTTGGGAGGCTGAGGCACAAGAATTGCTTGAACCCAGAAGGCAGAAGCTGTAGTGAGCTGAGATCACACCGCTGCACTCCAGCCTGGGCAACAGAGCCAGACTCCATCTCAAAAAAAAAGAAAAAGCCCTCAGGTCCTCCCAGATGGTTTTTCAGACTGCAGAGGTTATTTCTGGGTGACACACCAGTATCTGCCTTCTCCTCACATCTCAGAGGCCTAGGAGATTGTCCGAGGAGCCCTTCCTTTCCTAAAAATGCAAGCTCCCCCGTCAGATGTACCTCCTGCCCGGCCCTCTGTATAACAGTAACACGTATGCTTTTTTGAGGACTTACCACTTGCCAGGTACAGGGAGGCACTTCATATGGGTTCAGAACATGCCTGTGAGGCAGGGCCACCGCCCTCCTGCTCACAGATAGGAAACTGAGATGGGGGAAAAGAAGCAAAGTGATCACCCAAGGTCACCAGCGAGTTGGCGGCCGAGCCACTTTTCCATCCTCTCACCCAGCTTCTTCCGTGTCCCCCGCCTCCCCAGGTACCGGTCCGTGGTGGATCTCATGAAGTCCTGGTCTGAGGAGAAGTGGCATTACTTGTTTCCGGCCCCGAGGGACTGTAACCCACACTGCCCCTGGCGCTGCGATGGCCCCACCTGCTCCCATTATACCCAGGTACTCCTCCGTCAGGGCTGACGGCCCCTGGGATAACACATCCTGGTGCCTTAGAAGAAAAGGAATGTGTGGAGCAGAAATGAGAATGCAAACAAAGACCTTTATGAGCTTCTTTTCAGCAAAGAAGCATATTCCTGGAAAGTTATGTGCACAATGAATTGAGGTGAATCTTTTTTGTTTTTGTTTTTTGTTTGTTTGTTTGTTTTTTGAGACAGAGTCTCACTCTGTTGCCGAGGCTGGAGTGTAGTGGCGAGATCTCGGCTCACTGTAACCTCTACCTCCTAGGTTCAAGCGAAACTCCGTCCCCCGCCCCACAAAAAAATTAAAAGTTATATATATATAAAGAAAGAAAATGACTGGGTGCAGTGGCTCACGCTTGTAATCCCAGTAACTTGAGAGGCTGAGATGGCAGGATTTCCTGAACGCAGGAGTTTGAGACCAGCCTAGGCAACATACAAAGATCTCATTTCTAAAAACCTTTTTAAAAATAGTGAGGCGTGGCCGGGTGAGGTGGCTCACGCCTGTAATTCCAGCACTTTGGGAGGCCAAGGGGGTGGATCATGAGGTCAGGAGATCGAGACCATCCTGGCTAACACGGTGAAACCCCGTCTTTACTGAAAATACAAAAAGTTAGCAGGGTGTGGTGGCATGTGCCTGTAATCTCAGCTACTCAGGAGGCTGAGGCAGGAGAATCATTTGAACCCAGGAGGCGGAGGTTGCAGTGAGCCGAGATCGCACTATTGTACTCCAGCCTGGGCAACAGAGCAAGACTCCATCTTAAAAAAAAAGAAAAATAGTGAGGCTTGGTAGTGCACACCTTTAGTCCCAGCTACTTGGGAGGCTGAGGCAGGAGGATCGCTTGAGCCCAGGAGGTTGAGGTTGCGGTGAGCTATGATCCCACCACTGCACTCCAGCCTGGGTGACAGTGAGACCCACCTCTCTAAAAATAATAATAATTTAAAAAGGAAATGAATAGAAAAGTATAGAAAATATGTTAGCTGGCCAGGTGTGGTGGCTCATGCCTGTAATCATAGCACTTTGGGAGGCTGAGGTGGGCAGATCACCTGAGGTCAGGAGTTTAAGACCAGCCTGGCCAACATGATGAAACCCCATTTCTACTAAAAATCCAAAAAATCAGCTAGGTGTGCTGGTGGGCACCTGTAATCCCAGCTACTCGGCAGGCTGAGGCAGGAGAATCACTTGAACCCAGGAGGCAGAGGTTACAGTGAGCTACTGCACTATAGCCTAGGTGACAGAGCAAGACTCTTTCTGGGAAAAAAAAAAGAAACAAAGGAAAGAAAAAAAGAAAGAAAGAAAGAAGAAGAGAGAGAGAGAAAGAAAGAAAGAAAAATATATTGGCTAATAAAAAAGAACAAGATCACATATTTTGCAGGAACATGGATGGAGCTGGAGGCCATTATCCTTTAGCAAACTATTGCAGGAACAGAAAACCAAATACCGCATGTTCTCATGTATAAGTGGGAGCTAAATGATGAGAACACATGGACACAGGGAGGGGAGCAACACACACTGGGGCCTGTCAGAGGGTGGAGGGCAGGAGGAAAGCATCAGGAAAATTAACGAGTACTAGGCCTAATTCCTGGGTGATGAAACAATCTGTACAAACTCCCATGACAGGAGTTTACCTATGTAACAAACCTGAACATGTCCCCCTGAACTTAAAACAAAAGTTAAAAAATCCAAAAAAGAAAAAAAAAAAAAAGAAGAAACCCAGATACTTTATTTCAAATTATTAAAAACAGATGGCCGGGAATGGTGGCTCGCACCTGTTATCCCAGCACTTTGGGAGGCCGAGGCGGGTGGATCACCTGAGGTCAGGAGTTCGAGACCAGCCTGGACAACATGGCAAAACCCCATCTCTACTAAAAATACATAAAATTAGCCAGGCATGGTGGTGCACGCCTGTAGCCCCAGCTACTTGGGAGGCTGAGGCAGGAGAATCACTTGAATCTGGGAGGCAGAGGTTGCAGTGAGCCAAGATATCACCACTGCACTCCAGCCTGGGTGACCGCAAGACTGTCTCCAAATAAATAAATAAATAAAAACATTAGTGACTGTCAAAAAAAAGAAAATATATTGGCTAGTCTGAAGGTAGTGAGTTCTCTCAATTGATTGTCTACAGTCAGTTTCAGATCCAACTCCCTTCTCATGACTGCACTTGACTGAGTGCAGCATGAAATGAAAGAAAGAAGAAAGAAAATATATCACACGTGATAACATAAGGCTAGTGATTCATAAAACCCTGGTTCAAATTGTGTGTATGTGTGTGTCTGTTTGTACACCTGTAACAATATAAAAATTATTCCTTACTGTTGGTTGTAATAAAAAAAAAGATCGAGAAACATTATGTTACAATATAAATGCCTCCGTTTCCTCCCCCAACACCTTGGAACAGGCAGACTGTCTCTCCCAGGAAGACCTCACCTAATGCAACTGTACAACCTCAGGGAGCCCGGGTCCCACTGAGCCCTTCTCATAGCCTTCTCTGTCTCTGTCCTTCACCAGATGGTGTGGGCATCCTCCAATCGGCTGGGCTGTGCCATCCACACCTGCAGTAGCATCAGCGTCTGGGGCAACACCTGGCATCAGGCGGCATACCTGGTCTGCAACTACGCCATTAAGTAAGTGCCTGCACCAAGGCAAAGGGGGCCCTGGGGCAGACGGGTGGGTCCTGAGAATTCAAAGAAAGATACGCTCCATATCTCTTCTTCATTCTAAGTGCCCTCAATACCATATAATTCTCATAGAAAAGCAAGAACAGGCCGGGCGTGGTGTCTTACGCCTGCAATCCCAGCACTTTGGGAGGCCGAAGCAGGTGAATCACCTGAGGTTAGGAGTTTGAGACCAGCCTGGCCAACATGGCGAAACCTCGTGTCTACCAAAAATACCAAAATTAGCTCGGCATGGTGGCGCATGCCTGTAATCCCAGCTACTCGGGAGGCTGAGGCATGAGAATCGCTTGAGCCTCAGAAGTGGAGCTTGCAGTGAGCCGAGATTGCACCACTGCACTCCAGCCTGGGCAACAGAGCAAGACTCCATCTCAAACAACAACAATAAAAACAAAAACAAGAACAAATTCTAAGTAAAAATGATATTTAGAATTTCTTTTTTTTTTTTTTCTTGGAGTCAGGGTCTTGCTCTCTTACCTAGGCTTAGAAGTACAGTGGCACGGCCACAGCTCACTGCAGCCTCAACCTCCCAGGCTCAAGTTTTCTAGTTTGTTTGTTGACATATCAAATGTTTGAAGCATTGAGTGTTATCAGTATAGTTGTTAAGATTTTTAGCCTCTGGGGCCAAGACTACCAGGGTTCAAATGTGTGATCTTACTTCTCTATTCCTGTTTCTTCATCTGCAAAATGGGAATAAAATAGTACCCAATTTTGGAATTGAGGGAATTGAGTGAGATAACACAGGTAATGCCCCCAGGCTCATAATAAGTGGGGAATACAGACTGGTTACTATTGTTATTACCAGGCCTAGGTTTGATTCCCCTCTGCAATGCATGTACTAAGCATTTGAATACATCATTTTATCTTGACAGGCTTTGGCCTTCCCCTTCCCCTTCCTTTCTTTCCTTCCCCTTTCCTTTTCCCTTTTTCCTTTCCCTTTTCCCCTTTCTCCTTTTTCCTTTCTCCTTTCCTCTCCTTTCTTTTCTTCTGTCTGGCTCTGTCACCCAGGCTGGAGTGCAGTGGCAGAATCTCAGCTCTGCAACCTCCACCTTCCTGGTTCGAGCAATCCTTACACCTCAGCCTCCCCAGTAGCTGGGACTACAGGCATTCACCACCACGCCTGGCTTATGCTTTGTTTTTTGTTTTTGTTTTTTTTGTAGAGATGGGGGTCTTGCCATGTTGTCCAGGCTAGTCTGGACCTCCTGGGCTCAAGCAGTCTGCCCACCTCAGTCTCCCAAAGTGCTGGGACTACAGGCATGAGCCACCAGGCCCAGCCCCTTTAAGGTTAATGCTACCTGGCTCACAGAATTTAAGGATTAAAATATAATGTGAGGCCAGGCATGGTGGCTCATGCCTGTAATCCCAGCACTTTGGGAGGCTGAGGCAAGTCGATCACCTGAGGTCAGGAGTTCAAGACCAGCCTGGCCAACATGGTGAAACCTCATCTCTACTAAAAGTACAAACATTAGTTGGGCATGGCGGTGCGTACCTGAGGAAGGAGAATCGCTTGAACCCGGGAGGCAGAGGCTGCAGTGACCCGAGATCATGCCACTGCACTCTAGCCTGGGCGACAATGTGAGACTCTATCTCAAAATAAAATAAAATAAATAAAATAAATAAGCCTCTGTGGTGCCTTGCCCATAGTACATGCTAAATAAATGATGGCCATGACTAGAACTAAGTTATAAACTCTTGGGCGTGGGAAATCGACCATTTTCATTTCTATATCCTTCTACTATAGCGATTGCAACCCTTTGGTTTTTTAAGCAGAACTTTTTTCTAAGTGGCTAAATTAAACAAAAAAAGAACTCCATGTCATCCCAGGTATCACCACCACCCACTCTCCCTGCCCCCAAACTTCTGAGAGCACCTTTTGAGAACTGTGGACTGACAGCAGCTGGCACAAATCCTGATGATCAATAGGTGCTCCAGAAGTGTTTGTTGAATGACTAAATGATCAAATGAGTCCTGTTAGGAAACCAGAAGTGAGTATTGTTCTGAGCACTTCAGCTGATTTCACTCACGGTCACTCAACAATCACGTTTGGAGAAAAAAGATTATATTTCTGCTCAAAGGTGTGTTCATTTAAGGTGGGAGAAAACAAAGCACTGGGGCTTGGCAAAGATAACGAATGCCACAGACCAGTGGTGAGATTATTAGGCAGCCATGAGCAAGAGCTGGAGGAACAATTTTAGGCTTTGAAAGGAGAAAGAGGGAGAAAAAGCCTGAGTGCAGTGGCTCATGACTGTAATTCCAGCACTTTGGGAGGCCAAGGCGGGCAGATCACTTGAGGTCAGGAGTTCAAGACCAGCCTGGCCAACATGGTGAAACCCCGTCTCTACTAAAAATACAAAAATTAACCAGGTGTAGTGGCACACGCCTATAATCCCAGCTACTCAGGAGGCTGAGGCACGAGAATTGCTTGAACCCAGGAGGCGGAAGCTGCAGTGAGCCAAGATCGCACCATTGCATTCCAGACTGGGTGACAGAGCAAGACTGCCTCTCAAAACAAAACAAACAAAAAGAATAAGAAAATCAACCCTTACAGGGGAGCCACTAATTGACCAGGCACAGTGCTGGGTGCATACATATATGTGATCTTTGCTGAATCCCTTAGAGAGGAGGTTCTTCTCTTGGTTTTACAGGAGAAACCAAGGCTTGCAGGTTGGGCACAGTGGCTCATGCCTGTAATCTCAGCACTTTGGGAGGCTGAGGCAGGAGGACTGCTTGAGTCCAGAAGTTTGAGACTAGCCTGAGCAGTATAGGGAGACCCGCATCTCAGCAAATAATTAAAAAATTAGCTAGGCATGGTGGCATGTGCCTGTAGTCTTAGCTACTCAGAAGGCTGAGTTGGGAGGATTGCTTGACCCCAGGATGTCAAGGCTGCAGTGAGCTATGGGTGATAGAGCAAAAATCTGTCTCAAATAAATAAATAAATAAAAATAAAAAAAGGAAAGAAAAAAAAGAAACCAAGTCTTGCAGATGTGACTTGCCCTGGGTCCCCAGGGCTGGTCAGTGGCAGTGCTGAGATCTGGACATCTGTGTGAAGGTTACTCACTTAATGCTCCTCTGTCTCCCTGGGACCTTTTCTCTTCCAGGGGCAACTGGATTGGCGAGGCCCCGTACAAGATGGGAAAGCCATGCTCTGCCTGTCCCCCCAATTATCAAGGCAGCTGCAATAGCAACATGTGCTTCAAGGGGCTGAAATCCAACAAGCTCACATGGTTCTGAATTTTCTCTGGGCTTTGGTGCGCCTCCAGCTGGGCCTGACCCTCCATGTCCTGCCCTCAAAAAACTGGGTGGAGAAATAATTGTTTCTTTAAAGGATATGAGTTAGAATCACCCCCTATTGAATTTTCCCTCCTAGATTCCGTTTCTTAAATGTCCAACATGGGTCAAAAGAAAATGACCTCCTTGCCTTCCTTCTTTCCTAGTTGCATCTTTCTTTTCTTGGGCCTCCGGGAAAGAGCCCTGCATCTTTCACTAATTCAGTTCTCAGAGAACCAAGGCTGGAAGGCATAGAACTGGCACCTCAGGACCAGGCATAATGGCTCACACCTATAATCCCAGCATTTTGGGAGGCTGAGGTGGGAGAATCACTTGAGTCCTAGAGTTGGAGAACAGCCTGGAAAGCATGGCAATACCCCATCTCTATTTAGAAACAAACAAACAAACAAACAAAAAACCTGGCACCTTGGTTTTGTAACTCTCAGGCCTTGTCAGACCCAAATGACTTTGTCCATCCAATGAAAGGAACTCCACCGGGCGCGGTGGCTTACACCTGTAATCCCAGCATTTTGGAAGGCTGAGGCAGGTGGATCACCTGAGGTCAACATTTCGAGACCAGCCTGGCCAACACGGTGAAACTCTGTCTCTACTAAAAATACAAAAATTAGCCAGGAGTGGTGGCTCGCGCCTATAATCCCAGCTACTCGGGAGGCTGAGGCAGGAGAATCGCTTGAACCTGGGAGGTGGAGTTTGCAGTGAGCAGAGATCCAGCCACTGCACTCCAGCCTGGAGAAAGAGTGAGACTCTAAAAAAAAAAAAGAAAGAAAGAAAGAAAGGAAACCCGCTTTCATTCATCCCATAACAGTCAACCAGTTTCTGGGCAGCCTTTGAGGACTTGTGATTTGCTCCCTGAGTTGGGCACATTTCAGGCGCATGATTTTAAAAAACATTGAAATTGGCTTGTGGACATCCGCCCCCCCACCCCCACTGCATGGTATTGGAGCCACCACGGAGTCCAGGCCCCCGTTTTTATAGATGTGTACACTGAGGCTCAGAGCAGGGTGTAACTTACCCAGAGTTGCACAGCTTGTCTTTGACGGCCAAGGTTAGAGCTCGGTCTCTCACAGCTCCTTCCTGTTTCCTCGGCTCTCAGAACTGAGAAGTGAAAACCAAAGTTGGCCTGACGGGACTCTCTCTGGGCCTTTTTTTCTCTTTCTATCTCTGCCTCAGTCTCTCTCTTGTCTACAGTCCGTTCTATCTCTGCCTATTTTTGTTTTGGTATCTGCATCTCTGATTCTTTTTCTCCCATATAATCTTACTCTCATTCCAATAAACCATTTCCCCTCTCCCCCCGATCCCACCCAGGGATCATAGCACACAAAAGTCCTTTTGTCTCCAGAGATAGTAAAATCTCCTCCCTCAGACCTTGCCCTGTAGCTGGGGCCCACTCCCTGCCTGGCTGGAGAGCTCCTCCTTTGAAGACCTGGGATGGAAAACAGGCCCTTTTCTGTGGAGTCCCTAAGTTGTCCTGGATGGAATGAGTTTTCTCATCCTGTGCATGTCACCCCCTCCCATTCCATCCCCAATAAAGTCTTTTGAGATCCAGTTTAGTGGCTCTTTCTGGTCCCTCCCTCTCTCGGCTCCCAAGAGGGTCAAAAGACAAGGAACGGGAACTGGGTGGGGGAAGATGGGTGAGAGGAAAACCAGCTCAACTGGAAGACCAGGGGAAGGAACTAATAGCGCTTTGGGCCCCGCTCTGCAGAAGGCTAGATCAATGCACAAGTGCATGCACGTATACTATTGCTCCACTTTACAGATGAGATAAATGAGGCGTGGGGTGAGTACTAATTTCTAAATGCTGGAAATGAGTGAAATAAGAGAACTAAGAGGTTGGGCGTGGTGGCTCATGCCTGTAATCCCAGCACTTTGGGAGGCCAAGGCGGCAGAGAGCTTGAGGCCAGGAGTTCAAGACCAGTCTGGGCAACACAGGGAAACCCTGTCTCTACTAAAATTACAAAAATTAGCCAAGCATGGTGGGGCACGCCTGTAATCCCAGCTACTCAGGAGGCTGAGACACCAGAATTGCTTGAACCCAGGAAGTGAAGGTTGCAGTGAGCCAAGACTGCACCACTGCACTCCAGCCTGGGTGACAGAGCAATTCTGTGTCTCAAAAAAAAAAAAAAAAAAAGAGAGAGAAAGAGAATTAAGGACACTGTTGTGAGTTCATTGTTCTTAGACTATATCTTTCCTACTTTATTTTTTGGAATGGGCTCTTGAAGGCAGTATCAGAAATGGAAAACCCAAGAGATCATGTGGAATTCCTACCTTACAGTGGCACTTTTTGCTTGTCTCTTCCCTGGCACAGTGGCTCACACCTGTAATCCCAGCACTCTGGGAGGCCGAGGAAGGTGGATCACCTGAGTTCAGGAGTTCCAGACCAGCCTGACCAACATGGTAAAACCCCGTCTCTACTAAAAATACGAAATTAGCCAGGCGTGGTGGTGCGTACCTGTAATCCCAGCTACTTGGGAGGCTGAGGCAGGAGAATCGCTTGAACCCAGGTGGCGGAGGTTAAAGTGAGCCGAGATTGCACCACTGCACTCCAGCCTGGGCAACAAGAGCAAAACTCTGTCTCAGAAAAAAAAAAAAAAGAACAGATTTAATGAAGCTTCTTGAGTCTCAGTTTTTACATCTGTAAAATGAGAATATTGACTATGACAATTCAGTGACATTAAGAGCATACAATGCTGACAAACTCAACAGTTCATAAATGCCAGTGGTTGTCATTCTCATTATCCTGGTGCTCAGGAAGGCAATGTGAGACCTGTTGAAATAGCATGGGCTTTGGGGTCAGATGATGCTGAATTCCAGTTCTGTGTCAGCTCCTTCCTAGTTATGTGACCTCATGATGCTACGTCATGCAGGGGGTCACATACCACTTAAATCTCCAGAACACTTTGGGAAAATGACATAGGGTTAGCAAACCTCCCCTACCCTCATATAAAAATATTAATACTTTTTTTTTTTGAGATGGAGTCTGGCTCTGCTGCCCAGGCTGCAGTGCAGTAGTACAATCTTGGCTCACTGCAACATTTGCCTCCTGGGTTCAAGCGATTCTCCTCCTTCAGCCTCCTGAGTAGCTGGGATTACAGGTGATCGCCACCACACCCAGCTAATTTTTGTATTTTTAGTAGAGATGGGATTACACCATGTTGGCCAGCCTGGTCTCAAACTCCTGACCTCAAGTGACCCACCTGCCTCAAGCCTCCCAAAGTGCTGGGATTACAGGCATGAGCCACCACGCCCGACCAGGAATATTAATACTTTTTTTAAAAAAATCCAACAGGAATTTATTTATTTATTTATTTATTTATTTATTTATTTATTTATTTTGAGATGGAGGAGTCTTGCTCTGTTGCCCAGGCTGGAGTGCAGTGGCACGATCTTGGCTCACTGCAACCTCTGTCTCCCTGGTTCAAACGATTCTCTTGCCACACCCTCCCGTTTGCCACCATGCCCAGCTAATTTTTTATTTTTAGTAGAGACGGGGTTTCACCATGTTGGTCAGGCTGGCCTCAAACTCCTGACCCCGTGATCGGCTCACCTCGGCCTCCCAAAATGCTGGGATTACAGGCATGAGCCACTGCGTCCTGCCCCAAAATCTAACGTTTGTTATCACTGTTGTTTTACAAAAGAAAGGACATTTTAATGCAACCCATGCCCATCCATAGGGGCTGAAGGTCCCTCTGAGGTGATTGATAAAGCTGAAAAAAGAGACTATGGGAAGAGAAGAGGAATATATCAATTAGCTGTTTTAGAGGCAGGGCAAACTATGAGCTAGGTATTTCTATAAGGAAATGAAATAATTTACTAAAAAACATACAGCAAGAAAATAGTAGAGCTGGAGTTTTCTGATTTTTCTGAGTCCAGAATTTGTTTCACTGTTCCCATTTCAGCTCTCTCTAACAGGATGAATGACCTTGATTTCAGAATCCCCAAGCAGGTGGTGAGATCCAAAATTGAGACAAAAGAAACGGGGCTGTTCCAAAAAAAGCTAGGTGGCAGGTGTCTAACATGCCAGGGAGCTAAAACAGGGTGTGCAAGTTTCAGCAGCAGGTTGAATTTAGAATGGGGAGGGAGACCAGAGGAGACGCCAGACAGGATGACTTTGTCCCATTGGCCTGCAGGCAGACCCATGTTTCTGTTTCTCCACCCCTCATATCACCCACCAGTTTGTAATAGTATCTTTGAATGACGATCTGACTAACGTCTGTCTTCTCCATTAGTCCACAAGTTTTGGGGGTACATCTACTTTGCTCATTTCCATATCACCAGAGTCTAGCACAAGGCCTGGCACATAGTAGGTGCTCAATAAATACGTTAGCTGAAAGGAAGATAACACCTCTACGTACTAGCGGTGAGACTCCAGCATGCAATTTCTTTCCGTCCTTCAGTCTCTTCATCTCAAGGTTTAATTTAAATATGGTAACGCCTGTATGCAACTCCCAGCATCCAGTAGGCACCTACTAAACACAGTTCTCCGCCCTCCTTTTTCCCTCTGCCCCTCCCTCGGTTTTCCCACTACTTCCTGCATGGTGACACACCCATAGTTTGGAGCCATAAAACCCAACCCAGGTTGGACTCTCACCTCTCCAGCCCCTTCTGCTCGGGCCCTGTCCTCAAACTGGGGGGCTGATGTCCCCATACACCTGGCTCTGGGTTCCCCTAACCCCAGAGTGCAGGACTGGGACCCGAGTGGACCTCAGGTCTGGCCAGGTCGCCATTGCCATGGAGACAGCAACAGTCCCCAGCCGCAGGTTCCCTAAGTGACTGGTTACTCTTTAACGTATCCACCCACCTTGGGTGATTAGAAGAATCAATAAGATAACCGGGCGGTGGCAGCTGGCCGCACTCACCGCCTTCCTGGTGGACTGGCTCCTGGTTGCTCTGCTGCTGCTGCGAGCGGGCCCCTGCTCCTCCATGCCCCCGGGTCTCCGGCTGGCTGGGCTTGGCCATGGTCAGTATGAACGCGCCCCTCGGGGCTCCAGTGGAGAGTTCTTATGGTAAGTGGGGCTGGGGGAAGACTGGACAGGGCGGGGCTGCGGTCAGCTTTGGGAGGCCATGGGACACCTCCCCGTGTGTTTCTTACGGGCCCAAAGCCCCTCCTGGAGCTCCTCTGGAAGGGCAGGAAGCCCCACGGAGGCAATGTGACTGCTTCCCTAAGCTCTCAAGCCAGGGCATGGCCTGCTTGGTGCGAGAAGTGCTGGGAGGGGCCGAGAAGCCCTGGGGCAGGGGCTTGGCTCATTTTGTCTGTCCAGAGGCCTTCCTGGGAATGCATCTCAGGGGTCTTTCCAGAACCCCACAGAGGGTGGGGCTTGCAAGCACCGCCCTGCTTCGCTGCGGGGCAAATTGAGGTCCACCAAGAGAGCCTTGCTGGGCCTAGGTCACGTTGCTGGTGCATTATCAAGCTGGGCGTGGGACCGGGCGGCTCGGTCCCTCCGCACCTCCGTTGGCTCTGGATAATGGGGAGGAAGTAGAAAGCGCCGCGCAGGGTGGAGCGTTGGAAAATGAGAATATCTTGTGCGGACGTGTGAAACTCAGATGCAGGACTAGACAGCATGTGTTACTGAGAGTGAAAGGCTCAGGCTCACTCATTAGGGTGACCCCCACATTGGAAGTAACTCAATGTCCCTCAGCAGAGGGAAGACGGGTAAATAAAGCGTGAGACGTCTTTACAATGGAATGCTATTCCATTGTTCAAGGAAACAACGCACATCTGTGTGTGACAGGGAAGAACCTCTCCGTTAAATTAAGTGAAAACGGTACACTGGAGAACTGTATAGTTGCTGATAGTGAAACGGATATAGATGTATATATGTACACACAGGTTATAGATGTATATATGAACACACGCGTATACATGTACATTCCACGCATAGAAAATTCGTGGAATGACACGATAAAATTGGTGACAGGTTTGTTTCTGAGGAGGGAAATTCAAGGGAATGTTTGTTTTATCTTTTGGGGACACATTTTGGATTTTTTAAAAGCTGGGTGCCTTTTATAAACCTGTTCAAATCGCACACCTGCACAGAACTTGGCCTCTGGAATCCAGTAGACCTCGGGTCTAGCTGTGACTGTCGCATGACTCAACATTCACATGCCTCTTGCTTTCTTTCTGAAGTGGAGACAGGACTAGGATGTGTCTTAAGATCACGGTGGATGCCGTGGGGAGCAAGGGTGTAAAGCCACGTGCATTGCAAAGACGCAATCAACGTTTATGTCATCAATCGCTGAGGACAGAGGGCCAGTGAATGACAGAATCAGGGCCTGATCTCCTGACTCTAGTCAGGGAGAATCTTCTTTGCTTTGACCCCCATCAAACAGGAATATGTGATGCACTGGAAATGGCAGAGGCTGAAGAAACCAACAGCCTGGGAACCCATCCCACACACCAGCTGTGTGACCTTGGGCAAGACATTTCCCCTCTCTGAACATATTTCCTCATCTGTAAAATGAAGATAACAACAGGACCTATCTCCCAGAGGGCGGGGAGATTAGAGGAGATAGCATAGAGGAGATTAAGGGTGAGGCCACCCTTAATCCACAATTTTAAGACCTGGGGTAAAGATGCCAATGGATGACTTGGTTGAACCTGTGGCCAGAGGAAGACATTGTCTCTCAAACGGGCCAGATAGCTTCTGGGGAGGGACAGCCCAGGTCATAAGGCTAAGCTAGGGGTGAACAGAAGGCCCCATAGTGTCTCTTAAAGGATGATACAATAATATAACCTGACAGCCTTCCACTGTTAGGATGTCCTCATGTCTCTTCATCTCTGCCCCTGTGTCGTACTCATTATATAGCAAGCATTCAGTAATTATTAGAATGGTTGCTTGTATCAACGGGTAGGTGGGTGAATGGATGGATGAATGGGTTAGTGAGTGTTCTACTATTATCTCTCAGACAGCTGTTTCATTTTCCAAACAGCTGTCTGAGATAAATAATATTGTAATGTCCAAGGACAGAAGAGAAAACTAAGGTTCAAGATTAAAAAAAAAAAAACACAAACAACAAAAAATGTCATCTGACTTGAGACTTGACACAATCCAGCTGTTGCTGGCCCTCTGCTCTAGGCCACAGATATGGCTGGACAGAGAAAGGAGAACTTCAGTGACCTGGCAACACATCCACAAAAAAATGAGCACTTTTGTCCTGGGGCAGTGGAACATTCACTGCAGTGTATGTGTGCCTGTGTGTATGTGTGTGAGAGTGGCTGAAAGACCCTGATTTGATATTTTTGATAAAATACATCTGGGTTAGCATCCTAGATCTACCTTTCTTAAAAAAAAAAAAAAAAATGCTGTGTGGTCTTGTGAGTCAAATCATTACCCCTCTCTGAGCTTCACATGTTTTATCTGTAAAATGAGCTAGTGAAGTCTGCTGGGAGGCTCCAGAAAAAAAAAAAAGAAAGAAAGAAAAGAAAAATTTGCTTTCTGAGAAAAGAAACAAGTGCTCCGAGGAAACAAAACCCCTCTCCCAGGCTGGGTGCAGTGGCTCACGCCTGTAATCCCAGCACTTTGGGAGGCTGAGGCGGGCAGATAACTTGAGATTAGGAGTTTGAGACCAGCCTGGCCAACATGGCAAAACCCCATCTCTACTAAAAATACAAAAATCAGCCAGGCATGATGGCACACGCCTGTAATTCCAGCTACTTGGGAGGCTGAGGCATGAGACTCACTTGAACCTGGGAGGTAGAGGTTGCATTAAGCCGAGATCATGCCACTGCCACTCCAGCTTGGGCAATAGAACAAGACGCTATCTCAAAAACAACAAAACAAAACAAAAAAACAAAAAACCTTCTTCTGGGGTTCTCTAATGGGGATAACATTAATCATCTCCTAAGATGATTGTAGCAGAGGTGCATTGGTGGGTCAGGGACATGGCACATAGCAGAGCCTTAGTTAGAGGCAGAGGAAGACATGGCTGTTGTGAGGATCAAATGGAAGCATCCATGAGTGCTTAGAACAGTGCTGGGTCCAGAGCAAGCATGCAAGAAATCCTCCTTGTGGTTTCGTGTTTTTGAGCTTTAGCAGGACTCTGAAGAGCTGCTCTTTGGTGTGGTGATGCTGGGTGGACTTGGCCCTCCCTGGACTTCCGGTGCTTCCACGGCACACTGGATTTGGCTTTGCGGTTCTCGTCATCACTCTGATCATAGTTGTTGGTGTGAATTGTGGTGTCTGGCTCCCCCACCAGACTATAAACTCCTTGAGCTTTGGGACCTGGGTGGTTTGTTCAGCCTTGTTTGTCTCACACTGTCTCACATGGTGACTGGCACAGAAGAAATGCACAATACGCATTTGTTGGATGAGTGAAATGATGGGCTTAAAACAGCGCTACAATGATGATCATCAATGTCAGCCAGATCCCATTGTCTTCCCTTCCTTCCTCTCTGCCCTCCTCACTGCGTTGGCTTTGGTCCTTGTATTTGCCCCATTATAACCCAAACTGGCTGTCCCAGCATCAGTTGTCATGTCTGCCTGTCTGAAGCTGGAGGCAGGAGGAGAAGACGTTTTCCTCAGTGCCCTCGTTTCTTTTATCCAAAAGCAAAACTTCCCCAGAAACCTCCTGGCAGACTCCCCTAGTTCAAGGAAAGCTGGGAAGACAAGTATGTAGTGGAAAGAGATGGGAAAGCCAAGACAGGCCTAGACCAGTGATTTTTCTCTTGGGGTGTGGCACACTCCTGCTCCAAACAGAACTGGGGCTCTCGTTTCTCAGCCTCAGCACTGTTAACTTTTTGGCCTGGAAGATTCCCTGTGGCAGGGGGCTGTCCTGTGCATTGTAGGATGTTAAGCAGCATCCCTGGCCTTTACTCTACTCCCCAGATGCCAGTAACATCTCTTCCCATCAGTTTTGCCAATGAAAAATGTCTCCAGAAAGCCAAATGTACCCTGGGGCACATATAACCCCATTGTGTTATAGGAGAACAAGGTAGTTCTGGGGAGTGTCTACCACAATGGAGTAGAGTAGACTGTGACTCTTGTGTTGTTCTGCTTTGAGTGCCAGGATCTTGCTCAGTGCCAATCTGGGACTACCCTGAGTAACTGTGAGGATGAGATACTAAGCATGCATATCTGTGTGCTAACCTGACTCCTGGCCTTATTACTTTTCTACCCTTATTTTCCCTTTAACAAGTTTCCCTTGGTTATTTATTTTGCTTCTTAGGTAGTTGCTCGATTCTGTAAGTACCTCAAATCTCCTTGAAGGAAAGGTCTGTATCTATCTCATTCTTTTTGTTATAGTCCAGCCTTCCACAGGGCCTGATCCCATGTAGACCTTGACTGAAGGCTAATTGAGTGGATGAATGAATGGGAAGATGGATGGATGAATGAATGTATGTTTGGGTGGGTGGATAGGTGGATGGACTGATGAATGAATGTGATGTGATGAATGGATGTGATAGATGGGTGGAGGGATGCATGAATGGAATAGATGGAGAAATAGCTGGATGGATGAGACAAATGAATGAGTAACTGGGGAGATGGCTGGGTGGATAGATGGGTGGATGGATTAATAAAAAGATGTTATGGGTGGATGGGTGGGTGTAGAGGATAATTAATGGATGGGTAAGTAGATGGATGAGATGGATGGAAAGATATGTAGGTGCATGTGATAAATGGATGAATAAGTAGCTGGATAGATGGGTAGCTGGTTAGGGGAAGGATGGATGGACAAATGATGTGATGAGTGGGTAGATGAAAAGATGGATGGATGGATGGATAAGAAGGGTTGGGCTGAGGTGGCCTGGAATAGCAGCATCTTCAAGTGCTGCAGACAGGACAAGCGAAGAGACAGGGGATGTCAACAATCTTCCATCAGGGCAATACTGTCTATCTGTTTTTTAAGTGCCAGGTGAGCCTAATTTTTCCTAGCTATGTAGGCCTAGTCCCTTTGACCAATAGCATCAGCCTGAGGACAGATCAGAGGCCATTGTCAGAGGCAGTTTGGTCACGTGGCTCTGCCCCTTGAAGCTCTGCGATGATGGTGCTTTGCTTCAGTTCTCTGTTCCTCAGTTTCTTCACCCATCAGATGAACCTTGGTTGTTGTGAAGATTCCATGAGCTAATGAAAGAGAAAAAGGTAATAGAAGCTATAACGAACATGCTGTGTCCTTGTGAAGGGTGGATAGGCCCAAAGTCGAGTAGGACCCCAGGTGCTGGCTGGCTATGGGACTGTGTCCAATATCAGTCTATGGCTATTCCCACCCTTCATTCTCAAAATATGGCCGCTCTCCAGCCCTTCCCCTATCTCCCCTCCCACATCACCTTCCCATCCTACCTCAATTCAGTCTTCAGCCCCCGTGAGTCACAAACCTGGTTGCACATAGGAAACTTTTTAAAACAATTTTAGGGCTCCACTCCAGACCCAGTTAATCAGAGTCTCCTGGGGTGAGTTCCAAGAATCTGTAATTTTTTGAGCTCCTTATGTGATTTAGGGTATGCAGTTCAGTTGAGGTGTGGAAACCATTGCCTTACTTTGTCCCATTTAGTAAACAGAGGAACTAAATATCCAGAATGCATCTTGCCTCCACCCAGAAGCCTCCCGTATTCATTAATTCATTGTTCATTTGTTCATTTCTTCAAGAAACTTCCACTGGAGGCTTATGGTATTTAAGACATTTTGTAAGGCACTGGGGGAACACAGGAGGATAAAACTTTGCTTCATGTGGTGGCTCATGCCTGTAATCCCAGCACTTTGGGAGGCCAAGGTGGGTGGATCACCTGAGGTCAGGAGTTAGAGACCGGGGAGAGGTGGAGGTTGCAGTGAGCCAAGATCACGCCACTGCACTCTAGCCTGGCGACAAGAGTCAGACTCTGTCTCAAAAACACAACAAAACAAAACAAAAACAACAAAAAAAAACTTTGCTTCAGATCTTAAACAGTGCTCAGTTTGGTGAGAGGACAGACAAGCCAGCAGCAACAAAAGACAGAGTGCCATGATAAGGACAGTGAAGGCACCGTGGGATGCAGAGGGACTTAGGAGAAGGGGAAGGGGGTCACAGACTTCTTGACCTTGGAGGAGTAGACTGATATCTAAACTGGAACCTAGGTTTAGCAGGAGTCAGCTGGGAGAAGAGATGGTGGGGAAGAGTTTTCCCAGCTGAGGGAACAGCATATGAAAAGGCCTGGAGCCTGGCCACACACTGCTCTGATTTTACTTATATTTGACTGTAATTAATTCCACCCTTTACTGAAAGTATCTTGAGACTTGCCTGGTTGTTTCATGATCGATTAATGTTATTCCTAAAAGCATGCTGAGGCTGGGCATGGTGGCTTATGGTGGATTACCCGCCTGTAATCCCGGCACTTTGGGAGGCTAAGACGGGTGGATCACTTGAGATCAGGAGTTCGAGACCAGCCTAGCCAACATGGTGAAACCCTGTCTCTACTAAACATACAAAAATTAGCTGGACGTGGTGCCAGGCACCTGTAATCCCAGCCACTCAGGAGGCTGAGGCAGGAGAATCACTTGAACCCAGGTGGTGGAGGTTGCAGTGAGCCGAGGTTGTACCACTGCACTCCAACCTGGGCAACAAAGGGAAACTTGTATAAAAAAAAAAAAAAAAAAAAAAGCATGCTGAGATGCTTAAGTGAAGGAATTGTGCCTTCCATTTTTCATGAGTCATATGCCTGTAGCATAAGGATGGGTCAATGATAAGGAAAGAAATTTGTTTTCGTTTATGCCCCTTTTATGTAATTGGCAAGATGCTGGCGATTTGATATGTTTCCTCCCTTTTAAGCCTTGCAATAACCCATCCAAGTAGGAAGTATTATCTCCATTTTATAAACAAAGAAATTGAGATTCAGAGATGTTAAGTCGCGTTTCCCTGCATTGCCCAGCAAATAGGTGATTACAATCTAGTCTGACACCAAATCTTCATTCTTTCAGCTATCACGTCATAATAGCACCCAAGGGGGCTACCACCTACTACCACCTACTAGCTGTGTGACCTCGAGTAAATGACTCAATCTTTTTTTTTTTTTTTTTTTTGAGACGGAGTCCCGCTCTGCTGCTGAGACTGGAGTGCAATGGTACGATCCTGGCTCACTGCAACCTCTGCGTCCTAGGTTCAAACAATTCTCCTGCCTCGGCCTCCCGAGTAGCTGCCTGCTACCATGCCTGGCTAATTTTTTGTATTTTTAGTAGAGATGGGGTTTCACCATGTTCACCAGGCTAGTTTTGAACTCCTGACCTCAAGTGATCTGCCGGCCTCGGCCTCCCAAAGTGCTGGGATTACAGGCCTGAGCCACTGCGCCTGGCCGACTCAATCTTTTTTTCCTCAGTTTCTTCATCTGTCAAATGGGGCTGATGATAATACCATTTACTTCATAGGGTTGTTGTGAGAAATAAAGTCAATATTTGTAAAGTGCTGAGTGTCTAGCACATAGAAAGTGCTACGTGAATTTGAACTATTATTATTATTATTATACCTATAGAGTGTGCATCTACTATATGCAAAGGACTGGATGCTTACTAGGTGTTAGCATCGTTTTGGCTGTTGTAGAAACAACAGAGATGAATAAGGAGTAGATAACTGGTCCCAGGATGCAACTGTCTCTGGCTGGAGAGTAAGGACAAGGCTTTGTTGCAAGCCTTCTGGGGCCCTAGGATGCCCAGGGTCTCCTCTTGGGGGTGCTGGTTCATAGATGGGGGACTGTGTGGCTCCTTCACAGAGGAGGAGGCAGATGAGAGGCATAGAAAGAGAGGGGACAAACCTATCCTCATCAGAGACCTGGGAGATGGCTCTGGCCCTGGCGCTGGGTGGCTATTTGTGACCTCACTCAAGTCCTTCTCCTGTTGTTTCTCCATCTCCTCTTTCTTTTTTTTTTTTTTTTTTTTTTTTTGAGACAGAGTCTCAATGTCACCCAGTGGCTCTATCTCAGCTCACTGCAACCTCCACCTCCTGGGTTCAAGCAATTCTCATGCCTCAGCCTCCCAAGTAGCTGGGATTGCATGTGCGTGCCACCACACCTGACAAATTTTTGTAGTTTTGGTAGAGATGGGGTTTCACCATGTTGGCCAAGCTGGACTTCTGGCCTCTTGTGATCCTTCCACCTCAGTCTCCCAAAGTGCTGGGATTACAGGTGTGAGCCACAGCACCCAGCCTCCGTTTCCTCTTTTGAGAAATGGAGGTATGACGACCACCTGGCTCAGCAGTTGTCACACAGTATTCCCTGGGTCCTAAGAGTCAGGAAAGATGCTGCAGGGTTCACTTTGAGGGTAATGTGGGTAGGGACATGTTCAAATGGACTAGGGCTTAGCCTCCCCCACCCTTCGACCTCTGGTTCCATCAGAGACACTTCTTTTTGACTTTTGTATATTTCTTTTTATTTTATTTTAGAGACAGTGGTCTCGCTATGTTGCCCAGGCAAGCCTCGAACTCCTGGGCTCAAGCAATCCTCCCGCCTCAGCCTCCCAGCCCCTGGGATTACATGCTCACGCCACTGCACCCGGCACTCTGTTTTGACTTTTAAATGAAATATTTAATGGAGGGTCTCCACATTTCAAAAATATTTGGAAAATCAGAAGACCACACCAGTGTGTTTCAAACTGCAATCTTAACCCAGTAATAGGTCATGAAATTTTTTTTCTTTTTTTTTCCTAGATGGAGTCTTGCTCTGACACCCAGGCTGGAGTGCAGTGGCACGATCTTGGCTCACTGCAACCTCCGCCTCCTGGGTTCAAGCAATTCTCTGCCTTAGCTTCCTGAGTAGCTGGGATTACAGATGCCCGCCACCATGCCCAGCTACTTTTTGTATTTTTACTAGAGATGAACTTTCACCACCTTGGCCAGACTGGTCTTGAACTCCTGACCTCGTGATCCACCTACCTCGACTTCCCAAAGTGCTGGGGTTACAGGTGTGAGCCACCGTGCCCGGCCGGTCCTTCAATTTGTTGGGATTGTATTAGTTCAGACAATCTAGCTTATGTAACAAGCAAATGCAGACTTTAAGTTAGAAGTTTATTGACCTCTGTGGCATAGTCGTCCAGGGACCCCTAAGGTCACCCTAGCCCAGAGAGACACTTTCACTTCTAATCACATTCTATTGGTGAGAACTAGTCACATGGCCCTTGCCAAATGCAAAGGGGTCTGGAAGATGTGGTCCCTAGCGGGGAGGGACTAGCTCTAAAGTTTGGAAAGGGGAGCATGAATTAGTTGGTACACAGTTGATCGTCTCTGCAGTAGGGTCATGCTCACACGTCCCTCCACACACACACGTTAAGTATGTATAACAAGTGTAAATATACAATTTAAAAAATTATCTTTTTTTTTTGGCTTGTTTTTGTTTTGTTGTTGTTTTTGAAACAGGGTCTTGCTCTGTCACGTGGGCTACAGTGAGCCACAATCATGATTCACTGCAGCCTCAACCTCCCAAGCTCAAGCAATCCTTCCATCTAAGCCTCCCAAGTAGCTGGGACCACAGGTGCATGCCACCATGCCCAGCTAATTTTTTATTTTTATTTTTTTGTAGTGACAGGTCTTGCTGTGTTGCACAGGCTGGTCTCCTACTCCTGTACTCAAGCAATCTTCCTGCATCAGCCTCCCAAAATGCCGGGATTACAGGTGTGAGCCACCGCACCTGGCCTTTACAATTTTTTTTACATAAAATGTTTCAATAAAAAAGTGCATAGATAGATACAGAGATATCAATAAAGCAAATGTGACAGAATGCAACCAGTTGGTGAATTTAGGCGAAAGGATACATCAGTGCTCACTATACTAGTCTTTCAAACTTTAAAGCTTGAAATTTTTCAAAGTAAAATATTGGAGAAAATGAAATTCTTAAAATTTGCTAGACCTATAAATAGAATAAAACAATAAGTTATAACTAAAGTAAGATTTGGCCAGATGCAGTGGCTCATGCCTGTAATCCCAGCACTTTGGGAGGCTGAGGTGGGTGAATCACTTGACCCCAGGAGTTCAAGACCAGCCTGGGCAATATGGCAAAAACCCACCTCTACCAAAAACACAAAAATTAGCTGGGCATGGTGGTACATGCCTGTAGTCCCATCTACTCGGGAGGCTGAGGCAAGAGGATTGCTTGAGCCCGGGAGGTGAAGGTTGCTGTGAACTGAGATTACAACACCACACTCCAGCCTGGGTGATAGAGTGTAATCCTAGTGCTTTGGGAGGTCAAGGCAGAAAAATTGCCACCACACCTGGACTTAAAATAATATTTTTACTGAAGTATAACATTCAAAACAGAAAAAGGCACAAATCATCAATGTATCGCTTTATGAAATTTCACATTTTAACAAAAGAATGAAATAAAATAAAATAGAAAATATCAGAGCATTTCATGTAGTAAGAGTAAGATATGTATGTTTTTGAAACTTTTGTTTTATTTATATATATTTATGGATTTGTGCTTGATGTTGTGATAATAGCAAAAATTTATAGAGTACTTACTAGGGTTTTACACATATTAATTCCTCATTCTCAAAATGTCCCTATGGGCCGGGCGCAGTGGCACACGCCTGTAATCCTAGTACTTTGGGAGCCCGAGGTGGGCGGATCACTTGAGGTCAGGAGTTCAAGACCAGCCTGGCCAACATGGTGAAATCCCATCTCTACTAAAAATTCAAAAATTAGCTGGGCATGGTGACACGTACCTGTAATCCCAGCTACTCAGGAGGCTGAGGCAGGAGAATCTCTTAAACCCAGGAGGTGGAGATTGCGGTGAGCCAAGATCACGCCACTGTACTCCAGCCTGGGCAACAGAGCGAGACCCTGTCTCAAAAAGAAAAAAAAACAAAAAAACAATAAAAACAGCATACTTTGTATTAGGTGAACCCACAAAGTACAGGGGCCGATTTTAGGTAGTCCACAAACACTTTTAAATCTTTGTGCATTTATTGTACGTTAGAAAAATTTATACATAGCATATTAAAGCATTAATATAAAATATCTTTTAAAAATTAATGTAGATCTTCAAAAGAAAGGAAAACATCAAGGAAACAATTATAGATAAATAAAGTACAGGTAAAAGGCAGATGTGGTAACAATTGTATGAAGAGGAATACAAGTGTCTAGGGCTTGGGGGCCACACACTAAACCTGGCATCAGAAGGCCCAGATCTGGGACCCGGCTCATTTGTTTTCTAGCACTAGGTTGTTTCATCCTTGTATAATATCATGGCCCAGGCACTATTCTAAGCACTTTATAAAAATTAACTCCTGGCCAGGTGCGGTGGCTTATGCCTGTAATCCCAGCACTTTGGGAGGCCAAGGTTGGCGAATCACCTGAGGTCGGGAGCTCAAGACCAGTGTGACCAACATGGAGAAACCTCATCTCTACCAAAATACAAAATTAGCTCGGCGTGGTGGCGCATGCCTGTAATCCCAGCTACTCAGGAGGCTGAGGCGGGAGAATCGCTTGAACCCAGGAGGCGGAGGTTGCGGTGAGCCGAGATCACGCTGTTGCACTCCAGCCTGGGCAACAAGAGTAAAAAACTCCGTCTCAAAAAAAAAAAAAAAAAAAAAATTAACTCCTTGGCTGGGCACGGTGGCTAACGCCTATAATCCCAGCATTTTCAGAGGCCGAGGCCGGCAGATCATGAGGTCAAGAAATCGAGACCATACTGGCCAACATGGTGAAATCCCATCTCTATTAAAATTACAAAAATTAGCCGGGCGTGGCGCATAGCTGTAGTCCCAGCTACTTGGGAGGCTGAGACAGGAGAATCACTTGAACCCAGGAGGTGGAGGTTGCAGTGAGCCAAGATTGCACCATTGCACTCCAGCCTGGCGACAGAGCAACACTCTGTCTCAAAAACAAAATTAACTCCGTGGCCAGAAGTGGTGGCCCACACTTAAATCCCAGCACTTTGGGAGGCTGAGGCAAGAGGCTCACTTAAGGTTAGGAGTTCAAGACCAGCCTGAGCAACAAAGTGAGAAAATAAATAAATAAATAACTCCTTTAATCCTCACAACCATCTATTGAGGTAGGCACTGTCATCATACCCATTTCTGAGAAAACAAAGTCTCAGAGAGATTAAATAGCTTACTCCAAACCATGCAGGGCATGAGAGGCAGAGCTAGAATTCAACATCAAGGATTGTATTAGAAAAGGCAATACCAGCTGATCAACCCAAAACACGAGAGGAGAGTTTATCTACTTCACACAGTTGTCTAGGGTCCCCCACTCCTTCCTCCCTAGATGGAAGATGGGCTTTTTATTTTTGAGACATGAATATATATATGTGTGTGTGTGTGTGTGTGTGTGTGTATGTGTGTGTGTATACATATATATGTGTGTATATATATATATATATTTTTTTTTTTTTTTTTTGAGACAGGGTCGCACTCTGTGGTCAAGGTTGGATTGCAGTGGTGCGATGTTGGCTCACCGCAACCTCCATCTCCTGGGTTCAAGTGATTCTCGTGCCTCAGCTTCCTGAGTAGCTGGGATTACAGGTTTGCGTCACCATGCCCAGCTAATTTTTATATTTTTAGTAGAGATGGGGTTTTGCCATGTTGGCCAGGCTGTTCCCGAACTCATGATCTCAAGTGATCCGCCTGCCTTGGCCTCCCAAAGTGCTGGGATTACAAGCGTGAGCCACCGGGCCCTGCCAGGAAGATGGGTTTTATTTGAACCACTGGGCCCTACTGGGATCGGTAGACTTTTCTGTATCATTCTGGGATCCACGTCCTCCTCTGAAAATGGGGTTAATAATGCTAATTCTATTTACCCCTCAGGGTAGCTCTGCTGCTCAAGGGGATAGAGGCAAGAGTGTCCTGCAAACTGCAAAGAGTTCCTTGAATGTAAAATGTTAGTATGTATTGTTAATGATATTGACCAAAGCTACGTTACCGTGTTACAGTGAAGATTAATTGAAACAGTGCATGGAAAGGCCTTGGTTCACATACAGACGAAGTCAGCTGTGAGTAATAGCCATAATAGTAGTGTGGTTATGCAATTGAAAATATTGATTTATCTCCAAATTGGGATATAGTTATATAGGATCTTTCTTACTGGCAAATTAACACATTACGTCTATAACTAAAAAATCAAGAAGTCTTGATTTCTTGAGAAGTCAGTATAACACGATGTTTAGAAATACAACCAAGAGGCTGGGCACGGTGGCTCATGCCTGTAATCCCAGCACTTTGGGAGGCCGAGGCGGGCAGATCACAAGGTCAGGAGTTCGAGACCAGCCTGGCCAACATGGTGAAACCCTGTCTCTACTAATAATACCAAAAAAATTAGCCAGGCATAGTGGCGGGCACCTGTAATCCCAGCTACTCCAGAGGCTGAGGCAGGAGAATCTCTTGAATGTGGGAGGTGGAGGTTGCAGTGAGCCGAGATCACGCCATTGCACTCCAGCCTGGGCAACAAGAGCAAAACTCCATCTCAAAAAAAAAAAAAAATTGGGCTGGCCACAGTGGCTCAAAATGCCGTAATCCTAGCATTTTGGGAGGCTAAGTGGGGGGATCGTTTGAACCCAGGAGGTCGAGGCTGTAGTGAACAAACATCATGCCACTGCACTCCAGCTTGGATGATAGACTGAGACCCTGTCTCAAAAAAAGAGAAAGGAATATAAATAAATAAATGAAAATTTAAAAGGAAAAGAGAATATTTAAACACTATTTCAGACAATCTCAAATGTACCTGGAAACAGCTGGGACAGGAAGTCATGAAGGGAATGGGCAGAGTTAGAGAAGGTCAGAGTACAGCCATGTTTCACATCCCAGCTGAAACTCCTCCAACAGCTTCGTATCGCCCTTCAAATACAACCTGAGCTCTTTTTCTTTCTTTCTTTCTTTTTTTGTTTTTCTGAGACGGAGTCTCACTCTGTTGCCCAGGCTAGAGTGCAGTGGCACGATCTTGGCTCACTGCAACCTCCACCTCTTAAGAAGCTGGGATAACAGGCACGTGTCACCATGCCCAGCAATTTTTGTATTTTTAGTAGAGTCAGGGTTTTACCATGTTGCCAGGCTGGTCTCAAACTCCTGACCTCAAGCGATTTGTCCACCTTGGCCTCCCGTGAGCCACCGCGCCCGGCCCTGAGCTCTTTTCTTTGACCAGAAGGCCCCCACAGGCTCTGACTTTTGTCTGATAGTCTCTCATCTTTCTCCCTTTGCTCACTGCAGTCAGCCACACTGGCCTTTTGACAATCCTTCAGTCACACCAAGCACACTCCTGCCATTGGGCCTTTGTACTTGTTCTCTCTGCCAGGAATGCCTTTTCCCCGGATCTTTGCATAGCTGATTTCTTCTCATAGTCAGGGCCTTAGTTCAAATGTCCTCCACTCAGAGCAGCCTCCCTTGAACACCCAAATCTAAGCCTGCCCCACCTCCATCCCTTGCTAGCAATTCCATTATCCTCTACAGCGCTGAAATTACGTATTCCTTGATCTGTTTATCATCTGTCTCCTTCACAGAAGTTCCATGACAGCAGGGAGTTAGGCTGTCTTGTCCCCTGCTGTATCCGCAGCATGTAGAACAGTGCTTGGCACACAGTAGGCGCCCCATAAATATTTGCGGAATGAGCAAATACAGATGGGGACAGCTGAGTCAGTAGGGTGAGCAGCTGGACGGGCCAGTGGTGGAGGGAGGAAACGGCAGCCTCTGCCTGGGCCTTGCCCTGGGTAAACAGACCTCCCTCTCCCCAGACAGCCACTGTTTGACGACTGTCTGCTATGGGCCTGGCTGAGCCTGGGCCGCCAAACTGCCAATGCCTCTGTATTCTCTGGGACAAGCAGTGGAGGCAGCCATACCTCCAGGAGAGTTTGTGAAGGAGCAGGTCAGAAAGTTGTCCAAACAGGCATGAGGAAGGGCGGAAGAGGTGGGGAAACAGGGAGAGAGCAGGCCGCCCTGCCCTGGGCAGAGCCAGAGAAGCTGGAGGGAGGCCTGGGCGCTCCCCTGGGCAGTTTCCCAGGCAAACCCAGCTGCCTGCAGGGTTCAGCTGCCTGCAGGACTCAGCGCTGAGAGCAGGTTGTGGTCCCAGCTCTAGTCCTGACATACACAGTATCTCAGGTACTTGCCATTTGTAGGCCTTAGCTTCCTTACTTGTAAGTTAAGAGGCTACGGGCAGATTAGTGGCTTTCAAACAGTTTTCTTTGTTGTTGCTTTTTGTTTTTTGTTTTTGAGACGGAGTCTCAATCTTGTCCCCCAGGCTGGAATGCAATGGTTCGATCTCAGCTCACTGCAACCTCCGCCTCCCGGGTTCAAGTAATTCACCTGCCTCAGCCTCCCGAGTAGCTGGGATTACAGGCACGTGCCACTACCGCCCGGCTGAGATTTGTATTTTTAGTAGAGACGGGGTTTCATCATGTTGGCCAGGCTGATCTTGAACACAGCAAGATTCTATCTCTACAAAAAATACAAAAATTAGAGGCTGGGCCCGGTGGCTCACACCTGTAATCCCAGCACTTTGGGAGGCGGAGGTGGGCAGATCACTTGAGGTCAGGAATTCGAGATCAGCTTGGCCAACAATGGGAAATCCCATCTCTACTAAAAATGCAAAAATTAGCCAGGCATGCTGGAGCACGCCTGTAATCCCAGCTACTCAGGAGGCTGGGGCAGGAGAATCTCTTGAACCCAGGAGGTGGAGATTGCTCTGAGCCAAGATTGCCACTGCACTCCAGCCTGGGCGACAGAGCAAGACCCTGTCAAAAAAATAAATAAAAAAAAAATCCCAACTTTCACCTCCTTTAAAAAAAGTGAAGGTCTAGCAACACTGATACCTATGAGACAACAGTCTCTTGGAGCTACTTGAGATTTGCATGCTTCCTCTAATTTGCCACAGTCCTCACTATTCCTTAGTGCCCCCATACGGAAACTTATTAATGAACATAAATCACCATGTTTGCTGTATTGTTTTTCTTAGAGGAACGTGTGAACTTTGCTCACACCCTATCTGTTCCATTTATTTCAGTTACTTCTCTGGGTATTGAGGGCACTTGAGTGTGGGACACCTGATCACTGAGACCAAAGCGAAGTTCATTTATTTGCATGAGCAATCTTCTATTTCATAGATTTACCATGTTTTTAAGTGACTACAAGAAAAGTTTAAATTATGTCTGTGGCTCACATTCTATTTCTATTGGCCAGCACTAGCCGGGTCCCTTGGATTCTATAGCAGTGTACAAGCTTGCTGCTAACTCATTCTGCCTCCATTTTCCATTCTTGCGTAGACCAATCCCAGTCAAATCTCTTGGGCTGGTGTCTTCTCCCCACCCCACAGTTATCTTTGGTGTCTCCACCCTGGTAGCCTGGCCACCTGTCTGTCCAGAGGATCCAGGCTCCAGAACTCCGGGCATGTCTTCTAGAATTCTCCATACGGGAAATGTCACTCCCAGCCCCCATCTGGCAGCCATTGTGTTTTCTTTATCAGACATTCACATAAAACAATAGTCAATTTGAAAGCTAAATACACATCCATTCTTCTGTCTCCAGCCTGTAAATTTACCCCAAATCCAGTAATTTGGGAGGTGGAGTTGGTGAGAAGAAGCTTTTTTTTTTTTTTTTTTTTTCCCCTTCTCCAGGGCGAATCGTATAGTTTTTCTGGAGATAAGATGGACTGAATTTGGGGGAAGAACACAGGTCCATCTACAGTGAAGGCTCAGACTTTGTTTTTGGAGGAGATGGTGTCATGACTCCTCGGGGGAGATGAGATGAGAGAATCCTGAAGACTTAGGGGGCCGGGAGGAAAAGGAATCTTGGCAATGACAAAGACACCTTCAAATGAAGGGGCTAATATGGTAGTGGCTGAGAATTTGTGCTGCAGTCAGGAGGGCTTGGGTTAGAGCTACATCCACGGTATGACCTTGGACAGGTGACTTTATCTCTCTGATCCTCAGTCTCCTCATCTGTAAAATGAGGATAAGAATAGACTTGACCTCCACTTCAACGAGAAGTTAAATGAGATATCCTAGCACTGCGCTTTGCACATAAAGGCTCTATAAATGTCAGCTATCATCATAAAGAGCCCAAAGTGGCATTTGGAGTAAATTTGATTTGTTTTTAAGAGATAGGGTTTTGCTGTGTCACCCAGGCTGGAGTGCAGTGGCATAGTCAAAACCCACTACAGCCTCAAATTCCTGGGCTCAAGCCATCCTCTCGCCTAAGCCTCACAAGCAGCTGAGACTACAGACACACACCACCATGCCTGGCTAACGTTTACTTTTTAATTTTTTTAAGTTTTAAAATTTGCTGTAGAGATGGGGTCTCACTGTGTTGCCCAGGCTGGTCTCAAACTCCTAGCCTGAAATGATCCTTCCAACTCGGCCTCCCAAAGCACTGGGATTGCAGGTGTTAGCCACCACACCCAGCCTAGTTTAATTCTTTTTTAATCATCCTTCTCTGCATTTTTGTAATTCCTCTACCATGAACCTGCTTTAGTTAAGTAAGAAACAGCTAACCAGGGGAGGAGAAATAAAACCAAACCCCTAAAAAACCCCTAATAAACCCCTAAATGTGGGGTCCAGCATGAAGTGTTACAGCTGGGAAAAGGTAAGAGATCCTATAGTTCAAATTATACACACCCTTTTTTTTTTAATTAAACTTTTTAATTTTTTTGGAGATAGTCTTTCTCCATTGCCCAGGCTAGAATAATGGCACGATCTCGGCTCACTGCAACCTCCGCCTCCTGGGTTCAAGCAATTCCCCTGCCTCAGCCTCCTGAGTAGCTGGAACTACAGGCACGCGCCACCATGCCTGGCTGCTTTTTGTATTTTTAGTAGAGGTGGCCTTTCACCATGTTGGCTAGGCTGGTCTTGAACTCCTGACCTCTGGTGATCCACCCACCTCAGCCTCCCAAAGTGCTGGGATTACAGGTGTGAGCCACTGCGCCAGGCCTTAATTAAACTTTTAATTTAGATTCAGGTGGTACATGTATAGGTTTGTTACATGGGTATATTGTGTGACACTGAAGTTTAGGCTATGATTGAGCTCATCACCCAAGTAGTGAGCATAGTACCCAAGAGGCAGTTTTTTAGCCCTTGCCCTTCCTCTAGAAGTCTGCAGTGTCTGTTGTTCCTCTCTTGATGTCCATGTGTATCCAATGTTTAGCTTCCTTTTACAAGTGAGAACATGCAGTATTTGGTTTTTTGTTTCTGTGTTAATTCACTTAGGATGATGTCCTCCAGCTCCATTCATGGTGTGGCAAAGGACACGATTTTGTTCTCTTTTTTATTTTTTGACACTATCCTTGAACTTGGTTGAGGTTTTGTTCTCTTTTATGGCTGCATAGTATTGCATAGTATATGTACCACATTTTCATTATCCATTCCACTGTTGATGGGCACTTAGGTTGATTCCATGTCTTTCTATTGTTTTGTTTTGTTTGAGATGGACTCTCACTCTGTCGCCCAGGCTGGAGTGCAGTAGCGTGATCTCAGCTCACTGCAACCTCTGCCTCCCAGGTTCAAGCGATTATCCTGTCTCAGCCTCCCAAGTAGCTGGGATTACAGGCATGTGCCACCATGCCTGGCTAATTTTTGTATTTTTAGTAGAGACACAGTTTTACCATGTTGGCCAGGTTGGTCTCGAACTCTTGACCTCAGGTGATCTGCCCGTCTTGGCCTCCCAAAGTGCTGGGATTACAGGCGTGAGCCACTGTGCCTGGCTGATATCTTTCTATTGTGAATAGTGCTGTGTAGAACATATGAGTACATGTGTTTTTTGGTAGAACAATTCATTTTCCTTTGGTTATATACCAAATAATGAAATTGCTAAATTGAATGGTGGTTCTGTTTTAAGTTCTTTGAGAAATCTCCAAATAGCTTTCCACAGTGGCTGAACTAATTTACATTCCCACCAACAGTGTATAAGTGTTCCCTTTTTTCCACAGCCTTGCCAACATTTGTTATTTTTTTGACTTTTTAATGATAGCCATTCTTCAGATATCAAGGGTGGGGACAAAGAAAAGAAACTTAATAGTCATTTTGACTAGTGTGAGATGGTATCTCTTGATTTCATTTGCATTTTTCTGATGATTAGTGATGTTGAACATTTTTTCATCTTTGTTGGCCCCTTGTACATCTTCTTTTGAGAAGTGTCTGTTCATGTGCTGTACCCACTTTTTGCTGGGGTTCTTTGTTTTTTGCTTGTTGAATTGTTTAACTTCCTTGTAGATTCTGGTAGATTCTAGTTCTTTGTAGAATTGTCGAGTTCCTTGTAGACCTTTGTTGGATGCATAGTTTGCAAATATTTTCTCCCATTCTGTAGGTTGCCTGTTTACTCTTGATAGTTTCTTTTGCTGTGTAGAGGCTCTTTAGTTTAATTAGGTGTCACTTGTCAATTTTTGGTTTTGTTGCGATTGCTTTGGAGGGTTTACTTATAAATTTTCTGCCAGGGAAATTTTTTTTTTTTTTGAGACAGGGTCTTGCTCTGTCACCCAGGCTGTTAATAACTTAACAAACTGAGACCCCAAGAGGAAAGGTGATTCGGCTGAAGTCATACAGTAAGTTAGTGGCAGAGCCAAGACTAGAATGGTGGACTGTGGGAGTTGGAAGGGGACTTTGAAGTTGTTAGGGCAGCCTTTCCTAAGGCAAGACCCCTCAGACAAGAAGGATTCTATTGTTAGATGTTTGAAAAGTGCTGAATTAAAGAAAGCTGCACAAATTTCATTATCCGAGAACTTCTCAGAATTCTTTTTTTTTTTTTTTTTTTTTTGAGACGGAGTCTTGCTCTGTCGCCCAGGCTGGAGTGCAGTGGCGCGATCTCGGCTCACTGCAAGCTCTGCCTCCCGGGTTCACGCCATTCTCCTGCCTCAGCCTCCCAAGTAGCTGGGACTACAGGCGCCCACCATCACGCCTGGCTAATTTTTTGTATTTTTAGTAGAGACGGGGTTTCACCATGTTAGCCAGGATGGTCTCGATCTCCTGACCTTGTGATCCACCCGCCTCGGCCTCCCAAAGTGCTGGGATTACAGGCTTGAGCCACCACGCCCGGCCAACTTCTCAGAATTCTTAACACATGACAATGCCTTGGCCACTCCAAGAAATGCCTGCAGCGTATAGGGCCCTCAATTAGTTTTAAGAGTCCCTTGAAGGACGTTGACACCTACGCAAGCTCTCCCTGCTCTCAGACAGAGAAATGCTATATCTTAGATATACTCCTAGTTGCTTTTAAAAAATAGGTTTCTAGGGCCGGGCGTGGTGGCTCATGCCTGTAATCCCAGCACTTTGGGAGCTTGAGGCGGGCGGATCACGAGGTTAGGAGTTTGAGACCAGCCTGACCAACATGATGAAACCCTGTCTCTACTAAAAATACAAAAAAAATTAGCTGGGCGTGGTGGCATGAACCTGTAATCTTAGCTACTCAGGAGGCTGAGGCAGGAGAATTGCTTCAACCTGGGAGGCGGAGGTTGCAGTGAGCCAAGATCATGCCACTGCACTCCAGCCTGGGCAACAGATAGAGACTCCATCTCAAAGAAAAAAATATATATATAGGTTTCTAGATTTTTTTCCACAGTTGCTTGTCATTATGCAAATTGTTGTCATTGTGCAAATTGTATGATTTTTAAAATTATACTACCAAATTGTCTGTAGCTGGTATGTAGGAAGATGGTTGACTTTTTTTTTATAATCTCATTTCTCCTTTTTTTAAAGTAAGAAATATTACAAATGTGCAGAAAAGTATAGACAATAATATTATGAACATTGATGTATCCACCACTCAATTTTGTCAAATCTTATTATAGGACCATGTTTTCTTTGGATGTTGTTTGTTTGTTTGTTTTAATGACAAATTAAACATTACACTTAGAGTTGAAGCCCCTTGTCTCATTCCTGATCCCATCACCCTGCCACCCTTCAGTGGTGATCATGGTCACCGTTTGGTATTTATCATGTGTATTTGGTATTTATCTGGTAATGTGTCATTACCAGACACATTTTCACAGTTCTACCATACTTTGGCTATATAAGCAAAGTAAAATATTTTGCTTATCTGGAAAATTTATTTAAATGATATACTGTACATATCCTGCAGCAACTTCCTTTTATGACTCCTCATAATAGGTTTCTGGATCTTTTCATGATGATACAAGTTGCACCAGATCACTCATTTAAAATGCTGTGTAGGCTGGGTACAGTGGCTCACACCTATAATTCCAGCACTTTGGGAGGCCGAGGCGAGTGGATCACTTGAGCCCAGGAGTTCAAGACCAGCCTGGGCAACATGGTGAAACCCTGTCTTTATCAAAAAATAAAAAAGAAATAAAATGCTGTGTATCCATGAAGTACTATGCAGTCATAAAAAAGAATGAAATCATGTCCTCTGCAGCAACATGGATATGGCTGGAAACCATTATCCTAAGCAAACTAATGCAGAAACAGAAAACCAAATAACATATGTTCTCACCTATACGTGGGGGCTAAACCTTGGGGACACATGGACATAAAGATGGGAAAAATAGGCACTGGGGAAACCAAAGGGGTTAGGGAGGGAGGGGGCAAATGCTGAAAAACTACCTATTGGGTACCATGCCCATTACCTGGGTGATGAATTCATTCATACTGGAAACCCCAGCATCATGCAATATACCTTTGTAACAAACCTATGCATGTACCTCCTGATTCGAAAATAAAAGTTGAAATAACGGGCTGGGCAATGTTTAAAAACACATGCAGCCAGACGTGGTGGCTCATGCCTGTAATCCAAGCACTTTGGGAGGCCAAGGCGGGTGGATCACTTGAGATCAGGAGTTCGAGACCAGCCTGGCCAACATGGTGAAACCCTATCTCTATTGAAAATATAAAAATTAACCAGGCGTGGTGGTGGGCGCCTGTAATCCCAGCCACTTGGGCGGCTGAGGCAAGAGAATCGCTTAAACCTGGGAGGCAGGTAAAAAACAAAGTTGAAATAACAAAAAATAAAATAAAAGTGTCTATAAATATCCTGAGTATATTTATTCTGTTTTGTTTGTTTGTTTGTTTTGAGATGGAGTCTCACTCTGTTACTCAGGCTGGAGTGCAGTTGCATGATCTTGGCTCACTATCTCAAATGATGCTCCAAAGACTATTCTTTTTTTTTTTTTTTTTTTTTGAGACGGAGTCTCGCTCTGTCGCCCAGGCTGGAGTGCAATGGCGCAATCTCGGCTCACTGCAAGCTCCGCCTCCCGGGTTCACGCCATTCTCCTGCCTCAGCCTCTCCAAGTAGCTGGGACTACAGGCGCCCGCCACCACGCCCGGCTAATTTTTTTTGTATTTTTAGTAGAGACAGGGTTTCACCGTGGTCTCGATCTCCTGACCTCGTGATCCGCCCGCCTCGGCCTCCCAAAGTGCTGGGATTACAAGCGTGAGCCACCGCGCCCGGCCTCCAAAGACTATTCTTATACGTGTGGATGAGAGTTTCTCTAGGTAACATGTAGAGATGGAATTTCTGTATCTTAGACAGTGGGTATCAACACTTTTAAGAGATGTTGCTAAATTGCTCATTCTTGAATGCCAACTTCCACTTCAAACAATAGTTACAGAGTTTTGGTTGCTCTACAACCTCACCAGCACTTGATTTTGTAAGATACTGAATGTAAAATTATACTTCTTTCCAATTTGCATTTCCTCTGTTACTGGAGACGGAGAGGCTCTTTTGTCACTTGATTTTCTTCCATTATGAGTGTGCTTGTTCACATCCTTTGACCATTTATCTATTGTATTATTTACCTTTCCTTATCAATTTGTAGGCATTTTTTTAGCACTCTTAGAAACATCTTTTATGCATGTATTTTTGTTGTTGTTGTTGAGACAGAGTTTTACTCTGTCGCCCAGGCTGGAGTGCAGTGGCACGATCTCGGCTCACTACAACCTCCGCCTCCCAGGTTCAAGTGATTTTTCTGCCTCAGCCTCCCGAGTAGCTGGGGTTACAGGATGCACCGCCGCGCCCAGCTGATTTTTGTATTTTTAGTAGAGACAGGGTTTCACCATGTTGCCCAGGCTGGTCTTGAACACCTGACCTCAAGTGATCCGCCCACCTCAGCCTCCCAAAGTGCTGGGATTACAGGCGTGAGCCACTGCGCCTGGCCACATGTGTTTTTAAACATTGCACTACATGCACTACAGTGTGGTCAACGCATCCATTCACTGAAATAATCCATTCTCAATGCAGTGCCGGAATTATTTATTCTTGATTCTAATCCTTTCTCAGTTATATTAGCAGAAAATACCTTTGTCAGTCTGTAACTTGTATTTTCAGTCTCTTTTTAAATATCTTCTTTTAGGTTTTAATGAAGCTTGATTTTTTTTTTTTTTTTTTTTTTTTTGAGACGGAGTCTTGCTCTGTCACCCAGGCTGGAGTGCAGTGGCACAATCTCGGCTCATTACAACCTCCATCTCCCAGGTTCAAGCAATTCTCCTGCCTCAGCCTCCCGAGTAGCTGGTATTACAGGCACCTGCCACCATGCCTAGCTAATTTTGGTATTTTTAGTAAAGATGGGGTTTCACCATGTTGGCCAGGCTGGTCTCAAACTCCTGAACTTAGGTGACCCGCCCACCTCAGCCTCACAAAGTGCCGGATTACAAGCATGAACCACACCTGGCCTTTAACCATTTTTCTTTTTATTTATTTATTTGTTTATTTATTTTTGAGACAGAGTTTCGCTCTTGTCACCCAGGCTGGAGGGCAATGGCGTGATGTTGGCTCACTGCAACCTATGCCTCCCGGGTTCAAGTGATTCTCCTGCCTCAGCCTCCTGAGTAGCTGGGATTACAGGCACATGCCACCACACCCAGCTGATTTTTGTACTTTTAGTAGAGACGGGTTTCACCATGTTGGCCAGGCTGGTCTTGAACCCTTGACCTCAGGTGATCCACGGACTGCAGCCTCCCAAAGTGCTGGGATTACAGGTGTGAGCCACCATACCCAGCCAATCATTTTTAAATGTACAGTTTGGAGACATTAAATATATTCACATTGTAATACAACCATCACCACCGTCCATCACCTGAACTTTTTTCATCTTCCCACACTGAAACTGTACCCATTAGAAAATAGCTCCCCTTGGGAGGCAAACATGGAGAAACCCCGTCTCTACTAAAAATCCAAAAAAATTAGCCGGGCGTGGTGGTGTGTGCCTGTAATCCCAGCTACTCAGGAGACTGAGGCAGGAGACTCACTTGAACCTGGGAGGTGGAGGTTGCAGTGAGCCGAGATCGGGCCACTGCACTCCAGCCTGGGCCACAGAGAGGGTCCCCGTCTCAAAAAAAAAGAGAAAGAAAATAGTTCCTCTTTCCTCCCAGCCCCTGGCAAACCCCTTCTACTTTCTGTCTCTATGAACTTGGCTACTTTCCTGCAGGCTAGTGGGACCATACAGTATTTGTTCTTTGTGACTAGCTTTTTCCCTAGCATAATGCCCCCAAGATCCATCCATGTTGTAGCATGTGTCAGAATTTCCATCCTTTTTAAGGCTGAGCAATATTCCATCGTATGCATATACCACATTTTACTGATCCATTCATCCATTGATTGATACTTGGGTTGCCTCTGTCTTTTGGCTATTATGAATAATGCTGCTATGAACTTGAGTATACAAATCTCTCTTCCAGATGCTACTTTTGGTTCTTTTGGGTATATACTCGGAAGTACTATTGCTGGATCATATGATAGTTCTATTTTCCATTTTTAAGAAACCGCCATACTGCTTCCCACAGAAGTTGCACTATTTTACATTCCCACCAGCAGTGATAGGAACGTAAAAGGGTTACAATTTCTCCACATCTTCACCAACACTTGCTATTGTCTGTTTTGTTACTGTTTAATAATATCCATCCTAATGGGTGTGAGGTGGTCTCTTATTGTGTGTTTTGTTTGTTTGTTTGTTTTGGTTTTTTTTTTGGAGACATAGTCTTGCTCTGTCACCCAGGCTGGAGTGCAGTAGTGAAGTTTCGGCTCACTGCAAACTTCGCCTCCGGGGTTCAAGTGATTCTCCTGCTTCAGCCTCCCAAGTAGCTGAGATTACAGGCGTGTGCCATCACACCCGGATAATTTTTTTTTTTTTTTGAGACAGAGTCTCACTCTGTTGCCCGGCTGGAGTACAGTGCTGCTATCTCAGCTCACTGCAACCTCTGCCTCCCAGGTTCAAGTGATTCTCCTACCTCAGCCTCCCGAGTAGCTGGGATTACAGATGCATGCCACCATGCCCGGCTAATTTTTGTATTTTTAGTAGAGATGGGGTTTCACTATGCTGGCCAGGCTGGTCTCGAACTCCTGACCTCATGATCCGCCCGCCTCAGCCTCCCAAAGTGCTGGGATTACAGGCGTGAGCCACCATGCCTGGCCCACACCCAGATAATTTTTGTATTGTTTAGTAGAGATGGGATTTTGCCATATTGGCCAGGCTGGTCTTGAACTCCTGATCTCAGGTGATCCACTTGCCTCGGCCTCCCAAAGTGCTGGTATTACAGGCATGAGCCACTGTGCCCAGCCTCTTATTGCAGTTTTGATTTGCACTTCCCTAATGATTAGTGATGTTAAGTATCTTTTTATGTGCTTAATGGTTATTTGTATATCTTCCTTAGAGAAATGCCTATTCAAGTCCTTTGCCAATTTTTTTGTTTTCTTGAGACAGGGTCTTGCTCTGTCACCTAGGCTAGAGTGCAGCAGCAGGATCATGGCTCAACAGCCTCAAACTCCTTGACTCAAGTGATCCTCCCACCTTGGCCTCCCAAGTAGCTGGGACTACAGGTGTGCACCATGCCTGGCTAATTTTTAAATTTTTTTGTAGAGACAAAGTCTCACTGTGTTGCCCAGGCTGGTCTTAAACTCCTGAGCTGAAGCAATCCTCCTGCCTTTGCCTCACAAAGTGGTGAGATTACAGGCTTGAGCCCCCACACGTGGCCTCTTTGTCCATTTTTAAAGTTTTTGGTTGTTGTTATTGAGTTGTAAGAGTTCTTTATATATTTTGGACATTAACCCCTTATCAGATATATGATTGGCAAATATTTTCTCCCATTCTGTAAGTTGCTTTTTCACTCAGTCAAGTGTCCTTTGGTGCACAAATTTTTCTAATTTTGATGTAGTCCAATTTATCTAATTTTTAAAAATTTCCTGCGCTTTTGGTGTCATATCCAAATGCACATAAAGAACCTTTATTCTAAAGGTTTTATACTTTTCCGTCGAACTCATTTTCAGTTAATTTTCATATATGGTGTAAGGAAAGAGTCTGATTTCGTTCTTTTGCATGTGAATATACAGTTTCCCAAACATGAATTTGGTTTTGATAGTACTTTATTAATTAAGACTTTTGCACCTGGTAGATGCTCTTTGATTTGACCTTTAACCCACTGGAATCCTCTCACCATCCTTCCCTCACAGTTGACCATTTAGCTTGGGCTTAATACTTCCAATGACAGAATACTCACTACTTAATAAAGCAGCTTTTTGTATTTTATAGAAAGATCCTCTCCATTTTGAGCCTCAAGTTTCCTTCCTGTAGCATCCACATTTTGGTCCTGGTTCATTCTCTGAAGCTGTAGGAATCAGTGAGCACTTTTTGTTTTTTTGAGACAGAGTTTTACTCTGTCACCCAGGCTGGAGTGCAGTGGCACGATCTCTGCTCACTGCAACCTCCACCTCCAGGGTTCAAATGATTCTCCTTCCTGGCTAACACAGTGAAACCCCGTCTCTACTAAAAATACAAAAAATTAGCTGGGCGTGGTGGCGGGCACCTGTAGTCCCAGCTACTCGGGAGGCTGAGGCAGGAGAATGGCATGAACCCAGGAGGCAGAGCTTGCAGTGAGCCGAGATTGCGCCACTGCACTCCAGCCTGGGCGACAGAGCGAGACTCTGTCTCAAAAAAAAAAAAAAAAAAAAAAAAAAAAAAAAAAGATTCTCCTGCCTCACTCTCCTGAGTAGCTGGGACTACAGGCACATGACACCACACCTGGCTTATTTTTGTATTTTTAGTAGAGACAGGGTTTCACCATGTTGGCCAGGTGAAACTGGTCTCAAACTCCTGGCTTCAACTGATCCGCCTGCCTCAGCCCCACAAAGTGCTGAGATTACAGGCGTGAGCCACCACACCCAGCCAGTGGGCACTCTTTTCCAAAGGAAAGTACTTTGTTGCTTTTTTTTTTTTTTTTTGAGACTGAGTCTCATGGCACTATCTTGGCTCATTGCAACCTCTGCCTCCCAGGTTCAAGCGATTCTTGTGCCTCAGCCTCCCAAGTAGCTGGGATTACAGGCGCCCGCCGCCACGCCTGGCTAATTTTTCTATATTTAGTAGAGACAGAGTTTCACCATGTTGGTCAGCTGGTCTCGAACTCCTGACCTCAAGTGACCCACCCACCTCAGCCTGCCAAAGTGCTGGGATTACAGGCGTGAGCCACCGCGCCCGGCAGGAAAGTACTTTGAATTGAGTAAATAACACAACTATATGCTGGGCAGCTACCTGCCAGGTTTATAAGGTTTAACACATTTACTCCACAAAGCAATCTATGAAAAGGTCCTATCATTGATTCCTGTTTTATAGATGAAGCAAATAAGGCTTGAAGAGCTTACGATTTTAGCAAGGTCCAACAGCTATGTAAATGGCACCACTGATATTTCAAAGGCAATGGCCCTGACCACTCTGCTACACGACCTCTCTCTCCTCTTTTCCAATACACAGCCCAGAACTCTTTTGGATCTTCGATTATTCTTCAAGGGGCATAGCTTTCTTTCTTTCCTTCTTTTTTTTTTTTTTTTTTGAGACGGACTCTCGCTCTGCTACCAGGCTAGAGTGCAGTGGTGAGATCTCGGCTCACTGCAACCTCTGCCTCCCAGGTTCAAGCAATTCTTCTGCCTCAGCCTCCGAAGCAGCTGCGACTATGGGACTACAGGTGCGTACCACCACGCCCGGCTAATTTTTGGATTTTTAGTAGAGATGGAGTTTCACCATGTTGGCCAACATGATCTCAATCTCTTGACCTCGTGATCTGCCCACCTGGGTGTCCCAAAGCTCCGGGATTACAGGCATGAGCCATGCCACTGCACCCGGCCTAAGGGGCATAGTTTTCTCATCCTCTGTCATCCTGGGAAAATTTTAAGTATTCATATTAAAATGAAAACTAAACACAATTGTCCATATATGGTCCTTAGGAGTAGAATGCCAAGGACCTCTTAGCTCCTCTGACCTGGAAACTACATTCTCTCTAATGACACATACGACTGGGTTAGAGGTTTGGGCAGCTGCCGCCAAGTAAAACCTCTAGAAGTTTGCTATGTCACTTTCTGCTAAGGTAGCTTTTCCCATCTACACTAAATAAATAAATCATCCAGGTGATTTATTTTTAACCAATGCAGAGGGTTTTTCACTTCTCTCCATGGAGTTGAAACATTTCTCCAGGCTGGGCAGGGTGACTCACATCTGTAATCCCAGCACTTTGAAGACCAAGGAGGGGCAGATTGCTTGAACCCAAGAGTTCCAGACCAGCCTGGGCAACATGGTGAAATTTCATATCTACAAAATATAGGAGAATTAGCCAGTGGTGGTGGTCCACACATGTAGTCCCAGCTACTCTGGAGGCTGAGGTAGGAGGATCATCTGAGCCTGGAGACTTGGAGGCTGCAGTGAGCTGTGATGGCGCCACTGCATTCCAGCCTGAGTGACAGAGACCCTGTCTCAAAAAAACAAACAATAATTCACCAAATCTATTTGGATCTGGGTCCTGCCATCATTTTATAGGTAATACCTCCATAGCACTCACTAAGTGCCAGGCACACTTCTAAGCCCTTTTTATACATTAATACAAATAATCCCCACCAGGACCTAATGCCATACACATCATTATGGTCACTATTTTGCAAATAAGAAAACAGTCACAGAGAAGTTCAGCAACTTGTCCAGGGTCACACAGCTAGTCCATGACTGAACCAGAATTTAAGCCCAGAGCCAGGATGTCAGGTTCCAGAATTGGTACACTCAGCCTCAATACTGTGCTGCCTTCAAATATTCTGACAATCTTAGACAGCTTTGGGGATCCAAAAGATTGAGAAGTACTTGGGGACCTCTTTTTTTTTTTTTTTTTGAGACGGAGTCTTCACTCTCTCACCCAGGCTGGAGTGCAGTGGTGCAATCTCGGCTCGCTGTAACCTCCGCCTCCTGGGTTCAAGTGATTCTCCTGCCTCAGCCTCCCAAGTAGCTGGGATATTACAGGTGCCTGCCAACAAGCCCAGCTAATTTTTGTATTGTAAGTAGAGACGGGATATCACCATGTTGGCTAGGGTGGTCTTGAACTCCTGACCTCAAGTGATCTGCCCACCTCAGCCTCCCAAACTGCTGGGATTACGGGCATGAGCCACCGCCCCAGCTCCCTTTTTTTTTTTGAGATGGAGTTTCACTCTTGTTGCCCAGGCTGGAGTGCAATGGAGCAATCTCGGCTCACTGCAACCTCCACCTCCCAGATTCAAGTGATTCTCCTGTCTCAGCCTCCTGAGTAGCTGGGATTACAGGTGCATGCCACCACACCTGGCTAATTTTTGTATTTTTAGTAGAGACGGGGTTTCCTCATATTGGTCAGGCTGGTCTTGAACTCCTGACTCAGGTAATCCACCCACCTCAGCCTCCCAAATTGCTGGGATTACAGGCATGAGCCACCACGCCCGACCCCTGGCTCCTTTTTTTTAATAAAGAAAGACTAAAGGTCCAGAGGCTTTGAAAGGCAAATAGTATTAAGTCAGGATTTGATATAAGGATTTCTTTCATTCTATTTATTTTCTCATTGCTTTCTACTTATGATACTGTTTCATTTGGTAGTAATATTTCTTTCTAAAATAAATTGAAGTAAAAAGAAGTGAGTTGATGTAAGAAAAATGTTACAGATATGAAAAAATCATAATGGTCATTTAAAAATTAGTGAAACTTTGGAAAGACTGTGTTCAGTCAAGTGAAGTGAAGTTAGGTTGCAACCACAAAAAAACCCCTAAGTCTCAGTGGTTTGAACAGCGGAAATTAATTGCTCACCTACAGTACACGCCCAGCATGGGTCGGCAGGGGGCGCTCCGCGTCGTGGAATGATTCATATCTACACTTGCTTCCCCAACAAGGGCAGCACTGGCCTTTAAAGCTTCTGCCCAGGTGTGACACAGGTTGTTTCTGCTCACATCTCATTACCCGAAAGAAGTCACGTGGTCACATCTCATTTCAAAGGAAGCAAGAAAATGCAATCCCATCATGTGCCGGAAAGGAGAGAAATAGAATAGTTGAGAACAGCCCTCAGAGAGATATAAGTAAGGGAGGGTAAAAGGTGGGTCTAGAGAGATAGGCTGAGTCATGACTCATTGAATTTTTCTGACTTAGATCATGACGGTCCACCCCACCAAGTGGCCAACATTTGTTCCCAGAAAAGGGAGTGTGATGATCCCCCAGGAAGAACAGAGTCTGACAACATTATTCTGATGAGCAGACACATCTCTCAGGCTGCAATTCAGGAGTCCTTTTGGGTGGGGGGGTGGCGATGCTGGTATTTCCTAAGTGGTTTCAGCTGAACTCTATGATTTTTTTTTTTTTGCCTATTCCCTGAAGGGAGATGAGGCAATTTGGGCTTTGGCTGAGCTAGGGTTTGGTTCTGTCACTACTTTGAAAAGCTATCTAGGGAATGGTAATTGGAAAGGAGAGGAATTCAAGGAGAGGGTCCAGGTGGGTAGGGAGCCTCACACAGGGCTTGGTGATCAGGTGATTGGGAGGCCTCCTTGAGGAATTTTCAAAGTGCGGTCTGAGGGCACGTGGTATCAGAAGTACCCAGAAGCTCATTAAACACTTGGGCCAGGTGCCCCGTGGCTCCTGCCTTTCATCCCAGCACTTTGGGAGGCTGAAGTGGGAGGATTTGCTTGAGGCCCGGGTTCAAGACCAGCCTGGACAACATAGCAAGACCCCCCCCCCGCCCCCGTCTCTATTTTTAAAATTTATTTATTTATTTATTTATGGATTCTCACTCTGTCACCCAGGCTGGAGTGCAGTGGCCTGATCTCTTCTCACTGCAACCTCCGCCTCCCAGGTTCAAGCAATTCTTCTGCCCCAGCCTCCCAAGTAGCTGAAATTACAGGCATGCACCACCATACCCAGCTAGTTTTTGTACTTTTAGTAGAGATGAGGTTTCACCATGTTGGCCAGGCTGGTCTTGAACTCTTGGTCTCCAGTGATCCACCTGCCTTGGCCTCCCAAAGTGTTGGGATTACAGGTGTGAGCCACCATGCCCCACGTCTATCTATTAAAAAAAATTTTTTTTTTTAAATCTGATGACTAGGCCCACTGTTGATCCTGGTACTGGAGGTAGGACCCCAGGCATCTGATTTTTTTGTTGTTGTTTTTTTAAGGCATGGTCTCGCCAGTGCGATTTCCTCCAAGAACCTCCACCTCCAGTTTCAACGCTCTCCTGCCTCAGCCTCCAATAGTGGTTACAGGATCACCATCATTTTTTTTTTGAGACGGAGTTTTGCTCTTGTTAACCAGGCTGGAGTGCAATGGCACGATCCTGGCTCACCACAACCTGTGCCTCATGAGTTTAAGTGATTCTCCTGTCTCAGCCTCCCAAGTAGCTGGGATTACAGGCATGTACTACCACGCTCAGCTAATTTTGTATTTTTAGTAGAGATGAGGTTTCACCATGTGGGTCAGGCTGGTCTTAAACTCCGGACCTCAAGTGATCCGCCTGCCTCGGCCTCCCAAAGTGCTAGGATTACAGGTGTGAGCCACCTCACCCAGCTGGCATCTGAATTTTTAATAATGGCCCCAGATGATTCTTATGGACACCAAGATTTGAGAAGCATTGAATGACTGAGAGAAAATTTCTTGTAAGGGTAGAAGCCCAGCACAGTGGTTCTCAGTGGAGATAATTTCAACCCCCAAGGGACATTTATAAATGTCTGGAGATAGTTTTGGTTATCACACCTTGAGGGTAGGAGAAAGTGCTGCTGACATCTAGTGGCTAGAGGCCAGACATGCTGCCAGGGACAATGTACGGGACAGTCCCCATGACAAAGAATTCTCTAGCCCAAATGTCATTAGTGCTGAGGTCAAGAAACCCTGGTTAGCAATTAAGAGTTTGAACCTTTCTAAATGTTGGAGCACATGTGATTTTTAAATCTTCAATTTTTATTTTACTTTCCAAAATGTCTACTGTATGCATAGAATCCTTTTCATTGAATACCTGTTACACACCGAGCACTTGAAGTTTACATCACTGTCAGTTCCTCTTGAAAGACCTTTTCAGTCATTCATCCAACAAATATCCATTAAACACTTACTAAAATATACTCCAGGCCGGGTGTGGTGGCTCATGCCTGTAATCCCAGCACTTTCGGAGGCCGAGGTGGGTGGATCGCCCGAGGTCAGGAATTTGAGATCAGCCTGGCCAACATGGTGAAACCCCATCTCTACTAAAAATACAAAAAATTAGCCGGGTGTGGTGGCGGGCACCTGTAATCCCAGCTACTCAGGAGGCTGAGGCAGGAGAATTGCTTGAACCCAGGAGGTGGAGGTTGCAGCAAGCCGAGATCGTGCCATTGCTCTCCAGCCTGAGTGACAAGAGCGAAACTTCACCTTAAAAAAAAGAAAAAGAAGTATTCCAGGCAGAGGGGAAAGTATGTGCAAAGGCCCCCAAGACAGGAAAGAAAAACTGTAAAAACGGCTAGTGTGCCTGCTGCTGATAGGGGTGGGGGCAAGTGGAATGAAATGAGGTGGGAGATGGAGGGATATAAAAACAAGAGTGTGCATGGCCTCACAGTGTAAAGCAGGAGTTGCATGAGTTTTGTTATAAATGCATAGGAAGTCATAAAAATTTAAGTAGAAGAGGATCTGAGCCAATGTACATTTGTACAAGATCACCCTTGGCCCCTGAGTGAAGAGTAGGGGGCAGGGAAGCCACAGGAGAAAAAGAAGTGAAGGAATGGGGCAGAGGCAGGCAGAGGGGAGGCGGGGGGTGGAGTGAGGGGAGATCCCCTCCCCAACCCTGGCAGGTTAAAAAAAAAAAAAAAAAAAAGAGAGAGAGAAGAAGTGAAAAGACTTTTGCAGACCTCAAGAGATGATGCATAAGGTTGGCTGGGGTGGAGATGGAAAGATGAAAAATCTAGGTTCTGTTTGGAGGGTGGCAAGAAGTGGATTTTCTGATGAACTGGAAGGCATGAGAAACACAGCACAAAGACTGTGACTTGCAAGATGTTGGCTTGAATAACTGAGAGAAGATGGGTGATGATATATGACATATAGATATGACTGTCATTCTCTTTTGACGACTGAGGAAGGGGAAGTGAGTTGTCCTACTTCACAAAGATAGCATATGGGCTCCAGGTGTGTCTAACCCAAAGGTTATAATTTTTCCACACTCCTATATCCACACATTAATTTTTTTTTAAATTGAGACAGAGTCTCACTCTATCACCCAGGCTGGAGTGCAGTGGCGCGATCATGGCTCACTGCAGCCTCCAACTCCTGGGCTCCAGCGATCCTCCCGCCTTGGCCTCCCAAAGTGCTGGAATTACAGGCACTCACCATCACGCCCTGCCTACCTTAATTTTTATAATGGGGATGACATTTAATGATAGTAATATCATTATAAATGCCCCATACATGCTAACATCGGCTTCCACAAGGAAGCAGCACAAAGCCTGGAACCTTCCTCAAAGACCTCTGTACATTGGAACAAGGTGCTGGGAACAGAAGTTTAGTAGGTGGTGGAAGGGCAGCAGCTGCCACCCTGGGAACTGGTTTTAAAATCTAACGTTCTGATTGCTGCAGTGGCCATGTGCTGGTGTGTGATGGGGAGATGTTCGTCTACGTAACTAAACCCAATGAGCTGTGATTGATCGAACCGAGCAGGCACCCTCTGGATTTGGAGAAACATAGTGCGTCTGGGCCTGTGATTGGCGGGATTGCTGTGATTGGCGGGATTGCTGTGATTGGTGAAGTCCCTAAGGCTATTTAAGTTTCTGAACACCAGTTCCTGCATTGGCCACGAGGAGGAGCCCGGGAAGCGCAAAGCGCAGCACTGCGGAGAGTCTTGGCCGCCTCCTCCGGGACGCCCTCCGGCCCAGCGCGGTGCCAGCCTTGCCCTGCGCCCTGGGGCAACTGCGGGATGAGGTGGGGCGGGAAACGGTGTCAGAGCTCCCAACTGTGGCCCGGGTGGCTACGCTTCTCTGCACAGTTCCTTTGGCCTCTTCCCCTGGCTCCCAGCCCCACAGAAGACATTGGCTGACCCAAGGGGTGGGGCTGCGGGTTCGCGAAGGTTTGTGAAGGCCCGGATCCAAGTTGCAAAACTGTAGAGTCTATCAAGTGAGACTTAGCAGCCCCACTCCCTCAGGTGCGCCCCTTGCCCTCCTCAGAGCCCTTCTCTCAAGTTTAGCAGCCTCCACCGTGCCCTTTAAGATCCTCAAAGAACTTTTGCAAATCGGCATCTCATTGGAGCTAAAATGACCTGTGCAGGCAAAGGCCACTAGCTCAGGGGATCGCCCCCTGCCCATCCCCAGGTGCTATCACATCGCGCTGTGCGTCTTCCCTGCACTTAACCACTGTTCGTAATTGATTTCGTTTTTCATTTATTTACTTGCTTATGTCTGCAACCCGCCTCTCCACCAAAATGCAAGCTCTGTGAGGGAGGGTGTAGGGTTGCCCGACACAACACAGGACACCCAGTTTCATCTGAGTGTGAGATGAACAGCACATTTTAAGAGTATAAGTAGGTCCCATGCATTATTTGGGACACGCTCATACTAACAAAGTATTCCTTGTGTATCTTAAATTCACATTTGACTGGGCATCCTGTATTTTTATTTGCTCATCTGCAACCCTCTGAGGGGAATATTTTGCCCATGGTCTTCACTGCTGCATCTCCATCACCCGCAACGATGCATGCGGAAGGTGCTGAATAAATGTTGAATGTTTCGATGGACGATTTCCTTCCTTCGTTCACTCAGTTATCCATCCAGCCTATTTATATCAAATGGGTCCTGGGAATACAACGGTAGATGGCACACAGTCCAATGGAGGAGGCAGACAACCAGTCTAACTACCATCTGACTGAACTATGAAGATGTAAAGCTTTGGGAGCTGTAGGGGGACAGAGGAGGACCCCGGCGTTCTGTTTCCCGGAGGAACATGACTAAGATGGGACTTGGAGGATGAGAAAGCAAAGAAAGAAGTGTGACAGCTCTCTGCTTGAGACCACGGGGTTCTGGAAGCTGCAGGTGGCTGGGGAGGGCAAATGTGCAGTATGGGCGGGGCAGTCAGGAAGAGGTGAGAAGGAGACTCTCATTCACTGGGTGTTACCACCCACCAGCCAGCACAAGAGGGATGCCATGTTTCTATTATTGTGCCCATCATACAGATGAGGAAGCTGAGGCTCAGAGAAGTGACATGCCTCGGCTAAATTTACAGTCGTAGAGGGAAAAGCTGAGTTTCAAGCTCAGGTCTGGCAGATTCTGAAGTCTGCACTCTTCTAGAAAAGCCACTGGGTTAAGGATTACAGCGCCAATAGGGGGTTGGAGAAACAGGCTCAGAAAGGTGACAGGGCTCTCCCTGTGAATCTGGCTCTGTCCAGTTGAGCAGAATACTGAAGCAATGCAAGAGTTACGGTTTTTTTCCAAGCCCTCCAGAGAGACAACAGGAGGGCCAGAGCAGGACCCAGGAGTCCAGACCACTGCGTCTCCCATTCCTATTGGGGTTGGCTCTCTAGGAGCCCCTTGCAGAGCCCTGGGGCTAATTCCTTGCATGGATCCTGGACAGGTCTGCAGTTTCCATGGAGACCGCCTCCCACCATCCCTGAAATCTCATTGTGACCAGTATTAAGGGATTAACTCTGCCCCGCGGCCCTCACAGGGTCTGGGGTGCCGAGGGGGGCCAGCAGGAGCTCCCTCAAGGATGAAGAGGTTGTGCACTGTGCGGGACCCCATAGCAGCAGGAGGAGGATGTCGGACTGGGGCCAGGGCTTCCCCCGGGACCCACCAGGTATGGTCCTGACTCCACATCTGCCTGGAAGGAAGGATGGGATGGTAGGAGAGAGACACAGGACCAAGGGGGAGGATTCCAGGCTGGGAGCAATGTGGAGGATTTGTACTCTCATCCCCTAACCCAGGAACGTCCAGGGCCCTGATGGGTGAATGACGTTCCGATCAGAGAAGGAGGATCCAGACGACCTCAACAAGGTGAGAGGAGCCCCGTAGAGTATTAGGGGTACTCCAAGGCTGCCTAAAGACCAGATCTCTTATCTCTCCTATTTGGCAGTTGGGGAAACTGAGGCACAGAGAGGGAAAATGACTTGCCCAAAGCCAGTGAGTCAGCAAACTGAAGCAGGTCAAGAATCCAGAGGGAACCCTGAAGTTCCCTGAGCAGAAAACAATCGGTTAAAATCTCATTGCCACTTCCGCCTTGAACTCCAAATCCTCCTTCCTGAGCTCCAGGCATGGGGTCCCCTCCATCCCCTCACCCAGAGCTTGTCTCATCAGCCATGCTTCCCTCCCTGCCTCTCATCCTCCTCCTGACTTCCCCTGCCACCCGCACCACCTGAGGCTGGCAGAGAGTTCCTGGCAGGTTCTCCAGTGCTGGCGGGCACAGCCACCAGGCCCCCACTGTTCCATCCAGGGGACACCTTCCCACTGGGTCCCTATCTGGATGACTTGGGACATCCTTTGTTCCACACTTCATCCTCTCTTTGGGATTTCTGGGTCCAGACACAGTGAGGACCCTGACAGTTCCCCTCCTCACCTCTTGTCCTGAGAAGGCCAGGCCTGCGTGGGAGAGATGTAACCAGACTCCCAAGCTCTCTGGGCCGGGCTTCGTGGAAGGCCATATCAGTGCAGGCGCATAAACACCGGCTCTGGAGCCAGCTAGAGATGGGTCTAACATCATTGCCTTGGCTCACTGGGAAAATGATGTTCCTTCTCTGAGCCTCAGTTTCCTCACCTGTGATGGGAGACAATCACCCTTCCTTCCTCAGAGCTTGCTCTCAGCTGCTATGGAAACATCTCCAGGTTGCGATACTAAATGAACCAAACAAGATACAGAACAGTGTAAGAGCAGAGGCTACTCATGTATGATCTTACGTGCTGTCTGGTCTGTATAAAGAAATCTTGGCAGATACATCTGTAAGGGATGTGGTCCCCCATAGTGAGGAAGTCAGGGAGAACAGGTGAACAGGAGACAGAGCTGGAAGCAAGACTTCTCACTTCACACCTTTTATGTTTTGATTCTGAACCGTGTGAATGTAGCACCAATTCAAAACTAAATGTAAAGATGTTCACAAATTAAGTAAAATATTAAAATAATAATAATAACACATACCTCAATAATATGACCGGTGTGCAGCCAAGAGTTAGACCCAGGTACTAGAAACGGACTCAAAGGAACAGAGGAGGCCTGTCTTCAAGTCACCGAATCCTTGACCTAGAAAGGCCCTTTATTTTGTCAACGTCAAATTGCCAATAACAACAATAATAGTCTTGGTAGCAAGAATTAGGAGCTCCCTACCTGGGGAACACGGTGCCAAGCACTGTCTGAACATTATCTCATTTAATTGGCATTTTGATTTTGTGAGGAAATGATCATCATTCCCACTTTACAGATGGGAAAACTGAACCTCACTGAGGTTTTGACTAGTAAGTTGCAGTAAGTGATAGAACTAGGGTGCCATCGAAGGCCTTCCAGCTTCAAATTTGAAGCCCCCCTACAGTGGGTCTCAATATTGGCTGCACAAAAATATAGATGCCTGGCACCTCCCCACCCCTACCCCAAGATTCGATCATTGGTCTGTGATAGGGACTGGGCATCTGTCTTTAATTTTAAAAAGTCTTTTTAAAAAATAGACACAGGGTCTCACTATGTTGCCCAGGCTGGTCTCAAACTCCTGGGCTCAAGTAATCCTCCCATCTCAGCTTCCCAAAGTGCTAGGATTACAAGTGTAAGCCACCGTGTTCAGCCAACATCTGTATATTTTAAAGGTTTCAGATGATTCTATTTCATCTTCAGAGTTGAGTCTCTGCTTTGTTAGACAAAACTTCTCCAATGGGAAACCAAGGCCAGGGAGGGAAATGACCTTGCCCAAGGACACACAGTGGCTGGAACCAGAGCTGGCAGGGCACCCAGCAGCTCACATGATGCCCTAGGGCAAATAAGAAAAAGGCACCCCACTCTGGGCAGGCAGAGCTCCATGGGCGCTTCGCTTGGCAAGTGGAATAAGGGCTGGATTTCCATCCCTACTTGCCTTCTTGGCTGGAGAACCTTTGTGCAGTGAGCAACCTGCACAACTGTACAGACTAGTAACTCTGGCCTGAGCCTCAGGACTTCCAAACACTTCACCTTAGTGACCTGGCAAATCCCTGGGGCCCCTCAGAACAAGAGTATCGGGAGACCAAGGGTGGCTTCTGGGATGTGGGCTCAGCCCTCACTCCCCAAACCAGAGTCTGGGTCAGGCAGGGGCTCCCATCAGCCTTCAGGCCCCACAAGGGCCAGGAAGGCCGCATCTAATTCCCAAGGTCACCCCTGCAGATAAATTCAGGAATATAAACAGGAGGGATGAACATAAACAGGAGGAGAACAACACCCTCGGCCCAGATGTCATAAGCCACCTGGCAAGAGGCAGCCGCAGAGAGGCCCCACCCACACAGATCCAAGTCCTCCTGGCTTCCTTCCTGATCATTCTCCAGACCATACTCTCTGCCCTACCTCCAGAGCCTTACAGTCAGCATCTCCCACAGTGCCCTGCTCTCTGCCGTTCTCCTGGCCATCTCTCACTGGCATCCCTGGAAGGGAAGGGTAGCCCTGGAGTTAGAGGCACGGACTCTAGAGACAGACTGCCCAAGTTCCAATTCTACTTCTTGTTTCTCATCAGCTGTGTGAGCATGGGTATATGGCTCAACCTGCCTGTGCCTCTGGTGTGCAAAATGATGGTGAAAAACATTGCCTACCTCCCACAGTGGCTGGGAGGATCCAGGAAGTAACACATGCAAAGCTCCTAAAACAGCTGCATATCCAGTGGCCATGATGATCAATGTGTATATTTTGCTCCATTTCATTTTCATGACAACCCTGGAAGTTAGGTATTATAATTCCCAATTTACAGGTGAAGAAACTGAGGCTGGGAGAGGTGGAGAGAGTCAAGGCAGGGCTCTGAGTCTTTTTCGTGATAGGGACTGGGCATCTGTCTTTAATTTTAAAAAGTCTTTTTAAAAAATAGACACAGGGTCTCACTATGTTGCCCAGGCTGGTCTCAAACGCTTGGGCTCAAGTAATCCTCCCATCTCAGCCTTCCAAAGTGCTGATGCCTCCAGAGACAGGACGTGGCTGAGATGGATTATAACGTAGTCTCTGGTTTGCAGTGCATGGCTGCTGGTCACATCCTCACAGGGCCCATGGGACACACAGCCATGTGCATTCCCCTGACTTGGGTCTTCCAATGGCTCTCAGGCATCTCTCTGCTTCCAGCCAGCCCTGGGAGGAGGGGGAGAACGGCATGGCAAGGCATTTGCAGAGCCGTCTTGTTCACCAATATCCTTCAAGACATTGCTCGGGTCCACAGAGAGCCCACCATTCATTCCCATGCTGGCTGGAGCCCCTGAATACCCGAGGTGACCTTCTGTCCTTGGACAAGTCACTTCCCCCTCTGATCTCCATCTCCCCATCTGTGCAGTGAGGGGATGGGGCTGGATCAGTGGTTTTCCAACCCTCAAATAAAATATTAAGATTACATGTAAAAGGGAGTCGCCGGTTGAAGCTGGGCCTGTGGATGCATACCCTTGGCTCCTGGGAGCCTCGGAACCCAGCCTGAAAAGCCTCAGCCCACATCCTCCTGAAGATTCTCCTGGCTCTGACACTGCAGAGTTCTAGAACCCCAAGCTCAAAGCTGCCGCTTCCCGTCCCTGTTTGGAAAGCTCTCCCCCAGCTGCCTTTATCTCTCTTTGGTAACAGAGCAAATTTGCTTAGGACCCAGCACAGGGGGAACAAGCAGACTGTTGACTCTTGAGCAAAGCCTCCTCTTTGGAGAGCAGCCGAGGTGGCCGTGGGCTATGCGTTGGGAGGCCAGCAGCCTCTTGCATAACCCTCGAGGCCTCCTGCCCACCCAGGCCTTTTCAGGGTTAGGGGTGAGGAAAACCGCAAACTCATGCCCAGTTAATTTTTTAAGGCAAAATCAACAGGCTCAGCAATGATTAGCAGCTGGGTAAGTTGGTCTTAATCAGGCTGAGGACAGGGAGGGAGGAAGGAGGCCCAGGGATGGGGCCCAGTTATCAGTTAACCACATGAATGTTGCTTCCTTCCAAACCCACTGGCCTTCAGCCCCAAGCTCCCTCATCTTCCTCTCGGAAATACTCCTGTGACGAGCCAGTGGCCACCCATCATTGGGTGAACAAACACAATGCCACTCATGGTCTGTGATGAAGTAGAAAGTGCTCATTGTTAAGACAAAGCTCCCCCACCACCGCTGCGTGGCCTTGAGCAAGTCCCTTTCGCCCTCTGAGACTCCACGAGGGGCCCCAGGTCTGGGCCCCAAGTCTATGGTTCAGTCTGTGGCCAGCTGCCACTCCCCTGACGGCCTCAGTGTTTCCGTCCACTAAATGGGTGGGTTAGCCAAGGCATCTTTTCCAGTCTTGAAGCTTTGTGGGTGCCTGATTTGATTAAGCCACAGTGGCCTGTGCCGAGTGCAGAGGGTGGTATGAGTGGCATTTTAGGAGCCCAAGGAAGAGAAAGGGAGGGGACCTACCTGGTATCTGCCGTTGGTATCAGCAAGCGTCAGATCCCAGCTCCAGGAAGAGGGCTGTCCTCTCGGATGGAAGGCAGGGGTCCAGTGGGGTGGCTGTGGCTGCAGGGACAGCCTGGCACAGCCTCTTGGTGGCCCGGACCCCCTGTCCCTGGACCTTGGAAGCCGCTAAAGGAAACAGCAAGACCAGGCCAGCTGGTGGCTGCCTGGACTGGAGTTTGGTCAGTGGTTGGGGACCTATATTGTGAGATAGTTAGGACTTTGTCCACAAACTGGAATTTGAAATTTCAAAGGGGCAAAACTGAAGGGCCCTACCCCAGAGTAGAGATGGCTCTTGGCTTCTTTCCTCCACGACTTTTGTTCTTTGTCTTGATAAGTCCCAGTTTTCTCTGCACCGCTCCTGGAGTGGTGGGTGGGGAAGAGAAGATAGGAGATAATGGTGTGGTGAGCACCAAGGGGAAGCGAAGATGCCGGGCAGCCCTGGGGTGGCCAGGCGTGTGGAGGATGCCCCTGAACCTGCCTAAGCCCCGGGATAAGGTGCTTTACTTCTCAGGTCCTTGAGTTCCCCTGCAAGACTGAGGCAGTGAAACCACCAGCTCCAGTGCCTTAGAATTCTGAAGTCCTTTCTGGGATTCTGGGAGTCATGATCCAGACAGTGCATAGAGGGGTGAAGCCCTCAAGCTCTGGAGGCAGACTCGGGTTCAAACGACAGCCCCTCCCTTACGAGCTGTGTGGCTTCGGGAAAGTCACTTCACCTCTCTGAGCCTCAATTTTGTCATCTCTAAAATGGGGATGACAATAGCCCCTATCTCAATAGGCAGATAATATGAGAAGACTAGAAGGTTTTTAGTACCAGGGCTAGCACAAAATTTCTCTGTAAACATTAGACCTTATTATAATGTAAAAGAAAAACAATGTGGTTTGTAGTGGCAGCTGCCTTACCACCGTCCACAGCAGAGGTACAAGCTCCCTATACATGCCTCCCCGGCTGCAGGCTGCCCAGGGCAATCCCTTCCTGTCTCAACTGGGTCTCTCGGTGGGCTCTGAGGTCCTCTGCTGTCCTCTGGAATCTGCTGCCTCTTGAGCTGGGGCCTGACAGCAGGTGAGCAGAGGTAAAGAATGGCTGCTAAATTGATGGCATTGAGGCCAGTGCCTGTTCATGGCTGGGCGTGCGGTACCTGGAGCTGTCCTGAGCAGGGGTCCTGATTCCGACTGATTATGTGGCCAGTGTGTCATGGAGTCAATGACCAATGACAGTAATTGCTACTGTTGTACTGTGTGCCTACACCTGGTCATTTAATGCTTGAACCATCCCTACAAAGAAGGTATTAACCCAATTTTTCTGATGCTGAAACTAAGGCTGAGAAAGGTAGATGTTGAGATCACAGAGTTTGGTACATTGGCACTGCCTGGATTTTAACCCAGATCTATCTGACCACAAGGTCTGTGGTTTATTCCACTGAAGAGAGGTCAGGGGGAAGGGAGGCTAAGAACCTTATCTACTCCCTCATTTAATCTTCACGACAAACGACAAGTTAGACCCATTGTACAGAAGGAGTAACCAAGGCTTCGAAATAAAAACTTGTCTTGTACAGACAGCTGGCCCTGGGCTTGGAATATAAATAGTCACTGGTATACAGGCACCAGAGACCAACACCCACAAGTTAACACCCACTCAGTCCACAGAAAGAAGCTTAATATTTTTTATAAGCATAGAAATAAAAACCAAACCAATACTGTGACGTTTGCTCTGTGACTTCCTGTATTTATTATGTGCTCATATGAAAGCATCTAAGCATTGTCAGGATAATGTTCTTCCTCATTGGAGGGCGTTATGAAGTTGCTTTTTTCCATTAGTTAAAAAAATTCCCTTGGAGAAAGGGAATGAAACTTTTTATAATTGATACATAATAATTGTACATATGTATGGAGCACATGTATTTTGATACATGCATACAATGCAAAGTATTTAGGATATCCATCACCTCAAACATTTATCATTTCTTTGTGTTGGGTACATTTCAGATCTTCTCTTCCAGCTATTTTGAAATATACAATAAATTATTGTTAACTATAATCGCCCTACTGTGCTATAAGAACTAGATCTTATTCCTTCTATCTCATTTATTTTTGTACCCATGAACCAACATCTCTTCATCCCTTGAATAAAACATTCTTTTTTTTTTTTTTTAAACAGAGTCTTGCTCTGTCACCCAGGTGCAGTGGCACAATCTTGGCTCACTGCAGCTTCCACCTCCCGGGTTCAAGCGATTCTCCTGCCTCAGCCTCCCAAGTAGCCTGGACTGCAGGGGCATGCCACCATGCCTGGCTAATTTTTGATTTTTGTATTTTTAGTAGAGACAGGGTTTCTCCATGTTGGCCAGGCTGGTCTTGAACTCCTGACCTCAGGTGATCCGCCTGCCTTGGCCTCCCAAGATGCTAGGATTACAGGTGTGAGCCACTGTGCCCGGCCTGAAACTTTCAAGATCTCAAGACACTGTACATTTAAAGTGCCCCAGTGTCTTCCTTTTCCACTTCCCATTCTTTCTCCTTATCTAACATGAAGAACATTATATTAAATCTGATTTTTAAGGATTTTTTGTCTGTTATGTGTTAAGGGTTTGTTTGGTACCCCAGTGGAAACATTCTGCATTGCAGACCAAAGTGTGCTTATTTCAGGGGCATGGGATCATTGCGTTCCTAGCCATTGTCACAAAATACATGGAGTCGTATTTAAAATGTAAAGTTGTAACATACGTATGTTTAAAATGGAAATACAAAGCAAAAAGATGGATGTATAATGTTATGTGTATTCAGTTCTCTGTACTTGGTAAATGTAACTGACTTGTCTGTCTATTACTGAACTATAGGTGCAAGGACACATCGGTTACTTTGCATCTGTAATCCACAAAGATTCTGGGCAGCTGTATTATCATAGCTTGGTTTAAATAAACTATGTAGTAACAATGAACAACAAGAACAAAAGAAATAATAGCTTGCCTGAGGTCACAGAGCCAGCAGATCTTATTGGTGGTGCGTCATTTATATGAGGAATGTGTATCTAGAAGATATTGTTTGGCGTTGGCTAAGGGTGGAATGAATCATGTATGTAATAGATTATGCAATTTACAGTGATGAGTGGATAGATTTACTTATGGGGTAGGTTATAATGTGGTGGGATGTGAATCTAGAACGTGCCTCCTAGGCAGTCATGCAGATTTTGCATTTGATAAGTCAGGTATGTCGTGGTTCATGTATCTAATAGCTCTTCATTTGAAGGCTGTCCACCTAGTAGCTCTTGGATATAACGGGTCATGGCTGTGGCATGGTGTGGTTGATCTTGGTTGATCATAGACCTTATTTAATTGAATCTAATATGTCATCTATAGAAAAATGTATCGTTATTTTTGTTGTCAATGAAATTCTGACATGACATTGATCACATTCCCCTTTAAGCAATGTGGAACTGTGCCTCAAAGTGGAAGAGGCCATGTATTGCTGGGTTGTGTAGGGAGTAGCTGTGCCTGTGGCCTGCCATAGGTGTCAGGCAGGTGGCAGAGGCCTGGGCTTGGCCCCTGAGGGCTCTTCCTGGAGCTGCCCTCCACATCTCTTCTGTGTTTGCCCCTTAGTCAGATCTTCCGTTTCTGCCCACCTCTGCACTGCCCCCAAGGCCGGTGGAGCCAGATCAGATATTCCTGGAGTAGGCATGGGAGGAACCCACCGGTATTTGGTCTGTTTCAGCCCCTTATCAAATCTCAAAGTGTGGGTTGCAGGGGGCTGCCTCTTGCTCCCTCCCTCAGAGTCTCGTCCTGGCCAACAGAAAACTGAGCCAGGATCATCTTTCCATGTTACAGAGGGAGAAACTGAAGCCCTGAGAAGAGACGATGTAAATAAAGTTATTGGAATAGTGACTGAGCTAGTTCCTAAACCCAGGTCTCCTGACACCAAATCTAGCCTCTCTTGTCCTCCACAACAGTTGCTCCCTCTCCCCTTTCCCTGCAGGCAATAGCACTCCCCATTCATCTCAGCTTCAGAGGTCAGATCAAGTGGGCAGAATAAAGCTACTAAGCAGGGCAGAGAAAGGGCTTCTAGCAGTGGGAAGAACATGGAGATGCCTCCTCATACCACTCAAACACACATGCCCTGACTCCCAATTTTCTCACTCATTAATTCGCCCACACATTCACTCATTCACTCACTCATTAATTCACTCACCCATTCACTCATTAATTCACCCACCCATTCACTCATTAATTCACCCACCCATTTGCTCACTTACTCAGTAATTTACCCTCTCATTCGTACATTCACTCACTCAATTCATGCATTCACTCAACTCACTCATTAATTTACCCTGTCTCTAAGTCACTCACTCCTAATTCACCCACTCATCAGTTCCCCCACACACTCACTCATTAATTGGTGCTCCCACTGATTCGCCCACTCTTGCTCACAGGTGTCACCGAGTCCCTCCAACCTGCCCTTCCAGCCAGCGGCGGACAGGCTCCCAGGCCTCCCAAGTCTCAGGCTTTCCTTCCTCTGCCCTCACTCTCTGCCTTCTACATCAAGACTTTACTTTCCCAGATTGAGTGGCAGCCCTTGAAAATGTCTGCACAGAAAGCAATGAGGGCTGGAGGGAGTGAGAAGAACAGACACCATGAGCTTCAGACAGCCAGGACCAGCTGTGTAATTTTCAGGGCCCCATCCAAAACAAAAATGCACAATCCCTTGTTCAAAAGTCATGATGAATTTTAAAACAACCACAACAGAGCACTGAACCAGGCACCAGAACTTTCTAAGGGTTGGGCTGCCTGTGACTGCACTGGCAATACCCCCACAAAGCCCACTCTGAAGGTAGGAGATGGGTGGAGAGAAACAGGGGGATGGAAAGGGGGATACAAAACAGGGAGAGGAAGGAGGAAGAGGATGGATGTCTACCAGGCCCCACTTGGTGCTTGATTTATGCCATCTCATTTCCTTCTCAAACCACATTTTGAGGTTGATTGTACATTTTACAGGGAAGGAAACTGAGGCTCAGAGAGGAGAATCATTTACCCAAGTTCCCAGTTTGTAGATGGTAGGCGCCTGAATGTAAATCCAGGTCTCTGCCTGCTGTGGGAGGGGGTGGGGGTAAGGGAAACAGGAGAATGTGACGGGAAAATCCGAGATGGAGCCAGCCTGGGCCAGAAACACTGGGAGCTGTGGGAGCTGGTGAGGGGCAGGGTGGGATCATAGGGAGCAGTGGCGGGGAATTGGAGGTGAATCTGGCCCTCCCAAACTTCCAGTCCATTCCGCTCCCAGGGGAACCAGGAAACTGCGGGGGAACTGGAAGGGAGCTCCCAGAACAAGGATCCAGAAGATTGGCATCTGGGGCCTGGGATTTAGGTTTCTAAATCATGGGCCATGGAGCAGCCTTATCTCTGCAAAAGCATTGATGGTAGAAGTCAATGATTTGGGAAGTTATTGAATTAGGGGATCTCAGAGGTAGGCTGTCAGTGCCTGATCGTATCAGTTAGAATGCCTGACTTGGGGTGACAATGGCTTGGAGGGGTGGGTGAGTCAAGGGTCAAATGAGTGCCCGTGAGTCATGATTCTTGCCTTGTACAATTGATAACTGAACATCGGTGAGTTAGGGCCCCAGCAGTTGTAATTAGCACCCCGGGTGTCAGCCAGAAACCAACAAACAGCCAAATCCCTGCAGCCCCGCCCAGCCTATCCACTGGCGGGGGACCGATTAACCATTAACCCCCACCCCTCCCCAGCAGAGCCTCCACCCCTTCACAGAGGCTAGGCCGAGACTCCCAGCAGATCTTCCCAGAGGACGGTTTGAAAGGAAGGCAGAGAGGGCACTGGGAGGAGGCAGTGGGAGGGCGGAGGGCGGGGGCCTTCAGGGTGGGCGCCCAGGGCAGGGCAGGTGGCCGCGGCGTGGAGGCAGGGAGAATGCGACTCTCCAAAACCCTCGTCGACATGGACATGGCCGACTACAGTGCTGCACTGGACCCAGCCTACACCACCCTGGAATTTGAGAATGTGCAGGTGTTGACGATGGGCAATGGTAGGTGGGGGCAGGTGTGCCCCGGTGTGCCAGTGGGGGCAGGTGTGCCTGGGTCCAGGAGCAGATCTTTGGCACTCAACTTTGGGGTGGGAGGAGAATGATAGAAAATGGTAGGTTGGGCCTACAGGCCAGCACAGGTGTTGCCAATGAAGCCCATGTGCCCCAGGTACAGTGATCACAGGCATTCCGGGTGAAGGGAGGCCTGCAAGGGCCAATTTCCAGCCAAAGTCGATCCCGGCTATTCCTCCCAGGCCCTTCCAGTCCTCACTGCCTCACAATGGCTCTGCTTGGCGCTTGGCATAGTGACGTGATGGTGAGCTCCCCCTTGGTGCCCAGCTCCAGCGATTCAGCCCAGCACGGCCCCTTTGTGAACCCCTTGGGCCTAGGTTCAGAGACGGCAAGGGATGTTGTATCCCTGGAGATGGTGGTTGGAGACATAACTGCATTTCTCGATGTCTTTGGGACTTTCCTAGGGAAATTGGCACTTAGGGAAAATGGAGCTCTCAGGGAAGTTTTGCTAACTACGAAGCCAACTCAGCACTGTGTGTGTGGTGTGTGCGTTCATATGTGATCGTGAATTTCCATGTAGGTTGTATGGGTGGGGTGATGCCTTTAGGAACCCATTTGCATATGGGTGTTCATTTGTCTCTGTGTGTGAGTTCTGGGTCTATTTTCCTTTGTATTCATTAAGTGGGTCTGTATTTGTGTCTTAGGAGGTGCCCGTGTTGATCTTGCTTATGTATGTAAGTGACTATGTGTGTGTACGTGTGTCTGTGGATGTTTGTACATGTGTGCTGTGTGTGCGGGTCATAGAGCACATGTGTTTGTGCATGTGGACCTGTTGGAGTGCCCTGTTCTTCCTGCATCTTTATCCTGTATGGGCGTTTTGTCGTGTGCCCATATTTGTACCTGCTGTGTATATATGCAGTCCCCTGTACTGCGGGCGGGGGTCAGCGGTCTCTGGTGTGCACGATTGCACAGACCCAAGTGCAGGACTCTGTTGTTGCCACTCTCCAAGTGAGATTCACATCAGCAACATGTCCGTTTGTCTCTGAGCAGATTCTGTTGCCGGTGTGTCTCTCCAGATTGAGGCATCCCCTCCGACATCACTGGAGCATATCTGGAGGGGTGGACAGCTCTCCACAGGGAGGTAGGGGGGAAGAGCAGGCCTGGAAACCCCTCCTGGAGGGAAGAGCCCCATCGGTCCCAGGCCAGCTTCAGAGGAGAGGGGGCAGGCAGCTGGCTGAGGTCAGCCTGCCACCCTGCTTCCTTCTGTGTCTTGGAGCCACTCAGCCAGTATCAGGCTGCAGCTCCAGCTGAGGTCTGGAATCTTGTGGTCAGCTCAGCTAGAGCGAGGAGGCAGCTGCTGGGCACTGCCTGTTGTCAGCTCAGCAGGTGCTTGCCTGCCCCTGCCATCCAGTCACTGTGTGACCTTGGGCATGTCACCTCCCCTCTCCTGGCTTCTGTGTCTTCTACAAAACGGGCTTCATTCCCCCAGGCCTGCTGGCTGGCTGGCTTTTAGGTCTGTCTGAGGACCATGCGAGGAGCACAAGGCAAAAACACACCAGAGATAGCAAACAAGTTGCTGCTGCACTAGGTGGAGTGTTGTGTGGCCCCACGAGGACCACTGCCCTGCCCTGGGCTGCTCCCTGCCCCCATCACTTTTTCCAAGCCCAGGAACTGTGTGCTCCTGAGGCAGAGGCCAAGCCCCTGAACTGGGAGTCCCAAAGACAAGACCATCTCCAGCTCTGGAACCAGAAAGATCTGGGCTCAAATCCGGCACAGATCCTTCCAACCTGTGTGAATGTGGCAAGGCAATTTCCTCTCTGAGCCTCAGTTTCCTCATCTATAAAATGGGAATAAATGATAGTGTCTGCTTCCCAGGGCTGGCCAGAGGATAAATAAGATAAGGTGCCTGGGTGCTTAGCCCTGGTAAAGGGCCTGGCCCCAACATGGGTCATCTCAAGGGCTCTGAGCATCTGTAAGCAGGGTCCCCACATTCCTCACTGGAGTCGGAAGGGGTCTGCGTTGGGGTTATGTGAAGTTGTCCTCTGAAGTGTGTTGAGAACATCCTGGGCTGGTGGCTCAAAGGCTCCAAGGATATTCCCCCCACCCCACTCCCCACCCAATGGAGCAACAGCCCTGGGGACTCCTTGTTCATTAGAGGCCCCAGCAGACACCTCAACACGTGCGGCACTGGCTGCAGTAGCCCAGCAAGCCTGGACCATAAACCTATGGCTCTGCTTCACAGCAAGCAGTGCGATGACACCAGGAAGCCACTTGTCCCCTCTAAGCCTCAGTGTCCTCACCTGCGGAATGGAGGTGCTCGGCTGACCGCAGAGGGGAGATGATGGAGCTGACAGCCCCCAGCTCATCCTGCCCCAGAGGTGGGAGCTACTTCCCCAGCCTCCTGCTGAATGGCCAGGAACTGTGGGGTCAGCTCTCCCCGGGGGTCGGGGGAGGAGAGACCGAGGGAGAAAGGGCACCCACGTGGCTTAACAATTATCCCCATCTCCGGGAATAATTCACCAAGTGGAGGGGGCCACACTTCTGGGGACACCTGGGAGTCTGCGGTGGCAGAAATGAGATGCGGCAGTGTCTGCTTGTGCAAGGAGCCTGGAAGTCCTCTGCTCCGAGAGTTTTCCTATGCAGCAAAGTTTTTATTTCATGAACACTGATATAGTGCTCACTATGTGCCAAGCACTTCACATACACATATGAGAATTCACCGAATCCCCATAACAAACCTAGGGGAATATCACCTTCCCCATTTTACAAGTGAGGAAACAAAAGCATGGAGAAGTAAACGAACACAACCAATGTCACACGGCTAAAAAGTGGGCAAGCTGGGATTGAACCCTGGGCAGAAGGACTTCAGAGGCTGTGCTGTTACCTACAATGCATGGCCCTCTCCGGGTCTTAACTGGATGCCCCTGAGGAATCCGAGGTCGGATTCAGGATTTCTATGAATACGCATGTGTGTGTGTGTATGTTCGTGCATGTGAGCATGTATGTGTGGACTGTGTGTATGTGTATGTATATGAGTGGACTGTATATGTGCACACATTTGTATATGTGTGTGTTGATGTGTTTGTGTGCATGTGTGTGGACTGTGTGCAAGTGTGTGCAATGTGTGTGGACTGTGTGTGTGCGTGTGTGTATGTGTGTGCACACGTGTGTGCATGTGTGTGGAGTGTGTGTGCTTATGTGTGAACTCTGTATGTTCATGTGTGTACTGTGTGTATGTGTACACACGTGTGCATATATGTGTGTGTTTGTCGATGTGTATGTGTGCGTGTGTGTGAATTGTGTGTGTGTTTATGTGTGGTGTGTGTGCGTGTGTGTGGACTGTGTGGTGTGTGTGGTGCATGTGTGTGTGTGTGTGTGGTGTGTGTGCGTGTATGTGGACTGTGTGGTGTGTGTGGACTGTGGTGTGTGTGGTGCATGTGTGCTTGTGTGTGGTGTGTGCGTGTGTGTGGACTGTGTGATGCGTGTGCATGTGTGTGGGGACTGTGTGGTGTGTGGGTGCATGCTTGTGTGTGGCGGGTGTGCGTGTGTGTGGACTGTGTGGCACACACGCTTGCATGTGTGGTGTGTGTGCGTGTATGTGGACTGTGTGGTGTGTGTGGACTGTGGTGTGTGTGGTGCATGTGTGCTTGTGTGTGGTGTGTGCGTGTGTGTGGACTGTGTGGTGCGTGTGTGTGTGCTTGTGTGTGGACTGTGTGGTGTGTGTGGACTGTGGTGTGTGTGCGTGTGTGGACTGTGTGATGCGTGTGCATGTGTGTGGGGACTGTGTGGTGTGTGGGTGCATGCTTGTGTGTGGCGGGTGTGCGTGTGTGTGGACTGTGTGGCACACACGCTTGCATTTACCCCGGGGCTGACCCACTGCATTTGTCATCTTCTTCAAAGGGGTCTATCTTTGCTGAAAGATTTGCTGACAAAAAAAAGGGGGTTCAGCTGCTGCTATGTTTTTGAATTTGGAAACAATCAGACCAAACTGCTCCCTTTTATGGTTAGAGAAAGTGAGGCCCAGAAGAAATTGAAGCAAGGAAAAGGAAGTTGCCCAAGTTTACAGGCAAGTTAGTGGCAGCATCAGCACTAGTGCCCAGGACTCCTGGCACCAAGCCCGAGGTCCTCTTTCCACCTGCCTCTACGGCCCCCCTCACATTTGTGTAGATGCAGTAGCTTTTGCCTGTGGGATGGGAGGGATGGGAGATGTGTCCAGACCCTCCTAGGAGGCCTCATGAGTGTGACTGTTCTCAACCCAAGTCTTTCTCGTTCCTCAGAGAATTTGCAGGCCCCCTGGGCACGCAAGCTGAGATCCACCCAGCCCTGGTCCCTTGGTAAGAACTGAGGGACAGGACCTGGTTCTGGGGAGAATGCAGGGAATGTTTCTCCCTTCCGCAGCCCCTTCCCCAGTTAGGAGGCAGACTCCCACCCAAGAAGATGGCCAGGTTTTCATGCCTTCCTAGAGAAAGCTGGGGCTCGTGGCCTCCACCACAGGGAGACGCAGACCCTCAGAAACAACTCTGTGAAGTCACAACCAGCCCCAGTTTACAGATGTGAAACTGAAGCTCCAAAAAGTCAGGAGGTCACTGAGTGGGGAGGTGATGGATGGGAACAACCCCCAGATCTGGCTGAGGCCGAAGCCCTGGAGAGATCCCCGCAAGGCTCCCTTAGATGTCTGACTTTCTGTTCTTCCTGAAGCCTCACTCCCTTCTCTCCTGGCACAGACACGTCCCCTTCAGAAGGCACCAACCTCAACGCGCCCAACAGCCTGGGTGTCAGCGCCCTGTGTGCCATCTGCGGGGACCGGGCCACAGGCAAACACTACGGCGCCTCGAGCTGTGACGGCTGCAAGGGCTTCTTCCGGAGGAGCGTGCGGAAGAACCACATGTACTCCTGCAGGTGAGGAGCCTCAATTTCTTCAGCTGGGAAATGGGCACACTTGGGCTCATGGCCCCAAGGTCTGTCTTCTCCCTGAGTGAGTGGGTCCCAGAGACAGCTGCCCTTCAGGGCCTTCAAGGCTCTTCTGGTTTTGTAGGCTTTGTGAATCCAAGAAGAGCATCTATTCTAGGAACCACATTTACTGATCATCAAGCTACTGGCTGCTGTTTTTTGAGCTCTTATCATATGCCAGGCACCATACTAAGTCTTTGTGTGTATTTAACCATCCCCTTGAGCCCATTGTTCTTTTTCCCATTCCATGAGGCCTCTTCTGAAGCCTCAGTAGATGAGCCCGTCTTCCAGTCTGGTGCTTTTTTTGGGACAAATAGGAGATTGACCCCAGGCCATTCCACCTACCCCAAGGGCTTCCACCAACCCCCAAAGTCTTCCCAAGGCCTTGGAGAGCCCTCTTTCAAAAGCATCTCCTGTTCTGGGTAACGACAACAATAAAATCATAGCAGCTGTCAATTGTGAGCACTTGTCATGTACAAAGACTGTGCCCCATTGGTGCATGACTTCATTTCACCTGTCAACTCCCCTGTGAGATGGTTACTATTGTTATTCCCATTTTATAGAGGAGGAAACTGTGGCTTGGAGGGGTAGGCATTTGCCCAAGGTCAACCAGCTTGAATCACTGGCAGAGCCAGGGTTAACACTCACGGCCCCACCCATCACTGCGGTGTGGCACTGCCTCTACTTCCTATCCCTCTCCAGAGAGAGGCTTATGTGAACCAAGTATTAACTCTGAGCCATAACCAGGAGCCTGCTATGGGTTCTGAGCTTTTATAGGATGCGGTGGAAATAGCAGGGCTCTGGTACTCGAGAGGTCGAGGTTCCCAACTCAGCTCTAACACCAACCAGCAGAGTGACCCAGGACCACATGTTGCCTCTCTGAGCCTCAGTTTCCCCATGTTTAGCAAGACAGGACTGGGCTCTTAGAGAGTTCATAGCACTTCTCCAGCTCCTGGTGGGTTCAAGAGAGAAGTCCTGGGATGAAGAGATGAGAGCACTGAGGTTGGGGGGCCAACTGGATAGCCAGGGCCCTAGTTCTGTCCTAAGAGGAGGAAGTTGTGTCTTCTCCATCCAACCATCCAAAGCCCTCCCCAGATTTAGCCGGCAGTGCGTGGTGGACAAAGACAAGAGGAACCAGTGCCGCTACTGCAGGCTCAAGAAATGCTTCCGGGCTGGCATGAAGAAGGAAGGTGAGCCTCGGCCCTCCCCGCCCCACCACCACTGCCCCACCTGCACCCACAGCTCCCCGACAGTCATTTACAACTGTAGCCACACTTTATGACTCAGTGGCAGGCCCCAGGGGGACTGGCTAATGGCTGAGAAGAGGGAGGGCCTGGAAATCTGACCATAGGGAGCGGCTGGGCTTGGTCTTGAGAAAGATTCAGAGAGATAAGCTCCCACTCTTGGCTCCTCAGGCTCCCAGCAACCACCACCCCTGCCTGCCTGTCTGCGCCACCACAAAGCAGCCACGTTGGGGGTGTGTGTGTGTCTGTGTGTGTGTGTGTGTTTAATATAATATTTCGAACATTAGGACAAGCATAGAGAATGACATTGCAAACATCTGAGTTCTCACTACCCCAACTTTACAAAGGGGACAGCCAGGGGAGCCCGATGCCTGAGATTCCAGTCCCAGGGACAAATGCCCCAGTTCCCTTAGTATTCGTTCGTGGGTATCAGGTGATCTCCAAAGTCTTCACATTCTAGAAAATGGGAACAAGACCCCAGACCCATGCTGGACAAAGGAGGAGAAGACCAGAGCACATTTATTAAGGTCTTGCCAGGCCTCCTGCTACCAGCAGGGATCAGTCACTGGGCTGGGCTTTTTCCACACTTCAATGGGTTGGGTTCGTTTCATTTTCATAACAACCCTATATGGGAAAATGTCGTGAAAATGAAATGAGCCCAGCCCATTGAACCTATTACAATTCCTCCCTTTTTGTGGATGGAGGAACTGAGGCCCACAATGGTTAAGCAACTTGCCTAGGGCCCCACAACTGATCTTTGGAAGATCTGAGGTCCCACCCACAACTGATCCTTGGAAGATCTGAGGTCCCAGAGCTTCTGCTGTTTGGACCACACTTCAGCACTGTCTATTATTTTATGCTCTCCAGATACCAGGGACATTTAAAATTGTTTTTAGCCCAAGCAAGGGAAGCAAAAATCTTTTAACTGCTTTAAAGTAACTTGAGGCCAGGCGCAGTGGCTCACGCCAGTAATCCCAGCACTTTGGGAGGCCGAGGCGGGCAAATCATTTGAGGTCAAGAGTTTGAGACCATCCTGACCAACATGGTAAAACCCCGTCTCTACTAAAAACACAAAAAAATTAGCTGGGCTTGGTGGTGCATGCCTGTAGTCCCAGCTACTGGGGAGGCTGAGGCAGGAGACTCATTTGAACCCAGGAGGAGGCGGTTGCAGTGAGCCGAGATCATGCCACTGCACTCCAGACTGGGCAAGACAGCGAGACTCTCTCTCAAAAAATAAAAAAGTAACTTGAGCTCATTTTCGAATCTCTTCATTTCCTGCTCCTCTAAACTCAACCTTTCCCAGCTCTGCGACTAGTCCCAGACTTTCCCTTCTAGCCCACAGTTGTGCCGTAACAGCCAAACCTTGGTCTAGTCCTGCTAGTTTAGTAGAAACACCCCTGACCCCCATCACCCCAGCACACCCCAGCTTGCTCTGGGGCCCACTGAGAAGGAGGGGAGGGGAGGCTTTGGTAGACGCTCTTTCCCCTGTATCTGCTCCTGGCCCCCTGTTTTCTCTGCCCCCTCCCTTGGAAATATCTTCTATGTCTCATCCTTATGGGACCTTAGTCTGAGCTCATGAGCTGTCTTGGAAAATCTGGGCTCGCTGATCCCGATGCAGGAGTGGGTGGTCCCCAAGGCCTGCTCTGAACGCTGCAATTCTAACATCCAGACATCGGTGGTTCTCCAAGGGCAAGAGGGGCTTTTTCAAGCTGCAAATACTCCCTCCCTCCTCTCCCAAACCCAGTTTTCAATGGGGTTGAGCCTGTCTCATCCACTTCAACTTCCATTTTGTGGACTGAGAAAGGTTATGAATGGGAACCTGATGCACGTGCGAACAGTTGGAGGCAAGAAAAAGATTGAGAACTACAGTCTAAGGTTCCAACATTTCTGTGATTGTATTAGTCAGTGATTCCGCTATCCCAAAAGCCTAAGATTTTAGGCACTCTGATTGCTCATAGGTGTCATCCAGAGGGCACTGTGTTTGAGAGAACGGCTCTCTCACAGTGAAAGTTCAGGTCTGTGACAGGCAGATGGGAGAGAGGTTGGCAGCCCTCCTGAGTGGACGGCTACCCACCTCCACTGCATGTGGCCTGGTCCTGCGTGTGGTCAGTTGTTATAAATGTGTTTTATTAGACATCCAGAGTCATTTTCTCTTGTGTAATTTAGGGACATTTCTCTGTCTTCTGGGCTCTAGTTTTCCCATCTATAAAATGAGGACATTGGATAATGAACCCTTCAGCCCTATGAGTCTCACTCCTCACTCCCTGACCTACCTGCACAAGTCACACTGCCCACTAGGATGGGTGTGTTTGTTCCCTGGTCCCCTCTTTTTTTTTTTTTTTTAGATGGAATTTCGCTCTTGTTGCCCAGGCTAGAGTGCAATGGCACGATCTCGGCTCACTGCAATCTCCACCTCCTGGGTTCGAGTGATTCTCCTGCCTCAGCCTCCCAAGTAGCTGGGATTACAGGCGTGTGCCACCACACCTGGCTAATTTCGTATTTTTAGTAGAGATGGGGTTTCACCATATTGGCCAGGCTGGTCTCGAAGCCCTGACCTCAGGTGATCTGCCTCAGCCTCCTAAAGTGCTGGGATTACAGATGTGAGCCACTGCGCCCAGCCCCTGGCCCTCTCTTGAGCTGCTGCAAAGCCAGCAAACCCCTTACTAGGCTCCTGGAAGGGGGATGAGAGCCCCAGACCATTCAGCCTTAGCTCAGCCTTGAAAATAGCTGCTTGCTTCCTGGCCCAGGAAAACGGACATGCTGCCTGGAGGATAGGAGAGTTGGCTGGTGGCAAGTGAGCGTGGATTAGTCGATGCTAGTGCTTGTTTACATGCCTGGGTTACCTGGAAGATCATGACACATGCAGTCACTTGGTTGTTTTGAGAACGGGCCAGAGTGACAAAGTGTTCAGTTGCTACTGGGGTCAAGCCATAGGAAATGAGGGTATTCCTAGCTGTGCCTGTCTTCTAGGCCCCACTACCCCTCCTCAGCCTGCTGGGAAGCTCCCAAAGCCAAAAGAAGCTCTCAGTGGAAGTCTCACTGGCCAGGAGAGTTGGGACAAGCTTTTATTTCTTTTTCTGGATGACCTTAGGAAAATTTGAAGACTGAAACCCTAAAATAGTCCCTGAGAACCAGAAACTGTGAGCTGGAGAGGTAGGATTTCGAGACCAGCTGAGTCTATAAGAGGTCATCAAATCTACCTGCTCCCCACTTTACGGAAGAGGACACTGAGGCTAGAGAGGTGATGTGATGGGTCAGGGGTGGAGTCAGGTCTAGAACTCAGGCTCCCCAGAGCTGAGCAGACACCAAGCTTCCTGGAGTGAAACTTGCAGTGATCAGTTTGGGAGGCACATTTCTTGATCTAGATGGCTGAAACTTTCTCTCGACCACAGAGAGGGGCTTCAGGTCTCATGGGCCTATAAGTCTCCGCCACAGCATAGTCCACCGTGGCTGGAAGGGGCTCCCTGGAGGGATAAAGAATCCAGGGAGAACCCTGGGGGTCAATGGGCCAACAGCAGGCCAAGAATTCTTTCCTGTAACCCAAAGCCAGGGAGACAGACACCTGCCTGGGCCTCAGCTGTCAGGCCCAGGACAAATATCTGGCTCCTGGCATCAAAAACCCAGCCCAGAAAGCGGACCCAGGATTGCAGGAGGTGAGCGTAGGTGATGGGCCAGGGGCCATCTGATGGGACCTTCCTCGGAAGCCCCTGCCCTGCTCCCCACAGCCCCCTACCCAGGAGTTCTCTGGGAAGACAGGCTCATCACCTCTCCGCCTCTGCCCGGGTCAGTTAATATTCAATAGAAGTTACATTAGGTCCCCGACCCTGCTAATACTGAGCAAACATTTGGAAAACATCATTCCGTGACTGAGCTCGCGCCGGGCACTGATAACGCCCGCCTAACCTTGAGGAGCCCTATCCGCAGCTGCTGACAGCAGCCCTTTCATTCCGCCCGCCGGCCACTCGGCGCCCTGGTGGGTGGGTGTGGGTGCTGGCAGGAGGCTGCCATGGGAGGGGTGTGGGCGGGTGGGGCGGACGGCCCGGGCAGGGAAGCCATGCTCTGAGCTGGCCCCGTCCACGTGGTGGGTCTGAGAGGAGGTTGCTTGCCTCCGGACTTCTGTTCTATCCACTGACTCCCCGGCTCAGTGCAACGGATTTGACTTTTATTCTCTGATTTTAACAATGTGTCAACATCAAGAGAAAGTTGAATAGCTGGGGTGTCAATGTTCCCTGGAGAAATAGGGTTCTTATAAGAATTAGAGTTTATGACCAGGTGTGGTGCCTTGCACCTGTAATGCCAGTATTTTGTGAGGCTGAGTGGATCACTTAAAGCCAGGTTTTCGAGACCAGCCTGGGCAACCTAATGAGACCCCGTCTCTCAAAAAAAAAAAAAAAAAAAATCAGCCAGGCATGGTGGCACATGCCTATAATCCCAGCTATTCGGGAGGCTGAGGCAGGAGGATCGCTTGAGCCCAGGAGGTTGAGGCTGCAGTGAGCTATGATTGTGCCACTGCACTGCAGCCTTGGCAACAGCATGAGACCCCATCTCGAAAAAAAAAGGAAAAGAATTAGAGCTTGTCTCCTCCAATGCCTTCTTTCTCTCACTGCACAAATATTTATTGAGTACCTACTGCAAACCAGGCTCTGTTCTGGTGGCTGGGACTACCGGAGTGAACTAGAGGAATGGAGTTTTGGCCTTCTGAAGCTTTCCTTCTCAGAGAGAGACAGATAGTAAAGGAAGTAACAAATAATTCTACAGTAAGTGCCTTGAAGAAAAATAAAGCATGTGGGGCAGGGCCAGGGTGGGGGTCACGCTGTGTTAGACAGGGTGGCTGGAGAGGGTGTCTGAAAGGCGATATTTGTGCAGAGGCAGGAGTGAAATGAAGATGCTGCTGCACTGTGCGGGACAAGGAACCCCAGGCAGTGACCACAGCAGCCCACAAGTGTGCGGATGCATCCAGGTGGGGAGGCGGGTTTTCGCGGACAGAGTGGGTACGGGGAAGCCGGTAAAAGGTGCGATCTGAGAGGAGAGGAAGGGCCTTGGGGACTTGTGAGGTTGGAAGGCACTGGTTTTGAGCAGCAGCGGACATGACTTGAACGGATCCCTCTGTCTCTGAGAGGAACACAGACTGCAGGCGCAAGGCAGAAGCAGAGCCCAGGAGGAGGCTGGTCTAACCTAGGAGAGACAGCGGGCCTGGGAGCAGGGAGGGAGCAGCGGGTCTGTTTGTCAGGATCACGACAGCACTGAGGTGTGAGGGGAAGCCGAGGAAGGTGGCCAGGCTTGATGCCAGTCCCTGAGACAAGAAAGAGTGCAGGGAGCCGGCTGGCAGGGAAATGCCTACGGGTAGGGAAACAGCCCCAGAGAGAGACTGCGATTGCCACCGGCACACAGAGTGGCAGGTTCCAGACAGGAAGCCGGGTCTCGTGCAGCTTCATCCTCCCTCCTTTCCGAATCAGCCAAGCCTCATTCCACAGTGAGGCCTCTTGGACTCCAAGGGCTATCCCATCCACTGTCGGGATGGTGGAAGGATCATCTTCTGTCTCAGGCCAGGACTGACCCAGAAAGGGTTGGGCAGTGGAGCCTGGGGCCCCGATCCCTCAGTGCCTGGAGCAGAGCAGCAGTGGGAGGGAGGGAGACAGCGCCTGGCCTTGCTGACGCTGAGGTTAGTCTGGAGTACATGCGGCTCCTGCTGATGGACAAAACCATCAAGGCAGTTGGAGCCCCCAGATTCCCTTGTTCAGGAATCCCCAGGCCATCTCCGTGTCACCCAGAGTGATTTGTTTTGCTTGCTTTACTCACTTTCATTTGGAAAGAAAGGGACCCTTTTGTAGACCAGAGCTTGAACATCTTTAATCTAGTCAGATCCCCTCCTCAATGCTCAAGACCCATTTTAAGCCCGTAGCCGAGTCTTCACTGTCTTGCATGCCCCTGGTGATGGGTGGATCACTCCTATGGCCTCTCCATTATGATGGGGGCAGTTCTGATATGTGGAAAGTTCTTCCACCAGCTGAGTTAGAGGCCATCTCCCCTCATTTTACATGCTGATGTGGGCCTGTTCTCTGGACGCCTCCCACCTCCTGCTCCCACTCCTCATCAGTCACAGACACCCCCACCCCCTCACTCCATCCCTGCTCTCCCTCCTCACTACTCTGTGCCTCCTCACAGCCGTCCAAAATGAGCGGGACCGGATCAGCACTCGAAGGTCAAGCTATGAGGACAGCAGCCTGCCCTCCATCAACGCGCTCCTGCAGGCGGAGGTCCTGTCCCGACAGGTACCCGGGTGATCCTGCCACCCACCCAGGGATCCCCCACACTACAGAGGAGCTCACCTCCTCCACCTCCCTTCTCCCCAGCCAGCCCTGGAGCAGCTGATGGGAGGGGCCTCAGATATTACAGAAGGGACACTGAGTCCAGTGTCACATGGCCCAGTTAGCAGCAAGGGCAGAAATTGAACCTGGTGCCCTGGGGTACTTTCTGATTCATCCTACTGCCTGCATCCCACAAGCCAAGCAGAGTCTTCGCCTTCACTGAGGGCCTGCAATCAGCTCAGCCCCGAGAGAACAGAACAGTGGCTCAGTGGACAGAGGTGGCAAAGTGGGGTCCAGCCCATCCCTTGCTGAGTGACCTTGGGCAAGTCACAGCACCTCCCTGAGCCATGGTTGCCTCATTGTCAGAAAAGGATGATGATTTTTTGCCCTGCTTCTCTTCTAAGGCCGACAGACTCCTTGGGGCTCTAAAGCTGGTAGAGGAGGAGGCAGGGGGCAGGTAACAGGTGAAGACCCAGAGGGAGCCCTTCTCCCTCATCCCTGCCTCCTCCCTCCCTCCGTTTTTCCCCTGAGCTTCCTTCAGAGCTGGAGGGCACCCACTATCCAGCCCCCTCCCCGCATCTGATTCCAGGGAGGGGGCTCTGTGCAGAGGACAGAGAGTGAAGGAGGGCTTGGACATCTCCAGCATTTTCTTCCCTATACCTCTCGAAGATCACCTCCCCTGTCTCTGGGATCAACGGCGACATTCGGGCGAAGAAGATCGCCAGCATCGCAGACGTGTGCGAGTCCATGAAGGAGCAGCTGCTGGTTCTCGTTGAGTGGGCCAAGTACATCCCGGCTTTCTGCGAGCTCCCCTTGGACGACCAGGTGAGGATGGGCGTGGATTTTGGGCAGTAGTGGGCACTAGACAGGGCAGCCAGGGGGCTGCTGGCCCACTTGGGATATAGCCGTGGACTGGCTTGATTTTATTTTATTTAACAAAATATGTAGCGCACACACGTGTCTGAAACTTTAAATCACCTTACAAATACTAACTCAGTTAGTTCCTCCAGCAACTCTATGAGGTAGGTACTAAGGTACTATTATTACTGCCATCTCATAAGTGAGGAAATTGGGGCACAGAGAAGTTAAGTAACCTGCTCAAGGTCACATAGCTACTATCCAGCGTAGCTGGGATTAGAACTTGGCAGGGAAGCTCCAAAGTCCAAGTTCCTAACCATTGTACCTGCAGCTCTCCCACGGGGATGTTGACAGGGACCCTGGGACAGGGATCAGGAGATTTTGGCTTAAGCTATGGCTCTCAGACTGGTTGTCTGCCTAATCCTGGGCAAATGAGTTCCTCTCTCTGAGCCTCAGTGTTCTCTTATCTGTAAAGTGGAAATGATAATATCCACTTTAGAGTGTGGTTGGGAGGATTGAAGACATTAGTGTCTGAAAAGTGCAAAAATCAGGTGATGGGGCAAGCTGCACAGTGGCCAGACCAGAGCTGGTCTCCCTAAACATTAGTTTCTTCCTTGTTTCCCACCAAAACAATTGAACTCAGCATCATATTTCCCACCGTACATTTTTTTGGAATACTAAAATGTCCCTAGGGGGAAGAAAGGGTTGAAGGAAGGTGGCGTGTGTCTGAGAACAGATGAATTTTGGAGACGCCACCCATGAAGCTCCTGCCCAGAGCACCCCTGGGCCTCCAAAGAGATGTTCCCCATCTGGGGAAGAGGAGCTGGGCTGGGCCACCTCCTCAGCTTTGGAGACAGACCCTGGTGCATTCGCTTACCTGTTTAGAACCTTTGCATAAGACACTGACAATGCATGTGAGTCTGTGAAAGCTTCTAAGAAGTCTCGTCCAGGCAGTTGTTTGACTTTGCAGAGGCCAAGACTTTTCAAACTCCTTTGGCCCCGAGATTCTCCTGGAACACCTATTAATACTGCACATTGGGACACTCTGAAAACGCTGGTTTGGCTGGTCCCCAGCCTCATACAGGGGCTGGACCCGGGGCCCTCTTCCATGGTTCCTCCCTCCATTAGCAGAGTCGACAGGGCAAGGATCTTGGACAATCCGCCCCTACCCTCTCCCCTGTTCCTTGCGCTCTGCCCCCAGTCTCCTCTGCTGGAGTCTCTACATTAATGTTTAATCCCTCCTGTTCCTTCCCAGGGGCTTAGCAGGGCAACAAGATACCCCCAACCTGAGCAATTGTTAACCTCAATTTCCCACCCAAACCTCCCTGGCTGGGGCTCAGAGCATTCTCAGAGAGCAATGATGGGTGGCCAATAACACAGGACAATCATTAACACACCACCCCGACCTCCCGGCCCACCCCCCAGAAGAGCTGCCATATCAGGGGGTTGAACCTGGGATCAGAAGGGTTCCCAGCTCCCCATTCCTGGTGTATGAGGAGCCCAGCTTGCCCAATGTAGGTGGGGCATCCCTGGGAAAGTCGGGGGCATTGTCCTCCAAAGGGCTCCCCAATTTTGTTAACATTGCCCCAGAAACTAGATTCCCAGTTGGTGTGCTTCTTGGACCTGGATACAATTGGAGAAAGAGATTGGGGCTTAGAGAGAGACAGCAATTTGCCTGAAGTCACAGAGCAAGTTAGCCACAGAACTGGGATTCAAATCCAGGTCTTCTGCTTCGTGGTGTGAAGGCCACTGGAGTGACTGATGAAAGACTTGCACAGTGCCTGGCACGCAGGAGGCTCTCAGCAATCAGCATCCTCGGCCTCCCTCCATACTGGTCGTGGAAAGTGGATTTCCCCTCCCAGGCAGTTTCCTCTTTTTCTGTTTTCCTCACAAGGTTCTATCCATGGAGAATAGAAGGGGCAAGGACAAGTGGCTGCCCAGGAGCAGCTAGAGCTAGAGAGGAAGTCAAGATGTTTGCTCATTCATTCATTCGTTTCCCCTTTCCTTCCTTCCTTCATTCAAATATTTGTTGAAGGCTTATTTTGTGCCAAACATCTTCAGGCAAATGTCTTTTTTCCTCTAACAACAATTTCACCTCCTTAGAGGCCTTCTCTGACCTCCCCATCTAATGTAGCCATTCTTGCCCCATTGCTCTCACCATCCTTTCCACTCCCCTCCCTCCCTTCTTCCCTTCCTCCCACCTTTTCTCCTTCCTTCTTTCCTTTATGCTGTGATCACCCTGCGTCCTGTGTACTTATTTATTCTCTGCTATCTGTTCCATCCTCTCTCCTATAAAATGTTAGTTCCATGAGATTAGAGACCTTGTCTCTCTTTTTTAAACATTGTGCCTCTGTTGTCTTAAAAAGTGTCTGGCATTTAGTAGGCATTTAGGATTTGATAACTGAAAGAATGAACAATCAAATTAATGCACAAGCAAAGGCATTTTAACCTTCTAGTTTGACTTGCTATAGAACCTCCAAACTCCCTAACCCAACCTTGAAGATGAGATCCTTGAGGCTACCAGCCTGGTGCTGTTTTGTTTCAGGCCACCCTTTGGTCCTCAGGCAAGCACTAAAGCAGATGGCTCTCAGTGGGCTGGCTGTGTCCTTCTGTGAGCTTGCTGGGCCCCTACCTATGACTCCAGTCTTAGAAGTCTTGCCTTGTACCCCCTGCAGAGAAGGGTTTCATCAAGCTGATTCTCTGCCAGGGGCCAGTGCTCATACCTTTGCTTTGAGAAAGACCAGCCCTGAGACCTAACATCCACATCCAAGTTCTTGTAATGCCCTCTCAGAATCCTAGAGTCCTGCAGTGTCGATCCCTGGAGGGATCTGCCAGACCAGTGATTTCCCAAACAGAATTGCACTTCAGAGTCAACTGCGGAGCTTTTTAAACACAGATCCCTGGGCCCATCCTAAACATACAGAATCAGGATCAGAATCTCAGGGCCTAAGAACCTGTATTTTCAGGCTGGGCGCAGTGGTTCATGCCTGTAATCCCAGCACTTTGGGAGGCCGAGTTGGGCTGATCACCTGAGGTCAGGAGTTCAAGATCAGCCCGGCCAATATGGTGAAACCCTGTCTCTACTAAAAATAAAATTAGCCAGGCATGGTGGTGCATGCCTGTAGTCTCAGCTACTCTGGAGGCTGAGGCACGAGAATCACTTGAACCTGGGAGGTGGAAGGTGCAGTGAGCCGAGATCATGCCACTGCACTCCAGCCTGGGCGACAGAGTGAGACTCTGTCTCAAAAAAAAAAAAAAATAGAATCTGTATTCTTACAAAGCACCCTTCATAATTCTCCATAGCTGGTCCACGGGTGGGAATTTGGGACCCACAGTTTTGGAACGTTTTGGGATCATAGACCTTTTTGAGAATCTCAAAAAAGAAAAAAAAAGCACACAGAATGTTGCTTACAGTTTCATCAGGCACACAGAAGAGGCCCAGCAAGAAACAGCTTCTTGCCCAAGGACACAGCAGTTCAAGGGCAGAGTCGGCGCAAGGTCTCTCAGCTCTGAGCGCGTGTTCTTTCCCCTTCCAGGTTTCTAGTTTTATGGGCAGTAGTTTTATGATGCCCATTTCACGGTTCAGGCAGGTAGAGGCAGAGGGGAGCATTAAGCCGACTTGCCCAGCGTCACTGAGTTGGCTACGGGCAGCCTTCCCAAGGGTACAGATGGCAAACACTGTTCCTTCTCTCTTTCAGGTGGCCCTGCTCAGAGCCCATGCTGGCGAGCACCTGCTGCTCGGAGCCACCAAGCGATCCATGGTGTTTAAGGACGTGCTGCTCCTAGGTAAGGTGGCTGCCTGCCCTGGCCAGGGCTCCAGGGAGGGCATGCCTAGCATGGCACTCACCCAGGCAAGGAGATTCACATGGTGGCATGCAAGGGCGAGGGAGACTAGTCAGGAGTGGCCCTGTCCTCAGGCTTGCGTTGGAGGGCTCCAGGACTCAGTTCTCAACCGGGTACCCCTCTCAGATGCAAGGAAATGTGGATGCAAAGCATCAAATTCCCAGCATTGAATTCAGAGCACAATCAGGGTTATCCCTGGAATTACCTGTGCATCCTTTTTTTCTTTTGACAGAGTCTTGCTCTGTCACTCAGTCTGGAGTTCAATGGTGCGAACCCGGCTCACTTCAGCCTCCGCCCTCCATGTGGTCCATGTTCAAGCAATTCTCTCCTGCCTCACCCTCCAGAGTAGCTGGGACCACAGGCGTGCAACACCACACCCAGCTAATTTTTGTATTTTTAGTAGAGACAGGGTTTCACCATATTGACCAGGCTGGTCTCAAACTCCTGACCTCAGGTGATCCGCCCGCCTCAGCCTCCCAAAGTGCTGGGATTACAGGTGTGAGCCACCGTGCCCAGCCTACCTGTGCATTCTGATGTTCTTTCTGGAGTAGGAGCAAGAGGTGGTTAAGAATGGCACAAAACCCCAGCCCGTGTCACCTGTGCCTTCATGGCATATTTATTATTTTAAACGCTTGTACAGCACACACTATGTGCCAGGGACCGTGCTCACTGCTTTGCAAACACTACCTATTTTAATACAACAATGCTATGAGGGAAGCTTGATTATTTATCCTCATCTTATACATGAGAAAACTGAGGCACAGAGAGGTTAAGAAACTTATTCAACTATAACTGGCTATCAGGGGCAGAGCCATTTAAGCAGGGCAGAGCAGTTCCAGAATCTGGTCCTTTAACCTTGATGCTTTGGTGCCTACCAGGTGGCCTTTGAATGTCATCGATCTTGTGAGTCGTTTTGGTAAATGGAGCTTGGGTCATGTGAAAGGGGTCCTAGAAAGCCAAGTTCCAAGCTCAGCCAGATGACTCGGGGCAGCTCATCTTCTGAATCTGGGATTCAGCTTCCTTACGTGACCATCCCTGCAGGCCCTCCTCCCACAGGCACCAGCTATCTTGCCAACTTAAAAGCCAAAACTAGAGGAGAGGGGTCAACCCAAGGTGACTTCCCATCCTCCCTCCCTCCCAACCCTTCCAGGCAATGACTACATTGTCCCTCGGCACTGCCCAGAGCTGGCGGAGATGAGCCGGGTGTCCATACGCATCCTTGACGAGCTGGTGCTGCCCTTCCAGGAGCTGCAGATCGATGACAATGAGTATGCCTACCTCAAAGCCATCATCTTCTTTGACCCAGGTACAGTGCACACCTCCTAAGCCATCCCTGACTCTCTCTCCGGAATGCTCTGCCAGACTTCTCCTTTGGGTTATGTACACTGAGTTCACCACCTCATCTCATGTTAACGACAGCCAGGAGAGGCCGTTTTCATTTAACAGATGAGGCAAGTCAAGATTTGAAGGGAGGGTATGGCCAGGCGTGATGGCTCACACCTGTAATCCCAGCACTTTGGGAAGCTGAGGCAGGCGGATCACCTGAGGTCAGGGGTTCAAGATGAGCCTGGCTAACATGGCGAAATCCCATCTCTACTAAAAATACAAAAATTAGCCAGGCATGGTGGTGCATGCCTGTAATCCCAGCTACTCGGGAGGCTGAGGCAGGAGAATCGCTTGAACCTGGGAGGCGGAGGTTGCAGTGAGCCAAGATCGCGCCACTGCATTCCAGCCTTGGCGTCAGAGTGAGACTCCATCTCAAAAAAAACAAAAACAAAGGGAGGATATGACTCAGCAGGGCATCCTGACTCTAAAGGCTTGGGCTTTCCCTTCTTTTACTTCTTCCCTCCATCCTTCTTTCTCCTTACTTCCTATCTTCCTCTTTTCTTTCATATTTGCTTCTTTTCCTCAAAAAATTTTATCAAAATAATATCTAGAACCGGATGTGGTGGCTCACACCTGTAATCCCAGCACTTTGGGAGGCAGAGGCAGGAGGATCACTTCAGGCCAAGAATTCAAGACCAGCCTGGCCAACATAACAAGACCTCATCTCTATAGAAACTAAAAAAAATTAGACAAGGATAGTGGTGAGCACCTGCACTCCCAGCTACTCGGGAGGCCAAGGTGGGAGGATCTCTTGAGCCCAGGAGGTCGAGGCTGCTGTGAGCTGTGATTGCACCACTGCACTCCAGTCTGGGTGACAAAGCAAGACCTCATCTAAAAAATCAATCAATCAATCAATCAATATATAAATCTACACATACTTAAAATGCAAATACTTCTCCGCATCCTACTTTTCCAGCTCTAAGTCTACTCCCCAAGAGAAGCATGTCTGATTCTTTTAATTGTTTCTTCTGGCAGTTTCCTCAACAATCGTAAATGAAAGACTAAGCCTTATATTTGTCGAATCCATTTTGGGTCGTAATGTTCCCCGAGGATGGCGGAGGACTTTGCTTTTCTCCATCACCATTCCCATCATTTCTTCCCCATTTTTCCCAATATATTTTTATTGCTATTTTTGTGTCTCTGTTGCAAGTTATGTGGTTTTATCTTTCCTTTCTTGTTCTATCAACTGTGGACAGTATCTCCCAACCCTTCACATTGCAGGATGAAGAAAAAGCATTCCTACCCTCTCCTGTGGCTCTTGGCTCTCCTCTCCCCATTCTGTCCACTGACTTTTGCACCTGCATTTATACAGAATGCATTTGTCATCAGTCTTTGTACAAAACTTCCTTTTGTTTCCCAGCATCAAAGGTGCCTGAACTCCGGAGGCTTGCTTGCCTTCCCTGCTTACATGTTAGAGGGGACCTACTGTGTGCCAGGCACTGTCCTTCACACTGCAGATAGATTACCTCTAGTAATAACAGTAATGAAAAGGCTGGGTGCAGTGGCTCACGCCTGTAATCCCAGCACTTTGGGAGACTGAGGCAGGCAGATTACTTGACGTCAGGAGTTCAAGACCAGCCTGGCCAACATGGTGAAACCCCGTCTCTTCTAAAAATACACAAATTAGCTGTGTGTGGTGGTCCGTGCCTGTAATCCCAGCTACTCGAGAGGCTGAGGCAGGAGAATCGCTTGAACCCAGGAGGCAGGGGTTGCAGTGAGGCAAGATCATGCCATTGCACTCCAGCCTGGGCAGCAAGAGCAATACTTCGTCTCAAAAAAAAAAAAAAAAAAATACATATATATATATATAGTGATGAAGTGGAAGACGAGCCCCATGTATTGAATGCTCCCTAAAGAGCTGTTTTTAAACACTTTTTGTGGATTGTCTTACTTACCAACATGGTACCTGTGAAGTAGGAATTATTATTATCTCCATTTTACAGATAAGGAAACTGAGGCATGATTAACTTGCCCAAGGTCACACAACCAGAAAATGGCAGAGCTTGGATTTGAACTTCAGACCACCTGTCAATCCCAATTTCTCTCTCTCTCAAGCCCACATTCTTACCTACCACCTGCTATCCCACACTTCCCAGAGGGTGAGATTTCTAGTTCTAGTTCCCTCCACAGCCTGGCCCAGCCTGTATCCTCTGTAGTGCTCGGCACGAGGCTGGACTGGCAGAATTGTTCTGCAAAATGGGCAGGATCACTGATGCTGAGTCAGAGGCAGCAGCCTCCAGCAATTTGAAGAGGCGGGGGACCTAGTTCAAGGCCTGGCATGCAGGAGGTGCTCAATAAACATTTGTGGACTGAATGAACTAATGAACAAACATGATTCAGTGGAAACAGCCCACTAGAAATGTGGGTGAATGTTCTTTCTGCCACTTCCTTTGTCCATGACAGAGGAAATCAATGCATTACCTCCATGAAGGTTGAGATTAAATATTGTATGACCGCTTAAGTTCCCTTCTAGGCTAAGGATCTAGAATTTATTCACTGATTTTTTTTCATTCATTCATCCAGCCATCTAACAAAAAATATACATATAGTTATAAATAAATATATATATTAAAAAAAATATATATATATAGTCTGTCACCCAGGCTGGAGTGCAGTGGCACCATCTTGGCTCACTGCAACCTCTGCCTCCCAGTTTCAAGCTATTCTCCCACCTCACCTCCTGAGTAGCTGGGATTACAGGCATGTGTCACCACACCAGGTGAATTTTTGTATTATTAGTAGAGATGGGGTTTCACCATATTGGCCAGGCAGGTCTCAAACTCCTGACCTCAATTAATTCCCCCGCCTCGGCCTCCGACGGTGCTGGGCTTACAGGCATAAGCCACCACGCCTGGCCCTATTCAATAAATATTGACTATGCATGGTGCTAGGTGGTGGGTTTAAAACGGCAAAGGCCGGGTGCAGTTGCTCACACCTGTAATCCCAACACTTTGGGAGGCTGAGGCAGGCAGATTACCTGAGTTCAGAAGTTTGAGACAAGCCTGGCCAGCATGGTGAAACCCCGTCTCTACTAAAATACAAAAATTAGCTGGGTGTGGTGGTGTGTGCCTGTAATCCCAGCTACTTGGGAGGCTGAGGCAGGAGAATCACTTGAACCCAGGAGGCAGAGGTTGCAGTGAGCCGAGATCATGCCACTGCACTCCAGGCTGGGGGTCAGAGGGAGACTCAGTCTTAAAATAAAATAAAATAAAATAAAATAAAATAAAATAAAATAAAATAAAAATGGCAAGTAAGACATATGCCTGCCCCTGCCGAACTAACAGTTGGATGGCACAACAATTACATCCTGTGTGGTTAGCAGTGATGGAGGGGCCACAGAGATTTGGAAACAGGAGGGACACAGGATGCAGACATAGGAGGGTAGAAGGGAGACTTCCTGGAGGAGGTGAAACCTAACCTGGGTCCCTAAGGTGATAGGAAGCAGGAACCAGGGAAGGGGAGCGTATTCTAACACAGTAGAAGCAGCAAGTGCTGAGGTCTGGATGAGGGGACCTCAACTGTGGCCCAAAACCCCAAGTTCCCATCGTGGCTCTGCCAACAACTGGCTGTGCGACCCAGGACAAGTCCTATCTTTGCACTGTGTCTGGATTTCCCCGTGTGTAAGATGAGACGGTTGCTGGGTGCTTATTGGATGCATTCCTCAAGTCCCGCCCTCCATCTCCTATTCCCCACTCTGCTGGTTTAGTGCCTTAGGAAATGTGGCAGAAATCTTTTTCTGCCTGTGTCTAGGAAATCATAATTCATGCTGGCGTACCCTGGTTGTTGAGGTCCCTGAATCCTTGTGCCCACACTGCTGAAGACTCCTTGTGTGACACAAGTCAGGGGACATCTGGGTCTTGACTCCCCAGATGCTCCAGCTGGACCCTGCTGCCCTCCCTTGCCCACCCTCTTCCATTGTAGATGCCAAGGGGCTGAGCGATCCAGGGAAGATCAAGCGGCTGCGTTCCCAGGTGCAGGTGAGCTTGGAGGACTACATCAATGACCGCCAGTATGACTCGCGTGGCCGCTTTGGAGAGCTGCTGCTGCTGCTGCCCACCCTGCAGAGCATCACCTGGCAGATGATCGAGCAGATCCAGTTCATCAAGCTCTTCGGCATGGCCAAGATCGACAACCTGTTGCAGGAGATGCTGCTGGGAGGTCCGTGCCAGGCCCAGGAGGGGCGGGGTTGGAGCAGGGACTCTCCAGGAGACAGGCCTCACACAGACTGAGCTCACCCGTCAGCTCCTTGGCTTCCCCACTGTGCGGCTTTGGGCAAGTTGCTTAACCCGTCTGTGCCTCAGTTTCCTCACCAGAAAAATGGGAACAAGGCAATGGTCTATTTGTTCAGGCACCGAGAGCCTAGCACATGCCAGTCACTGTTCTAAGTGCTGGCAATTCGGTAAAGAACAAGATCTTTGCCCTCGGGGAGGCTGTGTGTGTGTATGTATGGATGCGTGGATATCTGTGTATATGCCCGTATGTGTGTGCATGTGTGTATAAAGGCTCACATTTTATGATTTTGAAATAAACAGGTAATATGATAGAGTTTAACTGAAAAGGAATCCTCTTTAGATAGGGGAAGCCACAGGAGACCTCTCCGAAGTGGTGACTCTTGTGCTAAGACCCTAATGGCTGAAAGGAAATGGAAGGCTTAAAAGACAAGAGAGGAATATTCCAAGAAGAAGGAACTACTTCAAGGGCCCCGGAGAGGAGAGAGTTGTGTGTTTGAGAAAGAAGGGCAAGGTTGTGAGATGGAGGAGGTGTAGGAGGGAAGATGGAGATTGGGCAGAAACCAAATCATAAACATATGGCTTTGTCAGAAATTTGGATTTTATTCTCATTGCAACTATTGTAAGGAGATTGAAAACCAGACTAATTATTTTTATTATTTGAGACAAAGTCTCCCTCTATCATCCAGGCTGAAGTGCAGTGGCACGATCTCAGCTCACTGCAACCTCCACCTCCTGAGTTCAAGCAATTCTCCTGCCACAGCCTCCTGAGTAGCTGGGATTACAGGTGCCTGCCACCACACCCGGCTCATTTTTTAATATTTTTAGTAGAGACACGTTTCACCCTATTGGCCAAGATGGTCTCAAACTCCTGATCTCAAGTGATCACCCACATCGGTCTCCCAAAGTGCTGGAATGACAGGTGTGAGCCACCACGCCCAGCCCAGACTAATGCTTCAAACCAACCACTCTGACTGTTGGGTAGAGAGTGAATTGCAGAGATTCCTGAGAATGTCACTGTCTCCAATCACGTGATGGATGATGGAGGCTTGGACCATGGCAATGGAGCAGTGAAGATAAACCTGATCATCTATTTGGAGGAAGAGCCCACACCCACAGGATTTGCTGATTGATCAGATGTAGGGAGTGAGAGAAAGAGGAAGAGTCAAGGATAAAGTCTACATTTTTGCTTTGAGTAGCAGAAATGATGATGGAGTAATTTACTGAGATGAGGAGGACAGAATAAACAACAAGACACTGGGTCTGGGGGTGGTAGCGAGGGGTGACCTCAGAGATCCATTGTGGACTCTCTTTTCTTTTTTCCTTTTTTTTTTTTTATGAGACAAGTTCTATCTCTGTCACCCAGGCTAGAGTGCAGTGGTACAATCATAGCTCGCTGCAGCCTCAACCTTCCAGGCTCAAGAGATCCTCCTACCCTAGCCTTTCGAGTAGCTGGGACTACAGGTGCGTGCCACCACACCCAGCTAATTTTTCATTTTTGTTTTTTATAGAGACAGGGTTTCACTATGTTGCCCAGGCTGGTCTTGAACTCCTGGCCTTAAGCAATCCTTCCGACTTGGCCTCTCAAAGTCCTGGGATTACAGGTGTGAGCCACCATGCCCAGCCTCATTGTGGACTTTCATTAAGCATGAGATGACTATTGCAAATCCAAGTTATCAAGGAGGCAGTTGAATGTATGAGTCTGTTGCTCAAACACAAGATTAAAGGCAGCTCTGTGGAATCAGGGGGAAGATGGAGCCATGGAGGGAAGGGAAGAAGATTGGCCAGAGGGGTAGGAGAAAACCAGGGCAATTCCAGAATCCAAGAGAAGAGCGTGTTTGAAGGACAGTGTTTAATGGTGTTAAACTCTACAGAGAGACAGAAAGAAGGGGGGAGGAAAGGGGAGGGGAAGAGAGAGGAAAGAGTCCATTGGATTGACAGCTGGAGGCTCTTGGCAATTGTGTTGAAAGCAGCGTCAGAGAGCTGGGAGAGTGGAAACCAGATTGGAGAGTGCTCCGAAGAGAGTGAGTGAGAAGGTGGAGATAGAGTAGATAACCCTTTGAAATGGTTTGACTATGAAGGGGAGTATGAAGGATTTAGGATGACTGTAAGAGAGTGATTAGAATGATAGGTCATGGAGTCTGGGCTGCACTCAAAGAGAAATAAAGATAGAGGCCAGGCACGGTGGTTCACACCTGTAATCCTAGCACTTTGGGAGGCCGAGGCAGGTGGATCACTTGAGGCTAGGAGTTCAAGACCAACCTGGCAACACAGCAAAACACCATCTCTACTGAAAATACAAAAAAAAATTAGCCAGACATGGTGGCATAAGCCTGTAATCCCAGCTACTTGGGAGGCTGAGGCAGGACAATCACTTGAACCTGGGAGACGGAGGTTGAAGTGAGCTGAGATCATGACATTGCACTCCAGCGGGGGCGACAGAACAAGGCTCTGTCTCAACAACAACAACAAAAGGGTGGGGTGATAGTGAAAAGAGAGTGTCAGTGAATTGACAGTCTCAGTAGGGCTGAAGAATTTTTTCAATGATGGTATTAGATTACGGGAGCTGGAAGGACATGAGGTGAAGTCAAAGTGGGGATGTTGAATTCGAGATTTTCGAGGTGTTTCCGTGACTGGAGATGGCAAGGCAAGGGCGAGGTTTCTCAACATTGGTACTATTGATACTTGGAATTGGACGATTCTTTGTTGTGCGGGGCTGTCCTGTGCATTGTTCAGCTGCATCTCTGTCCTGTATCCATAAGGTGCCAGTAGCACTTCTCCAGTGGTGACAACCAAAAATGTCTTCGGATATTGTCAAATGTGTCCTGATGGGCCAAAATCATCCCCAGTTGGGAATCACTGTTATGTGATAGCTCATTTCATTCTCACTTTGACCCTGTGAACATGGGGTTATTATGAATCAGGTGTCATTGAGATCAGGATCAGGAGCCTGTGGTCTGTTGCCAGATAATTAAGTAAGAGCTCTCTGGGCTCAGTTGTCTCATCTGTAGAGTGGGCTAATAATAGTATCCATTCTATAGGATTGCAGCGAGGATTAAATTATGTGAAACATGAAAAGTGCTATACAACAGTACCTGGCACATGATACTTGTTAATTATCAACAATTGTTATTTATCACTGAAATAGATGTACTGTAGAGATCTCTTGCAAGCGTTGAAATTCCACCATCGTCATATTACTCACCTTAGGCTATTATTAAACCATACCCCATGTGGCATTTTTACTCCCTGACACATGTTTGAAGTGGTTACTGTGTTCCAGACAATCTGCTAGGCCCTCAAAGAAAGAAGAAAAATACATCTGAAATTGTAATGCTCATAGACAGAAGAAGTGGTTGTTCCTAAAAGTTGTGTTACAAATTACTATGAGAAATCCAAGGAAGGAGAATCAGGGGAGGCTTCTAAAGAGAGGAAATACATGAGCTGGGATTTGGGCTTATGGACATGGAGCAGGTTTGGGGTGGAAAAAACATCTCTGACGGAAGCAACAATGTGAGCAGAAGCATAGAGATAGGAAAACACAGGGGACACATAGATGCTATAAGTAGGTCAGTTGGCTGCAGCAGAGATGTGGGGGATGAGGCTGAAAGTTGAGGCGGGACCAAATGGTTAAAGGACTTGCACTCCAAGGAGCTTTGAGAGCCATTGATTACGTCCATTATGTTACTATGTGACCAATACACTACTCATTAGAACATTTATGTGATCTCAGAGCTTCCTTATATGCAGCTTGTGCCTTTCAACTCACTTTTGTTCTCTTGGTTTTTTGGGGTCCTCTTAACACCCTCATGAAGTCTACAGATGGGAATGGTACACCCTAGTTTACTAACCCAGGAATAGGTACCCAACAGGCACTGCCAATATTGGATGGGCAGGTTGATTGGCCACGCCTGAGGAAGATGGCGTCCCAAGGCCTGAGGTCTGCATCCCAGACTCTCCATCCTGATCGACCTTCTCTACCTGCAGGGTCCTCCAGCGATGCACCCCATGCCCACCACCCCCTGCACCCTCACCTGATGCAGGAACACATGGGAACCAACGTCATCGTTGCCAACACAATGCCCACTCACCTCAGCAACGGACAGATGTGTGAGTGGCCCCGACCCAGGGGGCAGGCAGGTGGGCAAACTCTGGGGCTTTACCCTGCAAAGGGTGAGGATGGGGCTTAAGAGAGGAGGCAGGTGAAGGTGGAGTCTAGAAGGTAGAACCAGGATGCAACAGTTTTCTGGGTTCCAGGGTAGGGAATAAAGGGCAAGATTGTCCATTTGTTGAGGCTGTTTATTCAGTAAGGTGACTGACAGCCTTTACTGAATGAAGCCATTGTTGGGATGAGGCAATCCACTGGATGAGGTAACCCATTGAGTGAAGACGTTCTTGGGTGAGAATTCCATTAGTTGACATTGTCCATTAGGTAAAATTGGTCATTGAAGTAAGGCTGCTCAATTGGGTAAGGCTATCCATTAGACAATTAGATGAGACTATCCATTGGGTCAGGATGTCTGCTGGGCTAGACCATCCTCTGAAACCTCCAAAGTATAAACTTGTCATTGGACAAAGCTCTTCAAAGAATAAGATTATCAATGGGATGAAGTGATCCACTGAGATGAGATGATATTTTACTGACATTGTTCTCGGGGGAAGTTTTCCATTGAACAAAGTTGGCCAGTTTGGTCAAATTTGCTCTCCAAACCTGCCATGAGAGTGAGGCCAATTAGTTTCTATTACTCATCTCCTAAATATCCAAGAAATGGTATTTTTTGAGCCAGTTGGCCCAGGGTTTCATCAACTGCTGCTCCCTCTCCCAGGAAAGAATATCCCTGTCACCCATCCCATTGTCGTTGAGGACAGCCAGGCCTGGGCCTTGGTTTGGGAGAAGAAGTCCAAGTCTGCATATCAAATAAATGATGGAGGAGATGGGTGGTAGGACCTTCCAGACCTCATAAAACTTACGCTTTATGATCTGGGACTCACCGAAGGTTGAGCCATAAAAGACCTTAGGGATTATCTGGTTTAATTAATTCTCTCATTTTATAGAGGAAGAAATTAAGTCAAGGCGGGGTGGGGTGGGAGGGGAGAACTTTCCCAGGGCTCTTCATTTGCTCCCACAAAGGCTGAAATTTTGAGCAGCCCCTATCTGTCTGTTTGTCCTTCCAGCCACCCCTGAGACCCCACAGCCCTCACCGCCAGGTGGCTCAGGGTCTGAGCCCTATAAGCTCCTGCCAGGAGCCGTCGCCACAATCGTCAAGCCCCTCTCTGCCATCCCCCAGCCGACCATCACCAAGCAGGAAGTTATCTAGCAAGCCGCTGGGGCTTGGGGGCTCCACTGGCTCCCCCCAGCCCCCTACGAGAGCGCCTGGTGATCACGTGGTCACGGCAAAGGAAGACGTGATGCCAGGACCAGTCCCGGAGCAGGAATGGGAAGGATGAAGGGCCCGAGAACATGGCCTAAGGGCCACATCCCTCTGCCACCCTTGACGCCCTGCTCTGGATAACAAGACTTTGACTTGGGGAGACCTCTACTGCCTTGGACAACTTTTCTCATGTTGAAGCCACTGCCTGCACCTTCATCCATGTCCAACCCCCGACTTCACCCCCAAAGGACAGCCGTCTGGAGATGACTTGAGGCCTTACTTAAACCCAGCTCCCTTCTTCCCTAGCCTGGTGCTTCTCCTCTCCTAGCCCCGGTCATGGTGTCCAGACAGAGCCCTATGAGGCTGGGTCCAATTGTGGCACTTGGGGCACCTCACTCCTCCTTCTGCTGCTGCCCCCACCTCTACTGCCTCCCTCTGCTGTTGCCTTGCTCAGCCACCCCGTCTTCTCCAACACCACCTCTCCAGAGGCCAAGGAGGCCTTGGAAACGATTCCCCCAGTCATTCTTGGAACATGTTGTAAGCACTGACTGGGGACAGGCACCAGGCAGGGTCTAGAAGGCTGTGGTGAGGGAAGACGCCTTTCTCCTCCAACCCCACTGCATCCTCCTTCTTCAGGGACTTGGGTGGGTATTCGGGGTGAGGATCTCTGCAGGCCTTCAACCTGAGAAAACAAGCCCAGGTTGGCAACCGCAACAGGAACTTGGAGTGGAGAGGAAAAGCATCAGAAAGAGGCAGACCATCCACCAGGCCTTTGAGAAAGGGTAGAATTCTGGCTGGTAGAGCAGGTGAGATGGGACATTCCAAAGAACAGCCTGAGCCAAGGCCTCGTGGTAGGAAGAATCTGGCAAGAATTGAGGAAGAATGGTGTGGGAGAGGGATGATGAAGAGAGAGAGGGCCTGCTGGAGAGCATAGGGTCTGGAACACCAGGCTGAGGTCCTGATCAGCTTCAAGGAGTATGCAGGGAGCTGGGCTTCCAGAAAATGAACACAGCAGTTCTGCAGAGGATGGGAGGCTGGGAGCTGGGAGGTCAGGTGGGGTGGATGATATAATGCAGGTGAGAGTAATGAGGCTTGGGGCTGGAGAGGACAAGATGAGTAAACCCTCACATCAGAGTGACATCCAGGAGGAATGATCTCCCAGGGCCTGTCTCAAGCTCTTCCTTACTCCCAGGCACTGTCTTAAGGCATCTGACATGCATCATCTGATTTAATCCTCTCTTCCTCCCTATTAACCTAGAGATTGTTTTTGTTTTTTATTCTCCTCCTCCCTCCCGCCCTCACCCGCCCCACCCCCTTCTAACCTAGAGATTGTTACAGAAGATGAAATTGCGTTCTAAGAGGTGAAGTGATTTTTTTTTCTGAAACTCACACAACTAGGAAATGGCTGAGTCGGGACTTGAACCCAGGTCTCCCTGGATCAGAACAGGAGCTCTTAACTACAGTGGCTGAACAGCTTCTCCAAAGGCTCCCTGTGTTCTCACCGTGATCAAGTTGAGGGGCTTCTGGCTCCCTTCTCCAGCCTCAGAAACCAGGCTCGTTCTTCTGGGAACCCTGCCCACTGCCAGGACCAAGATTGGCCTGAGGCTGCACTAAAATTCACTTAGGGTGGAGCATCCTGTTTGCTGATAAATATTAAGGAGAATGCATGACTCTTGACAGCTTTTCTCTCTTCACTCCCCAAGTCTAGGGGAGGGGTGGCAGGGGTCTGTTTCCTGGGAGTCAGGCTCATCTGGCCTGTTGGCGTGGGGGTGGGACAGTGTGAGCAGTGTGGGGGCAGGGGAGGGCTAAGCCGGCCTGGGTTTGAGGCCTGCTCCGGAGACCGTCACTCCAGGTGCATTCTGGAAATATTAGACCCCAGGATGGAGAGACCAGCATGTCATCCATATGGAATCTTGGTGGCTTTGCGGACATTCTGGAAAATGCCACTGACCAGTGTGAACAAAAGGGATGTGTTATGGGGCTGGAGGTGTGATTAGGTAGGAGGGAAACTGTTGGACGGACTCCTGACCCCCACTCAACACTGACCCCACTGAGTGGTTGGAGGCAGTGCCCCAGTGCCCAGAAATCCCACCATTAGTGATTGTTTTTTATGAGAAAGAGGCATGGAGAAGTATTGGGGCAATGTGTCAGGCAGGAATCACCACATCCCTATGGCAGTCCCAGCCAAGCCCCCATTCCCAGCGGAGACTGCACCCTGCTCAGAGCTCCCAAGCCTTCCCCCACCACCTCACTCAAGTGCCCGTGAAATCCCTGCCAGACAGCTCAGCCTGGTCTGCGGTAAGGCAGGGAGGCTGGAACCATTTCTGGGCATTGTGGTCATTCCCGCTGTGTTCCTCCACCTCCTCCCTCCAGCGTTGCTCAGACCTCTGTCTTGGGAGAAAGGTTGAGATAAGACTGTCCCATGCAGTGCCGTGGGCAACAGTGGCCCTTCATGGGAACAACCTATTGGAGCAGGGGGTCAGTTCTCTGCTGGGAATCTACCCCTTTCTGGAGGAGAAACCCATTCCACCTTAATAACTTTATTGTAATGTGAGAAACACAAAACAAAGTTTACTTTTTTGACTCTAAACTGACATGATATTAGAAAATCTCTCTGTCGCTCTCTCTCTCTTTTTTTTTTTTTTTTTTTTTTTTTGGTTACTTGAGTTGTGGTCCTAAAACACAAAATCTGATGGACTAACAGAGGGTTGCTGGGGGGACATGTGTGGGCACAATTTCCCCACCAAGACACCCTGATCTTCAGGCAGGTCTCAGGAGCTCCTAAAAATCCGCATGGCTCTCCTGAGAGTGGACAGACGAGAGGAGAGGGTCAGAAATGAACGCTCTTCTATTTCTTGTCATTACCAAGCCAATTACTTTTGCCAAATTTTTCTGTGATCTGCCCTGATTAAGATGAATTGTGAAATTTACATCAAGCAATTATCAAAGCGGGCTGGGTCCCATCAGAACGACCCACATCTTTCTGTGGGTGTGAATGTCATTAGGTCCTGCGCTGACCCCTGAGCCCCCATCACTGCTGCGTGATGGGGCAAAGAAACAAAAAACATTTCTTATTCTTGTGTGTTTTAACAAAAGTTTATAAAACAAAATAAATGGCGCATATGTTTTCTAAGTCCTTGGACAAGTATCTTTTCTTTCAGGTATCAGAAATAAGACTGAATCTTCTGGTTCTACTTGGGGGTTAAAAAAAATTTTTTTTAAGGAAGAATGAGAATAGTTTTATAGTTCTTTGTGATGTGCAGAATGTTTCTGTGTCCATTATAATTTTTCAGTCTTCACATCAAGAGGTAAGCAGTTAGACATGATTACTCCCACTTTCCAGATGAGGAGACCAAGGCTTGGGGGAAGTGACTTCTCTTGGGAGGCAGAGGTGGACATCTAACCCTGGTCTCTTGATTCTAAGTACTTAGTATATGGAGAGAGTGAAAGCTGATCCCCCTTCTTGAAGAGGGGAGTGATGAGGGGAGAGTGCAATGGAAAGATCCGGAAGAATGGCAAGAGGGTCCAAGGGTCTGTCATCCTCCACCAAGGTTCAAGACAGAGCCTTTTGCTGTGTCGCCTCAATCTGCCAGCAATGGAAGATGAGTAGCTGTGGGGACATTTCATAAAAGCAAGTGGTTTTTTTGTTTTGTTTTGTTTTGTTTTCTTCTAGAACAGGGCTGTGCACAGTGGCTCACCTCTGTAATCCCAGCACTTTGGGAGGCTGAGGCGAGAGGATCACTTGAGCTCAGGAGTTCGAGACCAGCCAGAGCAATATAAGGAGACCCCATCTCCACAGAAAATTTAAAAATTAGCCAGGTATAGTGGTGTGTGTCTATAGTACCAGCTACTCTGAAGGCTGAGGTGGGAAGATTGCTTCAGCCCAGGTGTTTGAGGATGCAGTGAGCTATGAATGCAACACTGCACTACAGCCTGGATGAAAGAACAAGACCCTGTCTCAAAACGTAAATAATAAGTAAAAAGAATAAAAGCAAAAGATGTACTTGAGAATCTCCAGCCAGATCTGTAGCCACTGCGGTTCTCTCCAAGGCTAAACTATTATAGGAGGGTGGCCTTGTGTCTCGGTCACCACAGACCACAGCGTTCCATTCACTCAGGGTTGTGCTGGAGCTGGCTTGTGAGAACTGACTGTTAGCTTCTCTTCCCAACTCCATGTTTGCCAGTGCCACACTGATAGCTTGAAATTGGTTATTGCTGGAGTGTTTACACCACAAAGACTAGCAAACGCTACGAATCAGGGCTTTTGCTCCTGGAGAGCCCGTTGTTAACATTCACCAGCACACCACAGCATTCGGCGATGGCTGGACCGTGGGATGCCTACATATGGGGACATCCTCCTTGGGGATGAGGGTAGAGCAGGGTGATCCTTTCACCTCTTCCTTAAGGGAGGGGACAAAAGTTCTGGTCTGGGAAGCACACGTTTTGCTGATCAGTGTAACCTTGGGCAGGTCACTCCGCCACTCCAAGCCTCATCTGTAAAGTGGGAATGATATCTCCCTCCAGGGCAGGTGTCAGGATTCAACGGAATGAGATCACAGTAACTGTGAGAGCTCCCGTTACATGACGAGTACAAGTGAACTCTTCATGCGCCCCTTTCTAGCGAGAGGTTAACCATGAAACTCTCCAGCCTTCAGAGCACCCATTCGCTGTCTACCTGATCCCTAGGGCCGCTCCCGCCTTCCCCTGTGCCTTCCCTCCACTAGTCAGCACCAGGAAATATTTTTGATAACGTTGCAACGGAGGCCTTGTTCATGCTGCCGCCATCGGGGACATGGGGGGGTAGGGGCCAGAGGAGACTATTTCAGTCCTAAATTGTGCTTAATAAATCCATATCAAAACCATAAACCCTTGGCTGCCATAAATTCCTCTACCCTTGGTTCCTCCACCTCATCAGCCCTTTGCCCTGGTTAATCTCAAATCTCAGCACAGGCAGCCAGAGCTTCAGGTTTGGTTTCTATTTCAGTTGCTAAACAGCATCAGCTCAGGTAGCAGACAGTAAAATTCCAATTTTAGAGATGATGAAACTGAGGTTCAGAAAGGTGAAGAAACTTGTCCAAGGTCACACAGCTAGAGACCCCGCGGAGACCTGAGCCCATGCTTCTACCACCCAGGTAGCCTGATTAAGAAATGGGAATTCTTGGCTGAGCATGGTGGTTCACGCCTGTAATCCCACCACTTTGGGAGGCCAAGGTGGGTGGATCACCTGAGATGAGGAGTTCAAGACTAGCCTGGCCAACATAGTGAAACCCTGTCTCTACTAAAAATACAAAAATTAGCTGGGCATGCTGATGCATACCTGTAATCCCAACTACTCGGGAGGCTGAGCCAGGAGAGTTGCTTGAACCCAGGAGGTGGAGGTTGCAGTGAGCCGAGATTGTGCCACTGCACTCCAGCCTGGGTGACAGAGCGAGACTCCATCTCAAAAAAAAACAAAAAAAAAAAACGGAATTCTCAATTCTCAAGCTTCTCAGGGAGACAGATTTGAGGTTTCCTCTCATATCCTTGTTTGGTGGCCCTACAATTAAACCTCTTTCTCTGCTACAAAACAATGGAAAAAAACTGGAATTTCTAAGGCTCCTCTTTTTTTTTGAGTCAGGGTCTCACTCTGTCACCCAGGCTGGAGTGTAGTGGCACCATCATAGCTCTCTGCAATCCTCCTGCCCCAGCCTTTTGAGTAGCTGGGGTACAGTGTGCCAGCACACCTGGCTAATTTTTTCTTTTATTTTTAGTAAAGATGAGGTCTTGCTATGTTGCCCAGGCTGACCTCTTTTTAGCTCCTCTGAAAAGTTGTTTCCCCAAGCCATGCTACTAGAAGCTTCTTATTCCATCATTCCATCATTGCTCAGAGTGGGGACCAGAAGTAGAAGGGACCCTGGGTGACAGGCTGCTTGAAGATCCAAAGGAAGTTTCATGCAGTGTGAATGGTCTGTCATCCCAAATTGGTGAAATTGTCCTATTTCCTCATTTGTGGAACCCAGATAACCTTTGATCTACACTTCTCAAATCCACGTATCATATGTAAATTCCAGGATGTGATCTCACAGGCCTGAATCACAGGATCCCAGGCAGCTGTTTGACGATGGTGGAGTTAGACACCAAATCATGATGCCAAGGACATTTACTGGGCTCTTCCTCTTTGCCAAACATGGCTGGACATAATTTAATTCCCACAACAACCTCTGAGGCTGTCATTCTTGTGGTTCCGTTTCACAAATAAGGAAACAAGGCCAGGCATGGTGGCTCACGCCTGTAATCTCAGCACTTTGGGAGGCTGAGGCAGGTGTATCTCCTGAGGTCAAGAGGTTGAGACCAGCCTGGCCAACATGGTGAAAGCTCATCTCCATTAAAAATACAAAAAAAAAAAAAAAAAATAGCCGGGCGTGGTGGCATGTGCCTGTAGTCCCGGCTACTCGGGAGGCTGAGGCAGGAGAATCGCTTGAACCCGGGAGACAGAGGTTCCAGTGAGCCGAGATCATGCCACTGCACTCCAGCGTGGGCAAAAGCATGAGATCCTGCCACAACAACAACAACAACAAAGAGGAAACAGGCTCAGGAGGACAGAGGAAGGGACTTGCCCAAGGTCCGCACACAGCTGGTCACCACTCCATCGCTGGTGTGGCCGCTGATCTGATGCTCATTGTCTGACTCCAGGGGCCAACGTGAGGCCTTGAGGAAGACACTGGTGACTCCGTCACTGCGTGGTGGGCACAGAGGTAGTGTGAATGGTGGAAAGCTCATCTCATGACAGATGTTGATGAGCAGAGCCCTGTGCTGGGCACCCTGGGATTATGGAGAAGCAATAGCATGAGGCGCCTCCCTCCTAGAGCTTTCAGTTTTCATACGGACAGGGGAAAATTAGAAGCAGTTGACGACAAGAGCCAAAGGGGTGAACGTGACAGCTGGTGAGGTGGTGGGGAGGGAGAGGTGACTGCACTCTGGGAAAGGGAGTGGTGTATGCTTTGAAGGACGATTCAGAGGCAATAATGAGGCCAGACAGAAGTGCACTCGAGGCTGAGGAGTGAGCAGCAAGTGGGAGGAGGCAGCGGGAACTCTGTGCATGGGGGCAGGACGAGGGCTGGCATTTTCCAACCTTCGTGCACATGCCAGCTTGACCTCTCCATACCCAAGGACTGCTGTAACTTCCATTCCTTATTTTTCGTTAAATCAGTTCATCATGATTCCCTTTAAACTTCAGGTCACCGACATAAATAGGAAACCAGCATCATTTGCCGTAAATAAGAGGTGATGGCAAAATTAGTGAAAAGAAAACAATGTTTTTCAGCTGCAGCCAGGTGGAATCACCCCAGGGAAAGCTCTGTTCTTGCTTTCTTATTAAAAAGGAAAACTGACAAATATTACAGAGATGTTAAGGGCATACACGTGCCCAATGGAGACTTTCTCCTTAAAGCTTTCAGAGGCCTGTAAAGGACAGACTTTGGGGACAATATCACTTAATACCTTCAGTATGTTTCTAAAACTTCCCCCAGTTCCACTGGAGGCCCTCATCCCACTTCTGGAAGCTCGCTCACTAGGACAGCTGGTTTGCACACAAGTAGTGGGGACCTCAAATACCAGACAGAGGAGTCTGGAATTTCTTCCAGGGAAAAGGAAACCACTAGAGGTTTCTGTTCGGTTGGTTTTTTGAGAGGGGTTCTCGCTCTGTCACCCAGGCTGGAGTGCAATGGCGCAATCTCGGCTCACTGCAACCTCTGTCTCCCAGGTTCTAGCAAGTCTCCTGCCTCAGCCTCCCAAGTAGCTGAGATTACAGGAGCCCACAACCACACCCAGCTAATTTTTGTATTTTTAGCAGAGATGGGGTTTCGCCATGTTGGCCAGGCTGGTTTCGAACCCCTGACCTCAAGTGATCCACTTGCCTCGGCCTCCTAATGTGCTAGGATTACAGGCATGAGCCGCTGCACCCGGCCCACTGGAGGTTTGAGAGCAGTGAAGGTTGTAGGCAGATATGTATATATGTATATAAATATACATACATATATAAATATATATAATATATATAAATACATATACATATATATACATATGTATATGTGTGTGTGTGTGTATATATGTGTGTGTGTATATATATATATATATTTTTTTTTTTTTTTTTTTTTTTTGAGACAGGGTCTCCCTCTGTCACCCAGGCTGGAATGAAGTGGCGCAATCACAGCTCACTGCAACCTCTGCCCCCTGGGCTCAAGTGATCCTCTTACCTCAGCTTCCTGAATAGCTGGGACCACAGGCAAGCACAACTATTTTTTTGTATTTTTAGTAGAGATGGGGTCTTGCCATGCTGTCTAGGCTTGTCTTAACTCCTGAGTTCAAGCAGTCCGCCCGCCCCGGCCTCACAAAGTGTTGGGATTACAGGCGTGAGCCACTGCACCCGGCCAGACCTGTATCTTTAAAACATCACCTTGGCTGCTTTGTAGCAGACAATGGAAGGGGTGCAACTGTAAGCTGGGAGACCAACGAAGACACAAATGTACTGGATCAGGCGAGAGGTAGTAATGCCCATACCAAGATGGTGGCAGTGGAGTAGAGAAAAGCACCAACCCAAGAGACTTTTATTCATTCATTCATTCAATCATTCAACAAATATTTAGTGAGTGTCGATGTGTTGAACATTTTTCTGAGTCTGAGAGGTAGGCAGGGGTGAGACGGGAGGTAGCCTTCTAGGCCATGAGAAAGATCCTGGATTTTCTTGTCGGTATAGTGGGAAGCTCTTCATTTTTGAATAGAGAAGTGATATGATCTGCTTGATGTTCTTAAAAGGCCACTCTCTGCTGTATAGAGAATGGCCTATGTGGAAAAACAGTGGAAGCAGAGATGCCCACAGGTGGCCTGGGCAGTGGTCCCGGTGAAAGATGATGGCAGCATGGACTAGGGTTGTGGAGTGGGCAGAATTTTTTAAATGCCCCCCCCAAGACGCCTGCCTTTGGTGCATACACACCTTCTTTCAGTTATCCAATTAGACATGAATCTAGGTGCTCCAGTGAAGAGATTTTGCAGATGTAATTTAAGTCCCAAACCAGCTGACTTTTTGATAGGGAGATATTCTTTGGTGGGCCTGACCTAATCAGGTGAGGCCATAAAGGGAGCTGGGCTCTTTCTATGAAATTAGAAATGTGAGAAGGATTCCACATAAGGGAGAGTCTCTGTTGCTGGCTTTGAACACCAAGGGGGCACTTGGCAAGGGATGCAAGTGGCCTCTAGAAACTGAGAGACCCCTGGCTGACAACCAGCAAGAAAATGGTGACAGGGTGACAGTCCGACAACCATGGTGAACTGAATGCAGGCAACAACATGAATGAGCTTGGATCCTTTCCTAGAGCCCTCAGGTAGGTACACAGCCCAGTCATTTAAGAACCCGAGCAGGGAACCCAATCACGCCACATCTGGACTGCTGAACTATAGACCTGAGAAATCACAAATGGGCAGTGTTTTCTTTTCTTTTCTTTTGAAATGGAGTTTCGCTCTTTTTGCCCAGGCTGGAGTGCAATGATGTGATCTTGGTTCACTGCAACCTCCACCTCCCAGGTTCAAGTGATTCTCCTGCCTCAGCCTCCCAAGTAGCTGGGATTACAGGCATGCACCACCACGCCCAGCTAATTTTGTATTTTTAATAGAGATGGGGTTTCACCAAGTTGGCCAGGCTGGTCTCGAACTCTTGACCTCAGGTAATCTGCCCACCTCGGCCTCCCAAAGTGCTGGGATTACAAGCATGAGCCACTGTGACCAGCTCACAAATGGGCAGTGTTTTAAGCATCTACATTTGTGGCAATTTGTTATGCAGCAATAGAAAATGAATACAGGTGGTGGTCGTGAGAGGCGGTCAGAGTGGAGTGTTCTGGAAGTAGAACAGCCAAGAACTTACTAAGGTATGTGAAGAAAAGTAACTGTGGCCAGGTGGTGCTGTCTGTTGACAGAGGAAGACTGGAGGAGCTGCAAATTTGGGTTAGAAAACAAAGAGCTTGGTTTTGGATGTGCTGTTTGAGATCCCAATTAAACATCCAGGGACTCATTGGATATATGAGTCTAGAGCTTGGGGAAAAGTTGGGGCTGGAGATAAAAAGTCTAAGTCATAAGCATAGATGAGAAGTTTAATAATCAACTGGGCTGAGCGTGGTGCTCACTCCTGTAATCCCAGAGCTTTGGGAGGCGAAAAAGGGAGAATCTCTTGAGGCCAGGAGTTCGAGACCAGCATGGGCAACACAGCAAGACCCTCTGTCTCTACAAAAAATTCAAAAAAAAAAAAAAAAAAATAGCCAGGTGTGCTGGCACATGCCTGTAGCCCCAGCTACTCTGGAGGCTGAAGCAGGAGAATTGTTTAAGCCCAAAAGTTTGAGGCTGCAGTGAGCCATGATCAAGCCACTGCACTTCAGCCTAGATGACAGAGCAAGACCCTGTCTCTATTAAAGAAAAAAAAGTCAATAGGAAGATTGCTCAGCAATAAAAAGAAGCAAACTACTGATACAAACAACATGGGGCCAGGCGTGGTGGCTCACACCTGTATTCCAGCACTTTGGGAGGCTGAGTGCGGGGCGCGGGGGGTGGATCATTTGAGGTCAAGAGTTCGAGACCAGCCTGGCCAACATGGTGAAACCCCGTCTCTACTAAAAACACAAAAATAAGCTGGGTGTGGTGGCACACGCCTGTAATCCCAGCTACTCAGGAGGCTGAGGCAGGAGAATTGCTTGAACCCTGGAGGTGGAGGTTGCAGTGAGCTAAGATCGAGCCACTGCACTCCAGGCTAGGTGACAGAGGGAGACTCAGTCTCAAAAAAGAAAAAAAAAAGAAAACCATGGGACTCAAAGTCATAACACTAGGTGAAAGAAGCCAGGCTCAGAAGACTACATACTATATGATCCCATCTCTGTGATGTTCTGGAGAAGGCAAAACCATAGACACAGATCTGTGGCTGGCAGGGGCAAGGGCTGGGGTAGGGGTTTGAATACCAAGGGACACAGGGGAGGGGGTTTGGAGTGATGGGAATGCTCTGAGAAAATCTTGATTGTGATGGTGGTGACATGACTGCATACATGTGCCAAAACTTGCAAAAGCATACACTAAAAAGGGCAAATCTTAGTCTATGGAAATTATACCTTAATTTGGCCAGGTGTGGTGGCTCATGCCTGTAATCCTAGCACTTTGGGAGGCCAAGACAGGCGGATCAACTGAAGTCAGGAGTTCTACACTGGCCTAGCCAATATGGCAAAAGCCCGTCTCTACTAAAAATACAAAAATTAGCTGGGCATGGTGGCACACACCTGTAATCCCAGCTATTCGGGAAGCTGAGGAAGGAGAATCGCTTGAACCCGGGAGGTGGAGAGGTTGCAGTGAGCTGAGATGGCGCCACTACACTTCAGCCTGCGCAACGGGAGTGAGACTCTCTCTCAAAAAAAAAAAAGAAACAAAGAAAATTATACCTTAATTTAACAAATGAAAGAAATGAAAAGCCAATAGTTGCTTAGGCTCACTGAAGAGTGAAGAGAAGAAACAGAAAATAGGTGAGGACTTCACTCTAGGTTACACCACCATGGAGGTTGGAGAGAGGGAAAGGGAAGGCTGCAAAGAACAAGTGAGGTGAATAGAGGCCGGGCATGGTGGCTCACGCCCGTAATCCCAGCACTTTGGGAGGCTGAGGTGGGAGGATTGCTTGGAGCAATCCTTGGGTCCCTAGGAGTTCAAGACCCACCAGGGCAACTTAGTGAGACCCCCCCATCTCTGCAAATATAAAAAAAATTAACCAGGCGTGGTGGTGTGTAGCTGTAGCCCCAGCTACTTGGGAGGCTGAGGCAGGAGGATTGCTTGAACCCAGGAGTTCGAGGCTGCAGTGACCATAATTGTGTCACTGCACTCCAGCCTGGGAAACAGAGTGAGACCCTGTTTTAAAAAATAAAAACAAAAAAGATGAATATAGTTGGTGAACGAAAGGGATTCAAGCAAATTTGCTGCAGACCTATTAGGTGCTAAGCGTGCTGACATACTGGTCTTACCCGCTCACCTTGCTGAGATTGTGGGGAAGGTGAAATGGACTAGCCCTGCTATACAGATGAGAGGAAAGTGGTTTGCCCTGGGTCCACACACAGCATAATAGTGGTCAAGTGAGAATATCCATGCTGATGTGTCCTGCACACTCTTCCCTTTGTATCAAATGAGTGGAAGAATGAATGAGTGAATATCACTGCAGGTGCTGAGGTTTCACTAGCAGATTCCAGCCAAGGATCTGAGAACGTGATATTTTTAGCGAAGTTGGGGCCATAAAACTTGTTCCATTTCCCAACTTGTGCAACGCCCAGCCCCTCCCCCTTTGGCTCTGAGATTGCTCCCCGGCCTTGGGAAGGGCTCCCCAGGCTTATCTAGGGGGGAGAGTGAAACTGTAAAAGCCTTTATGGCTTTGAGATCACGTCTGCAAGGGGCAGCGATTGTCGTTATAAACTTGAGCTGGCCCTGCAAGGGAGGGCAATACCCTGGACTGAGAGGAGTCAGGGGAGAGTTGAGCAATGCCAAGCGAGCGGCTGTGCTGAGCCGAGCATTCTAGGGCCTGTGGTCAGGGACCATCATTCATTTACCTCATTTCATCCTCACATAAAATCCTATGAGTTTTTTTCTTTTTGAGACAGATCTTGCTTTGTCACCCAGGTTGGGGTGCAGTGGCTCAATCACGGCCCATGGCAACCTTGATTCCTTGGGCTCAAGTGATCCTCCTGCCTCACCCTCCTAAGTAGCTGAGACTACAGACACATGCCGCCATGCTTGGCAAATTTTTAAATTTTTTGGAGACTTAGGGTCTCACTATGTTGCCCAGGCTGATCTCAAACTCCTGGGTTCAACTGGTCCCCCCACTTCAGCTTGCAAAGTGCTGGGACTACAGGTGTGAGCCACTGCGTCTAGCCTTATTGCAATGTTTTTAAAAATTCTAGGACATGCCCTTTTTCACATTATGGTATCTCTGAAATCAGGATGTGTCTTTAAATCAATGGCTTCCCACAATTGCTAAGGGTTTGATCAGGTGGTAGCCCTGACCTAGTTGGTTCTGGTCATTATTTCCAGTGGCCTAACTGGACAACCACACCCCCTTTATATTTCATCAAAAATGACTTAAGGACCATTTGAGGAAGGGACCAGAGTCCTGCTTGTTTCCCAAAACCTTCCATTAACACCTTCTGATAAGATCAAGAAAGCACCTGGGGCAAAACCTGCAGAATAGGATTAAGTGGGTTGGGAGGAAATCCAGGAGACAATAGTGGAGCCTTCTTTCAAGAAATGCTGCATGGGCCGGGCGTGGTGGCTCACGCCTGTAATCCCAGTACTTTGGGAGGCCAAGGCGGGTGGATCACGAGGTCAGGAGATCGAGACCATCCTGGCTAACACGGTGAAACCCGGTCTCTACTAAAAATACAAAAAATTAGCCAGGCATGGTGGCGGGCGCCTGTAGTCCCAGCTACTCGGGAGGCTGAGGAGGGAGAATGGCGTGAACCCAGGAGGCAGAGCTTGCAGTGAGCTGAGATGGTGCCACTGCACTCCAGCCTGGGCAACAGAGTGAGACTCCGTCTCAAAAAAAAAAAAAAAGAAGAAGAAATGCTGCATGAACAAAGCATTTAATGGAATGGAAGATGATATTGCATGGAAAAATATGGACAATGAAGATTCTGGGCAGAAAAGTGACCTCAGTGGGCTGGATGCTGTCTATGAAATTTTGAAACTCCTTACCTAATCTATCTTACCCAGATTTTCCTTTTTATGTGTACACAAGGGTGATATATGATTTTTTATTTTCTTGAGACAGAATCTTGCCCTGTAGCCCAGGCTGGAGTGTAATAGTGTGATCTCGGCTCACTGCAACCTCCACCTCCCCGGTTCAAGCAATTCTCCTGCCTCAGCCTCCCGAGTAGCTGGAACTACAAGTGCGTGCCACCAAATCTGGCTAATTTTTGTATTTTTAATGAAGATGGGGTTTCACCATGTTGACCAGGCTGGTCACAAACTCCTGACCTCAAGTGATCTGCCCACCTCGCCCTCCCAAAGTGCTGGAATTACAGGCATGAGCCACCATGCCTGGCAATTTTTTTTTTTTTTTGAGATGGAGTTCCACTCTGTCGCCCAGGCTGGAGTGCAGTGGCAAGATCTTGGCTCACTGCAGCCTCCACCTCCCAGGTTCCAGAGATTCTCCTGCCTCAGCCTCCCGAGTAGCTGGGACAAAAGGTGCCCACCACCACACCCGGCTAATTTTTTGTATTTTCAGTAGAGATGGGGTTTCACCATGTTGGCCAGGCTGGTCTCAAACTCCTGACCTCTTCCCGCCTTGGTCTCCAAAAGTGCTGGGATTACAGGTGTAAGCTGCAGTGCCCTGCCAATATATAATTTTAAAAACTATGTCTAAGTCTCAAAGAGCCTTTTAATAAATAGAAAATAAAAATTCTAAATGATAAGGAGGCATTGTCACAATTAATTGGTAGTCTCTTTTCTAAGTGGTACATAAAATGCTAGTGCTGCTTACAGCAGAAGCATCTCCGGTCAGGTTACCACATTTCACAGATGAGAAAACTGAGGCCACAGAGGCCACAGGGCAAATCAGTGGTGGTGCCAGGGCTCTCTGACAACAGATACTGTGCTCTTCCTAACACCTGAGGCTGACTTGGATGTGGATTAGCCCCCTGGCTCTTCCTCCCTCAAAGGTCTTGACCCCAGCCAGACAACTCCAACTCCGCCATCCCAAGGGCCTCTGGGAGGCAGTGAGCTCTCCTATTGTTCAAAACTCAGGCCAGCATGGTGGCTCACACCTGTAATCCCAGCATTCTGGGAGGTCGAGGTGAGCAGATCACCTGAGATCAGGAGTTCAAGACCAGCCTGGCCAACATGGTGAAACCCTGTCTCTACTAAAAATACAAAAATTAGCCAGGCATGGGGTGGTGAGCACCTGTAATCCCAGCTACTCCAGAGGCTAAGGCAGGAGGATCACTTGAACCCGGTACAAGGAGGTTGCAGTGAGCCAAGATCATGCCACTGCACTACAGCCTGGGAGACAGAGCAAGACTCCCTCTCAAGAAAAAAAAAAAAAACTCAAGCTAAGGAGGGTTAGCAGGAAGCCTTCTTCCCAATGTACCAACCACCCCTACTTCCCACTGCTCACCTCAGCAACCCCAGTCTGGCCAAGTCCATCCCAACCCATGCTGCCACACGCCCTTCATGCTCTTCCTAGGACATTTAATCACCTCGTCTTGGGCCAGGCAGACTGGACTCTCCCTTCATTTTACAGACAAGGAAACTGAGACACAGAGAGGCTGCTGGACTCTTGCAAGCAAGTCAGGGAAGGGCACGGCCTGGAACCCAGGGCTCAAAATGCAGTGTTCTTTCCAACTTCACAGATTTCTTAGATCCAGAAGAGGCAGGCTGGCAAGGGACAGCAAGAGACGCAGAGTGAGTCAAAAGAAAGAACTTCCAGGTCAGAAGGACTGGCAAGACCTGAACATGTAATTGTGGGATGATGCCAAAGGTCTTTACCTGAGTCTTGTCAACACTAACAGGTTCCAGGACAGCTGCACTTAGGGGGCCAGTAGAGGCACCATCTTGCTCAAAGAATGAGCACCATCTTGCTCAAAGAACTACACCAGGCATCTCTACCATCCCCATCAGATCCTACCTCTCTCTGCTTAAAACCCTCCAATGGCTTCCCATTATTCTTGGAACAATTTTAAATTCTTCACCAGGGCCCCAAGGTCCTACAGAACCTGGTTCCTGATCACGCCTCTGAGATCATCTCCCCACAGTCACTCCATTCCAGCCCCCTTGGGCTCCTCCCTATTCCTCAACACACTAAAGCTGTTCCCATTTCACAGCCTTTACCCTAATGTTCCCTTTATCCGGAACATTCTGTCCTCAGCTCTTCCCATGGCCACTTCCTTCTAAACATTCAGGTCCCTACTCAAACGTTGCCTCTTGGAGAGGCCTTCCCTGATCACTTGGCTAAATACATGAGGCTTTGCAGGATACACAGTCCCTGCTGCAACTACTTAAGTCTGCTCTTACCGCGTAAAACAGCCATAAGCAATACATAAGTGAATGGGTGTGGCTGAGTTCAATAAAACTTTATTTACAAAAGTAGGCAGTAGGCTGGATTTGGCCTATGAATGTAGTTTGCTTACTCCAGCTCTAACTAATTGTTGTGTTTGATTGTCTTCCTCTATCCTTCCCTCCCTAGACTGTTAACTCCATAAGAGCAGAGACTCTGAGTCTTGTTCAATGCTGCTGTGGTAGCCAGCCTCCAAGATGTCCCCCAGTGATCCCCATTTCCTGGTATCCCCACCATTATGTACTCCCCTCCCAAACTGAATAGCGTTGTCTGTGTAATCACTAGGATATTGTGAAAAAGATGGAGTGTGACTTTTGAGGCTAGATGATAAAAGGCATTGTGGATTTCATCTTGCCACCTTGAATCCCTTGCTCTGGGGATGCCAGCAGCCATGTTGTAAGGACACTCAAGCAATCCTATGGCAAGGTCCACATGGGAGGAACTGAGGCCTCCTGCCAACTGCCAGCCACGCAAATGAGCCAAATTGAAAGTGGATTCTCCAGCCTCAGTCAAGCTTTCAGGAGATCACGGTCCCAGCTGGTATTTTGACTACAACCTCGTGAGAGATCTAAGCCAGAACCATCCAGCTAAGCCATTTCTGAAGTCCTACCACACAGAAACTATGATATAATACATGTTTGTTGTTTTAAAATCAAAGTAATTAGTAATTAGTTATGCAGCCACAGATGACTCACATAGTTGCCTAGCACAGTGTCTGGTCAGAGAATAAATAGGCTCAATTAATATTGGTTAATAAATAAGTTAAGTGCTTAATAAATATAGAAGGACACATTATAAAAACAAATGTTTGGGGCTGCTGTGGTGAGTGCATTCTCACTCATTAGGTGCCAACTAAACTTTTATTAAAATAAAATAAATGTTTGAAAGACAAATGTATTATAGTTTTTATATAAATAAATGTAAAAATATACATTAAGTAATATAGAAGGGCACAATTAAAACTTTCCTAATCCACTGATAGTCCTTGGACAAGATGTCTATATAAGAATTCTTTCAACCTTGGGATCCTAAGATTCGGAGATTCTCAGTTTCTGTGTATAATTAATGCTAAGTCTAGGATTATATAATTCTGAGACTTTAGGCTTCTGTTTCACCAAGTCCATGGCTCTAAAAGCTTGTGATTCTAACATCTTACAATTCATTTATCAACATATATCTTGGCTGAACAACTCTTCTCTGCCAGGCACAGTGCTGGGTGCTAGGGATTCAGTAGAGAAAAGATGACCCCAATATCTGCCCTCCTGTGGCTCATGAATGGATGGGGACACAGGCAAACACACGGGCACACATGATGTAGTGATCTCTGTCACATGGGTAAGCACAGCAGCTGGGGTGGGGAGTGTGGTAAAGGAAGGAACACCAACCCAGATATTCAGGAGGGATGTGAGCAGAAACTGTCCTCAGAGCAAACAGGAAGAGAGAGTATTTCAACCAGAGAAGGAGGTGGTGTTGTAGACTGTGTTCCAGGTAGCAGGAACAGCCAGTGCAAAAGTCCAGGGGTTGGGGGAGACAGCCAGCATCCAGCACATATGGTGAAGCAAAACGAGTTCTGTATGGGTTGGTATAGAGTTGGGGGTGGGGGGCGGTAGAAGGCAGAGTGGCCAGAGACTGTGGCCAGATGACTGAGAACCTAGTAAACCACGTCAAGGAGTTTGAACTTTATCCTGAGGGCAAAGGAGAGCCAGGGAAGGGTTTTAAGGGGCAGCAGAGTGGCACAATCTGCTTGGTAGTTTGGAAAGATGCCTCTGGCTGCTGTGTACGGGTTTGGAAGGAGAAGAGATGAGAGACAAGTCTGGAACAAGATCCCAGGTGAGAGAAGAGGCCTGAGTGAATGGGAGGTGGGCCCCAGAGAGACATTTCATTTACAGTGTGGGGAATGGACAGGGAGTTGGTGGCAGTGTGGGTTATACTGGTAACCTGGGAGCCCAGGACTTCTGGATTTTATGATTCTAAAATTCTTGGCCAGGCACAGTGGCTCACGCCTGTAATCCCAGTACTTTGCGAGGCACGGTGGGCAGATCACTTGAGGTCAGGAGTTTGAGACCAGCCTGGCCAACATTGTGAAACCCTGTCTCCACTAAAAACACAAAACAATCAGCCGGGCCTGGTAGCGTACGCCTGTGATCCCAGCGACTCGGGAGGCGGAGGCAGGAGGATCCCTTGAATCCAGGAGGTGGAAGTTGCCCTGAGCCAAGATCGCGCCACTGCACTCCAGCCTGGGTGACAGATTGAGACTCCGTCTCAAAAAATAAAATAAAATAAAATCCTCTGATTCTGTGTTCAACACTCCATCATTCTTCAACACAGAATGTTCAATGATATCACCATATGTATAGGATGCCCAACCTCACTGCCCTCCATCCCTCCTTTCTGAGCTTCAGTTTTCCTTGTTTACAAAATGAGGATCATTAACACTGTCCTTGCAAAGCAGCTGTGGGAGTGGGAGCCGGTGTGTACTCAGCATCTGCACAGAAATGTGGTCCATCATGGCAGGCGTGTTTGTCCGGAAGTGCTCAACACACAGGCACTGTCAGGAAAGAGCCAGGTGTTGAGAGAACAAGAGAGATCAGCAGGGAAGAGCAGGGCAGGCAAGGAAGAGCCTGGTCCTTGTCTGCTCCTGGAGACCTGGGCTGCTCTGGCCTCCCGGCTTCTGCCTGGGCATCTCATACCCAGATTTGGTTGTTTGCTTCCAGGCACCGGCAAGTTTACATGTTGGTTGTGGGGTTTCCCATTTCTGCAGCTGGCCAGAAACTCCCCTTTCCTGGTCTTAAACTCCCCCAAGGGCTACAGACACCAGCTGGGGGTAGCCAGGCAAGATCTGGTCTTCCCTGGACTGATCTAAGCCAAATTAAGTCCCACAAAGCCAGATCAAGTTCCAACCTGCTCACACTCTAGCGCCCCCTCTAGGTCACACTATAGGCATTCCCTTCTTAGACAACTGTCCATTGGCTCCAGCAAGAGCAAGTCTTTGGAGACAGAACCCTCACTCCTCTCCCCAAAACACGTGGTCTCCTGAACCACACCCAAGGTTTATGTGTCTCCTGCATTATAATTTGCTTCTCACCAATGGTTCAGTTTTAATTCAGTTCAATCCGCAAAACATCCATTGAGGCCGGGCATGGTGGCTCACACCTGTAATCCCAGCACTTTGGGAGGCCGAGGCGGGTGGATCACTTGAGGCCAGGAGTTTGAGACCAGCCTGGCCAACATGGTGAAACCCCATCTCTACTAAAAATACAAAAATTAGCATGGCGTAGTGGTGGGCGCCTGTAATCCCAGCTATTCGGGAGGCTGCAGTGGGAGAAGCGCTTGAACCCGGGAGGCAGAGGTTGCAGTGAGCTGAGATAGCACCACTGCACTCCAGCCTGGGTGACAGAGCAAGACTCCACCTCAAAAAATAAAACAAAATAAAATAAAATAAAATAAAATAATAAAATAAATTGAACAACTTAACTGTGACAGGCTTACCCGTTGCTTGGAGAAAGAGATGGGAGGCCAGCGGTGATGGGCCTGAAGCTGCCAGTGCTTAGTGGATCAGGGTTGGGCTTAGGGTCTGAGGCCAGAGAGCTCAGTTCATTTCTTTGCACACAGCAGGGGCTCTGCAAATACCCGTGAAATTAAATCAAATTAGGAGTTTAAGTGACACAAGCTAGCATGCGCACCAACTATTTCCGGAAGGCGATGAGAGACCGGAGAGCGAGATGGCTTTCGGGGGGGTGTGGGGGGGATGGGTAGCTGGGGTCACGGTGGGAAGAAGACCTACTTCTCATTTTATGCCCTTTTGTACCTTTTGAAATGTTTTATTTTCACCACGTGCACTCGGAGCAGAGTCAATCAAACAAACAATTACAATTAAATAAACAATGCAGGGAGCCAGGCTGTCTCAGAGCTCCATGGCTTCACGCATGCTCTTCCCGCTGGTGAGATACTCCTTCCCAGCTTTCTCCAACTGGAGAAGTACACGTCCTCCAGGATGTACATAAAAGTCCTGTCTTTTGGGGCCTGTTCCTGCCTCCCTGTGATAGTTCTTCTCTGCTTACCCACTGCATCCACACACAAGCAGTCCAATCTCTAATCCTGTCTGTCCTGCTCTGTGGTCTGGAGGCACCTGTGCCTTCTCACATCACAATGCATTCAGCCAAGGGGAGGAATCGGCAGAGATAAAAGGGCAGGATGAGGGGGAAGTTGGCATGTTTATGCCACCTCCAGCTCTCTCCCTGTTTTGCCTTAATTTTGGCAGTGGCTGAATTTCTCCATGGCCTTAACTCCCGTCTTAGCCTCACTTATATGGCTCCAGCTATCTCTGGGTCAAGTAACACCATTCTCTCTCTCACCCCTTTGGCCTTGGGGTGCTAACAGCTCCCCACTGTTGCCAGTCCCTGCATGCCTCACCTCTGCAAACACTTCCTTCATTAAGTTTGCTTCAGTTAAGCCAGTGGTTCACAATCTGGGGTGACTTTGCCCCCAGGGAACATTCGGTGATGTCTGGAGATACTTTAGGTTGTCATGACTGGTAGAGAAGATGCTACTGGCAGAGGCAACAGATAGTGCTAACCATCCTACCCCGCACAGGACATCCCCCACAACAGAATTAGCCAGCCCCAGATATCAACAGCACTGAGACTTCGGGTCTCCCACTGCTCCCTGCCTGAAGCCCAACAGTTCATGGCTGGGATCCTAGACTTCTGCTGCCCTCTCTGCTTTGTGGTGTCATCTGCCAGTTTCCACACCTGCTGTTGATCTCCTCTTAGTGACACAGAGAAGAAAAGACCCCATCCTTGCCCTCAAGCTGGCCATAGTGCAGTGGAGAGAGACCCTGGTGGGCAGGGTTCCCCAGCAGCCTCGAGTCCTTGAGGGCAAAGTCTCTTTGTCAGTCACCGCATAGCCCCTGTAGTAGGAGAGCAGCAGACATTTGCCAGTTGAAACAAAAGGTCCTTTAAAAATATCTTAAAACAAGTCCAGGCGTGGTGGCTCACGCCTGTAATCCCAGCATTTTGGGAGGCCAAGGTGGGGCAGATCACCTGAGGTCAGGAGTTTTAAACCAGACTGGGCAACATGGTGCTAAAAATACAAAAAAAAAAAAAAAATTAGCTAGGCATGGTGGTGAGCGCCTGTAATCCCAACTACTCAGGAGGCTGAGGCAGGGAGAATTGCTTGAATCTGGGAGGTGGAGGTTGCAGTGAGCCGAGATTGCGCCACTGCACTCCAACCTGGGTGACAGAGCAAGACTCTGTCCCCAAAAAAAAAAAAAAAAAAAAAAAGTCTTAAAACAGACAGAAGGTTAGGATCAATGGCTAAACAAGACCCAGGAAACCCTGGTGAGTTTCCCTGTAACAAAAGTTCCAAGGAAACCACAATCAGGCAAAGATGTACAGAATGAATGAATTCTAGTCCCAGGGGTATGGGTGGGTGAGTGGGACAGAAGACAACTACAAGCATCCCATCTCTAAAATGGTTATAATGGTAGAACCCACCTCCTAAGATTGTATGAGATTAAATTTAATGAAAATCACTTACAGTGTTACCTAGTGCATGGTGAGCACCAGATAAACAGTATCCACCAGCTACCTGGAGGAAATGATGGGGCAGTGGCTTCAAGATGGGTCTAGGGAAGAGCTCTGCCGCTAATATTGGACTGGTTTGCACCCCTGGGTCTCGCTTTCCCAATCTGTAACGTGAGGAAAATGTACGCAAGATTAGTGTTTTGCAGAAATTATATCATAGGGATGCTTGAGAGGGGTTCTACAATACATAGTGCAAATATCATTTTCAACATCAAATCTGTAATTTAATAAAAGTAAAAGGTCAGTCTGTTAAACTGGAGTGAAATATTACCATCAGGCAGGGCTAGGGTGACCAACTCATCCTCTTTTGCCCAAGACTTGTCTAGTTGTAGCTCTGAAAGTCCTGTGTCCTGAAACTCTTCCTCAGTCTCAGCAGATTAGGATAGCTGGTCACCCCAGCAGGTCAAATGATCAGCTTGCCCATACTCATTTCAAAGATAATAAATAGCTAGCTGCCCGACACAGTGGCTCACGCCTGTAATCCCAGCACTTAGGGAGGCTGACTCAGGCGAATCACTTGAGGTCAGGAGTATGAGACCAGCCTGGCCAACATGGCGAAACCCCGTCTCTACTAAAAACACAAAAATTAGCTGGGAGTGGTGGCAGATGCCTGTAATTCTATCTACTTGGGAGGCTGAGGCAGGAGAATCGCTTGAACCCAGCAGGCAGAGGTTGCAGTGAGCCAAGATCGTGCCACTGCACTCCAGCCTCCATCTCAAAATAAATAAATAAACAAACAAACAATATATGTTGAATACTTATTTTGTGCCAGGCACTGACTTTACAAATATTAGCTCATTTAATCTTTATAAGAACCTAGCAAGGTAAATATTAACATCTCTCTTTTACAGTGGCACAGAAAGTTTCTGTAATTGCCTGAGTTCACACAACTCCTGAGTATAAGGCCAGGATTTGATTCCAAGCCATCTGGGTCCAGAGTTGCCATATTTAATTTGACCTCTACTATATATTTGGATATATTTTTATTTTTTATTTTTTGAGATGAAGTCTTACTCTGTCACCCAGGCTGGAGTGCAGTGACACGATCTCAGCTCACTGCAACCTCTACCTCCCAGGCTCAAGCGATTCTTTAGCCTCAGTCTCCTCCCAAGTAGCTGGGATTACAAGCATGCACCACTATGCCCAGCTAATTTTTGTATTTTTAGTAGAGACGGAGTTTCACCGTTTTGGCCAGGCTGGTCTCAAACTCCTGACTTCAAGTGATGTGCCCACCTCAGCCTCCCAAAGTGCTGGGATTACAGGCGTGAGCCACCACGCCAGGCAAATATATTTTCAAAACATCTTTGGAGACAGTAATAATATCAATAATGATGATAATAATAATAATGGAAATACATTTTAAAACATTTTTGAAATAGTAATAATGACAATACATTTTTGAACACTGAAATACGCATCCCAAAATTTAACACTATGGAGTCCACGTATAAACTAACTTGAGCTGCTTGATTAGCCCATTGTTGTGCAGACCTTAGAATAAAGCATTTTTGGCCACCTCTGCTGAATTAAAGCTAGAATGGAAGACTCAGATGTTTACAGGGCCAGGTGGGTGATGTCAGTGAGTGGTTTTAGGGCAACAGGGAGTGGTGGGGACTGTGGCAAACGGGAATGGAATGCATGAGCTGAGAAGATGCAGCCAGGACTCAACTCCAGGCACTTGGAATTGGGGACCAGCAATGGCAGATCCTTCAGGAGGAGACAAACATCCATCTTCATCAGCAACTAATTCAATGAAAACAATACAAAAACACAAGGTGTGTGAAATAAAACGTGCCTGTGGGTCAAACCCAGTTCCTGCTCTCCTTCCACCGCTGCCCTGCCCAAATTGAACGTATGCTCAGATTATCAGGAAAGCTGTCAAAAACAATAACAGCAACAACACTGGCCAGGTGCAGTGGCTCATGACTGTAATCCCAGCACTTTGGGAGGCTGAGGCAGGTGGATCACGAGGTCAGGAGTTCAAGACCAGCCTGGCCAAAATGGTGAAATCCTGTCTCTATTAAAAATACAAAAATTAGCCGGGTGTGGTGGCGGGCACCTGTAACCCCAGCTACTCAGGAGGCTGAGGCAGAGAATTGCCTGAACCCTGGAGGTAGAGGTTGCAGTGAGCCGAGATTGCACCACTGCACTCCAGCCTGGGTGACACAGCAAGACTCCGTCTCCAAAAAAAAAAAAAAAAACCAACTATTTGAAACTGTGGCATATTCATTCAATGGAACACTAGACAGCAATAAGAATAAACTCTAGCTATGAAAAATATGGATGAATCTCACAAACATAAGCCAGACACAAAAGACTACATCCTGTGTTATTCCGTTTCTTTAACGTTTAACAACAGACAAGACTCATCTCTGGTGTCAGGAGTCAGGCTTGTGGTTACCCGGGAGAGAGGTGCTAGTGAGTGATTGGGAGGGGTAAAGGGAGGACTTCTGGGAGCCTGGCCAAGTTCCATTTCTTCATCTGGGTCCCAGTGGCATGGGGGTTCTGTTTGCGATGATTCATTGAGCTGCACACTTGAGTTTTGTGCATTTTTTGATGTCTGTTTTTTGGTTTTTGTTTTCTTTTGAGTTGAAGCCTTTGTCACCCAGCCTGGAGTGCAGTGGCACCATCACAGCTCACTGCAGGCTCCAGCTCCTGAGGCTCAGGCAATCCTCCCACCTCAGCCTCCCGAGAAGCTGGGACTACATACAGGCACATGCCACCATGCCTGGCTAATTTATTATTATTATTTGTAGAGGCAGGGTCCTGCTATGTTGCCCAAGCTAGCCTCCAACTTCTGGGCTCTAGTGATCCTCCCGACTCAGCATCCCAAAGTGTTAGGATTACAGGCATTAGCCATCATGCCCAGCCATATGTGTGTTATACTTCAAAATTTGTGTAAAATTTTTTGAAACACATACACAGAAACCATTACCATTTGGAAATATTTCTCTGGACAAAGCAGGATTGTGTTTGGATAGAAGGGAAAACAAATGAGGAAATAATCCATTCCAAGTATGGGAAGCATCTGACGACCCTTTGCTGAACAGGTCAAAAGAATACAATTGTCAGGGCTGGGCTCACCACTGCACTCCAGCCTGGACAACAGAGCCAGACCCTGTTTCAAAAAAAAAAAAAAACGAAAAAACAAAAGTATCTCCTTGGAGAGGCCTTTCTAGGAAGCAACCTTCCCAGTTACTTCCTCTTATGGTACTATAACTTCCTCTTAGGAAATGCTGATTACAGTCTGCAATTCCCTTGTTTATTTGGGGTTTTCTTTCTTTTTTCCTTTTTTTTTTTTTTTTTTTTGAGATGGAATCTCGCTCTGTCACCCAGGCTGGAGTGCAGTGGCAAGATCTCGGCTCAATGCAACCTCTGCCTCCCAGGTTCAAGTGATTCTCTTGCCTCAGCCTCCCAAGTAGCTGGGATTATGGGCGCCCACCACCATGCCTGTCTATTTTTTTGTATTTTTAGTAGAGACAGGATTTCACCATGTTGGCCAGGCTGGTCTTGAACTCCTGAGCTCGGGTGATCCGCCTGACTCTGCCTCCCAAAATGCTGGGATTATGGACGTGAGACACTGTGCCCAGCCCTTTTTTCTCTTTTTTTAGTTTATTGTCTATCTCCCCTTCATGAAGACAATGATTTTGCCTGTCTTATCCATCACCTGGCACATAGCAGGTGTCACAAAATATTTATTAAATGAGTGAAGAGAAGGAGGGAGAGAAGGAAGAACATCTGAGTGGATAATTGGGAGTTAACAAGGCAAAGCTGGGGGCGGTTGGAAGCTGTGAAGACCGATGGGACTAGAGATGAGAGACCAGGGGGTGCGGCCGGCAAGATGATGTCCATGTTACAGATAAGGCATCTGAGGCTCAGAGATGGCAAGGGGCATGACCAAGTCATCCAGTGGGACAGGTCCTCGATGAATCCAGGTTCCGACTCAAGAGTCAATAGAACCTCAGTTACTGGGCACTCATCTGTACTAACTGATGAGGTGAGTACTGTTATTCCTTCCTAAGGCACAGCCAGGAACAGTGGCTCATGCCTGTTAATCTCAGAATTTTGGGAGGCCGAGATGGGAGGATTGCTTGTGGCCAGGAGTTCAAGACCAGCCTGGGCAAAATAGTAAAACCCCCAACTCTACCAAAAAAGATTTTTTGAATTAGCTGGGCTCGGTGATGCCTGCCTGTAGTCCTAGCTGCTCAGGAGGCTGAGGCAAGAGGAACTCTTGAGCCCAGAAGCTCAAGGCTGCAGTGAGCTATGATCAGGCCACTGCACTTCAGCCTGGGCAACAGATCAAGACCATGCCTCTTAAAAAAAAAAAAGGTGGGGGGAGCCGGGCGCGGTGGCTCACACCTATAATCCCAGCACTTTGGGAGGCCTAGGCGGGCGGATCACCTGAGGTCAGGAGTTAGAGACCAGCCTGACAAACATGGAGAAACCCCATTTCTACTAAAAATACAAAATCAGCCAGGCGTGGTGTTGCATGCTTATAATCCCAGCTACTCAAGAAGCTGAGGCAGGAGAATCGCTTGAACCCAGGTGGCAGAGGTTGCGGTGAGCCGAGATCACACCATTGCATTCCAGCCTGGGCAACAAGAGCGAAACTTCGTCTCAAAAACAAAAAAACAAAAAAACAAAAAAAAAGGACCTAAGGCACAGAGAGTTTGAGTGACTTGCCTAAGGTCACACAGCTAGGAAGCAGCCAAGCCTCAGGGCTTTCGTCTACTCTGAATGGCTATTCTCCGCCACCCCCCACCCTGCCGCCTTGCTGCCAACTCTCTGCTCTGACCCCAGCACAGTCTGTGAATTCAAACCCTAACCCTTTCTAGAGCTTTGCCAAAGCCAGGAAATTCCCTGAAACCCCTTCAAGGCCTGGGTTCCAGTACCCCCAACTCCAAACCAAAAGAGAGCAAAACTAGCCCTCCTTGCAAGGTGGCTGTGAGAAAACAGTGATAAAAATTAATTATAGGACTTGTATGTAATAAAAATAATTGCAGGGCTCCTGGCAAACAGCCGGGCTCTAGAGATACGGACTGATGATAGCAGGCATTTATGGCCCCACGGCCCAGCCTTTCTGAGGCTGGGGTGATAGGAGCTGGGTCACGAGGTGGGGGTGGTCACAGGCAGGAAACTCCCAGCAGCCCTTGCCACGGGGAGGCCCGGGCCTGTCTCCGAAGCGGCCTGCACAGTGGTTTCAGGGACGCTTGGAAGGACGCTCCCCCAGCCTGGTGGGTCACCATTCGTTATCCATCTGGTTGGGTCTGATGTTGCTTGCTGTTTGCCTTTCTAAAAACCTCTAAACAAGGCGGGGTGTGGTGGCTCACACCTGTAATACCAGCACTTTGGGAGGCCAAGGTGGGCGGATCGCTTGAGGTCAAGGGTTTGAGACCAGCCTGGCCGACATGGTGAAACCCTGTCTCTACTAAAAATACAAAAATGAGCTGGGCATGGTGGCGGGTGCCTGTAATCCCAGCTACTCAGGAGGCTGAGGCAGGAGAATCACTTGAACCCGGGAGGTGGAGGTTGCAGTGAACCAAGATGCCCTGGTGACAAGGCAAGACTCCATCTCAAAAAAAAAAAAAAAAAATGACATCCTGGATTTTTATGGCAACCCTGAAGTTTGCATATGTATGATTCCATTTATGTGAAGTTCAGAAATAAGCAAAACGAATAAATGGTAATAGAATCAGGAGCATGGTTTCCTTGGGTGGGAGTAGGAGTGAGTAGAAAGGATATTAGAAAAGCTTTACATCTTGTTCTGGATGGAGATTACCTGTGTGTATACACATATAACAATTCACCTAGCTGTACACTTAGTGTTTTTACCTTTTACAACACTTGTGAATTACAACTCCACAAAAAAATATTTTTAGGACAGTTGCAGTGGCTCACATCTGTAATCCCAGTACTTTGGGAGGTCAAAGACCAGCTTGGGCAACATGGCAAGACCCCGTCTCTACAGAAAAATTAAAAAATCAGCCAGGTATGGTTGTGCATACCTGTAGTCCCAGCTTCTTGGAAGGCCGAGGCAGGAGGATCGCTTGAGCTCAGGAGATCTCGGCAACTGTGAGCCGCAAATGTGCCACTGCACTCCAGCCTGGGCGACAGAGTGAGACCCTGTCTCAAAAAAAATTATATATATATGTATGTATGTACATATATATATAAATTACACAAATTTTTTAAATCCCACGAGTGATATACCCTATTATAAAATCTTTGATATTATCTGACTGATGGGATGTTTGCAAGGTTAAAATGTGATAAAGTTTGTGACTCTCTTGCTACATTTTAGGCTGTCATGGTAAGAACTCAATGTTAAGTGTAAACAGCATTGTTAAATGTAACAGCAGCATTCATACATCATCACTATTATCATGGCTTTTTGTATTTCTCTCTATTGCTGATAGATTGGAGCGCCCTCGAGTGTTTAATTTGTTATAGTACCTCAGTTATTACAAAGAGCACCCTAAACCCAAGTTTGTAGTCTCAATGCCAAAGGGCAATGCTTTTTTTCTTTTCTTTCACTCCAGTGCCACATAAAAAAGGACCAAAACATGACCTCCTGGGAGCAAAGAAACACCAGGTTGCCTAAGGAGAGGTGAACCGGCCCAGGTTGGAAACAGAGCAGGTCAAATCTCCCGCACTGATCAGTGGTGGGATCACGCCTGTGAATAGCCACTGCAGTCCAAACTGTGAGACTCCTTCTCTTAAAAAAAAAAAAAAGTAGCAAAATTCACATCAAATCAATGGGTCCCAAGGCCAACTCAAGCCCTGCCCATGATCACTCCCTGAAATGTGTCAGAAGGAAGGCAGAAGGGAACACGCAGCTCTACCTCCCTTTGATGCAAGCACATTGCAAATATCATCTCGTTTCACAGGAACTCACATAATATTTGAATGTGGCATCATACGGACTACAAAAATGCTTTCATATTACTAATAGTCACAGCTAGCTTTCAGTGACAGCTTCCTGCGTCCCAGGTACCCTACTAGGAGCTAGATGTCCATTGTTAGCTTTGATCTTTAAAATGACCTGTGAGGCATATATTCTTTTGTAGCCTGCTTTTTTCCCTTCAGCGGTATGCTTTGGGCATCTTTCCATGTCAATAAATAGAGCTGGGTCGGAAGTACCTGATTGAAAGGCTGAGAAACTTAAACAGCAGCCACTGCCCAGGTGAAGATCAATAATAGTTAACATTTATTGAGTGCTTTATTACACACTAGGCCCTCCACTCATTGTTTAAGGTGAACTCTCTCGCATTTGATCCGTGAGGCAATCCCAAGGTAGCTTCTATTATTATTCAGATGGGGAAACTGAAGCCCAGAGAAGCAAAGGAACACAGTCAAGATCAGATAGCTGGTGTTTAATGGCAGAGGTGGGATTCAAACCCAGGTCCCTCTGATTCAGGCGCTGGGCTCTCAGCCAGCACATTTGGAGGACAACATGGAGGAGGATGCAAGGGGAGTCTTCCAAGTGGGAAAAGGATCCACTGGCAAAGGCTGAAGACAGGCAGGAGGGTGGTGTGGGCCCAGGCCACTGTCCTCCATGGAAGTGACAGTAAGGCTTCCTGGAGGTGACACCGTTTGGACTAATTCTATGTCTCCAGCCAATAAAGGAGGTCTTTTTATAACTTGCCAGTTCCTGGACATATGTCCAGTGAGACATACATGGGTTCAAATCTTCATTGTGCCACTCTAGTTAAAAAAAAAAAAAATCAGCGTTATCGCCAGACACAGTGGTTCGCATCTATAATTCCAACACTTTGGGAGGCCAAGGCTGGCGGATCACCTGAGGTCAGGAGTTCAAGACCAAACTGGCCAACATGGTGAAACCCCATCTCTACTAAAAATACAAAAATCAGCTGGGCGTGGTGGTGCACACCTGTAATCCCAGCTACTCGGGAGGCTGAGGCAGGAGAATCGTTTGAACCCAGAAGGTGGAGGTTGCAGTGAGCCAAGAATGTGCCACTGCATTCCAGCCGGGTGACAAAGTGAGACTCAGTCTCAAAAGTAAAAATAAAAATAAAAAATAAACAGCATTGTTGAGATATAATTGGTGTTCAATAAACTATATACACTTAAATTGAATAATTTGATGTTTCAACATATGTACATACCCAAGGAACCATCACCACAATCAAGATGCCAAGTGTTTCCATTGCTTCCAAAAGCTTCCTCATGCTCGTTTATAAGTCATCCCCCATTCATCCCACCACCCCATTCCCAGGTAACCATCATCACTATAGGTTGCTTTCTTTCATTATAGATGGCTTTACATTTTCTGGGATTTTATGGAAATGAAATCATGCTATATGTACTCTTTCTTAATTTTTTTTTTTTTTTTTTTTTTTTGAGACAGAGCCTCTCTCTGTTGCCCAGGCTGCAGTGCATTGGTGAAATCGTGGCTCACTGAAACCTCTGCCCCCCGGGGGTTCAAGCAATTCTCCTGCCTCAGCCTTCCTAGTAGCTGGGATCACAGGCGTGCGCTACCATAGCTGGCTAATTTTTTTATTTTTTATTTTTTGTATTTTTAGTAGAGACGGAGTTTCACCATGTTGGCCAGGCTGGTCTCGAACTCCTGGCCTCGGGTGATCCGCCTACCTCAGCCTCCCAAAGTGCTAAGATTACAGGCGTGAGCCGCTGCACCCGGCCAATATGTACTCTTTCTGTCTGACTTCTGTCATTCAGCATAATTATTTTGTGATTCATTCATGTTATTGCATGTATCAATAGTTTGTCTTTGTTTATTGCTAAGTAGGATTGAGATGTAGATGTACATATATTAGATTGGTGCAAAAGTAATTGCGGTTTTTGCTGTTACCTTTTTTTTTTTTTGAGACAGGGTCTTGCTCTATCACCCATGCTGGAGTGCAGTGGCATGAGCTCAGCTCACTGCAACCTCTGCATCCAGGTTCAAGCAATTCTCCTGCCTCAGCCTCCTGAGTAGCTGGGACTACAGGCGTACACACCATGTCCGGCTAATTTTTGTATTTTTAGTAGAGACAGGGTTTCACCATGTTGGCCAGGCTGGTCTTGAACTCCTGGCCTCAAGTGATCCACCTGCCTCGGCCTCCCAAAATGCTGGGATTACAGGCATGAACCACCATGCCCGGCCATTTTGCCATTACGTTTAATGGCAAAAACTGCAATTACTTTTGCACCAACCTAATAGATCTCACAGGTGAAGCACGGTGGCTCACACCTGTAATCCCAACACTTTGGGAGGCTGAGACGAGCAGATCACTTGAGCCCAGGAGTTTGAGACCAGCCTGGGCCACATAGCGAAACCCTGTCTCTACCAAACACCAAAATATTAGCCAGGCATGGTGGCGTGTGCCTGTCTGTAGTCTCAGGAGGTTGAGGTGGGAGAATCGCTTTAGCCCTGAGGTCGAGCTACAGTGAGCCGTGATCGCACCACTGCACTCCACTTTGTCTCAAACAAACAACAAAGAAAGATACAGAAGCCACAGTTTCTTCACCCATGCCCCTGGGCATGTCATTGTTTCCCCCAGTTTTTGCCTATTACAAATAAAACTGCTACGAACACTCACATACATGTCTTTGAGTGGACAAATGCTTTCATTATCCAGGAATACAATTGCTGGTCACATAAGAATATGTTTAACTTTTTAAGAAACTGCAAACTACTTCCCAGCCTGGCCTTTTAAATTATAGTCATTTTAGATGCACTCATTTTTTTTTAACCTGTGGATCTAATAGGTGGTTTCTTAGGCTGTCCGGACCTCAGTTTTTTCATGTGTAAAATGGAGATAATTGGCTGAGTGTGGTGGCTCACGCCTGTAATCCCAGCACTTTAGGAGGCCGAGGCAGGCAGATCATGAGGTCAAGAGATTGAGACCATCCTGGCCAACATGGAGAAACCGGATCTCTACTAAAAATACAAAAATTAGCTGGGTATGGTGGCACGCACCTGTCGTCCCAGCTACTCGGGAGGCTGAGGCAGGAGAATCGCCATGAACCCTGGAGGCGGAGGTTGCAGTGAGCCAAGATCGTGCCACTGTACTCCAACCTGGCAACAGAGTGAGACTCCATCTCAAAAAAAAAAAGGAGATAATTATATCAGCTTTGAAAGGTAGTGAAGACAGAGTGAACTAGCACATAAGCACATACGCAGCACGTAGAACAGGGACTGGGACATAGTAGGGGTTCCATAAGGGGTGGGTTTTTGTTGTTGTTGTTGTTGTTGTTTCTGAGATGGAGTCTTGTGCAGTGTTGCAATCTCAGCTCACTGCAACCTCCGCCTCCCAGGTTCAAGTGATTCTCCTGCCTCAGCCTCCCAAGTAGCTGGGATTACAGGCACGCACCACCACGTCTGCCTAATTTTTGTATTTTTAGTGGAGACAAGGTTTCACCATGTTAGCCAGGCTGGTCTCGAACTCCTGACATCAGGTGATCCACCTGCTTTGGCCTCCCAAAGTGCTAGATTACAGGTGTGAGCCACCAGCCTGGTCAAGGGTGATTATTTTATTACAATTGAACTGCAGCCATCCTATGATCTGGCCACTTACCCCAGGATACAGCATCCTCAACTAGACAGCAAAAAGCCACTTCCTTTGCACTTAGTCAGTGCTGTTAGCCTGGAGGAATAACAATAGCACCATCGATTGTGCCAGGCGCTATCCTAGGTGCTTTTGTATGTTGAATCCTTGCAAAGCCCTGTGAGGTGGGTCAGTGTTTGCCTTCTCTATGACAGACGAGAAAACTGGGATGTAGTAACTAGTCATTGGCCAAGGTCACACAGCAGTGAAGTAATGGTGCTGTGATTTGAATCTATGTAGTTTGATTTAGGATCTAGAAGTTTCGCTAATGGATTACCTAGCTCAGATCTAGTGAAAGAGCCCAGTCACAAAAGCACCTCCTGATGCCCAGAATCATCTTCAGCTCCTCAGACACAGAGCCTGAGGCAAAGATTAGGTACTGTGTGATTTATAAAGGAAAGAAGCTGCAAGGGATGAAGGGAAGCAAGACAGGGAGGGAAACAAGCAAAGATGTGGTCTCAGGTAAAGTCTAGCAAAAAGGCTGGCTTTGTGTACCTCTGTACGAGTCAGCTGTTGGCTGCCAGCCACCCTGTGGGTAAGGGGAATAAACTCTAGGGTGAGATGATTCCTGAGATGGCAGTTCTCCATAGAAATGGAAATAGTAAGCCATTAGAAGCCAACAACTGAAGCATCTGGGGGGATGGTGTTGGTGTGCTAGCCCCGGGCTCAAGAGGTTCCCAGAGGCACATTTCTTGCCTGCCTAAGGAACCAAGTTCTAGAACATTCTAGAACATTCACTTCCTAGACTTGTTTTGGAGAATCCTCCTTCTCACTGAGACCAGCATGTTGAACAAACCTGGCCTGTGACATAATCAAAGCACACCCTAATTTGTATCTCCCAGTGTCCCTTCTAAGATGTATTTGGTGGAGAAACATTTTCCCTGCCACTGGGTGAAATCTCTCCATTATTCTTCTGCTTGTTCTGAGGAAACAGGCAATTCTATGGTCATTTTAGGTCACAAACACAACCTCAATTTAGAAATGAGAATGTCCAGTCAAGCTTCGAACCAAAATTCCCAATTTGATTTGGGTTTAAACCTTCTCCCCTCGCCCTCAGGCCTGCTGCAGGGAGGTGGTGTGGGTGGCTACTTCTCTATCTCTCCTTCCCTCACCCACATGTGGGGTACAGTGGGGGTGTTGGAGACGGCAAAGGGAGAGAAAGGGTCTCCCTTGAGCTGCCACCATCCTGGCTGGCTTCAAGCTGCCCATTTCTGTCGTGGGCTCCATGGAGATGGCCACTGTCACACGGGCCCTCTCACTCTTGACCTTGGGGGATGCACCTCTCCTCATAGGGGTCCCTTGCAAGTCCTTCGTCAGCCCTTAGGAACCCAACATCCAACTCAAGCTTCTTGCTGCTGCCACAACTCTGCCCCTCCAGGAGGCTCTAGGGGACAGGACCCAAGAGGACCACTTGTAGGTGCTCTCTGCCAACACTGGCCCATGGGAAACACTCCAGCCGGCAGCCTGTGCCCTGAAAGTCCTGGGAATGTGGCTTACTTTAGCACACCCACACTGTGGCTCCTTCACCAATTCAGCCAGGCAGCCCGTTTCTCTCAGCCTCTAGATGTCCATGCCCACATGAGACCACTGGGCCCCCTCATAATGGCCACACATTAATCTCTACAAATAGTGGCCCCTCTCATGGAAAAGCCCCCGTGACCCCATTCCACCCTTCCAGGGAGATGGTCACCAAAGAACTCTTTGCTTCCTCTTCCCATCCTAGGAGAATGTGGTGGGTATAGGGGTAATAATAAATGCAGCAGTTTTGGGTAGCCATGGCCAAATTTTAGCAGCTGTGGGTTTGGACTGGGCTCTTTTTGTTGTTGTTTTTGTTACATAAATTAACCCATTTATTATAGGCCAGTGATGTCTTAAAGAGTAGAGGTGCGTCTACTGGTCTTTCAACTCCTTCAGTCTTCTGATGGCAGACTTTACCATGACAGCGGAAGTGGTATTGTACATCCAGGCACCGCCAGCCACTGTCTTCATGCAAGAACCACAGTGCCAGATCCCCACAGCTCGTCTCTTCATCTCGGTTTTGCCACAGAAAGAGCAAGTGTACTTGGCATGCTGGCTGATTTCAACTTTCTTCACCATTTTCTGGAGGGAGGCCCCATAGCGGGTCCCATATTTACCGACGATGGCGACTTTCTTGGTACGTTTGGCCATATTGCCGTGAACTAGGTCCCATCCCAGAGAGTTGGACTGGGCTCTTAAAAAACAGCTACTGGGGCCGGGGGCGGTGGCTCACTCCTGTAATCCCAGCACTTTGAGAGGCCGAGGCAGGTGGATCACCAGGTCAGGAGATCGAGACCATCCTGGCTAACACGGTGAAACCCCGTCTCTACTACAAATACAAAATATTAGCTGGGCGCGGTGGCGGGTGCCTGTGATCCCAGCTACTCGGGAGGCCGAGGCAGGAGAATGGCGTGAACCCGGGAGGCGGAGCTTGCAGTGAGCCGAGATCCCTCCACTGCACTCCAGCCTGGGCGACAGAGCAAAACTCCGTCTCAAAAAAAAAAAAAAAAAAAAAAAAAAAAACAGCTACTGGTTGTCACAGCAGAGCTTTCTAGAAACATCTTACAAGTCATGTCCACCACCCCAAGCCTCAGTTTTTTCATATCCTTACTGGGGGTTTGTGGTGAGGGCTGAATGAAGTAGTGAATTTGTGGAGCTAACACTCCAGGATTCCACAGTCACAGACCTGCAAATTCCATCTCCGTGGGACCATTTACAAGTGATGTGGCTTCTCTGAGTCTGTTTACTCCTTTGTTAAATGGAAGAGCCTCTACTCCATTGGCATCTCTGTAAGGTTAGTTAAGTGAATACATACATGCTTAGCATGGGACCTGACACCTGGTAAGAACTCAGTCCATGCTGGGCCTTATTAATACAATGGTGGGTGGCTGGTACTGAGGGGATGTGGGATCTCCACCCCTTCCATTTCCCTCACTATTCCAGGCCCTGTTTTGGAAATGCTTCAGCCAGGCTGGGATCCAGGGCCCCTGGGAACAGAAAGGACATGCTGTACCTCCAAGCAGCCATGCTGACTCAGGTTAGGAAATCAATGTGTGACCACAAAAACTCAGCCAGTTTCTTCCCACTTCTGGGAAATCTGCACAGCCAACCCATGGGCATCTCTTTACCCCATCCTGAGAGGTGGCCAGCTTCGTTCTAGCTCCTGATTCTGCAGCTTGTGAGCACAAGGCTGGCACACTGAGAAACAGGAGTCTCTCGCCCCTTAGGGAACCCCCGGCCCAGGGGTCACAAGCTTTGCACAACCCTCTGATTGGGGTCAAACATGTCTGGTGTTTGCCAAGCCTCTAACTTCCCCCAGCCCCGCGTCTGGACACTTCTCAAGCCAAGCCAGGCTCCGGACCACTGGTTGGGCAACCCATGACCTCAAACTGGGTCAGCCCCATCAGATGAGCATCTGTTTAAGAGTATAGGACATTTTGTTCTTTAGAATCCCAAGGGTCAGAGTATGAACCCTCCCCGTCCCCAATTCAAACTCCTCCCCCACCACCTACTGCCATTTACTTACTCTGTTACTTTGAGCAAGTTTTTCAGCTCTCTGAGTTCTAGTTTTCCTAGCCACCAAATGCAGACTAACAAGTACCTTCACCTTCCAGGGTTGATGTGAGATTTGTGTAGTGAATGTCAAAGAATGGCACACACATTAGCAGGCACTCCATAAGGGAGAGTTACTGCAAACAGGGGCACTAGACACCAAGTAAAAAACAGTATGGTACACATGCTACAGTGGATGAGAGGGCAGAGCTGAGAGCCAGACTGCCTGGGTTCCAAACCAGGCTGCTGGCCAGGTGCGGTGGCTCATGCCTGTAATCCTAGCACTTTGGGAGGCCAAGGAGGGTGGATCACCTGAGGCCAGGAATTCGAGACCAACCTGGCCAATATGGCAAAACCCCATCTCTACTAAAAATACAAATAAAATTAGCCGGGTGTGGTGGCGTGCCCCTGTAATCCCCGCTACTTGGGAGGCTGAGGCAGGAGAATCACCTGAAACCAGGAGGCAGAGGTTGCAATGAGCCAAGATTGTGCCACTGCACTCCAGCCTGGGCCACAGAGTGAGAGGCTGCCTCAAGACAAAACAATACAAAGCAAAACAGGCTACCCTGCCACCTCCTGTGTGGCCACAGGGAATCTCTCTAAGCCTCAGTTTTCTTCTCTGTAAAATGGGAATAATCATAATACAGTTATAAGGATTCAGTTAGATTAGTTGCACTGGAAACAGTGCCTGGCACATAGTATCACCTAATAACCATTAACGATTTTTTATTTTGTTTTATTTTTCCAGTCTCTGCCCCAGTTGGGAAGCATGAACTATTTTTAATTAGCCACACAAGTTAGTAATGTCGATAATGATGCTGAAATTCACATGGAAGTCATATTTAGTGGGCATCTACCTATATACCTAGTGCTAACAGAAGCCATACATTTAGATACACGTATATGTACATGTATACACATATATGCACACACACATACTGTGAAGTAGGTCCTGCTGTCTTCATTTTTTAAAACCTTTATATTATAGAGCAAAACAGATGCAGAAAACCACACAAATTAAATTTGTAACAGCCAGGTGCAGTGGCTCACACCTGTAATCCCAGCACTTTGAGAAGCCGAGGTGAGTAGATCACTTGAGCCCAGGAGTTTGAGACCAACCTGGGCAACATGGCAAAATCTGAAACACCATCTCTACGAAAAATACATAAATTAGCCAGGCATGGTGGCATGTGCCTGTAGCCCCAGTTACTCAGGAGGCTGAAGTAGGAGGATTACTTGAGTCTGGGGAGGTCTGAGGCTACAGTGAGCTGAGATCACACTACTGTACTCCACCCCAGCCAACAAAGCGAGACACTATCTCAAAAAAAAAAATGGTAGCTTAGTGACTTATATCAAGGCAAACACCCTGTAACCACCACCCAGGTCAAGAAACAGAATTTTTCCAGCCATCTCAGGGTTCTCCTTCCCACCTCACCAGGTACTCCATACCAATCACAGCCCCTCCCCCCAAAATAATCACTAATCTGACTATTAATTACTTCCTTGCATTTCTTCATGACTTAATCATCTGAGTGTGCATTCCTAGATGTTATTGTTTAGTTGTGTCCACTTTTTATTTTTATTTCTTTATCTTTTGTTGAGATGGAGTCTCGCTCAACCGCCCAGGCAGTGGCATGATCTTGGCTCACTGCAACCACCGTCTACCGTGTTCAAGAGATTCTCCTGCCTCAGCCTCCCCAGTAGCTGGGATTACAGGCACCCACCATCATACCTGGCTAATTTTTGTATTTTAGTGGAGACGGGGTTTCACCATGTTGGCCAGGCTGGTCTTGAACTCCTGACCTCAGGTGATCCACCTGCCTTGGCCTCCCAAAGTGCTGGAATTACAGGTGTGAGCCACCACACCCGGCTCTGTCCACTTTTTAAAAGCTTCTTTTTTTGTTTTTGTTTTTTGTTTGTTTGTTTGTTTTTTGGAGACAAGGTCTCACTCTGTCTCCCAGGAGGGAGTGCACCATTGCAATCTCCACTCACTGCAGCCTCAAACACACCAGGCTCAGGTGATCCTCTCACCTCAGCCTCCTGAGTAGTCAGGACTACAGGCATGTGCCATCACACCTGGCTAATTTTTGTGTTTTTTTGTAGAGACAGGGTTTTACCATGTTGCCCAGGCTGGTCTTGAACTCCTGGCCTCAAACGATCCTTCCATTTAGGTCTCCCAAAGTGCTGGGACTACAGGTATGAGCTGTGGTGCCCGGCCAGAAGCCTATTTTATTAATCCAAAAGCGTCTTTTAAAAAATAGTCTACAGGTTCTCCCTTCCATCCTTTTCTCTTCCTTGAAGTTTATCTGTTGAATTCAAGCTGTTTTACGTGTAGTTTCTCAAAGTTTGAATTTTTGTCAGTTGCATCCTCATAGTACAATACAACACGGCCCTCTGACCTCTGCATTTCCTGCAAATTAGCAGCTGGATCAGACTCAGGGTCCATCTTTTTGGCATGATTATAGCTGATGCTGGACTCCTTTCCAAGCAACTCCTACAAGGCTGGAGTTTGCTCCTTTTTTGATGTTAGCTGCCATTGTGTACAATGGCTAGATACATTAATTCACTGTAAATAACAAAATGGCAATATTGCATCATTTTGTTTTCATGTATTATCTGTAGCAATTTTATAGGAAGCTTCTTCCCTTTATCTATTATTTGGTTACCCAGTGCTACAGTTCATTTAGGAAAGGCAGGAGAATGACTAGATTCTTTCTTTTTATTTACCTAGGTTTCAAGAATCCAATTTATTTCCATGCCATCTTCAGAAGGTGATCGATTTGCTGGATATCATTATGAACCCAGGGTTTTAAACATATTTGATGAGTTTTGTTTTTGTTTGTTTGTTTTTTGAGATGGAGTTTCGCTCTTGTTGCCCAGGCTGGAGTGCAATGGCGTGATCTCGGCTCACAGCAACCTCCGCCTCCGGGGTTCAAGCCATTCTCCTGCCTCAGCCTCCGGAGTAGCTGGGATTACAGGCATGCACCACCACGCCCGGCTAATTTTGTATTTTTAGTAGAGATGGAGTTTCTCCATGTTGGTCAGGCTGGTCTCTAACTCCGGACCTCAGGTGATCTGCCCGCCTCGGCCTCCCAAAGTGCTGGCATCACAGGCGTGAGCCACCACGCCCGGCTAAACATATTTGATGAGTTTCAATCAACTGCAAGTATTATCTTTGTTGTAGCTAAAATTGTTTCATCTGCAGGCTGGCTTCTAAGTCCTTTTGGTGTGACCCTGGTAGCCTTCCATAGCTTCCTTGTTAATATGCATGACAAGATATTCCAGGCTCATTTTGTATATTTCCTGCTACAGATCTGGAATGAGTAATTTCTTCAAGAAGTCTTTTTATTTTTATTAATCAAAACTATTATCTGGGTGCAAGATACGCTCATTGCTACAAGATTGATCATGGTTTAAGTCTTTTTAGTAGCTAGAACTAGGTATTATATATATGAATACATGCATATCCATTTCCTTTAAAAATAGTCTCGAGTTCACATTGATATATCCGATGTAAATAGAGTTTTATAGGATGTTTATGGAATCTATTCTGTATTACATCTGTAGTTTCTTTCTTCCACATTTGGACTCTTTCGTTTTCAAGGATACAAGGGCTGATAAAATTGAAAGATGCTATAATTACTGGTTAAAATGACTCAATAATTCGCAGAGGTTAAAAGCTCCTTTAAACTTAAGGTTGTGTGGCAAACACCTTACACTCGCCCACTACTGGAGCTGGCAAAACGCTTTCCAGTTTCAGCTGCTGTTTTCCCAACAACACATGAATACATGTTGCAATTTTAGCACTCTCCATGTCTCAGGCCCGTCAGACACCTTGCTTCTTCCTTTTTGTTTCTACTGCACAGAGATGCCAATGGCATGCAGGCCTTGTAGCTGTTGGTGATTTGTCCCCACTCATTTTTTGGAATTCATGAAGATGCCTTGTCACTTAGTTTTGTTGTAAATGTGTTTATGAATTTTTTTCTATTTTTATTTGGGGATTTGGGGAGATTCAAATCTGTGCTGGCATTATTGCCTCCATCTTTCCAGAATTCCCCAGCTGGTATTATTTTCACAAATGAGGAAACTGAGCCCCAGGGGAAATGTGATTTGCCCAAGATCACACAGCCAGTGACAGCGCAGAAATGCATGTGAGGTCACCTGCTTTCATGCAAGGTACAGAGAAGATGCCTGATATGGACCACTCTCTCCTCATCTTCCTCCCTATTTCCACTGGTCAGTGTCTTTACAGGATTCTGCGGGGTTTGGGGAGGGGCTTTTTTGTTTGTTTTTTGAGGTGGAGTCTTGCTCTGTTGCTTAGGCTGGAGTGCAGTGGCACGATCTCGGCTCACTGCAACCTCCATCTGCTGGGTTCAAACGATTCTCCTGCTTCAGCCTCCCGAGTAGCTGGGATTACAGGCACCCACCACCACACCCAGCTAATTTTTGTATTTTTAGGAGAGATGGGGTTTCACCATGTTGGCCAGGCTGGTCTCGAAATCCTGGCCTCAAGTCATCCTCCTGCCTCGGCCTCCCAAAGTGCTGGGATTACAGGCGTGAGCCACCGTGCCTGGTCCCATGATTCTGTTATTGACAATCAAATGAAATTATCCATGCAAAGAGCTCATCACTGTACCAATGAAAGCATTCAATAACTGGTAGCAGTTAGTATAGGATTTCATGGTTGATGAAACTAAGGGTTGGAGAGACAGATAACTGTTCCACTGTTACACAGCTGGTAAGTGACACAGGCTTTAGACTCAGGTCTGTCTGACCAGAACCTAACATTCTTTCTCCCACAACAGTTCTTAATTTGGAGCAGCTTTGTCTCCCAGCTGGTATTTGGCAATGTCTGGAGATACCTTTGGTTTTCATCACTGTGAATGTGGAGTGCTACTGTCATCTAGTGGGTAAAGCCTAGGAATGACATTAAACATCCTACAGGACACATCTCTCCCACGCCCCCGAAACAAAGACTTTTCCAGCTCCAAATGTCAATAGTGCTAACGTTGAGAAAGTATGCCCTATACTGTGGTGCCATCCTAAATAAGCCTTACCAGGCCGGGCACGGTGGCTCACACCTGTAATCCCAGCACTTTGGGATGCTGAGGCAGGCAGATCATCTGACGTCAGGAGTTCGAGACTAGCCTGGCCAACATGGTGAAACCCGTCTCTACTAAAAATACAAAAATTAGCCGGGTGTAGTGGTACACACCTGTAGCCCCAGCTACTAGGGAAGCTGAGGCAGGAGAATCGCTGGAACCCAGGGGGTACAGGTTGCAGTGAGTCGAGATTGCGCCACTGCACTCCAGCCCGGGTGACAGAGTGGGACTCTCTCAAAAAAATAAATAAATAAAATAAATAAAACTAAATAAGCCTTACCTTAGAATCAATATTAAGGCTGATCCTAGGAGATTTTCTGAGCTCAGAATCACACGCCCTGAACAGAGACAGCTCAGGCATGTCTAGCCTCCTCCAGCATGTATGCAATGCAATGTCAAGATTTTTTTCTTCGGAGGCTGGATGAAACTAGGAGAGCAAGATGTTTGAAACCTTCAAAACCAAGACACAGGGCAAGCTGCCCCCTGGTGATCTTTCTGCTTGAGGGTGGGTGATCATCACTGATAAACAGACATTTCATGATACAATGTGCCAGAATTCTGCACGTGCCATTCTTTTTTTTTTTTTTGAGACAGAGTCTCGCTCTGTCGCCCGGCCTGGAGTGCAGTGGCATGATCTCGGCTTACTGTAACCTCTGCCCCCCAGGTACAAGCGATTCTCCTGCCTCAGCCTCCTGAGTAGCTGGGATTACAGGTGTGTGCCACCACACCCAGCTAGTTTTTTGTGTGTTTTTAGTAGAGACGGGGTTTCACCCTGTTGGCCAGGTTGGTCTCGAACTCCTAGCCTCAGGTGATCCACCCGCCTCAGCCTCCCAAAGTGCTGAGGTTACAGATGTGAGCCACCGTGCTCGACCTGCGCATACTGTTCTGTGACATCCTCCCAAGGACCCCTCTAAACAAGGGCCATCCCCATTTTATACATAAGGAAATGAGTCTTTTCGAGAGGTTGTTCAGACTCCATAAGTTCTGAGTGTCCAAGGCAGAGAAGACAGACATCAAATACCAGCTCAAACACTTAGCCATCATGTGACTTTGGGCAATTTTTTGTCCTTCTCTGATCCTTTTTCCTAACCTGTAAAAACAGTGACAGGGCTACATGACCTTTAGGACAAAGTAAAATTTGGGACCATGGTGTCATACAAACTTGAATTGATACCTAGTTCTCTCTTTCATATCTTGAGCCCTTAGGAGACTTTCTCTTTCTGAATATTTTACATTATTTTATTTTATTATTATTTTCTGAGATGGAGTCTCGCTCTGTTGCCCAGCCTGGAGTGCAATGATCTTGACTGACTGCAACCTCCACCTCCCGGGTTCAAGTGATTCTCCTGCCTCAGCCTCCAGAGCTGGGATTACAGGCGCCTGCCACCATGCCTGGTTAATGTTTGTATTTTTAGTAGACACGGGATTTCACCATGTTGGCCAGGCTGGTCTCAAACTCCTGACCTCAAGTGATCCACCACTTTGGCCTCCCAAATTGCTGGGATTACAGGCATAAACCACCAAGCCTGGCCTCTTTCTGGATTTTAGTTTCCTCTTCTGTAAATGGGCAAGGCTAGCTTGCTGTTCACAGGGTCATTGTAAGGTGAAATTAAGATCATACAAGCACAGTGCCTGGTATATAAAATCATTCAAAAAGCAGAAACTCTTTTTGTTATCATTGTTTATTGGAGACGTTCTAATCCTGATATAATCTGGTTCTCTAAAATGTAATACCAAGAGGAACAAGAAATAATGGCCCTCAGTTGAGGGAAGGGGCAGGGATTTCTGGGGCATCTCTGAATCCTCTCCCTGCCCTGCCCTTGAGACCAAGTTCTTCTCCTGCTGGCAGCATCTAGGATTGCCATCTGGGCTCCAGGTACCAGTAGTAGGTCCTAGGTTTGGGTTGAGGAGAGGGGCGAATTTATTCCAATACCTAGGACAGCATGGTTAGGACAGGGTCATCCCTCACCCTTTGCCACAAGAGCTGCCATTTGGCAGGGCACAGGAGAATGGCTTGAGCCCGGGCAGCCTCCCAGGTGGTTGGGATTACAGGCCTGGCTAATTTTTGTATTTTTAGCAGAGACGGGGTTTCACCAGGTTGGCCAGGCTGGTCTTGAACTCCCGAACTCAGGTGATCCACCTGCCTTGGCTTCTCAAAGTGCTGAGATTATAGGCAATGAGCCACCACGTCCGGCTGTTTTGGGGGGTTTTCTTTTTGAGACAGAGTCTCACTCTGTCACCCAGGCTGGAGTGCAGTGGCATGATCTCGGCTCACTGCAACCTCTGCCTCCTGGATTCAAGTGATTCTCCTGCCTCAGCCTCCTGGGTAGTTGGGATTACAGGCGTGTGCCACCATGCCGGGCTAATTTTTGTATTTTTAGTAGAGACGGGGTTTCACCATGTTGGCTAGGGTGGTCTCGTCGTACTCCTGACCTCAAGTGATCCACCTGCTTCAGCCTCCCAAAGTGCTGGGATTACAGGCGTGAGCCACTGCGCCTGGCCTTATCTTACGTTTTAAAAGATTTCACAGATGTGATTAATGTAAGGATCTTGAGATGGTAAGATTATTCTGGATTATCTGGCTGAGCCCAATGTAATCCCAAGAGTCCTTATAAGAAGAGGGAAGCGCCGGGTATGGTGGCTCACGCCTGTAATCCCAGCACTTTGGGAGGTCGAGGTGGGTGGATCACCTGAGGTCAGGAGTTCGAGACCAGCCTGATCAACATGGAGAAATCCTGTCTCCACTAAAAATACAAAAAAATTAGCCAGGCATGGTGGCCCATGCTTGTAATCCCAGCTACTCGGGAGGCTGAGGCAGGAGACTCGTTTGAACCCAGGAGGCAGAGGTTGCGGTGAGCCAAGATCGAGCCATTGCACTCCAGCCTGGGCAACAAAAGCGAAACTCTGTCTCAAAAAAAAAAAAAAAAAAAGAGGGAAGCAGGAGGATCAGTCAGTAGTAGATGTGACAACAGAAGCCAGAGGTTGAGGTGATTTGAAGAAGGGGCCATAAGCTAAGGAATGCAGGTGGCCTCTACAAACTGTACAAGGAAAGGAACTGGTGCTTCCTCGAAATCCTCAGAAAGAATGCAGCCTTGCCAACACCTTGATTTCAGACTTTTGACCTAGAGAACTGCAAGAGAATATATCTGTGTTGTTTCAATCCACGAAGTTTGTAGTAATTCCTTGTAACAGTAACAGGAAAATAATATATAGATTTAGCAAACAAAACAAAATCCAGGATGCCCAGTAGTTATATTTGAATTTCCTATAAACAATTTTTAAAGTATAAATGTGTCCCAAATGTTGCATAAGACACACTTATTTGTGTGTGTGTGTGTGTGTGTTTGGAAAGGAACATACTTAAATGTTTATCTGAAATTCAAACTGTAGTGAATGTTCTATATTTTGTCTGTCAATCCTAGAAGTGATGAAACTGAGAGCAGGAGTCCAAACTCATGATTCCCAGGTCCCCTCCACACTGCTGCCCCCTGCCCCTCAATCTGGCAGAAACTGCCACGTTCTTGTGGCCCCCATGGGTCACTTCCCATCTTCTTGGAACTCCTCTTGCCCCTGGGATAGGAAAACCAAAAGACTGTTTAAGGTCGTCTCTTTGGGCTCAGAGTTCTCCTGGACCACCAGAATTTCTCTCTAGAAATGGCTTAGTGTCTACTCTGCCTCAGAGGGACCTAGGAGACTTGCCTCAAAGTTGCAGTTGCACAAAATACTTGCGGGGGGATCTTAATGGACTGGGGTGGGAGTTAGTAAAGCCTTTGTCTGGAGGGGACGTCATGAACCCCAAAGCAGGAGAAAAGTAACTATTGAATCAGGCTCCAGGGCAAGAATCAGTTTCAGATAAGGAAACGGAAACCCAAGGAGGAATGGGGTCTTGCTCCAGGTCACTCAGTTAATAACAGACAGATGTCCCCTGGTTTGGAATCTCCCCTTTTGGAGCAGCCAGTCCTGATAGCAGCCATAGTGGGGGGAAGTCTAGAATGCTAGTCCTGAGGTCCGGGTTTGAAGCCCTTTACTGCCTTGATTGCCAGTTTCCCTTTCCTGAAATAGGGGAATTGCATAAATATGAGGAGTTAATGAGATCATAGATGTTAAACAACAGGTACATGTTAGCATGTTCTTGGAAAATGGCAGCTTCTTTCCGTCCTTCTCTGAGCCTCAGTTTCCCCACCTATAAGCCACGTTTGACAAGCGGCTGGCACCCCTGCCCCTCCCAGCCACTCCAGGTCCGCAGCGCAGAGCTCTAGCAGCCACGTGGGGACGGAACGCCAACGCCGCGGGGAAGCGTCGCACATGCGCGCTCCTAGGCGGAGCACCGCCTCCCACGCCCCGGAACGTCACTTCCGGCGCGAGGGGCCGGGCTGGCCGGGCAGGGAGTGCGGGTCGGTTCTGCGCGCGCTGCCGGACGAGGCTCCCGCCGCCGATTGACCCGCGCTCCGCCCGTAGCCGGGCCGGTGAGTGCCCGCGAGCCCGTCCGTGTGCCCTGGGAGCTGAGGAGAGGGACCCCTGAGAGGGAAGGATAACCGGAAGTGGGGACCAGAGGAGCAAGAGACCCCAGGAAATGGGGACACCTGGGGAGGGGGTGACAGCCGGAAGTGGGGGCCTCGGAAGGTTGTCCACGGGATATGGTGTCTCGGGGGCTTTAGGAGAGATGGCTTCCTGACTTCTCCTTGTTGAGAGGAAGGGGTGGAAAGGAAAGTGATGCTCCAGAAAGCGATGGGCTCCAGGTGGGGGAGATCTCTGGCTTCACCCTTACTAATGGTGTCTACATCTCACTCATATGTCCGCCTGTCAGCTCATTCACCAGCCTGTGACTGAGCCCTGCTGAGCGCTCGGCACTGCTGAGTCCCTGGAGAGTCAACATGAAGCTCCAGGTGGAGGGTAGAGATTAGAAGCCCAGGGTGGGGCTAGACTCATCCTTGCTCTGCCTCACCGGGTGTGCCCCCTTGGGCGAATCGCTTAACCTATATCCTCCGCTGATGTGTACAGACCACTGCCATGTGCCAGGCGCTGGGGGTGGCAGTGGACGTGGCAGACAAGCCCTCTGCCCTCGTGGAACTTAGATTCTAGGGGACAGTCCTTTTTGTCCTCCTTTGTAAAATGGGAACAGTAATAGCGCTCTCACCAAATACTGTGAAGATTAAATAAGGAAATGGGTAAAGGGTTTAGCAATGCTTGATACGTGGTAAAATGCTCAAGTATGCATTCTCTTCATTCCACTATAATGTAAGCTTTATTAGGCAAGGAATTATATTGTTTGCGTCTGTGTTCCCAGTGCCTGTGAGCACAGTGCCTGACATATATGGTAGGTGATCAGTAATTATTTGATAAATGAGTGCGTGGTGAAACTGACTCTAGATAAACGCCCATGGCATTGGACTGTAATTTCTGAAAAGGAAATAGGAACCCAGTTCTGTGGAAAACGGGAGGGAATCACCCTCAGGGAGTTTGGGAAGGATTCACAGAGGTGGTGACATGGCAGCTGAGCCTGAGCTGTCTCAAGTTAGGGACAAATTAGAAGAGGAAATTCCAGGCAGAGTGTATCAGAAGTGCACGAGTTCTTCCAAGGATGATGGGTTATTAGTTTGTTTTGACTGGCATTTAATGTGCATCAAGGTGGGGTGAGATGGAAAATGAGGCTGGAGAGGGGCTTTGAGGTGAGGCTTGTACCTTGTGAACACTGATGTTTGATGGGATTGCAGGCATCTCTTGGTTACTTCCATAGAAACAAAGCCATAGTTGTTCCGTTCCTCACTTAGCATACCTGTGCCAACCAGACTAAAGTCATTCAACAAATATTTATGGAGTGCAGATTATGTGTCTAACACCATGTTAGGTGCTGGGTTTCAGGCGATGAACAAGACAAACTTGGATGTTGCTCACAAATTGCCAACAGACAATTGCAACAGGGTGGGAGAAGTGCGGGGGAGGCACCTAACCTGGCCAGGGGTCAGCGAAGGCTACCTACTCCAGGCCACCAGCATCTCTCAGCTGGATTATTGCAATAGCCTCTAAATAGTCTCTTTGCTTCAGTCCTCACCCCCTTAGAGTCCATTCTCAAGACAGCAGATTGGTCCTTTTAAAATATATTTTTATTTATTTATCTATTTATTTATTTGAGATGGAGTCTCGCCCTGTCGCCCAAGCTGGAGTGCAGGGACATGATCTCGGCTCACTGCAACCTCCACTTCAAGCGATTATCCTTGATTGGAGGATAATCAAGCGATTATCCTGTTTCAAGGTTTATCCTGGTTTCAAGCGATTATCCTGTTTCAACTTCCCAAGTAGCTGGCACTACAGGCCCGCATCACCATGCCTGGCTAATTTTTGTATTTTTAGGAGAGACAGGGTTTCGCCATGTTGGCCAGGCTGGTCTTGAACTCCTGACCTCAGGTGATCCATCCACTTCAGCCTACCAAAGTGTTGGGATTACAGGCGTTAGCCACCACACACAGCCCGAGAAAAAAATTTAAAAATTAGCCAGGCGTGGTGGTGTGTGCCTATAGTCTCAGCTACCTGGGAGGCTGAGGCAGGAGGATTGCTTGAACTTAGGAGTTCGAGGTTGCAGAGAGCTATGATTGCGCCACTGCACTTCAGCCTGGGTGACAGAGCAAGACCCTGTCTCTCTCTTAAAAAACGAAAAAGTGCATGAGTTCGGGTCCTCTAAGAAGCAGACACTAGGATGAGATTAGACATGCTAGAAATTGAGAGGCAACCCTTGTGAAGGACAGCACCTGGGAAGGGAGCTGGAGGAGTCAGGAAGAGCCACTGGCTGTGATGCAGATCAGCTCCTGTGAAGGAGGTTTGGGCAGCAAGTCTCTGACTGCAGGGCAGTCCCAACAAAGGTTTGGCCAGGCCCTCAAGCAAACGCTGCCTGTTAGAGGAGTCCCATGTCTCACTAAACCATTGGCTAGGAGCAGTGAGGCCACAGAAGGGCTGTGGAAAGTTTTGGCTTCCCCCGGATAGTGGATCTAGAGGGGCAGCCACTGGGGCCCTTTATCAATTACGTTTTCCCACAGGAGATCTGACTGGCACATATTCCCGACTGGCACGATAAGTTACATGGGTATGTGGTAAAAAATTCAAACAGTACAGTAAAAATCCTCTTTCTCATCTTAAATCTTCACTTGTCCAGTTCTGTTCCCTAGAGATAACCATTGGTAAGTTTCTTACATCTCCTTCCAGAAGTTTTGTGTGCATTCACAAGTGTGTATGTTTAAAAATGTGATTTTCTCTACACTTTTTTAACATGTCAATTCATAAGGATCTGTCTTGATTCCTTTTTTGTTTTTTGTTTTGAGAGGGAGTCTCGCTCTGTCGCCCAGGCTGGAGTACAGTGGCACGATCTTGGCTCACTGCAAGCTCTGCCTCCCGAGTTCACGCCATTCCCCTGCCTCAGCCTCCCTAGTAGCTGGGACTACAGGCGCCCGCCACCACGCCCGGCTAATTTTTTTTGTATTTTTAGTAGAGTCGGGGTTTCACCGTGTTAGCCCCCGTGTTAGCCAGGATGGTCTCGATCTCCTGACCTCGTGATCCGCCCGCCTCAGCCTCCCAAAGTGCTGGGATTACAGGCATGAGCCACCACACCAGACCCCCTAATTCCTTTTCATGACTGACTAGTACCCCATTCATATGGTAATATTACTTAACCAGTCTCCCCTGATGGGCAGTTAAGGTGTTTCCAATCTTTTATCATTATAATCAATACTTGTGAAGGCCATGTGCATATTTTGCATATACATACAAGTATATGTCCTAGAAATGGAATTGCTGACCCAAAGGGCATGTGGGTTTACATTCTGAAGACATTGACAACTGCCCTCCAAAGAGGCTGTCAATTTATACTTCCAGCAGCAGCAAGCATATCAGAGTACGTTTTTTTATTTTTGCCAATCTGAATCTCAGAGTTGTTGTTGTTGTTTTTTTTTTTTTGAGACAGTCTTGCTCTGGCTGGAGTGCAGTCAGGTGATCTGCCCGCCCCGACCGCCCAAAGTGCTGGGATTACAGGCGTGAGCCACCACACCTGGCCTCAGAGTTAATTCACATTTATTTAACGATGAATAAGGTCGAGCACCTATTAATACATTTATAAGGAAGGCCCTGGTGTTTATTAGGGAGTGTATAGTCTGCTGTAGCTGCTGCCTGCCTCCCTGGGGACTAACGGCAGCCAGCTTGGGGTCAGACTTGCATGTATGGTTTAGATCCAGTTCATTGCCCCCAGTTGAGAAACACTGCCCTGAGGTTACTCGGCTTTTACAGAAGTGTTCCTGGCCCCTACACTGTGCTGCCCTGGGATTTGAAATAAGTACTTGTTAACTTTGCTTAGGGCTTCTCTGTTGGCAGGGACCCTGGTAGCTAATGTCAGAAGAAAGTGACTCTCTGCGCACCAGCCCTTCTGTGGCCTCACTCTCTGAAAATGAGCTGCCGCCACCACCTGAGCCTCCGGGCTACGTGTGCTCACTGACAGAAGACCTGGTCACCAAAGCCCGGGAAGAGCTGCAGGAAAAGCCGGAATGGAGACTTCGAGATGTGCAGGCCCTTCGTGACATGGTGCGGAAGGAGTACCCGAACCTGAGCACATCCCTCGACGATGCCTTCCTGCTGCGCTTCCTCCGAGCCCGCAAGTTTGATTACGACCGGGCCCTGCAGCTCCTCGTCAACTACCACAGCTGTAGGAGAAGCTGGCCCGAAGTATTCAATAACTTGAAGCCATCAGCCTTAAAAGATGTCCTTGCTTCCGGGTTCCTCACCGTGCTGCCCCACACTGACCCCAGGGGCTGCCATGTCGTCTGCATCCGCCCAGGTATCTCCCTAGACTGTCGTGGGGTGTGTGTGTCCAGTCTTTCTGCAGTGTGTCCATTCAGCACCCTGTCCTCCTTTCCACGTCCCTTTTTTACCCCTCCTTTGTTATAGTCAAGGCTCTTTTGATGGCAGATAACAAAAACCTACTCAAACCAACTTCAGAAAAAAGGGAGGATTTAGTTGAAGGAGACAGGAGTCCCTCCCAGAACCAGAGAGCTGAAGGCGTGGCAGCTCTTACTAGGGCCTAGAACCAAGAACCAGAATGCCACCGGGAGCCAAGACAGCCATTCTCCCTGTCTCTGTCTGACGGTCTGTGTATCCTTCAGCCACACATTTCTGCCTTTTGCATACCTTCTTCACACTTTTTCTGTGTATGGCTGTCCTGCTCCTGTGCACGTAGTTAAATCTGGCGCCCTCTCAGCTCTCAGGTTTGCCTGACCACCGAACTAAGTTCCTCAATGCAGATTCCAAATTTCTAGCGGGGAGCATCTGGTGGGGCCTAAGAATCTGCCCCTGGCCATAGGATACAAGCATGGCTGCCAGGGCCCTCCCTGAGCCCTCTTTGTGAATAGGTTGAGGTACAGGTATCAGTGCAAGGGTGTGGACTGGGCAGACACCTGGAAAGGTACCTCCTCTTGCCTCCTCCAACCTTTCCTTCCTTTCCTCTATTTTGTGAAGCCACTGACAGGATTCACTTTGGATTTGTTTTTTGATCTTAGCATTTCATGGCAGTAATTAGGATACCTTACATTTCTTTGTCATGGTGGTTTATGAGTGGGGGCTCTCTGCCACTAAAGGAGCATTTAGAAATACTCCCTAGCCAGGCGCAGCGGCTCATATCTGTAATCCCAGCACTTTGGGAGGGTGAGGGAGACGGATTGCTTGAGGCCAGGAGTTTGAGACTAGCCTGGGCAACATAGTGAGACCTTGTCTCTACAAAAAATTTTAAAAAAAAGAAAGAAATGTTCCCCAAAGAGCATTTCAATACAATGACCAGGGGCTGCCAGAACTCAAGATTTCTGATTCTTAGGCCTGTTCTCTTCCATGACACCAAAAGCATTATAAACTTTGGAATGTTCTACTCCATTCCTAGCCTCAACATTTTCCATCAGACCAGAGTTGAGAGAAAAATGGAAAGTAAGATGCAGTGTTCTCCCCAAGTAAGCCAGGGAATGAGAACACACTAATAGCCCTCTTTCGCTCATTCATATAAATGCCCTCTTGAAGGAAAGTTTGATGGGGAGTGGACACCTCCATGCACTTTCCTCTGCCTTTACTCATTCCCCAAACTCTCTTTGGAGGCTAAACCATTCTCTTCAGTCTTTACTATGTATGTACCAAGACCACTGTTAATGGCTTACCTGTCATTTTAGGTACTTGCCAAAATTAGTGGTGTTTATTTTAAAATAAGCAATGTAGTGCAGATTTTAGGGCACCAGGAGACCTAGAAACCAGCCAACAGGTTTTTCTGCTGCTCCTCTGTACTCAACTCATAAGAATATTACAACACAGTCAGATACTACAACACTGATTGCACCTTTGCTTGTGTGGTTTCAACCCTTTGCTCATGAGATGAATTTTTTCTCCGTATGTCTGGAGCAGATCTGGACCCCTTTCCACCGACCCAGCGTTTTAGGAAGAGGCATACACAGAAGTGTTTCTTCTCAATTGGGTATCAGCTTTGCCTTTGTTAAAGCTCTTTTGAGACATGTGATTGAAAGGGATGATATCCAGTTACACAGAGGCAGGGTTAATTGGCAGCAACACTAGACAGCAAGCTGGCACAATTTGGGGACAAAGATCTTTCATGAGAATTTTGCACATATCAGGCTAGGTGCGGTGGCTCATGCCTGTAATCCCAGTACTTTGGGAGGCTAAGGCAGGTGGATCATGAGGTCAGGAGTTCGAGACCAGCCTAGCAAACACAGTAAATCGCCCCCGCCTCCCCCCACCCCCCATCCCCCGCCTCTACTGAAAATATAAAAATTAGCTGGGCATGGTGGCACATGCCTGTAATCCCAACTACCCCAGAAGCTGAGGCAGGAGAATCACCTGAACCCGGGAGGCAGAGGTTGCAATGCGCCGAGATCACGCCACTGCACTCCAGCCTGGGTGACAGAGCAAGACTCTGTCTCAAAAAAAAAAAAAAAAAAAGAATTTTGCACATATCACATATCCCATTGTTGGCAAATGTGAAGTTTTATCTTTTAGGAAAGAGGCACATAGATTTTGCTGGGATTTTCTTGAGAACAGTGGTTAACAGTAAAAAGTGGGCATTCTCATTTTTTTTTTTTTCCTAAAGAGGAAAGAATCATTAAATATATGGGGTGTATTAAAAAAGTATACACCTTGGAAAGAGGAGGGGAACATAGCACTATGCTCCATCCTCACAATACCCCTGTCAAGGTCGTGTATGAGTCAAGACTCAGCTTTTTTTTTGAGACATAGTCTCGCTCTGTTGCCCAGGTTGGAGTGCAATGGTGCGATCTCGGCTCACTGTAACCTCTGCCTCCTGGGTTCAAGTGATTCTCCTGCCTCAGCCTCCCAAGTAGCTGAGACTAGTGTGCACCACCATGCCCGGCTAATTTTTGTATTTTCAGTAGAGACAGGGTTTCACCATGTTGGCCAGGCTGGTCTTGAACTCCTGACCTCCAATGATCCACCCGCGTTGGCCTCCCAGAGTGTTGGGATTCCAGGTGTGAGCCAACACATCTGGCCAAGACTCAGTCTTTGTGTGGCAAGTGACAGAAAGCCAACTCACATTGGCTGAAACAAACAAAAAAAACTCAGTTGCTCAGATAACTGAAGTCCAGCCGTATTGCTATTCAGGGGCCCAAACTCTAGCACTGGAAAGCTGTCCCCACCACTGCTGTCCTCAACAGGGGCTTCATTCCCAGGCCAGCTCTCTTGCCTCATGGGGCCTGTGAATCTCAGACTCACCGCCTCCCACCTCAGCCTCCCGAGTAGTGGGACTACAGAGGGAAGAGAGATCTCTTTCCAAAGGGCCAGGGTCCTAGAATTGAATCTCCTTGACTCTGCTTGACCTGGCTTGGATCACACACTGTGGCCAGAAGGATGTGCTGTCAGATTGGCCAATCAATCCCCAGTCAGTTGCTCACCTCTGGAGTCAGGAGTCAAGTCAGTTCTATCCAAACTGTATGGCTAGAGTGGGAGGTGGTGGTTCCCTAAGGAAAATCAGGTTAGTGCTATGAAGATAAGGGGAAATACATGATGGCAGAAAGCACAGATGTCCATGAAGGTAGGCATTAACACTCTATTCTACTTATGAGGACATCAGGGCTCAGAGTGAGGTATTACAGTAACTTGCCCAAGGTCACATAGCTAGTAACATTCAAACCTCAGGTGTGTCTGACTTCAGAGGGCATACTTTTTTTTTTTTTTTGAGACAGGGTCTCACCCTGTCACCTAGGCTGGAGTACAGTGGCATGATCACTGCAGCCTCAACCTCCTGAACTCAAGAGATCCTCCCACCTCAGCCTTCCAAGTTGTGGGACTACAGCCACACCTCACCACACCTGGCTAATGTTTGTATATTTTGTAGAGATGGGGTTTCGCCATGTTGCCTGGGAGGGTCTTGAATTCCTGGGCTTATGCTTAATTCCTCTCACCTCAGCCTTCCAAAGTACTGGGATTACAGGCATGAGCCACTGTGCCCAGCCAGAGCTCATGCTCTTAACCTCAACACTCAATTGTATTTCCATCACAAAATGTGCTGCTGTTTGGGAGTTAAGAAACCAGCTGCTGCTTATTGTTCCATTTACTAAACTAAATAGAGTCATGGCTACTAGAATATCTTTCTTCTCCATTTTGAAACAACAGTGATAGAAAGGAGATAAATCTTTGTTTGATCACTTATTTATATTAACTTCTGTAACATACTGTCAATCTCTTATGACCTTAGACAGATGGATACCGAGCAACTATCCAATTACTGAAAACATCCGAGCCATATACTTGACCTTAGAAAAACTCATTCAGTCTGAAGAAACCCAGGTGAATGGAATTGTAATTCTTGCAGACTACAAAGGAGTGAGTTTATCAAAAGCATCTCACTTTGGCCCTTTTATAGCCAAAAAGGTGATTGGCATCCTCCAGGTAAGACCCCTATCTGTCCTGCCTGTTTCGTGGTGGCTTTGGCTTTCCCCAGGGCCTGTCCATTTACTGTGGGTCTCACATGATACACAAACTGCACATCCCACACCTGCAATCTGAAAAACACAAAAGCATTATGGGAAGAAATTTAAAAGTCCTATTTACCACTTGTTCTCATCAGTCTCTCAAGTGCTCTCTGGAGTAGGTACTTCAGTAAGGCAAGAGTCCAAAAAAACTAGGGAACTGCTTTTTGCCTTTTTTTCGGTCTGGAAGGCAGAGGAAAAATTCTCCTAACAAACAAAACTGGCTGGGTGCGGTGGCTCACGCCTGTAATCCCAACTCTTTGGGAGGCCAAGGCAGGTGGATCACTTGAGGTCAGGAGTTCGAGACCAGCCTGGCCAACATGGTAAAACCCCATCTCTACCAAAAATACAAAAATTAGCTGGACATGGTGGCAGATGCCTGTAATCCCAGCTACTTGGGAGGCTGAGGCAGGAGAATCACTTGAACCCGGGAGGCGGAGGTTGCAGTGAGCTGAGATCGCGCCATTGCACTCCAGCCTGGGTGAGAACAGCAAAACTCTGTCTCAGAAGAAAAAAAAAAAAACCTAAGAAATTATGCTTCTGCGTAAGATGCTAGAGCCCCTCCTGCCCTCTGTGGACCTGGGGGATATGGCGTTCTGTTGGGCTGTATTTTGGTCAGATGCTTCACACCTCATGTTCTGTGTTTCAGAACATGAGTCACTGGGGACTGTGGTGCTCCCTCCATATCTGTACCGTGTTTAACAGCTTGCACAGTGCTTTTACAGTCATCAGGGCCTATTCAGTCCCTCAACGAATCCTCTGAGATAGGCAAGGCAAGAACTATTTTTCCTTTTTGATAGATGGGGAGATGGAGACCTACAGAAAATATAGCCTGTCACAGCTGTGACCGGTTTTGATTACTTGTTCATTCTGACCCGCCATGTGGGGTGTTTTCCTTTGTGAACTATGGGGTACCAGTGATATAGTAGCTCTTCCTCACTGGATTCCACAAATGTTTCAGCCCCTGTGGTGCACCAGGTTTTATTATTTAAATAAATCAGTGCACATTTGGACATTATCAAACATTTGGATTCTGGCTTTGAGCCAACCCTGGCTTTCCTTCACTGGCACTCCTTTTGATGCCTCCTCCTGAATTACCATGTAGATTCAAGTGTCAGGATCAAGAGTGTGGATCAGTGTTAGTACCGTAAGATCATCTGGAGAGGAGAAAAAAGTAAGTTTGGGAAATGCTGTATAGCATGTCCCTTTCTTGTGAATTTCACTGTAAGAATTTACATGTTAAAGGCTCTGAACAGGACTGCAGTTAAGGAAACCCACTTGATTATGCTTAGTGGACTACGTTTCTCAAACTCATTTGCCTGCTGTGGAGCCCTGTTTGGTATAACCTCTAATATCCTGAGAAATATACTTTGGGCAACACTGATCTAGAAGGTCTGTATTTGCCAGATCTGTCCCTGTAGACTCAAGACTGTTTTCTGCTATAAGAGCAGCAGCTCTTCATATGTTTGCCTCTCTTCTTTTTGTTTTTTTGTTTGTTTGTTTTTTGAGATGGAGTCTTGCTCTGTCATCCAGGCTGGAGTACAGTGGCACGATTTTGGCTCACTGCAACCTCCGCCTCCAGGGTTCAAGCAATTCTCCAGCCTCAGCCTCCCAAGTAGCTGGGATTACAGACGCGTGCCACCAATGCCACCATGCCCAGCTAAATTTTGTATTTTTAGTGGAGATGGGATTTCACCATGTTGGCCATGCTGGTCTCGAACTCCTGACCTCAAGTGATCCGCCCGCCTCGGCCTCCCAAAGTGCTGGGATTACAGGCGTGAGCCACCGCGCCCGGCCTCTATTTGCCTCTCTTCTAACCCAGTTTTGGGTCCCAGGAAAGACTTTCCCTGAGGTCCATCTTCCTAGTTAGGCCCCACATGGACTGTCATTGAGGAGGCCATAAGGATCAAATCAGACTGATGTTGGGGCTGAAAATGAAGATTTAACTGGGGGGAGGAAGGTGTGGAAAGATTCTCCAGATATTCTAAACCCCTTTGCCTTTCCCACACAGGATGGTTTCCCCATTCGGATAAAAGCAGTCCATGTTGTGAATGAACCTCGAATATTTAAAGGCATTTTTGCCATCATAAAACCATTTCTAAAGGAGAAAATAGCAAACAGAGTAAGTGATGATCCTATTGACTTCAGATTTTTCTTTCCCTCCATTGATTTATTTGTGACATCTGGTACTTGTTTATTATTTTTGCCCTGGAACAACTAATTTGGAAAAGTACAGAGTTACAGATAAAATAAATGAACCAGTCCCTTTTGTGAGGGGAAGATGGAAGAGTAAATGAACAAGAATTTAATATTTGCCAGTAGAGAGAGCAAAAGCAGGATTTTTATCGTAAGAGCCTCCCTGGGCAGTATAGCAAGACCCATCTCTAAAAAAATTTTTTAAATTAGGTGGGTGTGCCCGGGCACAGTGGCTCATGCCTGTAATCCCAGCACTTTCAGAGGCCGAGGTGGATGGATCACTTGAGGTCAGGAGTTCGAGACCAGCCTGGCCAACATGGTGAAACCCCGACTCTACTAAAAATACAAAAAATTAGCCAGGCATGGTGGCACATGCCTGTAATTGCAGCTACTTGGGAGGCTGAGGCAGGAGAATCACTTGAATCTGGGAGGCGGAGGTTGCAGTGAGCCAAGATCATGCCACTGCACTCTAGCCTGGGCAACAGTGAGACTGTCTCAAAAAAAAAAAAAAATTAGGTGGGTGTGGTGGCACATGTCTGTAATCTCCACTACTCAGGAGGCTGAGGTGGGAAGATTGCTTGAGCTCAGTTCAAGGCTGCCATGGGCTTGAACAATTGGCTGTGGTCTTGCCACTGTGTTCCAGCCTGGGTTAACAGAGCGGAACGCTGTCTCTAAAATAATTTTTTTAAGGTTATGGTCATTAGAACCGTGGGGTTTAAAATCGCTACTTAAGCCTTTCCATTTGCCTAATATGTTGTCCCGCTGTGTAGTTTGTGGAGCAATTCAAGGTTTATGAGCTCTGTGAGTTTTTAGCTTACCTCTTATTTAAGAAGGGATAAATGGCACTTTGACTTCCTTTCTGACCCAGAAGAGCCGCTTCCCTCTTCAGCCTTTCCCAGTCCCACTGATTGAAATGGGATGGGTGGTATTTTTCTCCTTTCCAAGGCCTAGGAAGATCACTGCAAAGACTGGGCCCTGAATTTTACTTGCTTTTTCTTTTTTTTTTCTTTTTCTGAGACGGAGTCTCGCTCTGTCACCCAGGCTAGAGTGCAGTGGTACGATCTCAGCTCACTGCAACCCCTGCCTCCCGGGTTCAAGCAATTCTCCTGCCTCAGCCTCCCAAGTAGCTGGGATTACAGGCACATGCCACCACGCACAGCTAATTTTTGTATTTTTAGTAGAGATAGGCTTTTACCATGTTGGCCAGGCTGGTCTCAAACTCCTGACCTCAGGTGATCCACCCGCCTTGGCCTCCCAAAGTGCTGGGATTACAGGCGTGAGCCACTGCACTGGGCCCTTGCTTTTTCAAAGAAGTAACATATATAGATAGAAAATCTCAAGGAGGTAAGGGAGGGAACTTGAAATCCAGCTCCAGATTCCTAGGCTTTTTCCCTGAAGATTTTGATTCATCAGCTCAGGGATCTGTGCTTTAAAATCCCCTTAGGAAATTCTGATGCACAGGTAGGTTTGCAAACCACTAACTTAGTGGCTTCCCTGCCTGGGTGTGAACCCATGTGGGTCCCTAAAGACTCTGTTTGGAACTTTCACCAAAGCAGCCTTTGGACAGGTCTTTTACATCTGTGAAATGCCCTGATTTGGGGCCCACGATGTTCTTCCTTTGTTCCTTCATAGGTTCCTTCATTCAGAAATATCTATTGATCAACTCTATGTGCAAGCATGTTCTAGATGAACAAAACAGACCAAAACCCCTGCCCCTAGGAAGATTAGATTCTAAAGGGAGCCACAGTGAATTATGTTATCTAGTATTAGAATGTGGTAAGTGCTACAGAGAAAAATAAAGCAGAGAAAAGGATAGCGTGTGTGAGGTGGGAAGGGTTGTGGTATTCAACTGAGTGGTTAGAGGTGGCAGCCTTGAGAAGCTGACATTTGAGCAAAGACTTGAGAAGTGAGAGAGTGAGCCATCTAGTATCTGGGAGGCCAGCAAGGGCACGACCCTGACGTGGGAGCCTGCCCAGCATGCTGGGAGAGCAGCTAGGCTGGCAGCAGCTGGGTCAAGACTGGAGGGGCAGGTGGTGAGAGGAGCACTCAGAGAAGTAATGAGGCTAGATTGTGATGGGCCTCAGAGTCTGAGGTGGCAGTGCTGGAAGGCTGTATATAGAGGCACGACTGTGATCTGAGTTTCAATGAAAAGAATTTAGATTGCAGAGGGACAAGTGGGAGCAGGGAGACCAGATAGGAGGCCACTGGAGGAATCCAGGCAGAAGCGATGTGGCTGCTGCCATTAGTGTGGTGGTGAGGCTGCTGGATCTTGGATACATTCTGAAGCTCCAGCCACCAGGGCGTATGGTATAAGGAAAAGAGAATTAAGGATACTCCAGGCTTTCTGGGCTGAAAAAGTAAGGGTAGAGTTGCCATTAACCTTTCCTTTCTTCATTCAACAGATATTTATTTGAGCACCTACCATGGAGGAGATTTCTGCATTCCTGATTAACCTAAGGACATGTGTGTTTTCATTTCATTCCCTTTTAGTTCTTCCTCCATGGGTCTGACTTGAACTCTCTCCACACAAACCTTCCGAGAAGCATTCTCCCCAAGGAGTATGGGGGCATGGCTGGGGAGCTGGACACTGCCACCTGGAACGCGGTACTGCTGGCTTCAGAAGATGATTTTGTGAAAGAGTTCTGCCAACCTGTCCCTGCCTGTGACAGCATCCTGGGCCAGACGCTGCTGCCTGAGGGCCTGACCTCAGATGCACAGTGTGACGACTCCTTGCGAGCTGTGAAGTCACAGCTGTACTCCTGCTACTAGCCTGTCCCCCAGGGTCACCATCTTTAATTCTTTTCCTTCGAGGCACAAGAATTTAAGGATCCAAGGATTCAGTCTTGCTCCTTGTAATTAAACTGCAGGATGGAGGAACAGCCTGTGAGATATGAGGGTGAGCACATTTTGGGGTAAGCCTTTGGTTACTTGAATTACTCCATGGAAGACATGGAAAAATGTCCCCACTGATTCTTAACATTTGGAATCCCAGTCTGCAAACTATTAATCTGGAGGCTATATCTGTTTTGTTTTGCTTTTTGGTTGGGGGGGGTGGTGATCTGGTTCTTACACATCTTGGAAGCAAGAAAAATCAGGACCAAAGTCACTTTGATCCCACTTTTCCAGGAGAAAAACAACCTGTTTGGCCAGTGAGAACTACTTGTATGAAATAATTTGGCCAAACCTGCAGTGTGACCAAATGTGAGACTGGGAGTTTGTTTTTCACAGGAACCCTAAGTATAGACCTCTGCTGCTCATCAGGAACCTTACTGGAGATCAAGGCCCCAGCTGTTGTCACCGGGTTTGGAAAGCACCTTAACTGAATCATGTAAGCATCAGGACATAAGCAGCACTTTGTGGTTAAATGTGGAAGCCAGAGACTTCAAAGCACCTCTGGGACCCATTGGTTGACACTTGCAATAGAAACTTAAGTTTTCCCAAATCCATAAAGCCTTAGCCCTGGTTCTCAATAGAATCAGGGACCTAGCAGGAAATGATTTGACTCAACCTAAAATGCTGGATTCCAGGCCCGTGTAGCTACAAGAATTCTGGCCTGGATCCCAGGTGTGCAACTATGGACAAGACATGGGCCTCTACCTTCTCCGCTATAAAATGAGGCTGGATGAAATGTCAGCTAGGGCCGTTTTGGCTGCTGAGGCTCTGGGATTTGGTTTAGTTACTGAATGTTAGATTTTCTGCCTGGAAAGATAACTATCTAGATAGAAGTGGTTGGATTCTGTTTTTGTTTGTTTGTGGTACACATGTCTTTCCAAGAGAGATGTGTCAACAATTAGCCCTGCCTTTAAAGAAACTATTATATGTATTTCTGGGGCTCACTGACACCAATTTTCTTTTTATAGTGATGGTTAAATTTTGAAAAGATGGCTTTTGTGAGGCCAGGTAAGGTGACCAGGATCTTGTATGATGAATTCCTTCCATCCCTGAGACTCTGGTACTATATTGTAAACCTGGCTACAGTAGTTAATTACTTGAGATTCTTAAATTTTGGTCTCTGGGCCAGGTGTGGTGGCTCGTGCCTATAATCCCAGCACTTTGGGAGGCCAAGGTGGGCTGGTCACGAGGTCAGGAGTTCCAGACCCGCCTGGCCAAGATGGTGAAACCCTATCTCTACTAAAAATACAAAAATTAGCTGGGCGTGGTGGCGGGCTCCTGTAGTCCCAGCTACTCGGGAGGCTAAGGCAGAAGAATCACCTGAACCCAGGAGGTGGAAGTGGCAGTGAGCCAAGATCGCACCACTGCACTCCAGCCTGGGCGACAGAGCAAGACTCTGCCTCAAAAAAAAAAAAAAATTTTTTTTTTGGTCTCTGGAAATGAACACAAGGGCAGGTTATTGCTGGGTCACTTCTGGGCCCCCCTGCCCTCCCAGCCCCACTTGAGTTTCTCTCTCTGGTGTGGGTGAACCAGTCAGCCTGAATGTTCTGCATTTTAGCACTTTAGAACCTCCCTGTCAAGATTTTAGCCTTACCCCAAACATCAAATTAGATGGTTCACATGATGGTTTTTGACCTATTTCCTTTCTAATGTATTCCACATGATCATGGTGTTAAATAGTGAAAAGTACTGTGTTGTGTGTACACCTTCTCCGTGCATTTATTAGACTAACCAGTCAAGGCAGACAGCTCAATTAGGGAGAAAACAATACTCTGGAATTTGAAGGCCAGTCTGTTCTTACTAAGCTGTTTATCTCTATTGCCTTTTTAAATGTCTGTATAAGTTGTTGGTGGAAATTAAGTTACTTAACCTCATTAATACCAATTCTAGAGAAAATTCTTTTCACCATGGATAGTAACCCTGGATCCTCTAGGGTCCTGGCTGACCTGGAAGTGTCAAAAAGCACTCCTGGCTGCTTCTGGTTCCATCTGACGATGATGTGACCCACACTGCTGAAAAGGCCCAAGTAGGGCAAGCGGGATGGCTAAAGGAGGGAAGGAGGGGGTTCAGAACCCAGTGGCCTGGATGGGAGAACTGGGTGGAGGCTTCCCCAAGAGGGAAGACAGATAAACAAAACAAAACAAAAACTGGGTAAAGAGGAATGAATCACTCAGCCCTGATGTTTCAATTCTACACTGCATTCCTGGCCAGTCGCATTTGTTTTAATGTAGGCATGGCCAAAGATCTCCTAGAGAATTATCTCAAAGACCAGAAGAGACTTGGAGAGGCCTATTTCTTAGGTTTTTCCAGTTGGACAAGGAAGGAGTGGTTTCACTCAGCTTCTAGAAGGAGGTGGAGCCTTAAGTTTATCTGCCTCCGGGAGCTGCTTGCTTTGTTTTGGCTCCAAAGAGGTATCAAATAGTTTTGACACCTCAGGAAACTTGAACCAAGCTGTGAAACCAAGACCTCCCTGGGTGAAAATCAAGGTGGTCTCCTTGTGGCTTCACCAGGGTGTTTGTGTCAGGCCGTCTCAGCAGGGTGGGGAATGACCAGCGAGGGAGCACAGTGAGCCTTACTCAGCACTGCGGAGCGCAGTGGTGAGGCAAACACATGAACCTCAAGAACTGGGAGTATGTTCCTTCAGGGAGAAGTTCTGGCCCATTGCACAAACACTTGGAAATTAACTTTTCCCTAAATTCAAGGTAGTGTGGTGTCGGAAGGAAATGGGACAGTAAATTAGGAGATGCGGGCTCCACCTTTACCTTACTACGTGGCCTTGGATGAGCTGGCTGAACATCCCTGAGTGATTCTATGATAGAGATCTAATACTCCAAACTTTATTCCTGGTATCTAGTTGGCTTCACTGCCACAGAGACACACTGTACTCTGTCTTTTTAGAAGTTTTTTTCCTTTTTTTCCCCCTCAATTGGCTTGTTATTTAGTAAATTTTGGTCTGAATGAATTGGTACCTAAAAGCTTCCAAATCTATACATTCAGAATATGGGAATTTTCTTCCTCTTCTTCCCCCATATCCCAACATGGAATTCTGGAAAACTGTGCCTCTTCCCCTGTTCTGCCTTCATGGGGGAGAGACTGGATGAAGTCTACAGAAACAGCCAAAAGTGCCACCCTGGCTTCATGTCTTGAGTTTCTAACTTGCTCTTGGCAAAGGTCGCTTTATTTTTTAATTTTTTTCCTTGCATTTTCTTTTTTATTCTGTTGCTGCTGTAAAAATTAAGGCAAAAGTAGCTTTAGATTTTTCATGTTTCATCCTGGTTTCACAAGGAGTCACTTATCTTAGGAAGTCTGTAAGTCAGGTTACAAGGCTGGGCGCGGTGGCTCACACCTGTAATCCCAACACTTTGGGTGGCTGAGGTGGGTGGATCACCTGAAGTCAGGAGTTTGAGACCAGCCTGGCCAACATGGTGAAACCCCATCTCTACTAAAAATACAAAAAATTGGCTGGGCATGGTGGCGGGCGCCTGTAATCCCAGCTACTTGGGAGGCTGAGGCAGGAGAATCACTTAAACCCAGGTGGCGGAGGTTGCAGTGAGCCGAGATCGTGCCATTGCACTCCAGCCTGGGTGACGAGTGAAATTCCATCTCAAAAATAAAAATAAAAATTTAAAAATCAGGTTACAAAACACTATTTTTCCAGAAATAAGACAATAATAGGCTTTTCTCTGAATTCCTTTATATTGAGCCTTTCCGAATTCTCCCTGGGTGGGCAATTTCTTTAAATAGTATTTGACTCTCACCGGGCGCGGTGGCTCACGCCTGTAATCCCAGCACTTTGGAGGCCGAGGCGGGCGGATCACGAGGTCAGGAGATCGAGACCATCCTGGTTAACACGGTGAAATCCCGTCTCTACTAAAAAAATACAAAAAATTAGCCGGGCGCAGTGGTGGGCGCCTGTAGTCCCAGCTACTCGGGAGGCTGAGGCAGGAAAATGGCATGAACCTGGAAGGCGGAGCTTGCAGTGAGCCGAGATAGTGCCACTGCACTCCGGCTTGGGCAAAAGAGCGAGATTCTGTCTCAAAAAAAAAAAAAAAAAAAAAAATTGTATTTGACTCTCAGATCAATCATGGGATTTTTTTTCATTTGGGTAGCAAAAGCTAGAGTACTGCTGTGGCGATTATAATACTTTTAAAAAGTTTTACCATTTTAAAGTTGCCAACATTTAAAATTTTCCTTTGAAACCTCCTTTAATTTAGGGAGTAAAATGTTAGCTAAACCAATTATATACTATATACTATACACTGTATCTCCTGTGGCCATGAGAGGTGTGGCTATACCGAACAGAAACATGTCTACTGTTCAGGCAAGATGTCGGTTCTGTAACACCTCTCTGTATTGGGATCTGTTAATTTTGTAAATCTAAATTCTTCTGCTGTTGGCCAGGTGCAGTAGCTCATGCCCTGTAATCCCAGAACTTTGGGAGGCTGAAGGGGGACGGATCATTTGAAGTCAGGAGTTTGAGACCAGCCTGGCCAACATGGTGAAACCCCATCTCTACTAAAAAGTACAAAAATTAGCTGGGTGTGGTGGCGCTTGCCTGTAATCCCAGCTACTTGGGAGGCTGAGGCAGGAGAATCGCTTGAACCCGGGAGGCAGCGGTTGCAGTAAGCCAAGATTGTGCCACTGCACTCCAGCCTGGGTGACAAAGCAATATTCCGTGTCAAATAAATAAATTCATTCTTCTGCTCTCCTGACTTAGAGAAATGGGTTGCTTAAAATGCTAGTAACAAACATCATCACAGTCAATAGGAGCTTGCTTCATGGGAAGGATCAATGTGATTTGTGGATGGAGATGATAGTGATGAAATTCCTGTTTCATAGGGCTGTTTTTCTTTTTTTTTTTTTTTAGATGGAGTCTTTTTCTGTCCCCCCTGGTGTGGGGTGGCGGGGTCTCGGCTCACTGCAAGTTCCGCCTCCCGGGTTCACGCCATTCTCCTGCCTCAGCCTCTCCGAGTAGCTGGGACTACAGGCGCCCACCACCACGCCCGGCTAATTTTTTGTATTTTTAGTAGAGACGGGGGTTTCACCGTGGTCTCGATCTCCTGACCTCGTGATCTGCCCACCTCGGCCTCCCAAAGTGCTGGGATTACAAGCGTGAGCCACCGCGCCCGGCCCATGGGGCTGTTTTTCTTTTCATCTCACTGGGCAGCAGGTTTAGTGAGGCAGTGAGATGCTGCTGCTGTGGATTCTTGTAGCTATGCCTCGGCTTCTTGGCATATCAGGTAGGAACCTGTTACAAGTGAAATACTTGAAACCTCTCTGACCAAGAGCCTCCGATGGAGTGGGAGGTGAGCTAATTTTCTGACCAGCTTGGGGCATTGTTTCAGCCACTGGTCACATTCCTTGCTTCAAACTGAAATTGTTTGGCTTTGAGTATAGGGATACATGGTGGATTCATGTACTTCAGTGTTTGTTTTGACCAAAGTTTATTTTTCTAGTGCATTTTCTAAGTCAAAGTGGTGAAAATAATGTAAATTTTAGTATGCATGACTGAGTCTGAAACAATAAAAATCTCTGAAAAATGTGCGTGGAGTTCTTTTGTGATGATGACAGTTTGGATAAAGGTTCCAAGGTTCATTATTCACAGCCCGGGTAGACAGCCTCCTCTGCAGGTGAGGGAGGGAGGGGCACTGTGATAGGACAGTGCATTCTGTAGATGTGCTGGCTGCCTCTGAAGATCATACACAATTAGACTGCTGCAGTATGGAGAGGAGAATGCAGCTAGCTACACAGAACAGTAGAGGGATATGCAAATTTTTACATTCTTGAGGCCCAGCTATACTTCTTGGACTGGCCTTGAGTCTTTCCAGTGATAGCCAGCCATTTCCTCAATGTGCATGTGGGCTGGGCACACATGTGTTAAGGACACTCATAAATAATGTATTTTAACCTTCAGCTACCCTTAATGAAGCTGCGTTACTGTTCCTGTTGGCAAAATGTAGCTTGCCCAGTGACACACAACTAGCCAAATACTAAGGATGGGATTCAAACCCAGGAAGTGTGACAAGCCCACTGTTTTCTCCTGATGGCTGGAGACAAATAACCAGTCCCCAGATAGAAGAGAGAGAGAAGGCAGGACTCTTTCATAGAGTAAGAAAGTACCAGAAATTGACTTTTTTCCTGGCTTCTTGAAAATATAAGCAGTGGTTGTTAACCTCTCTGAAACCCAAGTTGTAACAACATTTTATTCCAGAAGTAAGCCCAGACTCCTTGAGGGGTAACTGGAGCATGGCTTGCCCAACTCTGGTCCCAGGCTTGCTAAGCTGTTTCTACGTCCCCTGTTTGTTTGGTACTCTGTGCCCCAGAGTAGACAAAAACTAGGTCCCCATGGTAGGTCTGGTGACTTGATGAGTCAGTTGAGAAATACTCAACACAGGAGGTACACTTCTGATGATGACGCAACAGGTTAAGTACTTATATTGCAGCATAACCACCCCTTCAGGTCAGCCTTTCCTGAGGAAATTGTGGAACTTAAGTTCAGTCTGTTTCTCACGTATAGAGAAATGAAGCTAACTGTTAAAATCCTTTTCTCTCACAGCAGTCTTATGAGGCCCTTTTCCATGAGTCAGTATTTTCTTGATGCCCCCTGCCCCCTCCTTACACAGTACTAGTTTGGTACCCATACACTCAATGGCAATAAAGTTTCACATTATCGCATTTAAAGGGTAAGTAATAAGACCCTTTGGGGTACCACTCTTCTGGGGAAAACGTTTTTAACCTAATATTCATGCTTTTTCCTGAGTAGGTGCCAGCCACTAGGGATAGCTGACCTAGTAAAAGACATGAGTCACTGCCTTCGGGTGACTACTAACTTGACTTTGTCAGTGATGGGTAGAGGAGCAAACACTCTGTGCCTGAGAGTAGACAAAAACTAGGTTCCCATGGTAGATCTGGTGAGTTGGTGATGAGTCATTAGTAAGCCAGATTACTCCCCTACATGTCTCTAATAAATCTTATCTCTTATATTCTTATGGGCCAAGAGACACTGGGGTCTAACTGAAAAAAGAACTCTTAAGCCAAGCCCTGGGTTTCTCTGTTTCACCTCTTGCTGAGTAACCATAGGCAAGTGATGAACTTCTCTAAGCCTCAAACTGATACGTAAAAGGAAGGAGGGAGGGAAATAATCACCACCTTACAGGCATGTGGATACTGTCTGTTTAATGCTTGGTACACCTACCCATCTATGTGGTTTCTATTATTCTTCTTCACCTGAGAACATAGGCATGGTGTGGCTTGAGTCATCCAGCAGTAATTAGGACATCACTGAGTTGGGTGCCTAGGTAACAGGACGGACAGACCAACACAACAGGAGTAAAGAGATGAACAGCAGCTTCCATTAATAAGCATAAGCCTACTATCTGTTACCAATCTGCACAGATCAATGCACAACTCATTATGTGAATACTCGCTTTAGCCTGAATGTGTAAAAAGAAAACAGCCAGGTGCAGTGGCTCACGCCTGTAATCCCAACACTTTGGGAGGCTGAGGCAGGTGGATCACCTGAGGCCAGGAGTTTGAGACCAGCCTGGCCAACATGGTGAAATCCCACCTCTACTAAAAACACAAAAATTAGCCAGGCGTGGTGGTGCGCGCCTGTAGTCCCAGCTACTCAGGAGGCTGAGGCAGGAGAATTGCTTGAACATGGGAGGTGGAGGCTGCAGTGAGCCAAGATGGCCCCACTGCACTCCAGCCTGGGCAACAGAGCAAAACTATCTAAAAAAAAGAAAAAAGAACCAGTTACAGATTTCTTTGTTCCTTCTCCATTCCTCACTTGGCTAGCCAAAAAGAAAAAAAACAAAACCTCTATACTGAGAACCAGATCCATGGCTACTCTTTGGCAGGCAGTCTCTTTGATTATCAAGAGAAAGTTTTACTTCCCAACCAGATACCCCACAAGACCAACCTAGAAAGTAAAGGAGTCCAGCATGGACCTAGAAGCTTTCTCCCAGCTTTAACGAGGTAAAAGTGGCAGCCACTGCTATTGCCTTTGATGAGTTCCTAGAGCATGTCCCTGATCTGAAAGCCAGGGCCCCAACCCACATTCCCCAAGGCTAGGCAAGCCCTTTCATAGTGATGAAACACAAAGGTACTCATCTGGAATGAGACGCCACCCTGAGATCTGATGACTCAAAATACTCCCCTGCTTTAAATGATGATCCTGGCCTTACTCAGAATGCTGTCTTATGCTTATGTATAATTCAGCACTCACATGTACAATTCACTTGAGTCTTGATTAGACTACTGGGTTTCCTACTAAAAGGCAGACTTCACTACTTCTTAAGGTAGGATCAAGCAAAGCAGGGACACTGCCTCCCGACTTTTAAAGAGCATTTGTTACTTCAAATTAATATCAGTTATCATCATGAGAAAAAAATAAAAACTTTATTGGACTTTGTTACATTTATTTTACAGTTTAGTATTGTTTGTATTTTGAATTACATTAAGGCGGAGGATGGGGCACTGTAATGTTTTTGAAGTTTAGGACCTTAAAGCTCTTAAGCTGACTCCACTACTATAAAGAAAAGCGGGGTATCTGCTTCACACTGGCAAAATAAGGGGCTACATTTCCCCATCTGTCCCTCAAATCCCTTGAAACGCTATACCCTGACATAAACCACTGGTTTAAAAGACAATGATTCCAATAATTTATATCAAGTCCTGCTTCCCTACCCCACACCTCTACCCTAACTGAGCCTGTCCCCTCTGTGTACCTCTGTCTAATTCTGTAACAACATCTGAAATCCAGCCTCCATCAGATTCTGGCTAAATATCTCTGACCTTTGAATATTGTCTTATTTTAGCCCATAATGAGATCAGCAGCTACTGTCAGTGCTAAAAATGGGTTACACTTTGCAAAACAACTTTATTCTTTAACAATCTTGTATACTAGGCACCAACACTGAGGCTCAGCTGACTGTGGTCATAAATCATAGCACGTACTCAACAAATACTAGCTGACAAGTTTGATAGCCAGAAAATGGCAAAGCTGGGATGCAAACCCAAGCAGTCTGACTCCCAAGCCTCTTAACCATTCTTAAGAGACCACCTACCTCCATTCTTCTTCAAAGACGTTCTTCCTGTTTGCCACCTGAATAAATGGAACCACTATCCACCCAGCTGGTTAAACCAGAATCACTCAGAAATCTACCTCTCCTTCATATTATTCATAACTGCCAGTGTTAAAATTCTAATTGCTGGCCAGGCGCAGTGGCTCATGCCAGTAATCCTAGCACTTTGGGAGGCTGCGGCGGTGGATCACGAGGTCAGGAGATCGAGATCATCCTAGCTAACATGGTGAAACCCCATCTCTACTAAAAATACAAAAAAAAATTGGCCAGGCATGGTGGTGGGTGCCTGTAGTCCCAGCTACTCAGGAGGCTGAGGTGGGAGAATGGCGTGAACCCGGGAGGTGGAGCTTGCAGTGAGCTGAGATCGCACTACTGCACTCCAGCCTGGGCGACAGAGCAAGACTCTGCCTCAAAAAAAAAAAAAAAAAAAAATTAAAAATTAAAAAAAAAAATTCTAATTGCTAAGTAGCCCTCACCTGTCAATTTCTCCCTATCCCTAAGATTCCACTTCTCTATTTCACATCTCATATGGACTGCTCCTGGTCTCATCTCTCTAAATCCATTCTCTATATATCAGCCCAAATGACTGAAGATAAAATTTGTTCATGACACTATGAATATGTTTTCAGCCGCCCTCAAAATAAGGTCCAAACTCTTTACTGAGGTTGATAAAGCCCTTTAAAATTCAGCCCCTGACTACATTTCCCCATTCCAGCTTTACTGAACTTTTTTTTCCCCATCTTCCTGCCTTTAACATGCAGTTTTACCTACTCCAGCAATGTCACCTCATTTTCCCATCTCTCTCTTAGCTAACTTCTAAGAGTTCTTGGCTTAAATATCATTTTCTCCAGAAAGCCTACCATTACACCAAATACCTCTCCTTTGAGTTCTCTCCAATTCCTAAACCACAGCACTAATTCACATTATAACCCCCTGTCAGCTCATTTGCTCTCTTCTCTAAGCTATTAAAGTCCAAACACTGTACCCCAAAACCTACAGGGTCTAGTACAGAATAGACAGTAAATCTTTGTTGAAAGAACTCTTTTATTCTACCTTTTTGCACACCACCTCTCATGAAAATGTTTCTTGACAATGCCTTCCCTGTCTCTCATCTACCAAGTGTCTTACCTAGAGAAGATATTTAGGACTTTTGAATAAATTACTTTGCTCACTAGCCAGACTGTAATTTTTAGAAGGAATAGGAGCATCCTGACTAGAAGCTTGATAAAACCTGGCTATCCAGAAAATAAAGAATGGCTGCTAACTCATAAAAGCTGTTGGAAGAAAGAGCCTTAAAATCTTAAGTCTTTCTATTTTAACAAATACCTTCATAGTGCAAATGTAATAAATTCACATGCATTTTACTTTTACATTCTCATAACAAGATAATAACATAGACTAAAGCTGCAGTGTTTTCCCAAGTGAATCTTCATTTTAACCAAACTCACAAAGCATTTATGGAAATTAATACATCTGGCAAAGCACCAGACTTGAATCAAGCAGTATCAATACTACAGTGTAAAAAAAGTAAGTTAAAAAACTCAAGATGTAGAAGCAGTAGCCATATCAGCCACCATTCTTCTAGGGAAGGGACCCACATATACAATCCTTCCCCAAGAACTTTGATGCTACCCCTCTGAAGAGTTTAAGCACAAAACACAGTGCTTGTATCATATAAGTAAGGACTTTCATAGAGGAAAACTGTAATATAAATGCATTTTTTTTTTTTTTTGCTTTTAAAGGATACTGCAATATAAATATATTAAGCATGGCCTCAAATATCCAACATTTTCCTATCTTACATTTTAAACCAAAGTTAAAAGAACCTACAGGCTTTATAAAGAACTCTCTTCACAGCACAGCTGTAGTTCACTTTAAACAAAAAATGTTCCCTTTGTGCTATATCCTTAGAAGTAAACATAATATACAGATAAATGAGAAGTTTAGATTCTGCATCAAGCATTATTCAATCTCATCCTCTGATATAAACCTGGATACAGTCAAACTTGCAAAGCATTCACTTAATATTCTAGTTGAAGCAAACTTAAAAGGTATATGGGTTTTTGGTGAAGGAGACCTTTGTGAGTTTCAGTGCTGTCCTTCGCACTCAGGGGTTCAGCTGAAGTCCCGACTGGTGAGGACAAGTGGAGCCACAAGGGTCCAGACGTAAAGCAGGAGGCAGACCCAGCTGGAGCTGATCTTGACCCACACAGCTGGCCACTTGCTGGTCATGCTCTGAAACTTTGCATCAGGGCTAAGAAAACAAGAGAGAGTCAGGTAGAAGAGCCCGGTCTACCCGACTTCTATCACCCTCCTGCAGCCCCCAGCCAAGGCCAAGAAATTCTCCAGTGAAACTTGGCTGGCACTACCCCCCAGTAGGGTTGCAGGGGACCAGAGGAAGCTGCTATTTTTAGTTCTTATGACCAAGAACTAAAGAACTCATTGTCTCTGCCTCTCAAATGACTTTTCTTCTTGCCAGCATGAAAGACCCTATCAAGGCAAAGTTCTTTAGATGTTCCTAGTTATTGGCAAAAGTCTAGATTGAGATAGCCTCCCTGAAACTTTCCTTCCTTAGTACATTATTACGTGAACCAGAATGCTCTGACATGGCCATCTCTATACACAGAAAATTAGTGAACAAAGATGGGTCAGATTGCTTTATGTCATGATTTTCTCTCTCAATTAACTCAACTCTGTAAGAGCTCCCAGTGATTTGCACTGCAAAGAATTCCAATGGGTTTTAAATGCTAGAGGGGATAAAGTCAAGAGTATTTAACCCAACCTCACTATATGGGTAAGAGCAAGGATTCTGAGGTCAGGACAATGGATGAGATTTTATAGGCCATCCAAGGGTTTTATGGTCTTCCGTCTGTTTTGTCTGTGTCTCCTACCTGTACCAGCTGGTCAGGGTCATCATGATGTACAAGGAAGCCAAGCAGAGCATGAGGTGGAATAAGGAGTAGCTATACTGCACTCCCTCTTTCTCGTTGTCCACAGCCCGCCGAGGCTGTCCATCTTCTTCATCACTGGCACCATTGGTAGTTGTATCACCAAGGATGACGCTGTCACTCCCTGATAGGGTCAGCTTGTCTACTTGGCTATTAGTGGAAGTGCGGATGCTGGAAAGTGATCCCAAGGAAGACAAATCAGAAAGGGGCCATGACAATGAACTGCTGCCACTGGCCTGTATACAAGACACTTACTGCTGAGCTGTTCCTACTCTGGAGACTGAAAGCTTTCTGAAGATCCTGCTTAAAGTTCTGAACTGCTGCCTATCATCATAAGACTGATGGCACTGTCATCAGTTACTACTTGATGTGATGGTTTAATTGCTTAGGAGTTTCATAAAACACACTATGCTCTCAGTGTCTGTTTCCGTGACTTCACAAGTGCCGCTTCTATGATTGGAATGTACCATGCGCCAACCTCCTTCCAACTAACTTACTCATCCTTCACTTCTCTGACTTGCTGTCATGTCCTCTGGAAGGCCTTCCCTGACATCACCCCTCACTGGCTAGGTTACAAGACACTCCTCCGACTTCCCACAGCTTCCTAGGCTTCCTTCTGCCACTGCACGTATCACTCCTGTCTTCCTTGCTATTCACAGAATGCCTTAATAATGACCTTAGTCTATGTATTTCTAGCACTACAGGTGTTCACTAAAAGTTTGTTAAATGACTGAATAAAAATGTAAATACAAATAAAGGACAACAGACACAGAAAAAACATCTCACAAATCCAATACCTTTCCATGATAAAAACAGTCAAAGTAGAACCTCCTCAGGCTGATAAAAGGAACAAATGAAAAACCCAGAGCTAACATCATACTTAACAGAAAGACTAAAAACTTTTCCCCTGAGATTAGGAACAAGACAAGGATCCTACTCTCACCACTTCTATCCAACAATGTAGTAAAGTTCTAGCCAGAGCAAGAAAAAGAGATAAATGGTATCCAGATTAGAAAAGAAGTAAAACTATCTCTATCTGTAGATGACTTCATCTTGTTTATAGGAAATCCTATGGAATACATACACATGCAAACTATTAGAACCAATAAATAAGTTCACCAAAGTTGCAGGATACAAGATCAATATACAGAAATCAGGACGGGGTGTGGTGGCTCACGCCTTGTAATCTCAACTACTTGAGAGGCTGAGGTGGGAGGATCGCTAGAGGACAGGAGCTCAAGACTGGCCAGTGCAACATAGCAAGACTGTTCCTAAAAAGATTAAAAATTAGCTGGGCATGATGGTGTGTGCCTGCAGTTTCAGCTACTCAGGAGGCTGAGGTGGGAGGATCACTTGAAACCAGGAGCTTGAGTCTGTAGTGAACTATGATCACACCACTGCATTCCAGCCTAGATGACAGAGCAAGACTTCTTCTCTTAAAAAAAAAAAAAACAAAAAAAACCACAAAAATCAATTGTATTTCTTTCTTTTTGAGATGAGGGCTCACTGTGTCACCCAGGTGGACTGTAGCAGTACAATCACAGCTCACTGCAGCCTTGACCTCCTGGGCTCAATTGGTCCTCCCACCTCCCCAAGTAGCTGGGACTACAGATTGCACCACCACACCTGGCTAATTTTTTATAGAGACAGGGTCTTACTATCTTGCTCTGGCTGGTCTCAAACTCCTGCACGCAAGCGATCCTCCCACCTCAGCCTCCTAACGTGTGGGGAATACAGGCATGAGCCACCGTGCCTGGTCACCAATCACATCTCTATACACTAGCAATAAACAACCCAAAAGTTAAGCTAAGAAAACATATATTCATTTATAATACCATCGAAAAGAATAAAATACTTAGAATTTTATTTAGAATAAAACACTTAAAAACAAAATAAGTTTAAGATTTGTATACTAATAACTATAAACCACTGAAAGAAATTAAAGACTTAAATAAATGGTTTAAGTAAAGAAGACTTCAGTAAGCTATCTTCATGGTCACAGACTGGAAGCCTTAATATTGCTGAGATGACAATACTCCCCAATTTGGTCTATACAGATTCAACTCAATCCCTACAAAAATCCCAACTACATATTTTTTTGCAGAAATTGACAAGCTGATCCTGAAATTCACATGGGAATGCAAAGGACCCATAACTGCCAAAACAATTTTTAAAAAGAACAAATTTGGAGGACTCATACTTCCTAATTTCAAAACTTACTACAGGCTGGGCATGATGGCTCACACCTGTAATCCCAGCACTTTGGGAGGCTGAGACAGGAGGATCACCTGAGGTCAGGAGTTCGAGACCAGCCTAGCCAACATGGTGAAACGCTATCTCTACTAAAAATACAAAAATTAGCCAGGCATAGTGGCAGGTGCCTGTAATCCCAGCTACTTGGGAGCCTGAGGCAGAATTGCTTGAACCCAGGAGGTGGAGACTGCAGTGAGCTGAGATCGTGCCACTGCACTCCAGCCTAGGTGACAGAGCAAGACGCTGTCTCAAAAAAATATATATGTACACAGCTCTGTAACTGAAGCAAGTAAAGAACTTTTCATTAAAGAGAGCGAAGTTTTTTATTTCTCATGCTGCTTTTTGAAAGCAAAACAGCTTCTTCACTTTATTATCAACCTCCATGAAAATCTTGTTCTAAGTACCTTTTAACTTACCTCGAATACAAAAGGCAGAGAACAAAGACAAAAAGTCCAATAAAATTATCTGAATCCAGTAAAGACCCACTCTTTGACGGTGGAGTAGGGGTAGGGACCACAGCAGTTGAATTTCCAGGAGCCAGGGTTGGTGCAGTTATGCGTGTGATAAAGCTCATCAGGCTGGGGTTGCAGGAACGATCTGAAAATGAGAAAATTTTTATTATCCTTGGTTACAGTTCATCTTGTTCCAAGAAAGGACTTGAGGAGTTCCTTACATATCATTCAGTCATGATGTGAAACATGGGAATGCTTTACTTAAAAAATCTGAAATTTAGCAGTCAGTAACACATTTGGTCACAATCAATGACTTAGAATTAGGAAAAAAAGAAAAGAACAACAGAATCTGTCAAATTTCATAAACATCATTATTGATTTTATTGGTTTTGTAGTTTGACTGACAAATCTTTTTAATTCTTTAGTGCCAAGGTTTTAAGCACAGAAGTTTATCTCTATTTTGGTTTTCACATAGTTACTTAAGAACAAAATATAAGTTATCATGGGGGGGGGTCAGCATTAATTGTTTTCCTTTAAAAGAAGCCCATAGAATATCCTACTGAGAAACAATCCCATAATAACTACAAAAGGAGATTTCCTACAGCTGTTTCTTCTAGAGCCTGTGACATCAAACTAAAATTCAGTCAAAACAAAGGGCCAAAGCCCTTGACCATGGCTCTTAACTAGTTTGACTCAGCCTAGGTTAGGTGAAGCCTAGACCATCTAAAGGACTCTGACCGTTTAGACTGTCAGTTATAAATAGCTATGAATAGATGTGGGGACTAAAATGTGAAAGGTAAATACCTACAAACCTACAGTGAACACTGTACATTTAAGTTTTGTTTGCTGGTTTCACATTTGCTCTAGCTCTAGTTTTTGTACCACCTATGTAAGGGCTGATTTCCTTTCTTTTTATCAAATGAATGTGTTGACATTCCCTTACCAGGTTCATTGGACATGGCTGACCAGGTGAGGTACATAGTGTAGAGGGTGATGAGGGAGGACTGCAAGAGGCCGGAGCGAGGCTGGTGTTCCTATGGAATCAAAAGGAAAACAGTGGCACAAGGACTGCCAAGGGCTGACTTTCCAAAATGCAGTGCACTTCTCTGGGATTAATTCAACTGCCAGTAACTGAAGAAGTTTCAGATTCTTCTTGAGAGTTGAAAGGTGACAAGCAATCTTTCAGTTCAGTTAGCTCACAAAAGAACCCAGAAAGATGAAGCAAGTACTACTGGTTCTCAAGGCATTTCATGATCCTAGAAATTCCTGTGCATCACACAAGGCCTTTGATTTTCTACTCCTTTGGTGTAGTGAAAAGATCTAAGATCAGCTTTGCAACTAACTAGTAGCTGGGTGAGACCTATCATTTCTTTGAGACTTCTGTTTTCTCACTTTTAAAAGGAAAGGTGAGGTCTAGATAGAATTTTCATATTTCATATCTATAACTCCATGAATTTTTTTAAACTGTTTTTTTGTTTTTTGTTTTTTTTTTTTGAGACAGAGTCTCGCTCTTGTCACCCAGGCTGGAGTGCAGTGGTGCGATCTCAGCTCACTGTAACCTCCTCCTGGGTTCAAGTTTCTCCGTGCTTCAGCCTCCTGAGTAGCTGGAATTACAGGTGCCCGCCACCATACCCAGCTAATATTTGTACTTTTAGTAGAGATGGGGTTTCGTCATGTTGGCCAGGCTGGTCTCAAACTCCTGACCTCAGGTGATCAGCCCGCCTCGGCCTCCCAAAGTGCTGGGATTACAGGCATGAGCCATTGCGCCCAGCTGTAGTTTCACTCTTATTGCCCAGGCTGGAGTGCAATGGCGCAATCTCAGCTCACTGCAACCTCTGCCTCCAGGGTTCAGGTTATTCTCCTTCCCCTCAGCCTGCCAAGTAGCTGGGATTACAGGTGTGTGCCCCTACGCCTAGCTAATTTTGTATTTTTAGTAGAGACGACGTTTCACCATGTTGGTCAGGCTGGTCTTGAACTCCTGACCTCTAGTGATCCACCCGCCTTGGCCTCCCAAAGTGCTGGGATTACAGGCGTTAGGCCACCACACCCAGCCTAAACTATGGTATTTAGAACTCAAGAGCATGAGTTTTGTTTTAAAATATTAAAATCAATTATTTTTCACAGTTTAATTCCCCTAAAATATCTTGGCTAATGACTCATAAGAATCATTCCCAGCCGTGTGCGGTGGCTTACACCTGTAAAACTAGCACTTTGGGAGGCTGAGATGGGTGGATCACCTGAGGTCAGGAGTACGAGACCAGCCTTGCCAACCCGGTGAAACCCTGTCTCAACTAAAAATACAAAAATTAGCCAGGCATGGTGGCAGGCGCCTGGCCAAGGCAGGAGAATTACTTGAACGTGGGAAGTGGAGGTTGTAGTGAGCTGAGATTGCACCATTGCACTCCAGCCTAGGGGACAAGAGTGAGACTTTGTCTCAAAAAAAGAAAAAAAAAAAAGACTCATTCCCGGCCAGGCGTGGTGGCTCACGCCTGTAATCCCAGCACCTTGGGAGGCCGAGGCGGGTGGATCACGAGGTCAAGAGTTCAGCCTGGCCAAGACAGTGAAACCCTATCTCTACTAAAAATACAAAAATTGGCCAGGCCCGGTGGTGGATGCTTGTGATCCCGGCTACTCGGGAGGCTGAGGCAGAGAACTGCTTGAACCCAGGAGGCAGAGGTTGCAGTGAGTCAAGATCATGCCACTGCACTCCAGCCTGGTCGACAGAGCGAGACTCCATCTCAAAAAAAAAAAAAAAAAAAAGCACTATAAATTTTCAAGTTACCTGGGTTTTTTTTTTTTTTAATGATAGTGAAATTCATTTAATTATGATATAAGCATGAAATAGAATTATGAAGATTTTATAATATGGAAAAATGTTCAAGTGGATAAACTTAGACATAAATTCATAAGAAAGGGTACCTAGATTTTAAGCTTAGAATTAAAAACCTTTCACAGGAGAAAGAAGTAGTAAACAATCATACCTGAATTTTTGGGTGGATCGATATAATAGAAGCCACAACGCAAAGGATCAGGTTAATACTGATGAAGAACTTGTTTTCTGTGCAGCCATCTGGTTTGGTGTAATATGTATAGAGCAGCCCGACACAGATGATTGACAGGATATAAAAGGCGCTTGTGAAAGACAGTAAAGCTGCAGAAAGGGAAACCAATATGAATGACCACAATTATAATAAACTAATAATGAAGGCCAATTTTCTTCCACTCCATATAAAAATGATGACACATTATTTCACTTTTCTAGGGTAATTTACAGTAAAATTACAGAGGCCTCAAGGTTAAAGTATCAAGATTGTATTCAATTGGCTTGATGTTAAATTCCAAAATCCACCAAGCAACTGAATTCACTTCCTGAATTACCTAATTTGATTTCATGGGTTGATTACCAGACATTTGATCATTCCAGCTAGAGTTAACTGTTACCTATATGTTAATCAACATATATTGTGAGCTTTTCTTAGGAACCTAAATGATTCCTATACCCTCAAAATGACCCAGTTCACAGCAAGCTCCATGCCAAGATGGTGTTAGAGGAAAACAGAATAGACACACTGTTATCTTTTTATGACAGTTTTTTCCTCTGCAGCCATTGGCTATCTAAACTCATTTCCCATCACAAACAGTAAGACTACATCCCTGAACTGGAAAAGTGGCTCATTTGCTATTTTTTAATATCTAAAGTAATGGTCCTTTCCATTCACACTGAAAATCAACAATTAGCTGTGTTGGCTGAGTATGGTGGCTCATGCCTGTAATCCCAGCACTTTGGGAGGCTAAGGTGGGTGGATTGCTTGAGCCTGAGCTCCAGACCAGCCCAGGCAACATGGCAAAACCCTGTCTCTACAAAAAATACAAAAATCAGCCAGGCATGGTGGCATGAGGCTGTAGCCCCAGCTACTTGGGAAGCTGAGGCAGGGGGGATTGCTTGAGCCCAGGACATAGAAGTTGCAGTGAGCCGAGATGGTGCCACTGCACTCCAGCCTGGACAACAGAACAAAACCCCATCTCAAACAACAAACAAAACAATTAGCTGTGTAGCTCTGAAAATTAGAAAACATGGAACAGCACATACAGTACACTTAGACCAACTGCAAGAATGATGAGCTCAGTTAACTTGTATTCAAGTCAAAGCCCAGATGTAAGAAAACTAGTTTCTACTTATCTCAATGAATTTTGCATGTCTAAAATTAAATGATGTATATTAAGTTACTAGCACACTTCTTAATGTTTTCGCATCTGAATATACAAGATTTTTCTACACTTAGTTACTATAAAGTATGACCAATTTGCAACTCAATAAATTCTTCTAGAGTTGTATGATCCAAAATGAATTAAAGAAAATAACAGTCGGGTGTGGTGGCTCACGACTGCAATCCTAACACTTTGGGAGGGCAAGGCAGGTGGATCGATTGAGTCCAGGAGTTCTGGCAACATGGCGAAACCTTGTCTCTATAAAAAACACAAAAATTAGCCGGTCATTGTGGTGTGGGCACGGTAGTGTGGGTGTGGTGGTGTGTATCTGTAGTCCCAGCTACTTGGGAGGCTGAGGGGGATAGCTTGAGCCAGGAAGGCAGAGGTTGCAGTGAGCCATGATTGTGCCACTGTACTCCAGCCTGGGTGAGAGAGTGAGACATAATCTCAAAAAAAAAAAAAAAAGAAAAAAATAGATAAAGATAAAATTGTCATTACAAACAATTTAAATGACCAACACCAGGGTAAAGGTTAAATGAATTACAGTATACTCTGCTATGGAATGCCATGGAATTGTATGGAATGGAATACCATGCGGCTTACAGTAAACTCCATGCCAGGAGCTTGAATGCAGTTAAATGAGTAAGACATACCTACACTCACTGGTAAGGAAGAATATTCATCATGTAGGAAGTGAAAAGAGCAAGTCATGGAACAATATACAGTACAATCCTGTTTACATTTAAATACAAAAGCAAGGTGAATGCATAAATACATAAAGGTCCACAAGAGTGGCTACATCTGGAAAGGAAAATGGGTTGCAGATAGGTAGAGATTTGCATGTTTTAGTCTTCATAAAGTTAAAAGTTCTATCATTGGCCGGGCGCGGTGGCTCACGCTTGTAATCCCAGCACTTTGGGAGGCCGAGGCGGGCGGATCACGAGGTCAGGAGATCGAGACCACGGTGAAACCCCGTCTCTACTAAAAATACAAAAAAATTAGCCGGGCGTAGTGGCGGGCGCCTGTAGTCCCAGCTACTCGGAGAGGCTGAGGCAGGAGAATGGCGTGAACCCGGGAGGCGGAGCTTGCAGTGAGCCGAGACTGCGCCACTGCACTCCAGCCTGGGCGACAGAGCAAGACTCCGTCTCAAAAAAAAAAGTTCTATCATTTGTCTTTATGGTAAACATAGTATTTTTAAAAACATATGTAAATATTTTTAAAAACTAAATCAAATGAAAATAAAACTGGGCAATTCGATAGTGTGTACTAAAAGCATTTTAAAATATTCATACACTTTGACTCTTCTGTTTCTGGGAATTTGTCCTAAGGAAATAATCAGAAATGTGTGCAAATGTATATTATGAGGTAGTAAGGCTCTAACACAGCCAAAATATATTCGCAAGCTACTGTTAAATCCTATTATCACTCTAGAAATTATAAGTGCCCCTTTCCCACCAGAAAGTTTTTCATAGCAGGTGTGGGGTCCCTTTCTGAATAAGGCCATAAGGACTACTCACTCCTATCTGCCTAAAGTAGGTGGGCAGCTGTCTCATATGTTGAACCCATCTGAGTTTCCTCTCCATGCAAACAAGGTTATCAAAACCAGAACTAAGCCACTAAATATAACTGTTTTTCCTTATCTAAACACATGTAATTACATTATGACTCTCGAAATAAATAAACTGGGAAAATCCAACGATTTATATTATCTGTGCTACTTTCTTCCAGTGATGCATATAATTCAGAGCCAAATTCAGGAAATTATAGATTTTTTTCCTTTTATTTAATGTTATTATTATTTTTAGAGATCGGGTCTTGCTCTGTCACCCAGGCTGCAGTACAGTGGCATGATGATAGCTTACTGCAGCTTTGAACTCCTGGGTTCCACAGATTCTCCTGCCTTAGCCTGCTGAGTAGCTAGGACTATAGGTATATGCCAACATGCCTGGCAAATTTTTTTTTTCTAATGTAAAGATGGAGTCTCAATATGCTGCCTAGACTGGTCTTGAACTCCTGGATTCAAGCCATTCTCCCACCTTGGACTTCTGTCCCTGGGGACTATAGCTGCTAGGACTATAATGATGATTTTTATTGTACATCCCGCTTAATGTAGCAGTATGGCTAACATAGGTGAGTAGAGATACCTACCAGCATACCACAACCTTGGGTTTCCTTCTTCCATTCGATTTACCCATGATTCATTCCAAGAATGAGCAAAGTCTACCAGCAGCACCAGCTGAATGAGGATGAAGAGGGCAGCCCCTATCATGCCAACAACAAACCAGACTACAAGAACCAAGAGAACAAAGTTATTTCTCTACCATAGAGTAACATTTCAGAAGATCCAACATTCTGAACGGATTTCAATTAAAACAAGACAGAGGTGGTAAAGACATTCTGTCTCCAGCAGTACAGCAAGATTCCAAACTCAAAGGCATTCTTAAAAGCTTTCTACTGGGTTTCAGACCTTTTAAAATATGTTTTAGCTTGTGCCAAGGGGAGCCTGGGACCTGAGTTCCAAATGATACTATAAGTCTTTTCTTTTAGAGGCAGAAAAATTACAGTAGAAATCTAAAGATGTCACCTGATGCCATGCTTAGGAAGTAGGTTAAGACAGATAGGGGAGCACAGGAGTTGTAAGTCCTTATTTTGACAGGCTCTCTGATTAGCTTTGTATTCCATCAAGTGAGAACACAAACTATTAAGATATTGCCAAAGATTAACATATGGTTCCAGAAAATCTGAGAGGTGCGGTGAATGCCTCCTGACTTAAATCCACATATTAATAATGAGTTGCGGCCGGGCGTGGTGGCTCACACCTGTAATCCCAGCACTTCCGGAGGCTGAGGCAGGTGGATCATGAGGTCAGGAGTTCAAGACCAGCCTGGCCAAGATGGTGAAACCGCGTCTCTACCTAAAATACAAAAAGTAGCTGGGCGTGGTGGTGGGCGCCTGTAATCCCAGCTACTCGGGAGACTGAGGCAGAGAACTGCTTGAACCCGGGAGGTGGAGGTTGCGGTTGCAGTGAGCTGAGATCGTGCCACGGCACTCCAGCCTGGGAGACAGAGTGAGACTCTGTCTAAAAAATATATGTATCTATTGAGTTGCAGGTACTAAGTCATATTAATTGGATACCATCTCATTTACTTGTCAGTTCTGCAAAAACAGTAATTAAAATGTAGTGTTTTTTTTTTTTTAAGACAGAGTCTTGATCTGTCGCCCAGGCTGGAGTGCAGTGGCACGATCTTGGCACACTGCAACCTCTGCCTCCCAGGTTCAAGCAATTTTGCTGCCTCAGCCTCCTGAGTACCTGGAATTACAAGTGTGCACCACCACGCCTGGCTAATTTTTGTATTTTTAGTAGAGACAGGGCTTCACCATATTGGCCAGGTTGGTCTCAAACTCCTGACCTCAGGTGATCCGCCCATCTTGGCCTCCCAAAGTGCTGAGCTTACAGGTGTAAGCCACTGCGCCTGGCCTAAAATGTAGCTTTAACTCAATCATCTATAGAGTTTATATAGTTTAAAATTAACCCCCTTAATGGTGAACCCTACCTGAGCTGAAATAGCCCCCAGGGATGTAGAAAGATCCAACCATGATTCCAATAAGGGCAGCAATTTTGAAGAACCAAAACCTATTAAAATATAAAAATGCATTTATGAAATGCTGTTTCACCCTTATACTTAGAAAAATTCATTTCTGAAATGCAAAAATAATAGCCTAATAGCTTTCTTCCCAACATGATTGTCTGGACTATTTTCTTCATTTGACTATTCATTTAATAGGCTAATTCATTTAATATTTCACACAATTAAAGGACAACATTAGCCTAGAGGATAAATCACTCACATTTATTACCAGAGAAAACTGAAAATTTAGAGTCTCCCTACTTTTAGCACTTAAAGGTAGGCATTTTTCTAGCATTCTGGGAGTTCTAAAATAACACTGTTAGGTACATGCAGAGCCAAACTGTAAGGTCTGGATGAAAAGTAATCACAAATCCTCTATTTACAACACAGGGCACAGAAACCTTGCCCACAATGACACAGCTCATCACTGGCACCTGATTTTCAGTTCATGATCTTTAATGACTGCCTTGTATGGCAGAGTGGAAAGAACTAGGCTTTGGAGCTGGACAGATCTAAGTTTCAATCTTAGCTCCAACCTCCAACTGGTTAACAGGTCTCAGGCAATTTATTAACCTGTCTGCAATGCAGTTACTGCATCTGTAAAAAGGAGATTATAATACACATCAAGTTTGTAAAACACCATTCAGTCTTTGAGAATTAGAAATAGGGCTGGGCGCAGTGGCTCACGCCTGTAAGCCCAGCACTTCAGGAGGCAAAGGCAGGCGGATCACCTGAGGTCAGGAGTTCTAGACCAGCCTGGCCAACATGGTGAAACCCCATCTCTACTAAAAATACAAAAATTAGCCAAGCATGGTGGCAGGTGCCTATAATCCCAGCTACTCGGGAGGCTGAGGCAGGAGAATCACTTGAACCCGGGAGGGGGAGGTTGCAGTGAGCCGAGATCGCGCCATTACACTCCAGCCTGGGTGACAAGAGTGAAACTCCATCTCCAAAAACAAAAAAAAAAAAAAAAAAAAGGGGGAGAGAATTAGAAACATAGGTAAAAGGTGGTCAGGAGTCAGAAGCAATAGAATATGTAAATCAGTAGCACATATATATTCACTGACTTTTTGTACACTGTTTAAATTTATCAGGTACATGTTTATCTTTAAACAACAGAAAGAAAAAAGTGTGTGTATGTAGTATCTAGCATAGTGCTTCAACTATTTAACAGGTGTTCAATAAAAATCTAAGAACATGAAGCAAAGGAATTTAATAGAAGAAAATAGGGCCGGGCGCGGTGGCTCACACTTGTAATCCCAGCACTTTGGGAGGCCGAGGCGGGCGGATCACGAGGTCAGGAGATCGAGACCACGGTGAAACCCCGTCTCTAGTAAAAATACAAAAAATTAGCCGGGCGTGGTGGCGGGCGCCTGTAGTCCCAGCTACGCGGAGAGGCTGAAGCAGGAGAATGGCGTGAACCCGGGAGGCGGGGCTTGCAGTGAGCCGAGATTGCGCCACTGCACTCCAGCCTGGGCGACAGAGCGAGACTCCGTCTCAAAAAAAAAAAGAAAATAAAAAGACAAGACTCCCTATCCCCTCCATGTTACAGCAATCTAATTGAAAATGACATTAAAACAATTTCACATGCATAATAGACCAGAAATGCATCTGAGCCACTCATTTACATATTCCATTGATTCCATCAGAATGGCAATATTAACTGCTGAAGGGAAGGAAGAGCCACACCATAATGTAACCAGTTAATCATAAATCTAACATACCCATTGTGTACTGCTGCTCGGGGATCTTTACTTGTTTTTACTTTGAACATGAGCAGAGAAAAGACAAAGAAAAAGATGGCCATGGCAAAGCTGACCCGATACACAGCTTTATAACCAACCAGCACATCACAATCTTTATCTGCATTTATATCAGCCTCATGGATTTTAAATCCCCCTTCACAAAATCCAGGAATCTGGAAAAAAGCAATTTCAATGTTACAAGAATATCTACATTTAGACAGAGACTCTACCCCATCGCAGGAAAGACTGGATTTAGAAAATTAACTACTTCAACAACTGCAAGACTGACTATGGAATTTTTCTCTTTGTCTTCCGATTCATTTACAATCTTGTTACCAAACAGTATAAATAACTTGCATTTTAAAAATAAAAATGCTCTCTCGGCTGGGCACAGTGGCTCACATTTGTAATCCCAGTATTTTGGGGGGCCGAGGTGGGTGGATCACGAGGTCAGGAGTTCGAGACCATCCTGGCCAGCATGGTGAAACCCTGTCTCTACTAAAAACACAAAAAAATTACCCGGGCATGGTGGTGCATGCCTATAATCCCAGCTACTCGGGAGGCTAAGGCAGGAGAATTGCTTGAACCAGGGAGGCAGAGGTTGCAGTGAGCCAAGATCATGTCACTGCACTCCGGCCTGGGCAACAGAGTGAGACTTTGTTTCGAAAAAATATGCTCTCATGGCCGGGCGCGGTGGCTCAAACCTGTAATCCCAGCACTTTGGGAGGCTGAGGCGGGCGGATCACGAGGTCAGGAGATCGAGACCATCCTGGCTAACACGGTGAAACCCCGTCTCTACTAAAAATACAAAAAATTAGCCGGGCGAGGTGGCAGGCGCCTGTAGTCCCAGCTACTCGGGAGGCTGAGGCAGGAGAATGGCGTGAACCCTGGGGGGCGGAGCCTGCAGTGAGCCGAGATCGCGCCACCGCACTCTAGCCTGGGTGAAAGAGCGAGACTCCGTCTCAAAAAAAAAAAAAAAAAAAATGCTCTCTCTTCTTTGCTCTTTTAGGATGAAGAGGCTGCGTGCCACTTTCCCATGAGATTTTCCAGCTACGACTGAGTCCTTCCAAAGGTGAAGAACTAGCCCAGTTTAGATGCTTCGACCTTTAACACATAAGGAAAGAAAATGTTCTGGAGCCACCCTTTTAATGTTTTCTCTCAGTTGTTCGACTGGAGCCCAGATGTTCATTCTGTATTTCTGGAAAAGGACTAATGTCCTCATATTTCTGTGTTTTGACCACACCCCCATGTAAGTAAAAAATCTCCAAATTACAATGAACTTGATTAACAATGAAGAAATAAAACTAGAATTTTGCAAAATATAAAAATAAAAGTAACCAATACCTTAAGGGCATTGTTACTTCTTACCTTCTTCAGGTAAGTTTCCATCTCTTTTCTCTGCATGATATATGATACGACAGTGCTCAGGAGGAGAATGAAAGCATAAATGAGGCGAGTCACCGTGGAGTTCTTACTGTTAGGACAGCAACTACAAAGCAAACATGAGGCACCGCTGCAGAGGCATGGAACCTGGAATGAGCACACCATGGTCACCTAAGAACACCTTCAGTAGACTCCTTTATGACACAGATGTCACAGAAGAGAAAGCGAGGCAAATCAGGCTTTATAGTTTTAACTGAGAGAATCATGGCTGGGAGCAAGTGGATAAAAGTATGGGCTCTGGAATAAATATTATTTCTGCCACTTTTTACCCCAGCAAGTTACGTACTCTATCCCCATTTGACCATTTGTAAAATGAGCTCAATAATAGAATTTTCCTCCCTCAGATTTTGCTGTATTAAATGAGCACTCAACACTACCTAAAATGCATTAACAGTTCAATAAATGTTAATTATATTCTGAGAGCATCATTTGTTTTAAAATGAGAAAAATATAAACCTAACTCCACTTGCTGTTTACTGCGAATCCAAGTTACCAAAGCTGATATTACAACATAAAGCAACGTGCCGGGTGTGGTGGCTCACGCCTATAATCCCAGCACTTTGGGAGGCCGAGGCGGGCGGATCACGAGGTCAGGAGATCGAGACCATCCTGGCTAATATGGTGAAACCCCGTCTCTACTAAAAATACAAAAAATTAGCCGGGCGAGGTGGCGGGCGCCTGTAGTCCCAGCTGCTCGGGAGGCTGAGGCAGGAGAATGGCGTGAACCCCGGGGGGGCGGAGCCTGCAGTGAACTGAGATCCAGCCGAGATTGCGCCACTGCACTCCAGCCTGGGCGGCAGCGAGACTCCATCTCCAAAAAAAAAAAAAAATTAGCTGGGCCTGGTGGCGGGCGCCTGTAGTCCCAGCTACTCAGGAGGCTGAGGCAGGAGAATGGCGTGAACCCAGGAGGCGGAGCTTGCAGTGAGCCGAGACTGCGCCACTGCACTCCAGCCTGGGCTACAGAGTGAGACTCCATCTCAAAAATAAAATAAAATAAAATAAAAAAATAAAGCAACACTATGTGGAAACCCTCTGATAAATAATAACAGCAAGGGCCATTTAGCTCAATTCAAGAGGAACCAGGTTCCTCAGAAAGTTAAACACAGAATGACCATATGACCCAGAAAAGTATATACCCGACCCCAATAGCTGTTTTGTTTGAAACAGCTATTAAAACAAAAGCTTGTACACGAATATTCACAGCACCACCATTTACAATCACCAAAATGTGGAAACAACCCACTGTCCATTAATTGATAAGTAAATATGGCCTAAGTAAAATATGGTATATCTGGCTGGGTGCGGCAGCTCACACCTGTAATCCCAGCACTTTGGGAGGCTGAGGCAGGCAGATCACCTGAGGTCAGGAGTTCAAGACCAGCCTGGCCAACATGATGAAACCCCATCTCTACTAAAAATACAAAAACTATCCGGGCGTGGTGGCTCATACCTGTGGCCCCAACTACTCAGGAGGCTGAGGCAGGAGAATTGCTTGAACCCGGGAGGTGGAGGTTGCATTGAGCTGAAATCATGTCACTGCACTCCAGCCTGGGCAACAGAATGAGACTTGGCCTATCTATACAATGGCTTATTCAGACATAATAGATAGATACATGATAGAACACAGGTGAACCCTGAAAACATCATGCTAAGTTATTTAAAAAGCCAGACATGAAAGGTCACATACTGTATTAGTGCATTTATATAATAAAATATCCAGAATAAGTGAATCTAGAGACAGAAGATTAGGGGTTGAGGGAAAGGGAAATGGAAGTGATGGTTTAATGGGTAAGGGGGTTTCCCTTTAGGGCGATGAACTAGACAGATGTGATGGCAGCAAAACATTGTGAATGTACTAAATGCCACTATATGCTTTTTATTTTATTTTTTTTGAGACAGTCTCACTCTGTTGCCCAGGCTGGAGGGCAGTGGCACAATCTCAGCTCACGGCGTTCAAGCAATTCTTGTGCTTTAGCCTTCCAAGTAGCTGGGACTACAGGTGTGCACTACCACCCCCAGCTGATTTTTTTTTGTATTTTTTAGTAGAGACAGGGTTTTGTCATGTTGCCCAGGCTGGTCTTGAATTCCTGAGCTCAGGCAATCCACCCACATTGGCCTCCCAAAGTGCCAGATTACAGGCGTGAGATACTGCACCCGGCCCACTAAACATTTTCAAATGGTTAACTTTATGTTAGATCAACTTTACCTCCTTTTTTTTAAAGAGTAACCTAGGGCCGGGCACGGTGGCTCATGCTTGTAATCCCAGCACTTTGGGAGGCCGAGGCAGGTGGACCACGAGGTCAGGAGTTCAAGACCAGCCTGGCCAACATGGTGAAACCCCGTCTCTACTAAAAATACAAAAATTAGCCAGGTGCAGTGGCAGGCACCTGTAATCCCAGCTACTTGGGAGGCTGAGGCAGGAGAACTGCTTGAACCCGGGTGGCCAAGGTTGCAGTGAGCCAAGATTGTGCCACTACACTCCAGCCTGGGTGACAGACTGAGACTCCATCTCAAAAAAAAGAGTAACCTAGATCTTTAGTCTGCTAAAATCTGTTAATGACCACACTACATGAAAGAAGATATAATTTTATTTCTTTATTTCTTTTTTTTTGAGACAGGGTCTCACTCTGTCGCCCAGGCTGGAGTGCAGTAACACCATCTCGGCTCACTGCAACCTCACCCTCCTGGGATCAAGCAATTCTCCTACCTCAGCCTCCCAAGTAGCTGGGATTACAGGGATTACAGACACATGCCACCATGCCCAGCTAATTTTTGTGTAGAGACGGGGTTTCACCATGTTGGCCAGGCTGGTCTCGAACTCCTGACCTCAAGTGATCCACCCGCCTCGGCCTCCCAAAATGCTGGGATTACAGGTTTTTTTTTTTTTTTTTTTTTTTTTTTTTTTGAGACAGAGTCTCGCTGTCGCCCAGGCTGGAGTGCAATGGCGCGATCTTGGCTCACTGCAGGCTCCGCCCCCCAGGGTTCACGCCATTCTCCTGCCTCAGCCTCCCGAGTAGCTGGGACTACAGGCGCCCGCCACCTGGCCTGGCTAATTTTTTGTATTTTTAGTAGAGACGGGGTTTCACTGTGTTAGCCAGGATGGTCTCGATCTCCTGACCTCGTGATCCACCCGCCTCGGCCTCCCAAAGTGCTGGGATTACAGGCGTGAGCCACCATGCCCAGCCTTGGTTTTGTTTTAAAGAGACAAGGTGTCACTCTGTTGCCCAAGCTGGAGTACAGTTGTGTGATCATAGCTCACTGCAGCATCGAACTCCTGGGCTCAAGCGATCCTCTGGCCTCAGCCTCCTGAGTACAAGCGAGCACCACCATGCCCAGCTAAGAGAGGATATAATTTGAGTCATTATGCTTGATTAGGAAACTGATTGAAATTGCTCTGAGGGGTGACATTATCAAGTCATATTACAAGGACAGGCTAATTCAGAATTAGCAGATGTAAACAATGGATAACTCTGGTCTTAAAATACGGTCCCAGGAATAATCTTCATTTTTTTATAGATGGTATCTTGTGTGCACTTTATGATAATTTTGTGTGGTTTGCAGCAAGGTGCTAACATTCTAAAAAAGTTCGGTTTTCTCATCTGTAAAAATGAGCATAATACCACCTACTCAAACAGGGTTATTGAGCAAAGAATGAGATGATGTCAGGAATATAAAGAACCTAGTATAATCCCTGACATATATATCAGCTCAATATATCGTGGTAGCCATTATTATTTGTAATTGCAATAGCAATGGGAAATTGACCAGCCAGTCTCAGTCTCCAATTCTTAACTATACCGTATAAGCCAAACACTGCAGAGGCATGTCCTCCACAAATTCTTATCTTGAAGTCCTAATGCCCAATACCTCAGAATGTATCCTTACTTGGTCACTGCAGATGTAGTAAGTTAAGATGAGGTTATATGGAGTAGAGTGAGCAGCTAATCCAATATAACAGTGTCCTTATACAATGGGGAAACTTGGACAAAAGCTTACAACACAGGAGGAATTCCACATGCCATGTGAAGGCAGAGATCTACAAGCCAAGGAACATCAAAGACTGCCAGCAAACCCAAAAAAAAAAAAAAAAAGCCAGGGGAGAGGCATGATACAGATTCTCTCACAACCCTTAGAAGGAACCAACCCTGCTGACACCTTCATCCCAGACTTCCAGCCTCTAGAATTCAGAGATAAGAAATCACTGGTTTAAGCCACTCGGTCTGTGGTACTTTGTTATGAAGCCCTGGCAAACTAATAAACTTACTTACCTATAGTTGTCTTAAGAATATCTCGAAGGGGAGACTATCTTTACAATGTTATATCTTTTGTATCTTTACAGAGCAGGTACTCAGTAAATATCTGTGCGACAAATCTGTCCTACTATATGTTATGTCATTTTCCTATTTCAGTAAATGACAACTCTATTCTTCCTGTTGCTTGGGCCCAAAACCTGGAGTCATCCTGAATGCCTTCCCTTTTCCCAAAATCCTCATCCAATCTGTCAGTACATCAGCTCTACCCTTAAAATATATCCAGAATCTGACCATTTTCACAGTATCCTTAGCTATCACCTTTGTCCAAGCCACAACTATCAACTCTCATCTGGATTAAGCGCAAAAGTTCCCATCTCACAGCTGTAGTGACCCATTCAGAAGCTCTGAGTTGGCCAGCACAGTGGCTCACGCTTGTAATCCCAGCACTTTGGGAAGCCAAGGCAGGCAGATCACCTGAGGTCAAGAGTTTAACACCTGCCAGGCCAACACAGTGAAATCCTGTCTCTACTAAACATGCAAAATTAGCCTCAAAAAAAAAAAAAAAAAGAGAGAGAAGCCCTGAATTGTTATAAAGATTATTTTAAGCTGAAGGCATCTGAGCTTCAACAGATGCAGAGAAAAAAAAAAAAAAAAGCCTTCTGGGAGCTTCTCTTATCTGACTAAAAGCAGCAACTTCTGGGAAATGAGGCTGCCATAAAGTCCCTCTCCAGGGAAGTTTTCAGATCATGAAGAAGCTGGAAAGACCTGCCATACCTGCATAAACAACTACTACCACAAACTTATTTCCTATTTATTCTCCTAAAAACAAACTTGTCTTCCTAAAGAAACCTATTTGTTCTTCTCATAGAAGCCTTTTTCCCAGCTTCCTTTTTCCTACTAAATTAGAAAGGCTTGGCTGGGTGCAGTGGCTCACACTTGTAATCTCAGCACTTTGGGAAGCTAAGGTGGGCAGATCACCTGAAGTCGGGAGTTCGAGACCAGCCTGATCAACCTGGAGAAACCCCATCTCTACTAAAAATACAAAATCAGCCGGGCGTGGTGGCACATGCCTGTAATCCCAGCTACTTGGGAGGCTGAGGCAGGAGAATCGCTTGAACCTGGGAGGTGGAGATTGCAGTGAGCCGAGATCCCGCCATTGCACTCCAGCCTGGGCAACAAGAATGAAACTTGGTCTCAAAAAGGAAAAAAAAAAAGCCTCAAGTTCTAATCGCCCCCTTTGAGTTACTGTTACTGAGCACTCCTGTGTGTACATGTCTTGCATGCATAAACTCTTGTTCCTCTAAATAATCTGTTTGGTCAGTTTAATTCACTAGCCCCCGGAAACAGAACCCAAAAGGCCGGAGGAAGATTTTTCCCAGCCTACACTGCTTTACCTTTACTTTTCTACCGTCTATTCTCCACACAGCAACCAGAATCCACCTTGTTCAAACACAGGCCCAGATCACATCACTCGTTTTTTCAAACTCTGTAATAGATTTCCATATAATTTAAGAGTAAAAGCCGGGCCGGGCTCGGTGGCTCACGCCTGTAATCCAAGCACTTTGGGAGGTCGAGGCGGGAAGATCACGAGGTCAGGAGATTGAGACCATCCTGGCGTGAGCCACCATGCCCGGCCTTCAACTCACCAGGATTTTCTAGCGTGATAGAAGATAAAAGAAAAATTGTACAGTAAACGATTATTTCATAAAACTTTGTCTCTATATGGGTGCATCAGGTCAACTACGTACAATCTTTCTTTAGGTCAAGGTCAGAATAATTAGAAAACCACTGCTCTCAAGAAAGCCCTTAAAAATGGAACACTCTTTTGATTTAGGACCAGCAACCTTAAAATACATTCTGTTCCTAAGAAATAGTGGAATGAAGCTAGGCATGGTGTCACACACCTGTAGTCCCAGCTACTGGGGAGGCTGAGGTGGGAGGATCACTTGAATCCAGGAGTTCAAGGCTGCAGTGAGCTATGACTGAGCCACTGCACTCCAGCCTGGGTGACAGAGCAAAACTCTGTCCCCCTCCAAAAAAAAAAAAAAAAAGAAAAAAGAAAAAAGAAAAATAGTAGAAAGAGCTGAAACAGAATCCTTGGTGTAATACTGTCAAATATATGTATGTTTGGTTCCCATTTCCTGGCACACAATTTCTAAAGTCCTTGGAATAACCAGTGTCTTTTTGTATGCTAATGAGATGACTGGTGACTGGCAGCCCCTAGGTAGCTTCATGATGTGGGAGGGTCATAGGAGGAGGTTGGGACTTTTCAGTCTCACCCCTGAACCTCCAAGGAGGGGCTGAAGGTTAGGCCAGTCACCAAAAGCCAATGATTTAATGAATGCTGACTACATAATGAAGCCTGCATAAAATAAAAGCCCAAAAGGACAAAGTTCAGAAGAACTTTTGGCTGGGCATGGTGGCTCACACCCCAGGGGTTCAAGACCAGCCTGGCCAACATGGCGAAATCCCGTCTGTACTGAAAATACAAAAATTAGCTGGGCATGGTGGCATACACCTATAATCCCAGCTACTCCGGGAAGCTGAGACATGAGAATCGTTTGAACCCAGGAGGAGGAGGCTGAAGAGAGCCGAGATGGCGCCCCTGCCCCAGACAGAGCATGGAAGCTCCAGACCCCTTCCCCTATACCTTGTCTTACATATCACTTCATCTGTATCTTTAAAAATACATTAATAGTAGCCATAAAAAAGAAGAAAATCATGTCCTTTGCAGCAACAAAGATGCAGCTGGAGGCCACTATCCCAAGTGAATTAATACAGAAACAGCAAACCAAATACAGCATATTCTCGCTTACAAGTGGGAGCTAAACACTGGGAACACAGACACAAAGATGGCAACAATAAACACTGGAGAGTCCAACAGTGGGAAAGGAGGGGGAGGGGCAGGGGTTGAAAAACTACCTATTGGATACTGTGTTCACTGCTTGGGCAACGGAATCATTAGAAGCCCAAACCTCATGATAAGGCAATATACCCATGTAACAAAACTGCATATGTACCCTGAATCTAAAATTAAAAAAATATAAATACACACAATAAAATATTTTATAATAAACCAGTAAACATGTTTCCTTGAGTTTTGTGACCAAATTAATCAAAGCCAAGGAGGGTCATGGGAACTGATTTATAGGTGGCCGGTCAGAAGCACAGGTAAAACAACCTGAGGCATGCCATTGGCAAAGAAAGTGGGCACAGTCTTGTGAGACTGAGCCCTCCACTTGTGTGATTTGATACTATCTCCAAGTAGAGCTTTGGAATTGACTTGTAGGGCACCAAGCTGGCATCCCCTGCAGAGCTGATTGTTTGCCTGAGGCTTGGGGGAAAATCCCCACACACCACACATCTGGTGTCAAAAGTGTGTTGTGAGTACAGCAAGAGAAACTGAGTGTGCTTTTTCTACACACTTGGTCAATTACATCAGCTGGAGAATGAGGAGTCAAGGAATCACGCTCCTCTGAAGTGGGTAAATGAGGGAACTCAGCATACTCTTTTATTAGCCCTATAATTTTCTCTTTAAAATGTTTACAGTTTACAAGGTGATTAAACCTTCACTTCACTGTCCCAACCGTTCTCGAGGAGAGGAATGCTGGGGTGATTATCCTCGGATAAATGACTTATAGCAGTCCCAAAATATTCAGGCCCTGGTTTCCAATTTTGAATAACAATCCACAAGGCCTTCTTTCCCTTGCACCTGAACTGCAGACAAGCCTCCGCTAAAATCCCAGCTTTGCCACATACTCTGTAGTTTTGGCAAATCCCGTGCTAGGGGATAAAAATATTACTTCAGCCACCTAGAACTAAATGATGGCACCTTAAGAGGTGCTTCGGGAGGAACCGGAGCCCTCGCGCTGGGCGCTCTGATTCCTTGGTCCCTCTCCAGCTCCACAGGAACCTACAGTCAGGAAGCCTCGCAGGGCGGAGCCATCCGAATTGTAAACAATGGCGGCCTAGCCTCCTCCGTTCCCTGAGGAAACCGGAGAGCGAGCCGCCTAACCTGGACCTGAGGGTATCGCGGATTTGCGTCTGGGGCCCCGGAGACCCTCTGCAGCCCAGGGCCTCCTGACATCCCGAAGACCTCTGGAGCCAAGGCCCGTGCAGGTCTGGGCTTGAGGCCTTTCCCCCCAAACCGCAGGTCCGGCGAGGACTCGCGACCCCGAACTCACCCAGCTGGCGAGGGAGAAGACACCCAGCACAGCCCCCATGGTGACGCCAGTGATGGAGGTGGCCGGTCCTGAGGCTGCTTTCTAACGCGGCGGTAACTACCAGCTGAGGCGTCTCCCCAGAAACACGACGGTTTCTCAGGCCGGAAACGCAGCCTTCCACAGGCGCACGGATGCGTCACGGCGTGGCCCCGCCCACCGTCCGCGACCGGAGCGGCCGAGGGGGCGCCTGTCATTGGCTGAGGGGGAAGGCGGGGCTAAACCATCTTGGGGTTGCTGGAACTGTAAAGGTGTCATTCCTTACATCATTTGTATTCATTGTGGGAAGATCTGGAGGTTACAGAAGTGTACAGACAGGCACAGTATCTACGCTCAGAATTTATTCTCTAGTTAATAGGAGATCTGACAACATAAATGCACCATGCCCCAATGTAATGAATACGATGAAGTAGTATGGGGGAATAGGCTTTCAATAAAGGTGTATTTAGTGCCTACTATTGGAAGGGGAAAGTAATTTAGTTGGGCAGTAGTCTTGGAAGGCCTCTCTGAAGGATTTATTTTTTAATCTGCGAACTAAAGAATGAGTCCAAATTAACCTAGAATCGATGGAAATCGTATCCTAAAATGTGGGATGCCCCCCGTTTGGGAAAAATGAAAGGCTCTAAGGGTGCATGAACAGGACATTAAGCGATATTAAACAGCAGAGTGAGAACGTCCCATTTCAAACCAACAGGCTAGTTGTTTGAGGCCAGTATGGTATTTAACATTTTTCTAATATTTATCTCCCTTTCTAATAGAGTAAAGGCTTCATTTTCCAGATCTCTCAAACAGGCAACCATGCCTGCAGTTTTAAAATATTGTTTTGTTTTGAGGTGTGTGTTAGCAATAACCTTTTCATTTCTTCCGAGCAATGCTGATTTCCCATTTAAGCAGTGATGTAAATATTCCTTTCAAAATACATGTCAAATTTGAGAGTTCACTTACAGAAGAAAATGAAAACATTATTTACTTACATATATAATAGTTTAGGTGGAATGTGGCAAACAATGATGATGTCTGGACAACGAGGTATCACACTTCAATCTCTTCTCCTGTGGTGTGTTAATCTTCCCTGATTGATAAAACTCTCTGGAAGGGGATTAATAATTGAATTCCTTCTGGATTATCAGCCTTTAGTCTGATAAGGGAAATTCATGAAAAGCCCCTCTGTCCATGTGCTGTTCCCCAAGCAATCATCATACCAGTGTGGCATATTTGGGGATGTTATTTCCTGGATTCCTTGAAAATGTATTCCAAATTCATCTTTTACAGAAATGGAATGACGCTCAAAGTTTGCCCAAGGCCATGAAAAGGGTTGATGAAAGGGAACTACTCACATTTAATAATTCCTACCTCTCTTTTCTCAGATCCCTTTCCTTACCACACATACACAAATACCAGTTCAAGTCAAGTTGATTCAGGACCACTGAACTTTCCAGGTAGCCCTTAACATTCTTGCTTCTTCCTGTCTGAGTATTGCTGGTCTGAACTTAAGAGAGCTAAGACTGTGATAAATTTTATAGATCGAATTCTACCAGAAACATATCTGTAGTCAAAAAGAATTAGGTTTATTTAGCTTGTTCAGAAAGGGAGAACACATACCAGAGAAAACATAAGGTGTCTTGGTAAGAGGTAACTGGGGAGAGCTTATTTTAGGATTTGGGTTTATGCTGGGTAACTAAATCTAAGGAGAGTTTAAGGAGGAGGACAACAGTTTTGGATTGGACACAGTCAAGCAGTAGAGGCAATTCAGTGATTAGGTATCTTACAAATTTTTATCCAGAAAGCAGAAGGATTAAAACAAGGCTAGATTAGTCCTCGGAAAAGTGTGATACCCTACCTTGTCTTAACCTGAATTGACTCTCTCTTAGCTGAGAGAGGCAGACAAACTCCATTTTGGCTCCTTCACTTGCAGCTCCTTACCTACCCCTCTTCCTCAAGGACTAGACTTGTGCAAGCTGACTCTCAGCACATCAAAGAATGCAATTAACTGATAAGATGCTGTGGCAAGCTATAGCCGCAGTTCCCAGGAATTCACCCGGTTGATGGTACCCTAAGCCCTCACATTTTTGTCCAGTTGATGGTACCCAAAGCCCCCACATCTATCACCTTGTGATGGATTTAAAGCCCCTGCACCTGGAACTGTTTGTTTTCCTGTAACCATTTGTCTTTTTAACTTTTTTTGCCTGTTTTACTTCTGTAAAATTGCCTCAGCTAGGCTCCCCTTCCCCTTTCTAAACCAAAGTATAAAAGAAAATCTAGCCCCTTCTTCGGGGCCGAGAGAATTTTGAGCACTAGCCGTCTCTCCATCGCCAGCTAATAAAGGACTCCTGAATTCGTCTCAGAGTGTGGCATTTCTCTATAACTTGCTCGGTTACAACAAAAGAAGCAAAATCCACTCATATTAGTCAGAATTGGAAGATGTTGAGTCCTATTTGCGGTACCAGAGTGGCTTTGTCTGTATCTTGTTCCAAACTACATGGTGGTCTTGTCTGATCTTTGTTTATATTCTGTGATCACTGTTTATGTTCAGTTAGAAACATTAGGTCTAGCTGTCAGCTGAACAGTTTTTCACTTTCTTACCTGCAAGCATTTGTCCTCCCAAATGTAGGATCCCACCCATCTCTTAGTGTTTCTGGCCCTAACTGGTTGAGTGTGTCACCTCTACTTGGCCAAAGGGAGGAGAGCAGATCTTTGAGATCATCTACTCCCATTTCCCACCTCAGTCAGGAACTCCTCAGCAACATCTCTTCTAGGGTAGGGGACTCACTGCCACCCAAGGCAGCTCCTCCCATCTTTACACATCCATTGTCAAACGTGTCAGGACTCTGAGCCCAAGCTAAGCCATCATACCCCCTGTGACCTGCACGTACACATCCAGATGGCCTGTTCCTGCCTTAACTGATGACATTCCACCACAAAAGAAGTGAAAATGGCCTGTTCCTGCCTTAACTGATGACATTACCTTGTGAGATTCCTTCTCCTGGCTCATCCTGGCTCAAAAGCTCCCCCGCTGAGCACCTTGTGACCCCCGCCCCTGCCCGGCAGAGAACAACCCTCTTTGACTGTAACTTTCCTTTACCTACCCAAATCCTATAAAACGGCCCCACCCCTATCTCCCTTCACTGACTCTCTTTTCGGACTCAGCCCGCCTGCACCCAGGTGAAATAAACAGCCTTGTTGCTCACACAAAGCCTGTTTGGTGGTCTCTTCACACGGACGTGAGTGAAAAAACCTAGGTTACTTTCCCCCATATGTTGTTGAAAAGATAACACATGTCCTTGGTTATAAAATACTGCATAAAGGAGCACACGGTGCAAATGAAGTGTCCTTCCCACCCTTCCCCCACCCCCATCTCCCAGATCTCCTTTCAGAGTTCCTACTGGAATATGCATATGCCAGCATTATGGCATTCTTTTTTTTTTGAGACGGAGTCTCGCTCTGTCACCCAGGCTGGAGTGTAGTGGCACAATCTCGGCTCACTGCAAACTCCGCCTCCTGAGTTCAAGTGACTCTCCTGCCTCAGCCTCCAGAGTAGCTAGGATTACAGGTGCCCACCACCATGTCTGGCTAATTTTTTTTTGTATTTATAGTAGAGACAGGGTTTCACCATGTTGGCCAGGCTCGTCTTGAACTCCTGACCTCAGGTGATCCACCCGCCGCTTTTTGTTTCACTTAACTTATTCGTTCATTCAATAAATATTTACCAAGCTATTACTATGTGTCAGGCACTATTGCCAGTGATGACAAAATAGTAGAGAACAAAACAAAGTGCCTACCCTTAAAAGACCTTATGCTGTAGGGAAAAAAGACAAGCAACAAACACACACGTATATAATATAACACTCAGACACTGACAAGAGCTGTGAAAAAAGAGAAAGGAGAATACAGAGTTGGTGGAGGTCTATTATTTTCTTTTCTTTTTTTTAATTTCAATTTTTTTTTTTTTTTGAGACAGGGTCTCACTCCGTCACCCAGGCTGGAGTGCAGTGCACCTTACTACAACCTCAGCCTCTTGGGTTGAAGCAATACTCATGCCTCAGCCTCCCCAGTAGCTGGAATTACAGGCACATACCACCATGCCTGGCCAATTTTTGTATTTTTAGTAGAGACAGGATTTCGCCATGTTAGCCAGGCTGGTCTTGAACACCTGACCTCAAGTGATCCGCGCACCTAGGCCTCCCAAAGTGCTGGGATTACAGGAACGAGCCACTGTGCCCGGCCCTACTATTTTCAAGAGTAGTCTGGGCAGGTCTTTTAGAGGGCTTGACATTGGAGCACAGACATGAGGGAAGCGAGGAAGCAAGCCATAAAGATACCTGGAGGAAGAGCAGGAGAAAATGCCCTGAGATGAAAGCATGCTTTAAGGCAGGAAAACAGAGTCTGGAGGCTGGGAACAAAAGGCTGATTCACACTTCAGCTATGACAGGAAATATCCTCTCCACAGGGTGTAGGCTAAGTAAATGACTTTGTAACTTTACTTCATCCTCTTCATTTACATAGGACGTGTCCCAAGTAGAGGGTATTTAAATTCCCAGAAATTCTGTAACAGGGACCCTTGAGCCCCTATGCTTGGGCCCCCTCCCACACTGCGGAGTGTATTGGTGAGATGGAGTCTTGCTCTGTGGCCCAGGCTGGAGCACAGTGGCTCACCTGGCTCACTGCAACCTCTGCCTCCCAGGTTCAAGCAATTCTCCTGCCTCAGCCTCCCGAGTAGCTAGGATTACAGGTGTGCGCCACCATGCCCAGCTAATTTTTGTATTTTTAGTGGAGACGGGGTTTCACCATGTTGGCCAGGCTGGTCTCGAACTCCTGACCTCGTGATCCACGCGCCTCGGCCTCCCAAAGTGCTGGGATTACAGGCGTGAACCACCGTTCCCAGCTTGTACTTTCATTTTCAATAAATTCCTTCTTGTTTTGTGTGTTGTGTCCAATTCTTTGTTCAAGATGCCAAGAACCTGGACACCCTCCAATGGTGACAGCTTAGAGGGAAAATGGTGAGAGATGAGGTTGGACAAGTGTTCAGGGGGGCAGTTCACTTCCAGCCTTGTTGATGGTGACAACAACACTAGATCTTATTCTAAATGTAATGGGGAAACAGTTGAAAGCTTTTGAGCACGTGAGGGACATGGTCATGCTTACTTTTTTTTTTTTTTAAGATGGAGTTTCAAAAAAAAGCCTTCAGCCACCGTGCCAATCGTGTTTACATTTTATTTTATTTATTTTTTTGAGATGGAGTCTCACTCTGTCACCAGGCTGGAATGCAGTGGCGTGATCTTGGCTCACTGCAACCTCGGCCTCCCAGGTTCAAGCAATTCTCCTGCCTCAGCCTCCTGAGTAGCTGGGACTGCAGGCGCGCACCACCACACCTGGCTAATTTTTGTATTTTTAGTAGAGACATGGTTTCCCTATGTTGGCCAGGATGGTCTTGTACTCTTGACCTCGTGATCCACGCGCCTCGGCCTCCCAAAGTGTTGGGATTACAGGCATGAGCCACTGCGCCCGGCCATGTTTACCTTTCAAAAGGATCATTCTGGCTGCTGGTTGGAATAAAGACTGGAGCAGGGATGGGTTAGGGTTGAGGGTTATAGTAGAAGCAATGGCGGGACTAGTTTGGAGACCATTGCTGTATATATACTGAAACCGCCTTTGCAAAATTATGACTGAGACGGTGAAAAAGATCTAACTTCATCTTTGTTCTAACCTTTAACCTGTCCTTGTTCCTTCCTGGGTGTAGGCTAAACTAACTTTGGGAAGAACTTAGTTTATAGTTTAAAACAAAGATGATAACAGCCCCTTCCCAAAACAAACCTTCCTCTTGCCTGGGTACTAGACTGCCTTTGTAGGACTAACAAATTAGCCACAACATTAGAAATTATGGTTTAGGAGTCATGCAGCTGGAGGCTACAAGATTCTGATCCTCCCTAAACTTCTCCTAAGATCAGTGCTTGAGATATTTTGCAGACCCTGAACTTGATGGATCAGCTGGCACCACACAGATTGATAAACTGGCTCATCTGATCTTGTGGCCCGCACCCAGGAACTGACTCAGTGCAAGAGGACAGCTTCAGCTCCCCATGATTTCATCCCCTACCTGACCAATCAGCACTCCTTGCTCACTGGCTTCCCCCCACCCACCAAGTTATCCTTAAAAACTCTGATCCCCAGCGTGGAGCGGTGGCTCCTGCCTGTAATCCTGGTACCTTGGGAGGCTGAGGCGGGCGGATCACTTGAGGCCAGGAGTTCGAGTCCAGCCTGGCCAACATGGTGAAACCCCCGTTTCTACTAAAAAAAAATACAAAAATTAGCCAGGCATGGTGGCGCATGCCTTGTAGTCCCAGCTACTCCGGAGACTGAGGCAGGAGAATCACTTGAACTGGGGAGGCAGAGGCTGCAGGGAGTGGAGATTGTGCCATTGCACTCCAGCCTGGGCATCAGACTCCATCTCAAAACAAACAAACAAACAAAAAACTCTGATCCCCGAATGCTCAGGGAGACTGATTTGAGTAATAATAAAACTCCGGTCTCCCACACAGCTGGCTCTGTGTGAATTACTCTTTCTCTATTGCAACTCCCCTGTCTTGATAAGTCAGCTCTGTCTAGGTAGCAGGCGAGGTAAACCCACTGGCTGGTTACACAGCTTGAAGACAGCTCTGTATCTAAACTGTATCTATGTCTATATCTACCTTGGTCCCTCTTAATTCTTGCTACGGTAACCTATTTTATTTTATGGATGTATCATAATTTATTTCCTCAGTTCCCTAAAGATAGACTTTTTTTTCGTTTGAGACGGAGTCTTGCTGTCGCCAGGCTGGGGTGCAGGGGCGTGATCTCCGCTCACTGCAGCCTCTGCCTCTCGGGTTTAAGCAATTCTCCTGCCTCAGCCTCCCAAGTAGCTGGGACTACAGGAGCGCACTGCCACATCTGGCTAATTTTTGTATTTTTAGTAGAGATGGGGTTTCACCACGTTGGCCAGGATGGTCTTGGTCTCCTGACCTCATGATCCGCCTGCCTCGGCCTCCCAAAGTGCTGGGATTACAGGCGTGAGCCACAGTGCCTGGCTTTTTTTTTTTTTTTTTTTTTTTGAGACAAGGTGTCCCTCTGTCACTCAGGCTGGAGTGCAGTGGCACAGTCTCTGCAGACTGCAACCTCCGCCACTCGGGCTCAAGGGATCCTCCCACCTCAGCCTCCCAAGTAGCTGGGACTACAGGCGCACACCACCACACCTGGCTATTTTTTTTATTTTTTGTAGAGGCGAGGTCTCACTATATTGCCCAGGCTGGTCTTGAACTCCTGGGCTCAAGCAATCTGCCTGCCTCAGCCTACCAAAGTGCTGGACTGCCCAAGGGGTTCACTTGCACACTGCCTAGACAGAGCTGATTAATCAAGATGGGGGAATTGCGACAGAAAAAGTAATTCACACAGAGCCTGCTGTGCGGGAGCCCGGAGTTTTGTTATTACTCAAATCATCCTCCCCGAAAACTCAAGGATCAGAGTTTTTAAGGATAATTTGGTGGGTAGGGGGCCAATGAATTGGGAGTGCTGATTACTTAGTTGGAGGATGAAATTGCAGAGTCGCTGGGCGCAGTGGCTCACGCCTGTAATCCCAGCACTTTGGGAGTCCGAGGCGGGCGGATCACGAGGTCAGGAGACCATCCTGGCTAACACGGTGAAACCCCGTCTCTACTAAAAATACAAAAAATTAGCCGGGCGTGGTGGCTGGCGCCTGTAGTCCCAGCTACTCGGGAGGCTGAGGCAGGAGAATGGCGTGAACCCAGGAGGCGGAGCTTGCAGTGAGCCAAGATAGCGCCACTGCACTCCAGCCTGGGCGACAGTGAGATTCCATCTCAAAAAACCAAAACAAACAAACAAACAAAAAACCCAGAAATTGCGGAGAGTCAAAGCTGTTCTCTTCTGCTGAGTCAGTTCCTGGATGAGGGCCACAGAACTGGTTGGCAGGTCCAGTGGGGCCATCTGGTTGTTAGAAATGCAAAAACCTGAAAAGACATCTCAAAAGGCTGATCTTAGGTTTGCAATAGCGATTTTACCTCAAGAATAATTGGGGGCCGGGCACAGTGGTTCACGTCTGTGATCCCAGCACTTTGGGAGGCTGAGGCAGGCAGATCACTTGAGGTGGGGAGTTCCAGACCAGCCTGACCAACATGGAGAAACCCTGTCTCTACTAAAAATACAAAAATTAGCTGGGCGTGGTGGTGCATGCCTGTAATCCCAGCTACTCAGGAGGCTGAGGCAGGAGAATCGCTTGAACTCAGGAGGCGGACATTGTGGTGAGCCAAGTTGGTGCCATCGCTCTCCCGCCTGGGCAACAAGAGCGAAACTCCGTCTTGGGGGGGAAAAAAAAAAAAAGCTAGTTTAGCCTATGTCCAGGAATGAACAGGACACTTTAGAGGTTAGAAGCAAGATGGGGTCAGTTAGGTCTGATATTTCAGTTATGATTTTTTGCAAAGGCAGTTTCAGGATGACAGGGGTGAGCCATCGCGCCCAGCCCCTGATAGATATTTAGACTGGTCGCAACCCTTTTGCATTTACAAAAATGAAGTAATGAATATATCCTTTGTGCTCAGGTTTCGGCATATCTGCAGAGTTATTCTAAGAAGTGTAGTTGCTAGACACAAGGAAAAATAAATTATTCTTCATATTGAAATTAAATCTGGTGATCTAATTCTCCATCAAAGAAACCAATTTATTCACTCTTTGCCACACCACCCCTTCAGAGGCTATAAAAGAGAGGAATCTGCCACCCCTCCCACATCAGTTTTCTTGTCTTTAAATATTCCCAGTCTTGGCAGGGAGTGGTGGCTCACGCCTGTAATCCCAGCATTCTGGTAGGCCCAGGCGGATGGATCAGCTGAGGTTGGAGTTCGAGACCAGCCTGGCCAATATGGCGAAACCTCGTCTCTACTAAAAATACAAAAATTAGCCAGGCGTGGTGGCACCTGCCCGTAATCCCAGCTACTCGGGAGGCTGAGGCATGAGAATCGCTCGAACCCAGGGGGCAGAGGTTGCAGTGAGCCGAGATTGCTCCACTGCACTCCAGCCTGGGCGACAGAGTGAGATTCTGTCTCAAAACAAAAACAAAAACAAAATAACAAAAACCCAGTCTACCAAGCCACCACCTGAGGCCCTGTCTCCTCCTCGCACGGTCCCCATTTGAGGTTACAGAGAGATAAACTGAGGCACAAGCAGCACCCGCGGCCCAAGACCTCCCCCTGGCCTCACTGTCCCCCTTTCCCTATCTTCCCCGGGCCGAGTTCCAACCCGGATCCCTCCTTCGCAGCTCAGCCCTCGACTCCCACCTCGTCCCTCCTCTGCCCCCTCCGCGGCTGCGGAAGGGGACGCGAACCGTCCTGGTCCCATCCGAGCCGCCGTAGCGCGAGTGCCGCGGGAGTTCGGCAGCCCAGGTCGCCAAGGCAACGGGCTCCGCTGCAGGTTGCGGGCTGCGGGCTGCGGGCGCTAGGCTGCCCCAGGGAGGCGCTGCGGGCCGGCGGCCCAGGCACGGCGCGGCGGCGAGACCGCAGGTGAGCAGGAGCCGGGCGGCCGGTTGCGGCCCCAACGCTCCGAGCCTGGCGTCGACTCGTCGCAGGGGGCGAGGGGCTGAGCCGCCAGGGACCCCGGGGAGGGAGGCTGCGGCCCGATCTTTGTCCCTCAGCCGCGCCAGGGACTGCGCCCCCGACGCCCTTTGACCCCGCCCCGCGTTCAGGGAGAGTCCGTTTTCGGCCGTTTATTATATTTGTAGCCATTGGTCGACCTCATTCGAAAGTTTCTTAAAAAAAAATCCCTTCTTATTTGGGGGCCGGAAAAGAACTGAAAACTGTGCAGAAAATTTATTTGTGTGTGTGACTCTTCTGGGGCCAGAGAGGATTGACTTCTTTGTGTGTCAGTTTTATCGTCTGCAAAATGGGAATCATGGTAGCACCTGTCTGATGACGTTATTACAAGGTAAATTTATATTTAAAATTCGTGGAGGTAAGTCCTCAATACTCGGGAGCTTTTATTATTACTACTACTACTACTAGGAGGACCACCACTGAGCATTTATTGTGAGCCAGGGCCCGGGCTGATAGCCAGGGTAAAAAAGTGAACGAGAGACATCGTGTCCTGAGGGAACTCCACAGTTTTCCGGAGGAGACAGACTCGTAAACAAGAATTCACAGTGATTCCGGTTATGATTTTGGACATACAGAGGGGCTGTGAATGCACAGAGAAAACAGTTAACCTGGATTTCTGGAGGTGAGGTTAGTGTGGATGTTCAGGGAGAGATGCCAAAAGAAGGTGACTTCCGAAATGAGACATGAAGGCTGCCTTTATGTTGGCCAGAAGATGAGGCTGTTGGAGTGTACCTTGCTGTAGGTAGAGAAAGCAGTGTGTGCAAAGCCTTGGGGAGAGGGAGTGCAGACTTCTTGGGAATCTGCAAGGATTTCAGTCTAGCTGGAGAGCAGATTATGAGAGTTGGAGGGTATCTGGCTAGATGGTGTTTGAGAGACAAGCAGGTGCTCCTCCTGAAAGACTGTAAGTGTGGAGGAGTTTGGGCTTTATCTTGGGGGCAGTGGGAAGCCATCAAAGGGTTTTAAGCCGGAGGTGTGTGTTTTTGATCAGAGGTATGGTTTCAGAAAAATCAGTTTTTTTGTGTTTCTCTCTTGGTCTAATCATTCCTCCCATCTGTTTTTCACTTTGCAGGCATTCATTTGTGGTGATTCATATATGTGTGCGTATGTGACAGTGTGTGTGTGTGTGTGTATGTATTTGTTTTTGAGATGAGGTCTCACTGTGTTGCCCAGGCCGGTCTCAGATTCCTGGGCTCAAGTGATCCTCCTGTCTCAGCCTCCCAAGCAGCTGGAACTGCAAGTGCACACCACTGCGCCTCGCTAATTCAAAAAATATTTAATGAGCATCTTCTTCTATGTACAAGGCACTGTGTAGGTAGTAAGGAAGCAGGTCCCTGCCCTCAAGGAGATCACAGATTGGTGGAGAAAATATGCATGAAACAAGTGATTATAATTGTAATGAGAATTGTGAAAGGGGACGCATGTTAAGATCAAACTAGCATAGTTTGGAGATTCAGGTAGGGTTTTGATAAAATGTCTGGAGGGTGTAGTCTGAGTTAGCTATTGTGGGGATATTCCAAACATTTTCAAAGTACATTCATGGAGCCAAAAGCAGTCCACTACAACTGGAACTTAAAGATCAATATTGAAAGAGATCCCTCCAGAGAGGCTGAAAAAAAAAAAGGCTGAGATTATTCAGGGCTACTGCATTGCATACTCTTGGAATAATGAGCCATGCACTTAGTCTACACTAAAAGAAATGGCTAGAGAAACAGGAACAGGAAAGAAACCAGCAAAGTATAGTAATGAAGGCCAAAGGAAGAGGTTGGTTGGCCTTTGTAGATGTTGCTGAGATGTCGAGTAATACAAGTTAAAAATTAAAGTGTGTCCTTTTGGGTAAATAAATATGGAGGTCAGTTGGGACCTCATTGAGCAGATTTGGTGAAATGGTTGGGGCGGAATCTATAATATCAGCAGCTTTCAAAGGTTCAATATAATATATCAGTGGGATGAGTTAAGAGTGGGATGTGAGAAAGACAAAGTGTAGGCAGCTCAGAGAAGTTTGGCTGCGAAGGGAGGTAGAGAAGGCTGGGGAGCGATTGGGGAATAGGTGAAGTTTTTTTGAGCATGAGAGAGATTAAATGCTGTTGGCAAAGAGCCAGTAGAGAGAGAAAGGCTGAGAAGACACAGGATATGAAAGGGAGAATTGATAGTATAACTTTCCTGAGAAGGTGGGAGTGGAGGAGCTCCACAGTACAGATCCTTCAATAGGAGTCTGATGCCTGTTACTTTTTGGAGACGTGGGAAGCCAGGTTATTCCTGAAAGGAGTGCACCAGTGTAATGCAACAAAAATAAATAAAGGTATAAGTGTGGAAGGAAAGTCACAATTTTCATTGTCGGCAGATAGCAGGCATTTATTGAACTAGTATTGTGTTAAGTACTTTTCATGCACCATTTTTTTTTTTTTTTTGAGACAGGGTATCACTCTGTCGCCCATGCTGGAGTGTAGTGGTGCAATCTTGGCTCACTGCAGCCTCTGCCTCCTGTGCTCAAGCGATTCTCCTGCCTCAGCCCCCCAAGTAGCTGGGAATACAGGTGTGAGCCACCACACTCATCTAATTTTTGTATTTTTAGTAGAGATGAGGTTTTGCCATGTTGACCAGGCTGGTCTCGAACTCCAGACCTCAAGTGATCACCCGCGTCGGCCTCCCAAGGTGCTAGGATTACAGGCATGAGCCACTGTGTCCGGCCTCATGCACCGTTCTTAATGGATAATGTGATGTTTACAACAACCCTGTGAGATAGGCCCTCTAATAATTGCAAATTTATGGATAAAGAAACTGAGGTAAAATGCTCACTCAGGGTCACACAGTATTTGAATCTAGGTTTACCTGAACCCAGAGCTTTTACTCTTGACCACTACCTGGATGATATAAATCTCTACCTGTGATATGATTGTCTGCTGAGAAAATTCAAGAGAATTAAACTAAAAATACTTAGATATAATAAGGGTAAGTGAACAGCAGTTATAAGACAGACAAAAAGCAATAGTTTTATGCAAACAAAAATAGAAAATGTAATTGTAGGAGAACTGACAATAGCAACATGAAAAATAAATACTTAGAAATAAACTTAAAAATACATGTACCCAGCTTAGCCACACAGAGTAAGAGTTGGCTGGGCATGGGGATGGGAGGACAGGATGAGTAAGGTAAAGTAGTTTTCCCATGGGAACATCAGAGTATTGATACTGGAGAAGGGGTAGGTTAAGAAAACAGATGTCTATCATAAGACATCATGAGATATTCACTATCATGTTTTTATAAAGTTGAAAAACTGGCCTGGCACGGTGGCTCACACCTGTAATCCCAGCACTTTGGGAGGCCAAGGTGGGCAGATCATCTGAGGTGAGGAGTTTGAGACTAGCCTGGTCAACATGGTGAAACCCCATCTCTGCTAAAAATACAAAAATTAGCTGGGTGTAGTGGTGCACGCCTATAGTCCCAGCTACTCGGGAAACTGAGGCAGGAGATTCTCTTCAACCTGGGAGGCAGAGGTTGCAGTGAGCTGAGATTGCACCATTGCACTCCAGCCTGGGTGACAAGAGCAAAACTCCATCTCAGAAAAAAAAAAAAAAAAAAGACAATTAGGTGGGAGCGATATATGTTAGAAAGATGTTTACATTATATGGTTAGGTGTAAAAAGCAGATTACAGTACAGTATGTTCCTGTTTTTTTAAATGTATACATGTTTATAATTAAAAATCTGGAAATACTAGTTCTTTTTAAAAAAATGTTAAATCTTTGTGATAAAATTTACCATCTTAACTATTTTTAAGTGTACAGTTTTGTAGTATTAAGTGTATTCATGCTGTGCAACCAATCTGCATGACTTTTTCATCTTGCAAAAGTGCAAAAGCCAAACTATACCTTTAATAGGTTTAGCTCCCCATTTCCCCCTCCCCACCAGCCCTTGGCAGCACCCATTCTACTTTTGTTTTCTATGTGTTTGGTTACTCTGGATACATCGTGTTAGTGGAATCTTGCATTATTTGTCTTTTTGTGAGGGCTTATTTCACTAGCATAGTGTCCTCCAGGTTCATCCTTGTTGTGTAGCATGTGTCAGAATTTCATTCTTTTTGTAAGGCTGAATAATATTCCATTGCATGTTTGTACCACACTTTGTTTATCCATTCATTGATGGTCACTTTGAGTTGCTTCCATCTTTTGGCTATTGTGAATAATATTGCAGTGAAACATAAGTGTACTGTAAAGGTAAGCTGTTTATGAGATCATGGGGAAACTTTTGTTCTGTTCCTCATTGCCTTAATTTTCCTTTTTATGAGCATGAATTGCCTTCATAATCAGAAAAAAAATCGAGAAGTATCTTTTTTAGGAGGCTGGGGAAATAAGGGTAAAAAGGGGCAGTGGCAGCGGGAAGGGAAAGGAGAGGCAGATTTGAGAGACATTTCAGAAGGAGAATCAACAGGACTTGACCACTAAGAGGTAAGGGAGAGAGGAGTGGAAGATGAAGCTTTCCTGGCCTCTAGTGGGAAGGGGCATCAGTCCTGGCGGGGCTTTGACTAGGGGAGGAGGGAGGAAATAAGGCTGGAGAGCCACCCGAGCTTTTGTTTAGCAGTTTGGACTTCATCTAGAAGGTGGAGAGAAACCATTGAAAGGAAGTGAAATGACTTGATCTGATTTGCACATAGAGAGATTACACTGGCTCTTTCCAACCATTCTTTAAGCTGAAGCCAGTTAGTGCCAGGTATCCCTTTGTGTTGCTTATGCTTGAACTTCTGTTAATTTCCTTTTAGTTGAGATGAACCTTTAGTACTGAAGTACACATATCTATTGTTCTAAAAGCACCTGGACTATTTTAAACAATGTTTTGGTGTTTTTTTTGTTTTTTTTTTTGACACAGAGTCTCACTCTGTTGCCCAGGCTGGAGTGCAATGGCGCCATCTCGGTTCACTGCAACCTCTGCCTCCCAGGTTCAAGCAATTCTCCTGCCTCAGCCTCCCAAATAGCTGGGATTACAAGCACCCACCATTATGCCCAGCTAATTTTTGTATCATTATTATTATTTTTTGAGATGGAGTTTCACTCTTATTGCCCAGGCTGGAGTGTAATGGTGCAATCTTGGCTCACCGCAACCTCCGCCTACTGGGTTCAAGCAAGTCTCCTGCCTCAGCCTCCTGAGTAGCTGGGATTACAAGCACGCACCACCACGCCCGGCTAATTTTGTATTTTTAGTAGAGACAGGGTTCTCCATGTTGGTCAGGCTGGTCTTGAACTCCCAACCTCAGCTCGCCTTGGCCTCCCAAAGTGCTGTGATTACAGGTGTGAGCCACCGCTCCTGGCATTTTTGTATTTTTATAAAGATGGGGTTTCACCATGTTGGCCAGGCTGATCTTGACTCCTGACCTCAAGTGATCTGCCTGCCTCAGCCTCCCAAAGTGCTGGGATTACAGGCGTGAGTCACCGTGCCCTGCCTGTGTTTGGTTTTATCTCAATAACACAGTCTCCTGTAAATATACTTACTTTTTTTTTTTTTTTGAGATGGAGTCTCACTCTGTCCCTCAGGCTGGAGTGCAGTGGCGCAATTTTGGCTCACTACACCCTCTGCCTTTGAGGTTCAGGTGATTCTCCTGCCTCAGCCTCCTGAGTAGCTAGGATTATAGGCACACGCCACCATACTGGCTGGTTTTTTTTTTTTGCATTTTTAGTAGAGACAGGGTTTCACCATATTGGCCAGGCTGGTCTCAAACTCCTGAACTCAGATGATCCACCCATCTTGGCCTCCTAAAGTGCTGGGATTATAGGTGTGAGCCACTGCACCCAGCCATCCTGTAACTATACTTTCTAACTTTAGTAGGAGAAATATGAATAATTGGGAAAATAAACAAGAAACAAAAATAATTCAAGGTAGAGTATGTCACAATTCTGTTAAAATTTTAAAACTTAAAATTTTTCACATTTTACTGAAAATTCTGACAGCCTCCTTTTGAGAGAAAAAGGACAATATAATGTACACAGTGTCAATATTAAGGAACTCTTACAAAATGAAAATTTGTAGGGTCCAGATGGATTCAGCCCATCACTTAGCTCCACTCCCACAAACCTGTAGTCTCTCTCTACTTCCAGAGCATTACAGACAGAGGGAGCTAACTGTTGTGCTAACATTTGTAAATAGCTCTGCAGTTTAGAAGAGCTGGATTTCCAAAAGATGCAAATCTATGATCTCATTTTCATCCTCCTAACAATTCTGTGGGGTAGGGATTATCATTCCCATTTTCAAATGAGAAAATTGAAGATCAGAGGATGTGACAGATCCCTCTCAGATACTATAAGTCCTGGAGTTTGAATCCAGGTTTTATTTTCTTCTTATATTTTAGCCTTTTATTATGGAAAATTTTAAACATACAAAAGTAGAAAAGATAATAAAAGACACCTAATAAAAGAAACCTAATACTGAGCTTTAACAGTTACCAACATATGGCCACTTTTATTTCATCTATACTGCCTACTTCCACCCCACCTTAAATTATCATAAAGCAAATCCTAGACGTCATATTTCATCCATGAATACTGTACTTCAATATACACATCTAAGAGAAAAGGATTTTTTCCTCCTCCTTTCCCCACTGTAGTCACAATATCATTATTACACCTAAGGAAATAAAAAGTAGTCATTCCTAAGTATTACAAAATATCCATTTGGTATTCAGTTTCCTTCAACAATTTTATAAATGTCTTTCCAAAAAAGTGGTTTTTTCAAGATGGAGTCTCGCCATGTTGCCCATGCTGTACTTGAACTCCTAGGTTCAAGTGATCCTCCTACCTCAGCCTCATCAGTATCTGGAAATACAGACGTGTGTCAGTGTACCCAGCTTTTTTTTTTTTTTTTTTTTTGACACAGAGCCTCACTCTTTCACCCAGGGTGGAATGCAGTGGTGTGATCTCCACTCACTGCAGCCTCTGCCTCCTCGGTTCAAGCAATTATCCTGCTTCAGCCTCCTGAGTAGCTGAGATTACAGGCACGCACCACCATACCCCACTAATTTTTGTCTTTTTAGTAGAGACAGGGTTTCACCATTTTGGCCAGGCTGGTGTCGAACTCCTGACCTCAGGTGATCTGCCCACCCACCTCAGCCTCCCAAAGTGTTGGGATTACAGGTGTGAGCCATCATGCCCGGCCTGCCCAACTTTCATAAATGTCTTTTTACAGTTGGTCTGTGTTCACTGGGATCCAAACAAGGTGCCCATATTAGACCTGATTGATGATCTCTTAAATCAACCTTGTCCAATCCACAGCCTGTGGGCCACATGCGGCCCAGGACAGCTTTGAATGAGGCCCAACACAAACCTGTAAACTTCCTTTTTTTTTTGGAACGAAGTGTCGCTCTTGTTGCCCAGGCTGGAGCGCAGTGGCGCGATCTCGGCTCACTGCAACCTTGCCTCCCGGGTTCAAGCAGTTCTCCTGCCTCAGCCTCCTGAGTAGCTGGGATTACAGGTGCCCACCACCACACCTGGCTAATTTTTGTATATTTAGTAGAGACGGGGGGTTTCATCATGTTGACCAGGCTGGTCTTGAACTTCTGACCTCAGGTGATCCACCTGCCTCGGCCTCCCAAAGTGCTGGGATTACAGGCGTGAGCCACCACACCCGGCCTCAAATTTGTAAACTTTCTTAAAACATTATGAGATTTTTTGTGTGTGTGATTTTTTTTCTTCTTCCAATGTGGCCCAGGGAAGCCAAAAGAATGGATACCCCTGTTTAAAATCTTCTTAATCTATAGCAATTTCTCCTCTTCTTTTTTCCCCCTTTGCCATTTATTTGTTTAAGAAAGTCATATCATTTGCCCTATACAACTTCTCGTATTCTGCATTTGACTGATTGCATCTATTTATTTATTTATTTTTCTTAGATGGAGTCTCATTCTGTTGCCCAGGCTGCTGGAGTGCAGTGGTGCGATCTTGGCTCACTGCAACGTCCACCTCCAGGGTTCAAGCAATTCTCCTGCCTCAGCCTCCTGAGTAGCTGGGACTACAGGCGCATGCTACCACGCCCAGCTAATTTTTGTATTTTTAGTAGAGACGGGGTTTCACCATGTTGGCCAGGCTGGTCTTGAACTCCTGACCTCCAGTAATCCACCTGCCTCAGCCTCCTAAAGTGTTGGGATTACAGGCGTAAGCCACTGCGCCTGGCCAGCATTCATTTAATATGTTTATTCCTTTTATTTTTTTTGTCCATTGTACTTTATAGGTGATGCTGTGTACATCCTATTGCATCATGTCAGAAGGCAGTAAGGTCTAGTTAGCTCTCTTTGCATGATATTAAGATTGATCATTGGGTTCAGGTATTGATAGCATGATCCATCTATTATAAGTCTCCCATCAGTCTTTCACAGAATGGCTTTAGCAGCTACTAATGACCATTGTCTAGATCCATTATTTTATTATATTAGGGGTTGCAAAATGAATTCACATTTTCTGATACCAAGTCACATGCCGTGTTTAATCCCACTATCTCCTAATTAAAGGAAGCCTTTACACACTGTCATCTATGCTCCACTCTGGTAGGTGGAAAAAAAAATTCCTCACTTAGTAGCTCAGCTTAATATAGTAATAAAAAAGAGCCAGAACCTATATGCTCTGTCCAGCACTAACTGCTCCCAACATTGCTTTCCTGGGTTGGCCTTATGTATTTGCAAAACCACACAGTGGAAGGGCTGCCTGTATTAGTGTTTTATAAACTGCTGTTCCTCAACCTACATTGTAGCCTGCTAATGTAGGTTGAGGAATATTTGGGGTAAAATTTCCAGCATTTTTTTTTCTTAAATGGAGTTTTGCTCTGTTACCTAGGCTGGAGTGCAGTGGTACGATCTTGGCCCACTGCATCCTCTGCCTCCCGGGTTCAAACGATTCTCCTGCCTTAGCCTCCCGAATAGCTGAGACTACAGGCACACACCACCATGCCCGGCTAAGTTTTGTATTTTTAGTAGAGATGGGGTTTCACCATGTTGGCCAGGCTGGTCTTGAATTCCTGACCTCAAGTGATCCTCCCACCTTGGCCTCCCAAAGTGCTGGATTACAGGTGTGAGCCACCATGCCCAGCCTAGCATTTTTTTTTTTAATGGAAAAATAGAAAAAAAATCACAATTCACCTCAGATACATCATATAGAGTAAGAATAAGTTTGGTTTTGTAAAACTTTTGTTTCAGCTCCATTTATGTGTCTCTGAGCCATGATGTAAAATATGTTTTTTTATTGGGGTCCTGGTCAAGTCATATAATTTTTCCAGTATTTACTTATTTTATTATTTATTTATTTATTTATTTATTTATTTATTGAGATGGAGCTTCACTCTTGTTGCCCAGGCTGAAGTGCACTGGCGCAATCTTGGCTTACTGCAACCTCTGCCTCCCTGGTTCAAGCGATTCTCCTGCCTCAGCCTTCTGAGTAGCTGGAATTATGCACGCCACCACACCTGGCTAATTTTTGTATTTTTTTTAGTAGAGACGGGGTTTCACCATGTCGGCCAGGCTGGTCTCGAGCTCCTGACCCCATATGATCCGCCCACCTCGGCCTCCCAAAGTGCTGGGATTACATGCATGAGCCACTGTGCCTGGCCCAGTTTTTCCAGTGTTTAAACAACCAACCTGTGCTATAGCAAGTTTCTCAGTCAAGGATTCATTTATGTTCAAGCATGCTACTTATAAAATAATACAGTATATTGATCCATTTATAAAATTATGCAATATATTGATTCATTTTAGAATTTCCTTTAAAGGCTTTCTTGGGTGACTGCCAATTAACCAAAATTAATTACGTTATCCCAATGACCAAATTAATCCCCTGGTAGTCAAACTGAACTGGATACATGAGTTATGTGAAAAACCTTCCAGGGGTTTTCACATGTACTGACGTTTTTGTTTTGTTTTTTTGTTTGTTTGTTTTTGTTCTTGTTTGAGATAGAGTCTCAAACAAAACTCCGGTTGCCCAGGCTGGAGTGCAATGGCATGATGTCGACTCACTGCAGCCTCTACCTCCTGGGTTCAAAGATTCTCCTGCCTCAGCCTCCTGAGTAGCTGGGATTACAGGTGCCCACCACTATACCTGGCTAATTTTTTTTTGTATTTTTAGTAGAGATGGGATTTCACTATGTTGGTCAGGCTGATCTTGAACTCTTGACCTCAGGTGATCCACCTGCCTCGGCCTCCCCAGGTACTGGGATTACAGGCATGAGCCACTGCACCTGGCCGTACTGATGTTTTTGATTCTCTGGTTGTACTTGAGGTAGAGTAAATGATTCTAACCAGCACTGGAACCATTAAAGGAATGTAGGGCCTTATCAGTATTAGTTGGTTGGAGAGGGGAAGTAAGTTAGGACTGGGCAGGAATGAGTGGGTGGAGAAACTGACTTAACCGTTTGGTTAGCTTCTAGGCATGGGAATTCAGTGGAGGGAGCCAGACCTCCTATGCGTATAATGGTAGCAAGAGTAGCCCTAATTTTGTTCCTGCCATTTCTAATCAGGATGGGCTTAGGACATGAGCAGTGGGATATTTAGTGACATCAGCAATGAAGGAGTAGGAAATACAGATTCTGATTTATTTTTTAAGTGATTCTCCATCAGCTGTGTGCTTTTAAGACTAGACTATGGGTTTTTTTGTTTTGTTTTGTTTTGTTTTGTTTTGTTTTGTTTTTGAGACTGGGTGTCATTCTGTCACCCAGGCTGGAGTTGCTGTGGTGCAGCCATAGTTCATTGCCACTTTGAACTCCGGTACTCAAGTGATCCTCTCACCTCAGCCTCTTGAGTAGCTGGGACTACAGGTGTGTGCCACCACATTCAGCTTATTTTAAATTTTTCTGTGGTTATAGGATCTCTGTATGTTGACCTGGCTGGTAGACTGTGTTTTTATTTGAATATTTGTACCAAAACTTAACATTCTGTTGCTTATTGATTATATTTTGCTACCTAAGAAAATAAATATGTATTATTTTTAATTGGCTTATATAAAACATAATACCTGTTTTCTTGTGGTTTTTAAGTAAAATTTGAAGCACTGATTTTTAAGTGTAGGTTCTTTTTTTTTGAGACGGAGTTTCGCTCTTGTTGCTCAGGCTGGAGTGCAATGGCACGACCACGGCTCACTGCAACCTCGCCTCCCAGGTTCAAGTGATTCTCCTGCCTCAGTCTCCGGAGTAGCTGGGACTACAGGGGTGTGCCACCACACCTGGTTAATTTTTGCATTTTTAGTAGAGACAGAGTTTCACCATGTTAGTCAGGCTGGTCTCGAACTCCTGACCTCAAATGATCCACCCACCTCGGCTTCCCAAAGTGCTGGGATTATAGGCATAAGCCACCACTCCCGGCCAAGTATAGCTTATTTTCTCATTTGTAATTTATTAAAGCCAAAGACACCATGATTGAAAGCAACTGAAAATGAAAATGATATTTCCAGGGAGGCTAATAACTTACGGAGCTTTCCTGTGGCCTCAGGGTCATTGTTCTCTGTTAGCCAATCCTTAGAAATTGCTAGAACTCATAGGAATGCAGAGTTGTATTATGAGAAGAACAAGAACTTGGGTTTCAGGCAGATCAGGGTTGGGCAAGGTCTCTGAGTCTAGGTTCCCTTATCTGTAAAATGTCTCATGAGGTCATGTGAGAGTTAATCATTATAAAGCTTGGGCACTAGAAGGGGCTTAATTAATGTGAGTTATCTTCCTTTCTTCCAGTTCTGATTTTGCAAACCTACCTACTCCGTGTTTCTGCTAATCACCAGAATGAAACTTAAAAAAAAAAAAAGCTGATGGTTTAATCTTGATTTTCAATGTCAGTTAAGCATAACATAATTCTATTTTTTCTTATGTGCATAAGGCTTAACTTTAATTGGTTTTTGATGATCTCTGCATGTTGTATATGGTACATATTAAATGTCGTGGCCATATATTTTTTAAATTTCTTTTATAATTGTTTTTTCGAGACGGAGTCTAGCTCTGTCACCCAGGCTGCAGTGCAGTGGCGCAATCTTGGCTCACTGCAGCTTCTGCCTCCTGGGTTCAAGTGATTCTCCTGCCTCAGCCTCCCCAGTATCTGGGACTACAGGCGTGTGCCACCATACCCAGCTAATTTTTGTATTTTTAGTGGAGACAGGGTTTTACCATGTTGGCCAGACTGGTCTCGAACTCCTGACCTCCAGCCCACCTCAGCCTCCCAAAGTGCTGGGATTACAGGCGTGAGCCAATGTGCCCGGTAGCTATATTTTATAAACCAAAAATAGGGACTTGTGGTATGATAAGTATAGTATACTTAGGAGGGTTAGGAGAACAGAATATTTTGAAGAAGTGCACTCTCAGAGAAATGGTTGCTATGCTTTTATGTGTTCATAAGGAAGCAGTACAAAGTTGTGGTTAGGAATGAGGCCCTGGAGTCCTTTGGACATGAATTCACATCTTGGCCCAGGCACTTTCTACTTACTGCACAATATACTTAACCTTCCTAAGCTTCAGAGCTTCCTCACTTGTAAAGTGGACATTATGAGAGTTCCTTGTTTCTTGTGAGGATTGCATGAAATAAAGGGCTCAGCACAATCTTGGCAGATAGAAAGAACTTAACATGTAAATGTCGGCTGTTATGTTTATTACTATAAAGTTTTTGACACATGCACACTTATACAGTAACCTTTTTTTTTTTCTGCAAAAACCTGTTCAAAAAGCACTTCTAAAATATGTCAGTATTTGCAAATGTACTGTATAGTAAGTTCTTTATCAGGCCTCGTATAGAAAGGGCACAGAAGTATTTTGAAGACCCCATGCCCGCCTTGCATGCCCACTGGGAAGACCTGACTTACTTTGGCCTTCTCAAAATATTTGCATAACTCTCAGCACCTACTCCATTGCTTCTGAGATGACCTCTGCACCGTGTGTATGTTTTGGCTGATACAGCCAAACTTGTCCTGGACAGACTTCAAGGTTCACTTAATCTACTGTCACAGGCTTCTTTCCCTAAGATTTTCTTGGTTGTGCCCTCACTAGAGTATTGGCTTCTTCCTCAGGCTAGCAGCAAAATAGCTGCAGTAGGCCTAGGCCCCAGATCTATGTATGACACCCACCTAAGGAAGAGAAAGATTGTCTTGGCTGGGCGTGGTGGCTTACACCTGTAAAATACCTGTAATCCCAGCACTATGGGAAGCCGAGGCGGGTGGATCACCTGAGGTCAGGAATTCGAGACCAGCCTGGCCAACATGGTGAAACCCCATCTCTACTAAAAATACAAAAAATTAGCTGTGTGTGATGGTAGACGCCTGTAGTCCCAGCTACTCAGGAGGCTGACGCAGGAGAATCGCTTGAACCTGGGAGGTGGAGGTTGCAGTGAGCTGAGGTCACACCACTGCACTCCAACCTGGGCAACAAGAGCAAAACTCCGCCTCAAAAAAAAAAAAAAAAAAAAGAAAGATTGTTCCTTAGAGTGAGAATTTTTCTCAGAAGCCTCCAGAGAACTAACCCTAGAATCTCATTGGCCTAGACTGGGTCATATGCTCATTCCTGAGCCAGTTCCTGTTAGTAGGGCAATGTGATGCCCTGATGGACTTAGACCTGGTTCTTGAACAAGCCATTTACAAGAGGGATGAAATTATCTCTAGACCAATCAGAAACAGAATTGTGTTTCTGTTAGGAAAGTTTTTTTTTTTCTATGAATAGGGGAATGGAAGCTGAGTAGATTGGTCGAAGAGGAATTATGTTGGCTGCTGATAACAGTGCTTTAAAGAAGACAGGTTATTTTTCTCTCAAAAAATATTAAGTCCAAAGTAGATAGTCTGTTCCTGGCATGGCAGTTCTACAGTGCCATCAGGCAGCCTAAATCTTTCTCTCTTTTTGTTTCACCATGCTTATCACACAGCTTGCAGTCACCATGTGGTTGCACGTGTTGCTCTGGCTCTCTAGCCAAACGGTCTTTGAGGCAGGAAGAGGTAGGAAAGGGGAGGGCAGAGGACACCCTTTAAAGTACCCCGAGTCCCAACCACCATGTTCAGTTTACATCTCATTGTCCATTCTTACTTGTGAAGAAGGCTGGTAAATGCAGTTTCTTAGCTGTACACATTGCCATTCCCAAAAACAGAGGGATTCTGCAGCTGTGGAAGAATGAGAAATAGATACAAGCCTGGAAGTGGGCAGTGCCCACCACAGGAGGCGGCCAACAATGTCAGCTATACCCTGTATTTGGAGAAAATTGCAGTTTTTACATTGACTTTCCTCTCCTCTCCTCTCCTCTCCTCTCCTCTCCTCTCCTCTCCTCTCCTCTCCTCTCCTCTCCTCTGTTTTTGATGGAATCTTGCTCTGTGTCCTGAGCTGGAGTGCAGTGGCACAATCTCGGTTCACTACAACCTCCACCTCCTGGGTTCAAGCAATTCCCCTGCCTCAGCTTCTGGAGTAGCTAGGATTACAGGCGTGCGCCACCATACCCAACTAATTTTTGTATTTTTAGTAGAGACAGCGTTTCACCATGTTGGCCAGGCCAGTCTCGAACTCCTGACCTCAGGTGATCCACCCACCTCGGCCTCCCAAAGTGCTGGGGTTACAGGTGTGAGCCACCGCGCCTGCAGTGCCTGGCCTGCATTATAAATATTTGCTCATAATGTGTTGCTAACAGTGACAATCCGTAAGAATCAACTGGGTTTGTTTCCTAGCCTGTTTAGTTTTATTATTGTGATTACAAAATAATTAAATATTATGTTAACCAATGAAATGTAAAGGGAAAAAGGAAGATACTGCTTTTATGAAAAATAAGTTGAATGTGTTTACCTGATAAAGATAAATGGCTAAGAAAAAATATTCTTGTCAAATTAGAGGTGGAAGAGACCTCTGAAAAGATTGAAGAAAAAAAGTTATAAAAATATGCAGATTCTGACAGGTAGGGTAGCTCTCACCTGTTATCGTAGAACTGGGAGGCTGAGGCAGGAAGATTACTTGAGGCCAAGAGTTTGAGACCAATCTGGGCAACAGTGAGACCCCATCTCTACAAAAAGAAAATTAGCCAGATGTGGTGGCGTGTCCCTGTAGTCCTAGCTACTTGGGAGGCTGAAGTGGGAGGATCACTTAAGCCCAGGAGTTTGAAGTTACAGTGAACTATGATCACGCCACTGTACTTACTCCAGCCTGGGAGACAGAGTAAGACTCTGTCTCCAAAACATATATATACATATATGTTTCTGCCTTCAGAATACTTCACAAGTATCATTCCAGTAAAAACTAAAAATCATAGATGTACATCACGAGTGTAGTTCATGCAGAAACTTTAATTGCTTGAACTTATTCTCAAGAAAAGGCCTTCACTGGTCTCGGTGGCTCATGTCTATAATCCCAGCACTTTGGGAGGCCGAGGCAGGTGGATTACTTGAGTCCAGGAGTTTGAGACACAAGCCTGGGAAATACAGCAAAACCTTGTCTCTACAAAAAATACAAAAATTAGCAGGTTGTGGTGGTGCATGCCTGTACTCCCAGCTACTCGGAGGCTGAGGTGGGAGAATCACCTGAGCCCAGGGAGGTTGAGGCTGCAGTGAGCCATGATCATGCCATGCAGTCCAGCATGGGTGACAGGGAGAGACCCTGTCGAAGAGAAGGAGAGGAGAGGGGAGAGGAGAGGCTTTCATCCCTTAGCAAGTATTTGGAAAACAAACATGCATTTTTAATGATTCCTTTCTTTAACTGTATTTTTTAAAAAATGAGTTATACCATTATTAGTTCTGATCCCATCAAGGAAAGAGCTTCTGCTTTGTTTAAGTTGTTATGTATGGGTTACCGTGTATCAATTGAAATGAATATCACCAGGCCTTATTGTTGGCCATTATAAATGGTGCCCTGGTGAGCTTCTTTCCAGAGACATCTTCTCTAGTATATTTTTTGTTTTTTGATTTTTTTTTTTTGGAGACAGAGTCTTACTTTGTTGCTCATGCTGGAGTGCAGCGGTGCAATCTTGGCTCACTGTAGCCTCTACCTTCCCAGTTCAGGCGATTCTCCTGCCTCAGCCCCCGGAGCAGCTGGGACTACAGGCATGCACCACCACGCCCGGCTAATTTTTGTATTTTTAGTAGAAACGGAGTTTCACCATGTTGGCCAGGTTGGTCTCGAACCCCTGACCTCAGGTGATCCACCCTTTTCCGCATCCCAAAGTGCTGGGATTACAGATATGAGCCACTGCACCCAGGCCCCTCACTGATTTTAAATAATGTAAAGTTTGGAATGTCTCGGGGAGTTCAATGTAATGGAATTTGTCCTGATGTTATTTCTTTTTCCAAATCACGTAGCACTTCAAACTTTTCTTTTTATAACATTTCTCATAAATAGTCCTCCTCCATAATTACCTTTGTGTTTATTTTGTGTCTGCTACTAAACTCTTAGTTTGCTGAGGACAGGAGTCCTTCCTTGGACCTCTGTACATCCTAACATACAGTGGGTGCTCAATTTATGTTCATGGAATGAGAGAATGAATCAATGTCACTGTCTTCTATTATTGCATAGCCATCTTCAGTAACACTTCCTTTGAATTCATTGTCAGTGGAGCTAGTCTTGTAGCCTTTTCAATAGCTTACATTCCATGTTAGAGCAAAAAATGTTAAATGTTTATAAGGTAATTTCAAATATAAGCAAAAGTAGAGAGAATAGTGTAAAGAAACCTCCATTATCTATAATCAAGCTTCAACAATTACCAGCATTTTAGAACAAATTTTGATTTAGGATAAGGGTGGAGAGAATATGACGACATCAGGATGCTGATTTTGATATTGTGGGGAGGGAAGCAGGCCATGTGTGGTGAGCAGGGTAGAGAAAGAGGAGGCTGGTGGCCCAAATACAAACCTGCCTCATATGGGTTGTCTTGAGGATCACTTGAGTTGACATAGGAAAGTGGGAAGAACAATACCTCACACATGGTGAGTACAGCCTAAGTGCTGCCACCGCCATTACCATCACTCCTGCGTAGTTTGTGGGAGCTGAATGTGGCAGCTGTGGCACTTACTAACTTGGTGACTTTGGACACCGACCTTTCTAAGCTGCAGTTTCTTCATCAGAAAAAATGGGAATAGTAATAACATCTTAAACAGCATTGGCAGGGCGCGGTCGCTCATGCCTGTAATCCCAGCAGTTTGGGAGGCCAAGGTGGGTGGATCACTTGAATTCAGGAATTTGAGACGAGCCTAACCAACATAGTGTTGGTTTTAATGGAGAACCCTGTTCTCCATTAAAAACAGGCTGGGCATGGTGGCTTATGACTTGTAATTCCAGCACTCTGGGAGGCTGAGGCGGTTGGATCACTGGAGATCAGGAGTTCGAGATCAGCCTGGCCAACATGGTGAAACCTCGTCTCTACTAAAAATACAAAAAATTAGCCAGTTGTGGTGTTGTGCACCTGTAATCCCAGCTACTCAGGATGCTGGGGCAGGAGAATTACTTGAACTTGGGAGGTGGAGGTTGCAGTGAGCTGAGATCGCACAACTGCACTCCAGCCTGGATGATAGAGCAAGACTGTCTAGAAAAACAAAACAAAACAAAAAAAACAAAAAAGGTAGCATCTTATCCCATACAGGCAGTGGAATAATATATATAAATATGTTCTGGGTTAATTAACATTAATCACAATTTTCCAGAATGGTGTTCTAGTCTGGAGGGAGGGACCATGTTTCTGGAGGTTTTTTCGGGAGTCAAGCCAATTCCTTCTGTGTATTCTCATTCTGAGACTTCATAATATTCGTGGCAGAGTCATTTGTCAGCCTAGCAAATAAACATTACAGCACAATAAGCTTTTTTTCCATTTGCAAAATGTTTTTTAAATAGTGAGAACAATTTTACTTTATGTAGCTTGTCCATATATGCACTGAAAATGAAATACTTATCAACCAAGTTGATAAAGGGATAAAAATAGTTTTCCTAAGGAAAACTATTTGCTGGGGATTTGTGTTGGAAAAGTTTTGTAGTGGAGTCTGTTTCCCCGTCTTTGAAATATAAACAGCATCTTTATTTGTCTAGATTTTGCTTATAACAATTTACTCAACTAATTAAAGATAGCTCTGTCATCCACACATCACTTAGCTACTTTCCTAAAGCCAGAATTTCTCTAGAAAATCAGTTTTCTTTTAAGACTTTAAAACACTTTGCCTTCTCCTTAGTACTATAAAGAATTCTAATTATGTAGGACATTCATCCAGCCACTCCTCCCACCACACACACACACACACACACACACACACACACACACACACACATATCTGTCTGAGATAAGAATTAGATACTGTGGGAAGAGAAATGAAATATCCCTGATGGTTTTAATAATTTTCTGCAGTGTTTGTTTGGACAAGACAATCAGCTGTCACATCCCCTGGGTATGAGAGTTATATAAACCCAGGTCAGAAAGTCAATGCTGTAGACTTAAATTCTCAGGAAGTTTTAAAACTTTTAAAACTACCACTTGCCGTTTAGATTTGACTTTTTAAAAGTTTGATTTTTGCTTTTTCAGGTACTAGACTTTTGGCATTCTTAGTATTTGTGATTTATAGCATCGTGTACTTTTATAGGCTTACTTATTCAAACAAACTAAACCCCTACTCTATGCCCAGATAACCAAAAAAATGTACAAGATACAGTTTTATCTCAAAATGAGTAATATCCTGAAGCTATCATTTGGTCCCAGTGACATATGAACTGTTTGTTTTTTTCCCCATATACTGTTCTGTGTAAATGTTTTATTACACAGTCTTTTTTATCTGGATTATTTTTCTGGAGATTTCGGTATACTTTGTTGATATTTCTTTTCAAAAGCTCCCGCACAAATCATCTCCAGTAGTCATCCAGCCAGTGTTGTACTAGAAGATGTGTTACTTCTAATTTAAACTTCCATTTAAGGCTTGACACTGTGGCTCACACCTATAATCGCAGCACTTTGGGAGGCCAACGCAGGAGGATCACTTGAGCCCAGGAGTTCAAGACCAGCCTGGGCAACAAAGTAAAACCCCATCTCTGTGAAAAATAGAAAAAAATAGCTGACATGGTATCACATGCTTGTAGTCTCAGCTACTTGGGAGGCTGAGGTGCAAAGATTGCTTGAGCCCAGGAGGTAGAAGCTGCAGTGAGCTGTGTTTGCCCCACTGCACCCCAGCGTGGGTAACAGCATGAGACCTTTTCTCAAAAGAAAACAAACTTCCATTTGAGAAAGTGACAGAAAAAGTTTTGGATTTTTGTAATTATAGGAATTCTTTACTTTTCTTTGATAATATATCTCTTTCAGTGAAAAGGGAGTTAGGAAGAGATCTAAATGTACTCTTTGATCTTCCTTGTTAATCATTTAAAAATGGAATTTGGAACTAATTTTAACTTCTGAAGGAACTGGGGGAATTTTATCTAGTACCTGAGGTATACCTTAGTTTTTTATATATCGAATCTTTAGGACCAGTTTTATTCTTTCATTTAAATATGTAGCGAGCATCTAGTATGTGCTTGCCATTGTACTGTGTGTTTATATATATTACCTCATTTAATTCTCACACAAACATTGTTAGATACATAAAAGGAGACTTCAAAAAATTCATGGAAAAAATTGAATTAAAAGATAAAAATGAAAAATATAAACTTTATTTCTCAATATAAACTCCATCAAGTTCAAGGCAATATTGTAGTGATGATACTGGCGCCATTTAGCCCGTCCCTAAAGAACTGAGGTTCTGGAAATTTAGCCATATTAATGCAGTCTTTTTTATATTATTAACTGAAAAAAAAATGGGTTCCCTTTAAAGATTTCTTAAGATTAGGAAACAAAAAGAAGTCAGAAAGAGCCAAATCAGGACTGTAAGGTGGATGTGTAGTGATTTCTGTGCACAATAATTTCCCATTGAAATCTCACAAAAATTGCCCTTGTTTGATAAGAGGAATGAGCAGGAGGAGTGTTGTCATGGTGGAGAAGGACTCTGGTGAAGCTTTCCCAGGCGTTTTCGTGCTAAAGCTTTGGCCACTGTGCCCAGCCGCAACTTTCATTTTTTTAAGTCATCTAATCCTTACAACTGCTCCATGAGATAGGTACTATTATTGTCCTTATGTTACAGATGGAGAAACTGAGGCAGAGAGCGGGAAAGTAACCTGCCTAAGGTCCCAGAGCTCTAGAGTCAGTGGTCTTAACCTCTATTATGACCTCTCACTTAATGAAGGCCAGATGGACTTCCCCTCTAGCTTTTTATTATGAAAAATTTCAAATGTGGAAAAAAATTAACAAGAGTACAATGAGCACCTGTATCAAAAACCTAGCCCAAACAGTTGTTAACATTTTGCTGCATATAGTTTATCTGCATGTGTGTATTTCAATTTTTTGCTGAACTATTTGAAAATATATTATGGACATTATAATTCACTCCTTAAATACAAAACAAAGCAACATTTTCCTTTTTTTTTTGAGACAGAGTCTCACTCTGTCGCCCACGCTGGAGTGCAGTGATGCTCACTGCAAGCTTCGCCTCCCGGGTTCACGCCACTCTCCTGCCTCAGCCTCCCCAGCAGCTGGGACTACAGGCGCACGCCGCCACGCCTGGCTAATTTTTTTGTGTTTTTAGTAGAGACAGGGCTTCACCATGTTAGCCAGGATGGTCTTGGTCTCCTGATCTTGTGATCCACCCGCCTCGGCCTCCCGAAGTGCTGGGATTACAGGCGTGAGCCACTGCGCCCGGCCCAACATTTTCCTTTTACTTGGTAAATGCATTCTTGGAAAATACATTGCCTCTAAAATCATGCAAAAGTACTTTGTTACAGACAAAAAGGAGTGGAGTTCTAGGTTCAGATAACTATAAAGAGCTTTACATGAGTACCTTGGTATTTAAAAATCAAGCAGAATAAAGGGACAATTTTTGTTTCTATAAGACAGCCCCACAATTTGCTGGATGTTTAACATCTTGGTCTCTACCTACTAAATGCCCATTTGAGTGAGGAGACAATCAACTGTTGTGTCAACCAAAAAATGCCTTGCATCCCCTCCGTTTCCAGAAAGTCCTCTAGCCAGCTGTGCCTGTTGAGTGTCATTGACTTGACTGGTCTTCTGCTGAAGGAGCTATAGGTTAAATTAAAATAAAATGTGCTGTCACAGAATCCTTATCATGATTCAGAGTTGAGGTAATAAAGGTGGTAGAACTTATCTGTAATACTCCTTTAGTTCTACAACCACATATGTTCTAGATTTGTAAACAAATATTCATTTATTCTGTTATATTCTACCACCACCACTTTGTTCCACAAAAGGTTATACAGCAGATTTTTATTTATTTAAGCATTAAGAGTGTCTCCCCATGTATTTGAATTGGCTAGGAAATATTCGTAATTGCTACGCTTTTCTGTATAAAAAGAGACTTGAAGCAGACTCAGGGCCAACACAATGTAGAATCTGTTTCTTCTAGCTTTATTTCTCCCTGTGCTGCTAGAGATACCAAAGGGTTTGTCTCAACTGTTACCACCCCCCACATATTCCATTGATTTCTTTATTTTTCTCTGTTGTCTGCCAGTCTGTTTGTCAGACTTATCTCAAATGCCATGTTGTTCGTGCATATTTCTCAAAGCCGTCCATCAAGATACAATCTAAATCATCACAGCACATTCTATCTTGTGACACTAAGCACAGACTGCCTGTGTTACATTTGATTATGTGTTTCCCTTTTCTTCCACATATGTTTCAGTAGTAATTTCCTGGGCAACTTCTGTGTGGCGGGCCTTGTTTGGGATCTTGGAAATAGAGAGATGAAGCTCTCCTACATAGTCTCATTTACTTCCTATTTTGCTTTCTTGATAATTGGAGTGGCCTTTTCTAGCCTTGTATCCCCTGCAGTATCTGATGCATTGCCTCGCTCAGGGTGATTCATACGTATTTTTGAATTCAGTTTGGAATGAAAGGAAACAAGCAGGCACTTTCAAATCAAATCTGGTGCTGCCACTATGCAACTGTATATAAATCTAACCCAACCCCTGTGCGCCAGGTTCTTTATCTGTAAAACATGGATAATAACAACCATCTTACAGGATTGTTGTAAAGTTTAAAGATGAATTGTGTGAAGCCTAGCAGAGTTATTGGCACGTAGTAGGTGCTCATGAAGTGGTTGTTATTGTAAGGGAGGCTCAGTCATTCCTTTAGGTCACTTGAGTGGGCAGTGGAAGCATTTAGGATCTTAATTGTCTTTAGGGAAATGCTTACTTAGTCTGGGGGCTTCTCCGAGAAGCAGGCTCTGGGGAAGGTCTGGCTCATTGCTGATTAACTGTTCCCTTTTTAGAGTCAATGATCTGAGTCTGTGTTTTGGAACCACTTATATAATGCATACCACCTGTTATTTGTGTATTTTTAGAAGTGGGAGTCGGGTAATCCTAGTCCTGTCAGTAAAAGAGCAAACTGTTTACCAGAAGCAGAGCTTTTTTCTTAACACTGACTCACACTGACTCATCTTTCTCGTTTTTCTTCCCACCGCCTCATAACAACCTTGCAAGAGAGAGAATTTTTAGGGAATCAGTTGACTTACTTTTTTGTGATTTTCCAAAGTTGAAAGCTTGAAGGTGTCACGTCATTAATTCCATCCCAGGAAAGGCTAAAGTTTATGCTGCCTTGGAGTGCCAGTATGACCAACGCCATGTAGTGAATATCTCACATAAACCTTTGTCTAGACAAACCACTTCTGTTGGCTGAGAGGTTAGACAAGTGCCTGAAGTGTACATGTTAAGAGTAAACACGTTTTGCTCTTTGAAAATTGTTGCCTTAAGTTGAACCTGGAAAGTTTCCTCTTCTGAGATAGGAAACCCAAGCAGTATTAGAGTCAGAGCTGTGATATCTTCACAGATGGATTTCAGATGACAGAAAGTCCAGACAGCACATTAGATCAGCAAAATGGTGAAGGAAGGTTTATAGATCAGAATGACTGATATCTTTGTGCCTTCATTTGACATTCATTAAATGAATATTTACTGATCATCTGTGACATACTTGGTGCTAGGGTTATGACAGTGACTAATAAAAACATAGTGCCTGCTGTCATGGACCTTATACTCTAATGCTCGTTTATAGTAAATGCTAAGGGAACATAGAGATGCCTTGGCCTGCATATGTGAACATGTTCCTGTGCATATGGGTGAAGGGAGGAAGGAAGGCTCCTTGGAGGAAAAGGCACCCAAGCTGAGCCTGGTAGGGTGAGTAGGCATTAACTAGGAGAAAGGGGTTAGTTAGGGGAATGTGGGGTTGGCTGAAGAGTATTACATGCTGAAATGAGCTATGAGTCTTGGGGTCGAGAGAAGAGCTTGCCCTTGGAGAAGCTGAAAAAAGTGACCAAAGGACAGTGAGAGAGAAGTTTGGCACAAAATAAATTCAGAGAAGCTAACAGGGCCAGCAGAGCATTGTAGACCAGTTTATTAATCTAAAAAAAAATTTTTTTTTTTTTTGAGACAGAATCTTGCTCTGTCGCCCAGGCTGGAATGCTGTGATATGATCTCAATCTCAGTTCACTGCAACCTCTGCCTTGCTGGCTCAAGCAATTCTCGTGCCTCAGCCTTCCCAGTAACTGGGATTACAGGCACACACCACCACACCTGGCTAATTTTTTTTGTTTGTTTTTTAGTAGAGACGGGGTTTCACCATGTTGGTCAGGCTGGTCTCGAACTCCTGGCCTCAAATGATCCACTCACCTCAGCCTCCCAAAGTGCCAGGATTATAGGTGTGAGCCACTGCGCACGGCCTAAAAAATTTTTTAATCCAAATAAATTTTACATATGGTGAAATGCTCATGACAAATGCATATACCTATGTAACCAACACCCCATTTTGAGTAGGGACTTTTAACTTGATATTCAGAGCAAGGGGAAGGATGGGTTTTTGAGCAGGGTCGAGACTTGATGCTAATTGCTAGCTAAGAACTGGGACAAGGGTGAGGGGGTGAGGGGGTGAGGGGCTGGCAAGTACTGGTGGGGACAGGGCTGGAATAGGCAGTAGTTTGCTGGTGGGCAGGAGCTTCCAGCTTGGGGGAAAAAACAGATTCTTGGTTTTCCTAACTTGTTTTTAGCAGAGGACAAACCTCTAAGTGCTTTGTAAGATCCAAAGTGTCTATGCAGAAGACAACAGACTGTGGTTTTTCAAAGATTTTCTGGAAAGACTTCCAGGCTGCCTGTCTTCTGAAAAGGGCAGGGGGCGTGGGGGCACCTACAGAGACAGGATTTCCCCCAACTCAATTGATAAGATACAGGAAAATAATCACCTTATTGATTTACTTTTGTTCTACAGTAACATGTGACATTTTTTCTTTTCTGAGAGTAGGGTATTAAAAATTGTTACAGTTTTGGATTTTACGGATTTATTGAAGCTTAATATAATTTAAGTGTCCTATTTTAATATCTGTATTTTTGACAGACTGCCAGAAATCATTTAACATGTTACTGTGCTATTTTTTTGATGTTGTCATTATTATTTTTGTTGATGTTGTTATTCTTAAAGAAAAAAGAAAAGATACTATCGATAGAATTATCCTCAGTATTAGAAATTAAGAAATGTTTTAATTTCAATTGAAAACAAACAAGTAAACAAACATGAAAATGTATTGAGAGATGCGTGTATTCTCTACCTTCCTTTTATTCCTTTTACAAAAACTATAAGGAATAGTGCTTAACAGTTTACTGTCAAAACACTGAAATCTATTTACAGGAAGTTCATTTCTGACCAGAATTGTTTGTTTGTCTCTCCAAAGCTTGCCAAACTCTATAGGTTTTATGTAAGTTTATAAATATTCTTGTAAACATTGGCTTTAAACTAAATCCTTCTAAGTATCCAAACTACCATATATCTTTCTGCGTCTAAATTCAGAGATACCATCCTGTTGGTTTTAGATAAGTTACAGAGTAATTTAGGCCCACATGATTTAAGCTCACCCACAGTTCTTTGTTGATACTTGAGGATTTCATCTGAAAAGCATCCTGTTCATACTCTGAAAATATTTCTTTCATCTTAGTACTCCCACTCCTTTTGTGTGTGTATATGTGTATAGATTATTTTATTGTTCCATATATATGTATATTTATTTTTTGTCCACTTGCTAGGGAACCTCATGTTTTTTAACAAGAAAATACTTGTGTGATAAGGTCATAAAACCCAAGAGTTGGGAGGAATATTAGAGACCTAATTTATTTTATTTATTTACTTTTTTTTTTTGAGATGGAGTCTCGCTGTGTCGCCCAGGCTGGAGTGCAATGGCGTGATCTCTGCTCTCGGCAACTTCTGCCTCCCAGGTTCAAGCGATTCTCCTGCCTCAGCCTCCTAAGTAGCTGGGACTACAGGTGTGTGCCACCATGCCCGGCTAATTTTTGTATTTTTAGTAGAGACGGGGTTTCACCATGTTAGCCAGGATGGTCTTGATCTCCTGACCTCATGATTCACCCGCCTCGGCCTCCCAAAGTGCTGGGGTGACAGGTGTGAGCCACCACACCCAGCCTAGAGACCTAATTTAAAGTTTATTGCTGCTTTATTACTATGAACAACTACATCATTTATTACCTAAAATAATCTTTTTATTTTCTGTTCTCATTTAGCTGAAGCTCTGAGCTTAAAAAAAGTGTGTTTGGCTCATATATCACATTATCCCACATATGTTACAACCAAAACTTAATTATTAGCCATAATAGTGTCTTTTGGCTAATATTAGTAGTAAGGTTTTTGTTTGTTTGTTTTTTGAGATGGAGTCTGGTTCTGTCACCCAGGCTGGAATGCAGTGACACGATCTCAGCTCACTGCAACCTCTGCCTCCTGGGTTCAAGTGATTCTCCTGTCTCAGCCTTCTGAGTAGCTGGGATTACAAGTGCGCACCACCATGCCCGGCTAATTTTTGTGTTTTTAGTACAGACGGGGTTTCACCATGTTGGCCACGCTGGTCTTTAACTCCTGACCTCAGGTGATCTGCTCCCCTTGGCCTCTCAAAGTGCTGGGATTACAGGCATGAGCCACCACGCCCGGCCAATAGTAGTAAGTTAATGAAGATCTGTACTAAATTTAGATTCCAAGTGAAACATTTCTTTTTTTCTTTTTTATTTACGGCGGAGTAGAGGGTTGATAGATATTTGTTGGCTTTATTCGTTTTCTCAAATTGGTATGTAAAAATCATACTAGATACATAGGTTTAAGTCTCCTTCATATGATTTTCTTTCTTCTAAGCCTTTGGAATATGCCATGCTTTTCAAAAAGCCCCACTCATTATTTTTATGATAGTGGAATAAAAGTCTCCAATTTGTCAAGCTCATTATTCAAGCCTTCCAGGATTGTTTGCAATTTCAAAATAAACTACTGGGGGTTTTATGCATCTTGCAATATGAGTACTTCATTGAAATTAAAAAGGGGGCCATGAATCTATCTATTCTATTAAGGTCGTATATAAATAAATGATTTTATTGGGATTTTCAGTGTATTTAGAGTAATTATACTTAATGAGAGGGACTTGTACTTTTCATTTCTTTGTACTATTTTTCAGCCTTTCCTGAACAGTAAATGTTTTAAAAAAACTATGCCCTTATTCCTTGGTCTCTAAGAACTGTGGTGGGCTGGGCGTGGTGGTTCACCCCTGTAATCCCAGCACTTTGGGAGGCAAAGGAAGGTGGATCACTTGACAAGGTCAGGAGTTGGAGACCAGCCTGGCCAACATGGTGGAACCTTGTCTCCACTAAAAAGACGAAAATTAGCGGGCGTGGTGGCGAGTGCCTGTAGTCCCAGCTCCTCGGGAGGCTGCTGCAGGGGAACCGCGTGAACCTGGGAGGCGGAGGTTGCCGTGAGCCGAGATCGCGCTACTGCACTCCAGCTGGGTGACAGGAAAAAGGCCAGGGGGGGGTTATTCCCAAAATTTGGAGGTGAGGTGGGGATCAGGAGGATCGAGACCATCTGGCAAAAAAACTTAGCCGGGCGTGGTGGCGGGTGCCTGTAGTCCCAGCTAGTCGGAGAGGCTGAGGCAGGAGAAAGGCGTGAACCCGGGAGGCAGAGCTTGCAGTGAGCCGAGACTGCGCCACTGCACTCCAGCCTGGGCGACAGAGCGAGACTCTGTCTCAAAAAAAAAAAAAAAATTAGCCGGGCGTGGTGGCGAGCACCTCTAGTCCCAGCTGCTCGGGAGGCTGAGGCAGGAGAATGGCGTGAACCTGGGAGACAGAGCTTGTAGTGAGTGGAGATCGCGCCACTGCATTCCAGCCTGGGCGGCAGAGAAGACTCCATCTCAAAAAATAAAAAATAATAATAAAAAAAAGCTATGATGGAGTGTATGGTACACACATGAGACTTGGTGCTCTTTTGGATTCCTAAGGCTTTTCCATGTCTGAGAACTCAGGAGGCAGCCTTTGCATAGCAGAGGGGCTAGGAACCTCACTATTTCTCAAAAGTTGACTAGCTTTCTATAAGATAACCCCCATAAAATCACTAGTCATTAGTAATAAAACTTTCTGTCTTTAAATGACCATAATATTTTTAAAAAGGACAATGAATATATACTCTATGCCATCCCTTTCCATACTGTAAATGTGTTTCTGAAAGATATGCTATTTAGATATACTTGAGTCCTATTCTAATATACGGAGAGGTTGCTTTTTAAATTGTCCTCATCATTGTGGTAGTAATAGTTAATATTAGTAGTACTGGTAGTTAACATTTATGGAAGACTTCATGTGTTTTACATACATAGCTTCCTTTAACCCTTATAATAATCCTATGAGTTAGGCATTTTATTCTCTCCGTTTTGTGGGTAGGAGAACTGAGACTTGATAAGTGGACTATATGATTGATCGATTGGTTGATTTTGGTAAAGTTCAGATATCTTTTGTCCTGTGCTTGACACTTGTTACCAAATAGTAAGTATTTGGGTAACAAATAATTGTAAGAGAGAGAAAATCATCTTATCTTTTGGACTATTCCCTTCTATTCCATTCCTACTGCCAACACTCCAGTCCAACCTCACATTTCTTTCTTTCTTCCTTCCTTCCTTCCTTCCTTCCTTCCTTCCTTCCTTCCTTTCTTTCTTTCTTTCTTTCTTCTTTCTTTCTTTTTCCTTCCTTCCTTCCTTCCTTCCTTCCTTCCTTCCTTCCTTCCTTC